>NC_142888.1:1966875-2622500 GCF_051225735.1 Oryctolagus cuniculus | reverse complement strand
CCGTTGGTTCACCCTCCAATGGCCGCCGCGGCCGGCGCGCTGCAGCCGGCGCACCGCGCTGATCCGATGGCAGGAGCCAGGTACTTATCCTGGTCTCCCATGGGGTGCAGGGCCCAAGCACTTGGGCCATCCTCCACTGCACTCCCTGGCCACAGCAGAGAGCTGGCCTGGAAGAGGGGCAACCGGGACAGAATCCGGTGCCTTGACTGGGACTAGAACCCGGTGTGCCGGCGCCGCAAGGTGGAGGATTAGCCTAGTGAGCCACGGCACCGGCCGAGACATAGATTTTCAAGTTTTCATTTAAGTAATGCCAGTTTTGGCTTTTTCCCAAAGAGATTATGCCAGTGTACACTCCTGTCAGCGCATATCAACATTCCTGTTGTTTCACATGCTTACTAACTCTTGCTATTTTTAGATTTTTAATTTTTTTAACCATCTGTTGGGTATGAAATCCATCTCAAAGTATTTGCATACAATTCTCTTTTATGTATAAGCCATCATTCTTTCAAATCAAGATTCTGGTGTAGGACATGTGGGTAATTTCCAATTTTTCTATGTTGCAATCAAAGCAATGCTTGTCCAATTACTTCCTTAGAATAAATTCTAAGGGTAGAAATGCTACATTAAGGGTTCCCCACATTTAAAATTTTGATCTATATTACCCAACTGCTGTTTGGAAAGATTTCACAATTTTACATTCCCATCTACAGTGTTTGCATGCCGTTCTCCCTGAATGCCTGTGAAAAGTAGGTATTTAAAACAAAATCTAAATGATGCATGCACTTAATTTTAGAAGTCAAATTACTTACAGACCATTGGCCTGCCCTTCCCAGGAACTGTCATTTTCTACTCTTAGCAGTTTCATCTGTTTGCTTCTATATGTGTTTCATCTGTTTGCTTCTATATCTCATAATAATATACTTGTGCACCATTCCCTGGGGATTTTAAATTGTAGATTCTGATAGAGGTGGCCCACCCTTTTTCCTCCGTGCCCAGAATTCCTGAGCCTTTGCTAGCCTCTGACGCATGAAAATATTCTTGCCATCACTTGGCAGCTGTTTTCTGCTCTCCTGTTTTTGTCATCAGGAATTTAACATAATTGAGTGGGGAGTGGGGATGAATGCATATATTTAATCTGCTGCATTCAATCTGAAAGTTCAAGATAGTGTACATTTCAAGAACAAAGCCCACTTGAAAATAGAACTAAAATAGTATCCCTTTTGCAAGGACCCCTCTAAAATAGGGGAACGTTTTAGACAAGGGATGGACCTTAAAAACAGGTCCTACAGCTCTTTCCACTTTACTAATGAAAAGCGTCTTGCAAAGTTCCCCGATTTTCTCTCAGGCTTTCCCAAGCCCTGCAGCTCTTAATCCTGGTGGCTCACTAGGGTGATACAGGAGTTAACAATCCTGACCCTCAGAGCTACACCAGGGCCCACTAACTCAGCATCTATGAGGTGAGGCCCAGGCATCAGTGGCACCTGGGCTCCCCAGGTGGTTCCACTGTGCCACAGAGGTTGAGAATGACCACTTCTGGCCAGGAGATTCATCAGTTGAGCCCATTTCTAAAAGCATGCTAATGGGGACATTAAGAGGTCCATCACGTTGGCAGGCTCACTTGGCTAATCCTCTGCCTGCGGCGCCGGCCCACCGGGTTCTAGTCCCGGTTGGGGCACCGGATTCTGTCGCGGTTGCCCCTCTTCCAGTCCAGCTCTCTGCTGTGGCCCGGGACTGCAGTGGAGGATGGCCCAAGTGCTTGGGCCCTGCACCTCATGGGAGACCAGGAGGAAGAACCTGGCTCCTGGATTCGGATCAGCGCAGCATGCCGGCCATAGCAACCATTTGGGGGGTGAACCAATGGAAAGGAAGACCTTTCTCTCTGTCTCTCTCTCTAACTCTGCCTGTCAAAAACAAAACAAACAAAAAAAAACAGAGGTCCATCAACTGCTGTGCTTGATTCTGTAATTTTGTATGTTGTCCCAGTGTGGATAGCGTCTATTCTCATGCCTCAATTTCATTCACATGCATCCTGTTAATCAAAATAAAGAACACTGACACTACCACCCACATTCTGGTTATTACCCTTATTCCAGTGTGGACACTGTAGCTGTCGCCCAAATCCTCCATTACGATGAATTGATCTACTACCTTTATTAGGTCATGGGAGCTGGTTAACCTCACTGAGTTTCAGTTCTAGCCAGCAGAAAGCACAGTTCCTGCTCACCATGGTTGTCAGGAAAGAACCAGATAGATCACTATGAAACCAAACCCCCATAATATAAAAGCTGGACCCAGCCTCTTGTCTTTCTCCCTTAGCCCAAGGTGTCCTTGCCTGCCTCTTATCAAAAGGAATTCACTGACTTGAGGGAGTGATCCAGCTGGCCTTACAAGGTTCTAATCACCAGACTCAAGGAGTCATTTGCTTCTCCCATAGATAAGAACCTTGATGGCCAGTGTTGTCCTGGGGTGATTTGTGTAGGGGAATTCCAGGTCTGGGCACAATGGAACTGCCAGCTTCACATAACCTGCAGATCAACTGAAGCCCACCTGGCTACCATAAATTCCCTAAGGAGTACAGCATCACTGACCAATCAAAGGAAGGTCATGAGCTCCCTGACCAACCAGGAACTTGCATCCTGGGAATTAACCAATAGCTGCTTGGCTCCTTGCTCTGCAATGAATACCTACTTTCTTCTACCACCCCAATGTCAGCGATTGGCTTTCTGCTTGTCAGGCGAGTGGACCAGTTTAGGGGTTCTACAGCAATGCCTCCAGCCAGCTTGGGGTGATGTTCGGCAACAACTATATGAGTGTGCTCAAAAGTTCATGGAGAAATTGAATTAAAACATAAACTCACTTTGGTAAAAAGTTTTTTCATAATAAGCATTTTTCATGAACTTTTAAAAAGATTTATTTATTTGAAAGACAAAGTGATACCGAGACAGGAAGAGGTGAGAAAGAGAGAGCACATGTATGCAAGATCTTCCATCTGCTGGTTTACTTCCAAAATACTCGCAACAGCCAGGCTGGGCTAGGCCAAAGGCAGGAGTCAGGAACCCAAGTACTTGGGCCATCATCTTCTGCTTCCCAGGTGCTTTGGCAGGAAGCTCGATGGGAAGTGGAGGTGGGACTTGATCCCAAGCACTCTGATATGGGATGTGGGTGTCCAAAGCAGTGGCTTAACCAGCTGGGCCAGGACACTGGCCCCGAGACGAGATGCTTCATCTTAAAACACTGTGAGTGCGAGCCCAATTGCTGCCTTACCTCTGGAAAAATAAGCTTCTCTAGCTGAACTTTTTCAAAATTTTATCAATTTTGACTTCTCAGTTTGCATAAAACCACTTTCTCTAGTAGGGGATTCTGATGCTGTGACTGCGGAAGTTACAGTTGGAAGCATGGTGGACTCAGCTGAGGATTTACCTGCTTGGCCACAAGCTGCTGCCACCACAAATAAACGGATAGTTACTTCTCGGGTAACACTGACTCCATGCCCTGAGAACAGCTGCCTCTGGCCCCATGCCACAGCAGCTTTTAAACTATCGCAGTTATTTTGTCTCATGAATATAAATACAGCATCCTCTAGGGCCCTCCAGGCACATCAGCCCTCCCACGTCTCCTAGTAGCCAGAAGACAGCGTATCAATGATGTCAAGTGGTTCTCAGAGAGCCTCTCTCTGTGTCTTGTGGCAGTGGGCACTTTCCCTAGAACGGTGCGCCATGCCACCCAAGATGAGCTCAGTCTCGTTGGCAATGTATGAGATTAGAAAAGCGAGTTCAGCAAGATTCTCCCTCCTCCTCCTGGAAAGCTGGGTCCTCTTCATTTTGCCAGTGGGGAAAAGGGAGCCAGCGGGAGACAAGGAGCATACCCTGAGAGGAGACACCAGAGCCACCAACTTTGAACCCACTGCTGTCCAAGGGCAGGGAGTGGAGGGGAGAAGGGAAAGCAACCGAAACCTTAGCTGCCAGGAAAGAATATTAGACCAGCACAGCCCAACCTGTGAGGCTCATTCTCATTCCTGTGGGGGTGGGGGTGGGCGGTGGCGGAGACTATGCATTTCTAGTAAACTCTCAGGGCAGAGCCCACAATGCTGGTTCCTAGGCCACACCCTAAATAGTGAGGTTTAATCCTTGCAGAGTGACAAAATATGCTAGTATTTAAGTATTTTTTAAATCCATGCTTTTATGCTTAATGCATCTTGTTGGCTAATCACCAGGCACATAGTAAATACTGAGAGATTTCCCACCAAATGTGGTTATAAGTTATTTTGCCCTCTAAAGGAATAACACTTCAGCTACCTGTGTAATTTACTAAAGCAAAAAAAATTTTACTCCTTTAAAAACAAGGGTTTATTTATTTATTTGAAAGGCAGAGTAGCAGAGAAAGAGGGAGAGGAAGAGGGAATTCTTCCATGTACTGGTTCATTCCCCAAATGCCCAGAACAGCTGGGATTGGGCCAGGCTGAAGGCAGGAGGCTGGAACTCTATCCTGGTCTCCCACATGGATGGCAGGGGCCCAAGAGCTCAAGCCATCATCTGCTCCTGCCCAGGCGCATCAGCAGGGAGCTGAATCAGAAGCAGGGTAGCCAGGACTCGAATTGGCCCTCCCACCTGGTACACCGGTATCCCAAAGCAGCAGCATAACCTGCTGCACTGCAAACGTGCTTCCCAACATTTTGCTCCTTGATGAAGCCATAAAAGTATAGCACAACCGTATTCTCTGCTCTGTACGGGATCTCCCTTTACCCTTTATCTTCATGAACGAATACACAATTAGGTTACTTTTAAATAATAAGAGGATCATGTAAAATTGATAGTAACAACCATAACAGACTTCTAGTGCCACTTTAGGTTTTTTTTCCTCCTTTCTCTAAAAACTTTGCTTTTCTGTATTTATTTAACATTAATAAGCATTTTAGTGCAGACACTAGGAGCCAGCCACTGTCACCTCCTGATCTCCTTACATGTTGGATATTTTAGCTGCTTAAAAACATTTCTTTTCTTCCAGCAAACTCTACTATGAAAAAGAAAACATAAAACGTTTGCCCTCAGGAGCATATTTCAGAAGTTGCCGCTTAGTCCCGAACTCCACCTCAGTAATAACAAGTAGTGGTAACACAAGTGGGCATCTTTTGATAATGGGGCCAGAAGTTTCACAGAACACAGGAGCTGGCTGCTCTGATGTAACCTGAGTGACAACAGCTGAGGCGGTCCAGCTCATTCCTGGGCACGGACACAAGAGTAGCGCTTGGACCCAGCCCAGTTCTCTCCCTGACCAGTTCTCTCTTTGCTAGAGGACCATAGGCTCATTTTTATGGGGCCAAGAATATAAATATGTACATTTTTCTTATAAAGAAACATCTTAATTCTTTTCCCCTTTATGAAATAAAGGCTCCTTGGAAAATCAAAAATTTGAGAAGCAAATGCTAAAATAATCACTCTCTGAACATATGCCTGCTGGTGTAGCAAAATACATGTAGAATTAATAAGGTTCCCAGAAGTTGTACTCAAAGGAATGCAATTTTATAAAGACTGACAGTTTAATTAAGATAAGTTAGAACATTTATATGTGGTGACAATTACAACAAGAACAGAGTTTAAGGTAGACAGCCTGAAGATTATTAGTACAAAAAGGATGGAAGGTCCCCACACTTTATTTGTGGAATAGTAGAAAGAAAAGAAAAGAAAAGAAAAGAAAAGAAAAGAAAAGAAAAGAAAAGAAAAGGAAGGAAGGAAAGAAAAGGCCTCAGTATGTTTGCACAGCATTTTGTCATGTCAAATTGTGTAGATGTTTATATCATTAAAAACCAACTTATTGTATCTTTTGGCTTCCAGATGGAATTTTACAAAATACCTAGCAAGAAAAAAGTTCTGAAAGTGCTTCTTTTTAAATTCTTTGGTATAATTTGGTCATTTTCATAATAATCAATCTATTTAAGTACTTTAACATTCATGAATTAATGAAAATGCAAGGAGGAGTACAAAATGTTTAGAAAACCGGGACTGTAAAATAAATTAGATTATTGACCTCATGGAAAACAACTCTAATTTTACTTGTGTTTCTGTGGCAAAGATATTCATACCACCCTTAAAGAACAGCTATTACTTGATTTATAATTAAAGAAATGTGACATAATATATTCCTTTTTCATTACTAGAATAACTGTTCTATATACGCTTTTAAAAGTAGAATAGGCAAGTTTCAACTTGAGAAAGAATAATTCTGAATTTCACAAAGTTTTACTCCATGCCTTCTGATTCAGTGAGTGTCAACATCTACAATTTTAATGTCAGTTGGTAGACTGTTAAGGATCACTCAGTTACTTCAGGAAACATTAGTTTTCCTCTTGAAGCATTTTTTCTATCTCCTTATCCCAGTTTTCATCTCGCTTCTCTGATTCTGTCACCACTTCGTATTCCTGAAGTTCTTGCTGTAGCTCCTTTTCCCAGTCTGCAGAATCCTCTAAAAGAGACAAAGGAGAGGGAAAAGAAAGGTTCTCCCCGAACTCATAAAGCTGGTGTCAACAATTCAGTCAACTTCAACGACCACAATAATTTTTAAAATCCCAGGCTTCATTCCTGTGTGTGCTCAGAAAGGAACAAATTTTCACAGTGACCAAGGAGAAATATAATTAGAAAGAGGAACTTGTTAATGTAGAAGCAAAGGTATCAGCTGTCATCAATGAATTTTGGCTATTATTTTGCTTTACCTAGACCTCTGCTTTTCCCTTGATTTATATGGATAGTTGATAACTGGCTGCAAATCACTTTTTACCACCACCAGGGATGATGATGGCAGCCAAAACAGTGGATGTTTATCGGGCCCTTACCAAGCTGGGCGCCGACCTAACTGCTTTCTATGTGTCACTCTTTTTATCCTCAGAACAAGCCATGGAGAAGATAGCACTGGGACCCCCATCTTATACATGGGCAAATGGAAGCCTAGAGAGATTAGATGACAAGCTTAAGTGAGTTGCCCAAGAGCACACCTTTTTAAAAAAATAATTTTTTTCAATGTTGTATTTATTTGAGAGGCAGAGTGATGGGGTGAGGTGGGTGGGGTGGGGGGAGTTCCCATTCACTGGTTCACTACCCAAATGCCCGCAACAACCAGGGCTAAACGAGGATGAAGCCAGGAGCCAGGAACCCAAGCACTTGAGCCAGCATCTACTGCCTCCCAGGTGCATTAGCATGAAGCTCGATCAGAAGCAGAGGCAAGAATCGATCCCAGGCACTCTCGCTTAACATGGTGTGGCATGACACCTGCTCTAAGATTACACCTCTTAACAGCGACAGACGCACAGAGGGAAGCAGATCTGCAGCTTCCACAGCCTGTGTTCACCCACCACACTGAGAAAGAGCCTGTCTCCCTAGAGTGGCAACAGACACCAGGATCTGACGTCGGGCAATCCCTAGCCAAAGCCTGGGCTCTCCCATGATGCTCCACCTGGAGCTCTTGCATAGGTCTTCCAAGCTGAGACTCAATGGTACAACTTACATGTGCATGAGTGTGTATGCATAGGGTAAGGCATCTGCTATGCAGTGATATAAAACAGTGAGAAAACAAACTAGCTCCTGAAAAAAAGGAGAGCTAAAATTCATTTTAATCGTTTAAAAATAAACTTAGCTGTAAAGAAAGCAAAAATAAGATGCTTTCATTTTTCTGCAACAGTGACCTCAAGGGAAAAGGTGTTGTGTGTTGCACAGGAAAGCACTGATTCCACAAGCATTTATCAGGTGCTTGGTGAGTACTAAGCCCCGTGTTAGGTGTCTCAGAGACACAGAAACACAAAGTGCAACTGTGCTTGCGGCGCTTATAATTGAGCTGGGGAGCCAAGACATATAAGAGAACGTTAAGTGGTCCAAATTAGAGCTCCGCCAGAAATTCAGAGAAAAGGACAGCAGCTCCCCCAGCCCGGAGCTCCTGCCAGTTTCCCGTGGGGCCTCTGTACGAGGGTTGACACTAGTCCAAAGGGAACCACTGCAAAGCTGGCCCTAGCTCTCCCTCCCTCCCTCCTTCCATAGTGGCCAGCAGCCTTCTCAGAAACCAGCCAGGGTGGGAGGGGTCTCAGGGTCTAAACAGCCCAGGTTTTCACTTTGCCTCCCTCCTGCTTCCTTCTCAGTTCCCTCCTCCAGAGTTCCTCCACAGCATGCCCACAGGGTTCAGGTTCACCTTTGGAGGCTACTTTCCTAGCTGGCACCCTGCACAACTGTGGGGACAGCGGCTTCCTGAGTGCAATGCAGGTCTGAGATGATTAACCCAATCTTTTGCTTTTGCTCTAGTAACTTGTCCCAGTGCTCCACCCACCCAGTTCTTTTTAAAATTAGTTTTTCAGGGCCAGTGCTGTGGCATAGCAGGTTAAGCTGCTGCCTGCGACGCCAGCACCCTATATGGGCACTGGTTCGAATACCAGCTACTCTACTTCTAATTCACCTTCCTGCTAATGCACCTGGAAAAGCAGCAGAAGATATTCCAAGTATTTGGGACCCTGCCACCCACATGGGAGACCTGAAGAAGTTCCTGGCTCCTGGCTTCAGTCGGGCCCAGCACCAGCTGTTGAGGCCATTTAGGGGGTGAACCAGCTGATGGAAGATGTCTCTGTCTCTAACTCTGACTTTCAAATAAATAAATCTTAAAAAAAGAAAATAGTTTTCAAAGGCAGCTTGTTTCTTCTCAGAAGTGATGCTCTTTTTGCCCACAGCAGCCAGGCAAAGAAGCTCCCATAAACATGTGTGCAGCTAAACAGAATGGTAGGGCTTCCAGCAGAAGACTGGAGGGCAGCATCTCTGCTTGCACCTCCTTCCTGGCCACATGATCTTGATGCTGAGCTGCATTGGGCAAATCACTTAACATCTCTGAGTCTCAGTGGGTTTCACCAGAGGAACTCGAAGATCAAAACAGACTCCCAAGCCCTTTGAGCTGCTTCTGTGAGTTTTTAAGACAGAGAAAGAGACACGAGATCTGGTCATGTTTGTTAGCTCTACCTTCTAGTGGAAAACAGAGGATCAATTTTTGTGCAACATTTACAAGATATTTTTGTACACTGTACAAGATATTTTGTATGTTTCCACAGTCAACTTTGGAATTGGGGAAAATAACAGTTTGTTTTGGTTTTTTACCTTCTAATACAGCTGTCTCCTCTTCCTTTTTGTCAAGCACAAGTTGCTCCATTTCTTTCCTTAAATCTTCCTGATTTAAGTTACAGGCATCGAAGGCATCACTGACAAATTCAGAAACTCCTGGGCTAGTAGAAATTTCCTCCTCATCCTGAAATGCAACAAGAGCTTTTAAAATGCCTTTCTCAGCAACATTTTTGTGCTAGAACTCTTGCTTACAGTGGTCTCACAATTTAAGGCAGCTTAATTTTCATTTTCTCTTGCTGCTAGCTCCAAGACAATGATCACTGCTCTACAACCTTCTAACTTGCACAGTTGCTTGGTAACTAACTGCGTTACCACCTGAGGCTATTATTCTCAGTCAGTTTGGATAGTTCAACCATCCTCTCTCATCCCTAAGGAGCTCATCTAGCATTATCGATGCCAGTAATTCGCTCAGTGGAAAGGTCCTTGGCTAGTTACAAGCACCAGACAGTTTGTCTCAAAACAGATTAAGACCCATGTTCCTAAGTAGTTTTAAGAGGTATCATGGTTAACACAGTTACTTCCTTGCCAAACATCAACTACTAGGTACAATATAAAACTGCATTACCTCTTGAGTTTTCAGCTGAGATTTGATTACAACAGGTGGAGTTTTGGGCCGTACTGCCTCTAAGAAGTGAGAATAAAATAGACAGAATAAAATAATTGCTTGGGTCAGTTCTGAATATGTACTAGAATAAGAGCTAAGATAGCTACAAAAATGATGATACTAAATAATTTTCAGAAATGAGCTTTTAGGTTATGCTTTCAGCTTTTCTCACGTTAATGCAAGAAACAGTCATGTCAAACTATCTCAACCTCTTACTTTTGGGGATATTTTTAACCTATCATCCTGTTGAATGCTCCTTATATAAAACATCCAGCAGGAAAACATATTTGACTTCAATGCTAGCAAAATGCACCAAAGAACAGTTCTGCTCTTCCAGGATTATAAGAATTAAATTATTCCTCAAGTATCCCTGTTGTCATGAACGCTAAAAAGCACAAAAGATGCAATGCCCAGTCACAGCTGCCACCTCTTTTCTCAAGGGCCTCCTTTTCATCCCAGTAACCTTCCTAAATAGACAGGCTTAACTGAGTAGTCAGTCTCTGAAGTCCATTTTGTTAACTAGGTTGTATTTGGTAAAAGGGCATTTTACAGTAAAATCAATATATTCTAAAGAACGATAGGCAATTGGGATGAATATTAATATCTACAGGTTTGCCTAGTGATCAGGATGCCGGTTAACATGCCTGCATCTCATATTGGAATACTAGGCCTGAAAGCTGGCACCACTTTGATTCCTGCTGCCTTCACAGCAGACCCTTGGAGGCAGAGTTGATGGTCCAAATGATTGAGTTCCTGCGCCCGTGCAGGAGACCTGGATTCAGTACCTGGATTCAATTCCCGGATCCCAGCTCTGGCTCAGTTCAGTCCCAGTCACTTGTGGGTATTTAGGGGGTAAACCAGTGCATAGGACTGTGTATGTATATGTGTGTATGTCTCTCATCTTTCTCTCAAATAAACAAGCAAAAATATTTTAAAGTTTGTAGAAAAAACAGAATTAAAAGATAAGTTTATTTTAGCATAAAAATTGTTTTGAAATCCATGCATAGTTTTTTCATAATACACATTTTTCATGAACTGTAACAAGATTTCTTGTATATACAAAAGGGTACATCTTAACGTAGATCAATTTCATTCAGTTTCCCTGATCTTAAATGCAGTGTCGGATACTTTCCCAGTTGTCTGTACAACCTGTACTTGATTGAGGCCATGCTGTTTTGCTCAATCATTACAAATTCCATTACAAAAGTGCGCTCATTTCTGGTGGGATAATTGTGCAACTGTCATTAGTGTCTTTACATACACAGCAGGTACACACTCAAAATTACAACTGTGACACTAAATACACTTCTTTTTTTTTAATGACTATCACAGGAATCAAATAGCTGCTAATATTATAGAAACCCTGCCCCACAACTAGGGTACAGTGTCACTAGAAAGGGTTAGATACCAGCCCCGAGCTGGCTGCTGCTCCCTTGAACAGGAGGCAGCATCACTCTGCTCTACAGACTATGCATACCAGGGAAACACCAGGCTGCATGAAAGACCAAGACACAAAGAGAACAAGGTGGACTGACCCAGAGTGGAGCACAGGAGGTGTCAAGAGGCTCATGGGAAAGGGAAAGGAAGAGTTGTGGGCAAGATGGCTGCTTTGAGGGAGAAAAAAGAGGAAAAAATGCCAAAGGAAAGAGGAAAGGAAATGAGATAGCAAAGGGAAGGCAAGCTTGGGGAAGGCATCCATGACCTGGGTCAGATATTTTCTGGAAAGAAAATCATTTTGCCAGAAGATGATGACATTTCTTGTACATTTCTGGTACATACAAGATGACAAGCTCATTAAAATCACTAAGATACGCATTTTTAAAAGAGTATTTTAAACTTGTATTTCCCAGAGTGATGTGTCCTGCCCCAAAAGTACCTGTCAGAGGCAGATCAGCGTTGGCGCCACTGTTCTTCCCCTCCTTTGCCACGGCCTGCTGCTGGGCGGCGAGGGCAGTGAGCTGGGCCGACTGCTTAATCAGGGACACACGGTAGAAGTAGTTTCTCCAAAACACCTCTTCCTTCAGGCTGCAACACAGACAGAAGCACCCACGTAAGAGTGTGTGCATACAAGTCCACCCAGAGCCCACTTGTCAGAGGGGACAACCAGCATGGATAGTTCAAACTTTCAAACCCAACCAAGGGGCAAAGGAGTTGCCCATTGCTGAACAACAGTAGCCACAGACAGTCCCTGAAGGCAGAAGAAAGCCCAGCCTTGCTTGGGATTTCGATGGTTAACAACACTGCCCGTGGCACTGTTGTGAAAAACTACCCTGGGGGACTGCAAGCAGAGGCAGGACTCCACCCACCATCCGCTGTTACCTAGAGGATTAAATGCTTTCAAGCAGTGAGAAGGAAGCATCGTGGGTGTTGTTCCTTGTGAAAGGAAATACTTGGCAGCCTACTAATAAGTGGCAACTGGTAAGAGTTAGCAATGAGGTGGGAGACAGTTGAGAAAAAGACCAAAGTGCAGTTCAGCCTGAGAGAACTGTTTGGGGTTCCCAAATGTGGCTGCATGTTAGAATTGCCTGGTGTGTGGTGCTGGTGCCCACCTGGGGTAACGAAGTGTCCACACAGCGGGCAGCCTGGAATGGATAGTGAGAATTGAGCAGGGAGAAAAGGGTATCTGAGGAGAGGGGTGGGTAGTGACAAAAATGGGAAACTGGTTACATGCAGGGGGCTTGATTGCATAAGGTAGTGGGAAACGGGTTTCTCACTGTGAAAGGAGTTAAAATCATGGAAAGGGAGGGCCTGCATTGTGGCGTAGCGGGTAAAGCTGCCACCTGTGATACTGGCATGCATGTGGCTGCTGGTTCGAGTCCCAGCTGCTCCACTTCTGGTCCAGCTCCCTGCTAATGTGCCTGGTAAAACAGCAAAAGATGGCCCAAGTGTTTGGTCCTCTGCCACCTACATGGGAGACCTGGATGAAGCTCCTGGCTCTTGGCTTTGGCCTGGCCCAGCTCTGGCTACTGCAGCCACTTGGGGAGTGAACTAGTGGATAGAAGATCTGTCTCTCCTCTCACTGTAATTCTTTCAAATAAATAAATCATTGAAAAAAAAATCACGGATAGGGGAAAATTAGAAGGGCCCTCCCAGGGTATCACTGTGAACCATGGTTTTTATTCCATTTAGTTATAAACGGACACATGCAAATTCCCTAGCTGCATCCTTGGACAAGGTGAGTAGTAGTGACACCCCAATAGCAATGAGCACACATGGCACCCAGATCTTGCTTCCTAAATAGCACTGCCCAGCTTCCTGGGTAAATAGCCAATTCTGGGGCTAGAACAGAGAAAGAACAAAACGAGCCTGGTTTATCTTGTGCCAGAAAGCAAGAAAACACCCAAAGAATGATGGGAATGAGTTAAAAGGACGGAGGAGTCAGCTTCCACGGGCTCTGCACCGGCCACATTGGTGATAATTTGAGCATCAAAATAAATAACGATAGCAACAGATTATAACTCACTGTATGTATAACATAGGACCATGAGTCCATACAGATAAGAAATTCATGAATACGTTAAAGGTTTGATGAGGAACAGAATATGGACAGTGTCAAAGTGCCTCCCTACAAAATGCTGCTTATTTTCAAAAAGGAAAAGAATAAGTTCACGGATACCAGTGTCAAGTGAGCACACTGGGAACAGGAATGGAACAAGTAGTAGCGTGTGTCACCTGGGAGGATGCAATGGACTGAGGGAAGCAGACGAGACGAAAACTAAGTGCAAGCTGTGAGTCTGACTACACTCTTTTGCCGAAAAAGATGTTGGGACACACGGAAAAATCTGCCTAGGACCTAAGAATTGGCGGGCAACACTGTGTGAAAGATGCTTCCACGTGCGGATGGTCATGCTGTAGCTATGTAGAGAATATATACGCGAGCACTGGTGGTGATGGGGAATCAGGTCTCAGAGGATTCAGAAGAGAGTTCCTTCTGTTGTACTTCCAACCTTCCTGTAAGCTTGTGATTGTTTCACAATAATTACAATGGGAAAAAATTGACGACTATGCTCACCTCACAGCAACTGAATTAAAACCTCTAGGATGGAAGATGAAATGAGTTACCACAAACACAAAAAGTACACAAGTACATAAACACATATCCTCCAAACCAAGGATATCCCAGCAATGGCTTTGGTGAGCTGCAGGGTGTGTGGTTAGGATTTTGCTTGCTTTTCATTTTTGCTTATTTGCCTGGAGGATCATTCCTTTGTTTCTTTTTAAAGTTCACTTATTTATTTGAAACACAGAGTGACAGAGAGAAAAGGAAAGAGAAAATTACTTCCATCTACTGTTTTACTCAATGTCTGCAACAATGAGGGCTGGGCCAAGCTGAAGTGGGCAGCCAGGAGCTCCCTTAGGTGCCAGGGGCCCAAGTACTTAAGCCATCGTATGCTGCCTCCTAGGCTGCTGATCAGCAGGAAGCTGGACTGGAAGTGGAGATAGGACTTGATCATAGGCACTCCAATATGGGATGTGGGCGTCCCAAGCAGAGGCTTAAATCAGCGCACCACAACACCAGCCTCAACTTGTTCATTTTTAAAAACGTTTTTCTGCAAGTAGAAATGACCACAGGCTGGAGGAATGCCTCTTTCCTTCCTGGTATATGAGAAGAGATCCAAGTTTTTTAACATGGGTAGAAAATCGAGGAAGAAAGTATGCCAGAAAAACACACTTCAAAGGGGTTAGAAGCAAATCAGTGAAAACTAACAAAACGCACAGGATTGTGAATCAGGACAGGGCTTGCCTTACAGGAAATGTGAGAACACATTTGTGAATGGTGAAGCGAGGCCAGGGAGCTAGCCTTTCATGTGACAAAGGCAAAATCTAAGATCATCTGCACAAGCTAGGCCATGTAACAAGAAGGAATTTGCTGCTAGATATCACTCATCTGTTCTTTTCTTACTTCCACTCTCATTTCCTGAGTGCCACATACATCAGGTACTAACCTAGGTTCTTGTGCAACTCTGGAGAAGAACCACAGCTCAGATGACAACTAAAGGCTCTGAGAGGGGCGGGTAGGTTAGGCTGCTGCTCGGGATGCTGGCATCCCACACTGGCATGCTGGTTCAAGTCCTGGCTGGTCTGCTTCAGATCCAACTCGCTGTTAAAGCAGTGGGAAATGGCTCAAGTACTTGGGCTCCTGCCACCCACATGGGAGACCTGCATGGAGTTCCAGGCTTCTGGCTTCAGCTTGGAACAGCCTTGGCTATTGCAGCCATTTGGGGAGTGAACCAGCAGATGAAAGATCTATTTCTGTCTCTTGCACTATCTCTGTCACTCTGCTTTCAAATAAAAGTACATAAATCTTTAAAAAAAAACAATAAAGGTTCTGAGAAGTCCTTTGATGAAGAAATCCCTGGAGCACATCAACTCCAACATTTACACATTAACAGACTGCTTTAAGGCACTGGTATCCTGTGAAAACCCTCTGAGAAACACTGAGCTCAGTTACAGCCTGAGGCTGGAGAGGACTTGCGATTTTCCCTAGTGCTGGCAGCCCAAGGGGCTTGAGGATGCCTGTGACACACCAGCAGGGCCTTTCTTGGTCCTGATATCAGGCTGTCAGGGGGCAGTGCTAACGTTCTAAAGCGTTCTCAATGAATGATGGATTCTGTTCTGAAGTATCTCAAATGATCAAAATTGTATGTGTGTCAGTGAGGAGAAGTCCAGAAGTGCTATAATTTGCATGTGATGGCTCACTTTTGGTTTTATTATGGAAATTTTCAACACAACAAAAGTGGAGAGAGTAGAACAATATACTCCATGTACCAGTGACCTAGCTTCCACAATTACCTGCATTTCCTATCATGTTCTGTGTACTCCCCTCTCTCACATACTTTTCTTTGGTGAGCTTTGGAATAATTTAAGGCAAATGCCAGACATCATATCCTTTCATCCATAAATACTTCAGGAAGCATTTTTTTAAAAGATTTATTTAATTTTTGAAAGGCGAAGTGACAGAGACACAGAGAACAAGCAAGCGACCTCAATCTTCCATCTGCTGTTCACTCCCCAAATGGTTCCAAAAGCTAGCGATGGGCCAGGCTGAAGCCAAGAACAAGGAAATTGATCCGGGTCTCCCATATGGGTGACGGGGACCTAAGCACTTGGGCCATCTTTCACTGCTTTCCCAGGCACATTAGTAGGAAGCTGGAAAGGACTCCAACTGGCGCTCTGATATGGGATACAGGTGTCCCAGGAGGCAGCTTGGCTCACTGGGCCAAACCCTCAACCCCTTCAGGAAACACTGGCAACAGAGAAGGGCTTACAGAGGATAAAAATGAGGAGCAGGCATTTAGCCCAGCAAAGATACCCACATCCACAATGGCGTGTCTGGGTTTACTTCCTGCTTCTGGTCCAGCTCAGGCTTTGTGGGCATTTGGGGAGTAAACCAACAGATGGGAGCTCTGTCTCTTTCTCTCTGCCTCGCAATTTTTTTTGAAAACAAAAACAAAACTCCATAATTTCTAAATTATCCTCAACAAAATTAGCAATAGGAAACTGGAATTAAAGTACTTGACGGGAAGCTGACTTAGCCTGTGACAAATTATAAACACTAAGCACTAAATAGCAATTCTCCAAAGCTTTCCAAAACCTAAACTTTCTGTCAGCATAGGGGAGGGGAGGTAGGTCTAGAACTGTCAAGAACCGCCGGCGCCGTGGCTCACTAGGCTAATCCTCCACCTTGCGGCGCCGGCACACCGGGTTCTAGTCCCGGTCGGGGCGCCGGATTCTGTCCCGGTTGCCCCTCTTCCAGGCCAGCTCTCTGCTATGGCCAGGGAGTGCAGTGGAGGATGGCCCAGGTGCTTGGGCCCTGCACCCCATGGGAGACCAGGAAAAAGCACCTGGCTCCTGGCTCCTGCCATCGGATCAGCGCGGTGCGCCGGCTGCAGCGGCGGCCATTGGAGGGTGAACCAACGGCAAGGGAAGACCTGTCTCTCTCTCTCACTGTCCACTCTGCCTATCAAAAAAATAAATAAATTAAAAAAAAAAAAAAAAAAGAACTGTCAAGAACCAAAATGATGGATTTTACCTGACTGCTATGGTCGCCCCAGGCCGCAGGCCCCAGCAATTCAGGGCCTCAAGATGGTCCTTCGAGTGGCAGTCAGAACAGGGAGCTCAGCATGTAGCCCAGTGTTACTGGCAGGGTCTCCAAGTCAACGGAGCCTGCAGGTATGAAGGCCACCTGGACCCCAGAGCTGTGGCGTTCTTCCTTTAGAACCTATTACTCAAAATAGGCACAACCTCTAAGTCTGAGATGAAAGAGCTTCAACAAGTTTTGGGCACACACACACACACACACACAAATACATAAACTGTTCATGTTGGCATGGTGGTGTACCAGGTTTAGGTGCTGTTTCCAATGTTGGCACCGCATATTGGAGCACAAGTTGGAGTCCTGGCTACCCTGCTTCTCATTCAGCTCCCTGGTAATGTACCTGGGGAAGCAGCAGAAAATGGCCTAAGTGCTTGGGCCTCTGCTACCCACGTGAGAGACTGGGATGGAGCACCAGGCTCCTGGTTTCCGCCTGGTCCAGACCTGATTGTTGTGGCCATTTGGGGAGTGACTCAGATGGAAGATTTCTTTCTGGGTCTTTTCCTCTCTTTCTGTCACTCTGCCTTTCAAATAAGTACATAAATAAACAAATCTTTTTTAAAAAGTCCATTACTAGGATGTTGTGAGCATATGCAGAAACAGATTAGATGGTTCTTCTTATGTATCCTTAATGCAAAATAGGTATTTTAGACACAATCTAAAAAAATATGTAAATAAGATTTTAGTCATAAAACGTATACTCTTCTTTTGGGAGAGTTATGGAGGGTTGTAGAAATTCATCATTAGGGGCCAGCACTGTGGCATACTGGGTAAAGTTGCTGCCTGAAGTGCCAGCATCCCATATATGTGCCGGTTCCAGTCCTGGCTGCTCCACTTCCGATCCAGCTCTCTGCTGTGGCCTGGGAAAGCAGTAGAAGATGGCTCAAGTCCTTGGGCCCCTGCACCTGCGTGGGAGATCTGGAGGAGGCTCCTGCTCCTGGCTTCAGATTGGCCCAGCTCTGGCCGTTGAGGTCATTTGGGGAGTGAACCAGTGGATGGAAGACTGCTCTCTCTAACTCTGCCTCTCAAATAAATAAATAAATCTTAAAAAAAATTTCATCACTCACAGGGAGCAGAGTTGCACTACAAAGAATAAAAATAAAGAAAAGATTCTATATAGCCATTTCTCCAAGTCTGGAAGAACATTTCCAAAGTGGTGTCCTCACACAGACAAAGACTTGTGCTGCTGTGGGTATGAACCAAAGAGCCAAGAAATGTTTACTAAGATCCCTATGTAGCCAGCTACACACAGCAGGGCAGACACACACATGTCTGTGCTCCCTCTGAAAATACTTCGGAAATAACAGAGAAGGAATTACAAAGATAAATCCTGTAAGGACAAAAGACTGGGCGTGGGAGAGACAAACAGGAATGTACTTTATTGATCAGAGACAGGGGCCTTGAGCTATCTGCAGGAGGGGCAGCTGGCAAGAAGCAGGCCTGCTTTTCGGGTGGAAGTGCAGAGAGACCGTGGAGTGGGATGCAGCCAGATCCTCTGGAGGCCAGGACTGCTGCAGGCTGGGCTGCACATAGGAGGAGTGGAGCCAGCTCTGGACTCTATCCTGTCCTTCCCATGAAGCACAGAGACGGCTCACTAATTGGGACAGCAGGTGCAGCTGAGGCTGCGGGGGCAACATTGTACTGAAGCCACAGGGGCCAGGGGAAAGTCTGCATGTTCCCTGATGACAAGCCAAGCTCTTGTCACTGTCCTGCCTGCAGCCTGCCAGGAAGTTGAGGAGTCCTCTCAGGGGAAGCTACTTGCATACAGCCTTCTAAGACTCCCCAGTCTCAAAGGCCTGTTCCAGTAGAGAGTGGCCAAGCATCCTTTCAAGACAATGCTATTAATGTGCCAGGACAGGTACAGACAGCCTATGAACCATAAGAGCCCAAAACCCCTATGAACATTCCAGAAAAATGGCCGAGAAAAAAATAGGTCACGAAAACTCATGTCCTTGGGGAACCCTAAGACCCTGTCTCTGTGTAACAAAGGTTAAGAGTGCTAAGAAAAAGGGAATATTCCCGGGATAAGAATGCTGATTGCAGCCGGCGCCGCGGCTCACTAGGCTAATTCTCCGCCTTGCAGCGCTGGCACACCGGGTTCTAGTCCCGGTCGGGGTGCCAGATTCTGTCCCGGTTGCCCCTCTTCCAGGCCAGCTCTCTGCTGTGGCCAGGGAGGGCAGTGGAGGATGGCCCAGGTGCTTGGGCCCTGCACCCCATGGGAGACCAGGATAAGTACCTGGCTCCTGCCATCGGATCAGCGCGGTGCGCCAGCCACGGCGGCCATTGGAGGGTGAACCAACGGCTAATGGAAGACCTTTTTCTCTGTCTCTCTCTCTCACTGTCCACTCTGTGAAAAAAAAAATGCTGATTGCAAAAATGAGACAGATTTTCAATACAAGGGACTGGACTGGAAAAGATTAGGGAGAGTGGAGGGAGGGGCACACAGCCCAAAGTCAAGCATGCAGCCAGAGGAAGGGCGCCCTCTGTTGGCAGAGTCATTACAAAAAGCCACAGGAGACTTTAGGTGTGCACTGGACAGAGGGGAACTTTTGCAGAGGAAAAACCACCTGCTGGAAGGGCAGGGCCTCAGTGGGAAATGTCGTCAGCTTGGAAAAACGGTCCTGTCTCTTTCCAGAAAGACAAAGGTCCTGATGGGCCTTGTAGACCTGGATTTTAACTTGGTCATGTTTGTTGTTTTAGGAGGAAAATGTGTTCTACCTTATAACTGGGACAAAAGAGAATTTCCCATCTCCACCTCAAAGTCTTGGGGCTGCTTTTATGAGCAGACAGATGCTCTGAGAGCACTCGGGCCCCTCCCAGAGTCTTCTCTGACACTGTGCACCTGGCTGAGGCCACCAGGAAGGGGAGCGCGCACTGCATAAGCAGCGCCCTGCAGCTTGAGAAAACAGTGCTCACAGTTTTGGGACAAGGGCAAATCTCATCTTGCTCAGCAGCTCGTCCTCTTGCAGCATGACCAGGGCAACAGGGTACATCTGATCAAAGTCGAAATTAAACTGCACACCGGCTGGCGGGTCACGAAGGAAATTCCTCTTGTCCTTTGATGAGAAAGGAGACAAACATGGGGGAAAACCACAAAAGGCAATGAATAAGTAACAGTGTATGGTGGGCTGGCCACCTACTGAATTCCCCGTAAAGCCTTTGATGGGCTACCCTTAACCTATCATGGAAGACAGACTGGTGAACTGGTCCTTCCTCCTATTTCCTAACACTCTCATCTGGACAGACCACTTGGGAGGCCAGGAAATGCCAGCATGCAGCTGGCTGAAATCACATTTTGACATCGTACATACATGTCTGTTTTGGTGGGCACCTTTAGTTATGTGCAAGCTACTGTAAATCCTTTTAGAAACAATTGAGCCGGCGCCGTGGCTCAATAGGCTAATCCTCCACCTTGCGGCGCCGGCACACCGGGTTCTAGTCCCGGTCGGGGCGCCGGATTCTGTCCCGGTTGCCCCTCTTCCAGGCCAGCTCTCTGCTATGGCCAGGGAGTGCAGTGGAGGATGGCCCAGGTGCTTGGGCCCTGCACCCCATGGGAGACCAGGAAAAAGCACCTGGCTCCTGGCTCCTGCCATCGGATCAGCGCGCTGCGCCGGCTGCAGCGGCGGCCATTGGAGGGTGAACCAACGGCAAGGGAAGACCTGTCTCTCTCTCTCACTGTCCACTCTGCCTATCAAAAAATAAAAAAAAAAAAAAAAAAAAAAAAGAAACAATTGAAGAGTCAGCAAGTCATGTTAGCAAAGGGAAATATATGACCCAACATTTCTTTTAAAAAAATGTTATTTATTTTTACTTTTTTTTTTTTGAAAGGCGGTAGGGAAAGAAAGAAAAGAGAGAGACATTCCACTAGCTAGTTCATGCTCCAAATGCCCACAACAGCCAGGGCTGGGCCATACTGAGGCCAGGAACCTGTAACTCAACCTGGGTCTACCACATGGGTACCAGGGGTCCAAGCAGTTGGGCCATCACCTGTTACCTCCCAGAGATGTACAACTGCACACCCCAATTCATTTCTTTTTCTTTTTTTTTTTTTTAAAAAAAAAGAGATGTATTTTAGTTGCTGGCATTGTGCTACAGTGGGTAAAGCCATTGCCTGCAACACCCACATTCCATACTGGTGCTGGTTTGAGTCCTGGCTGCTCCACTTCCCATCCAGTTTCCCTGTTAATGCACCTGGGAAAGCAGTGGAGGATGGCCCAAGCAGATGGAAGATGTCTCTCTCTGCCTCTAACTTTGCCTTTCAAACAAATAAAATAAAATCTTTAAAAATAAATAAATGACTCTGTCCAATTTAACAACACAACAAAAATGATTTATTTGAAGGGCAGAGTTACGGAGAGAGAGACACACACAGAAATCTTCCATCCACTGGTTCACTCCCCAAATGGCTGCAACAGCTGGGGTTGGGTCAGGCTGAAGCCAGGAGCTTCCTTCACACGGGTGCAAGGGTCTAAGCACTTGGGTCATCCTCTGGTGCTTTCCCAGATATATCAGCAGAGAGCTGGATGAGAAGTAGAGCAGCTGGGACTCAAACTGGTGCCACAGGTGGTGGCTTAACCTACTAAACCACAATGCTGGCCCCTTACTTTTATTTTTAATAAAGATTTATGTATGGGGGCCAGTGTTATGGCATAATGGGTTAAGCTGCCACCTACATGCCATATGGACACTAGTTCAAGTTCTGGCTAATTTGCTACTTCTTTTAAAAAATTAAGAGGCAGAAAGAAAGCCGGCGCCGTGGCTCAATAGGCTAATCCTCCACCTTGCGGCGCCGGCACACCGGGTTCTAGTCCCGGTTGGGGCGCCGGATTCTGTCCCGGTTGCCCCTCTTCCAGGCCAGCTCTCTGCTATGGCCAGGGAGTGCAGTGGAGGATGGCCCAGGTGCTTGGGCCCTGCACCCCATGGGAGACCAGGAAAAGCACCTGGCTCCTGGCTCCTGCCAGGATCAGCGCGGTGCGCCGGCTGCAGCGGCGGCCATTGGAGGGTGAACCAGCGGCAAAGGAAGACCTTTCTCTCTGTCTCTCTCTCTCACTGTCCACTCTGCCTGTCAAAAAAAAAAAAAAAAAAAAAAAAAAAAAAAAAAAAAAAAAAAAAAGAGGCAGAAAGAGAGAGAGGTCTTCCATCTGCTGGTTCACTCCCCAGTTGGCTGCAATGGCCAGAGCTGTGCTGATCCCAAGCTAGGAGCCAGGAGCTTCCCCTGGGTCTCCCACACAGGTGCAGGGACCCAAGGACCTGAGCCATCTTCTACTGCTTTCCCAGGCCATACCAGAGAGCTGGATCAGAAGTGGAGCAGCCGGGACTTGAACTGGCACCCATATGGGATGCCAGTACTGCAAGTGGCTTTACCCTCTATGCCACAGTGCCGGCCCCTGCTTTGCTTCTGATCCAATTTCCTGCTAATGGCTGCAAAGCAGCAGGGCAGACCTGGAAATGGCACAGCCCTGGTCACTGCAGCCATTTGGGAAGTGGATGGAAAATCTAACTCTGCCTTTCAAATAAACAAAAAATTTTTAAAAATTGTATAGGTATTTATTTATTTGAAAGGCAGAGTGACGAGAGAGAGAAAGAGAGAGAGAGAGAGAGATATCTTTCACTCCCTGGCTCACTCTCCAAATGGCCACAGCAACCAGATCTGGGCCCAGCCAAAGCTAGGAGGCTAGGAGTTAGGAACTCTATCCTCATCTCCACATGTGTATCAAGGCCCAAGAACTTGGACCAGCTTCAGCTGCCTTCCCAGGTGCTTCAGCAGGAAGCTGGATCAGAGCAGCTGGAACTTGAACTGTCCCTCTGATATAGGGGCTGATTCACTTCTGAAACGGTCACAATGGCTGGTCCAAGCCAAAGCCAAGAACTTGGAACTCCAATGAGTCTCCCACATGTGTGGCAGGGGCCCAAGGACTTGGACCATCTTTTGCTGCTTTCCTTAGCACATTAGCAGGGATCTGGATTGGAAGCAAAGCAGCTGGGACTTGAACCAGAACCCATATGGGATGCCAGCATTGCAAGCAGTGGCGTAACCTGCTGTAACACAAGGTTAGCCCCAGCAACACACATTTCTTAATTAGGCACCAACTAGGCTTTTGCCCATGGGCTCTGCTACTAACAAATGTATACTGAGCTTTGCTGCCTCAGTCCCTGTATCAGGGACCTGGGACCTCAATGGTGACAAAGAGCGACACATACTGTTCTCTGAGTGGGTCCATGCTGGGAAGAAGCTCATCGATTTCCTCGCCAAACCCTCTGAGCACTACTGGGGCCAGGAGCTTCCACCCAAGACCCTGGCTTATTTGCTTAACCTGCCGCACAATGCTGGGCCCTCTTCCATCAACTTGTTCTCATGTATTATGTGGTCCTAAGTGGCTCCTCACTTCAGGAAGATTCAAGTGCTATTCAACTGACTCCAGATTGTCCCAAGCTAGTGCCTGGGTAAGTCAGAGAATGTAAGGCAACTCTGGAGAGATTGCTCATTGTCTCCCAGTATCCATTTCCTCCTGCCTTCCTCTCAGGATCACAGCTCTGCATTCTAGATGGGGCATCCAGTCACTTAGCCAGACCAGATTTCCCAGGCTTCCTTGCACCCAGGGCTGGCCATGTGTCTAAGCTCCCAAAGGGCTGTAGGCCTAACTGATAGGTGCAGTTTCTGGGTCTCAGTCTGCAATGGTTTGGCACTTCTACCTCTTTCCCAACCACAGGCTGGAACACAGTCATGGCCATGGGGAACTGGCTTCCACAACACAGATAAGGTCAGATAACATTCAGGTCCTCAGATGACCTCATGGGCCAAAGCACAACTACTTGGACCATCTACTTCAGGATTGTCACGTGATGGGGGAAGATGGAGGAAGGCAAGGGAAGAGGCAGGAAGAGAAGAGAGAAAGAAACCCATAGCTTTTTAAGCTACTGCATTTTTTTAAAAAAGAGAACATACTTTTTTTTTAAAGATATTTATTTTTTACTTGAAAGTCAGAGTTACACAGAGAGAGGAAAGGCAGAGAGAGAGAGAGAGAGAAAGTAAGTCTTCCATCCGCTGGTTCACTCCCCAAATGGCTGCAACGGTTGGAGTTGCACCAATCCGAAGCCAGGAGCCAGGAGCTTCTTCTGGGTCTCCCACATGGGTGCAGGGGCCCAAGGACTTGGACCATCTTCCACTGCTTTCCCAGGCCACAGCAGAGAGCTGAATCGGAAGTGGAGCAGCCGGGACTCAAACCAGCACCCATATGGGATGCTGGCATTTGTAGGTGGCGGCTCTACCCACTACGCCACAGTGCCAGCCCGGCTACTGCATTTTTGGATCTCTCTCTCAAAGCAATTCAGTGTATTCCTTAACAGATTCAGCAGCCATGATAAAGGACACAGTGGAGAGGTTTCAAAGCCTCTGGCTGACATAGAAAGCTTGGGAACTTTTTGGTCATGTAGCCTGCTCACCAGGGAAGAGGACAAGTGCAGTCCCTGCCTTCACGGCACTTAGACATGTGGTAGGGGCAGGGTAGGAGGCACAGGAAGGGAGAGAGGGACAATGATTTAGATTGGTATGGCCAGAAGACAGGGTGACCAGGGATGGAGGGCTGAATGAGTGGTGAAGAAAGGCCTCAGGATGAAGTGACATCTGTGCTGGGATCTTGTAGAACAATGTAGAGGATGGGTTCCAGGAAGAGGGCACCCAAAACACAAAGGCCCTAAAGCAGGACAATGCAACAGCATAGCTGGAACGCTGGGAGTCGGGAGCAGGCAAGGAGGAGGCGAGGTGGGCAGAGCCAAGGCCTGAGCTAGCTCAGGAGTTTAGCTTGGAGTCTACAAGCGATGAGACTCCACTGGAAGGGTCTAAGTAGAGGAGAGATGCGAAGTGATTTACACCCTAGACGGATCCCTCTGGCTGTGGAGATGAAATGGTACTGAAAAGGGAAACAGGAGGTGACAGGACCAGGGCCAAGGGGTGGCAGTGAAGAAGTGGACTAGAGTCACATTCCAAATACAGTGCCGACAGGATGGAATAGGCACTGGCAGTGGGGGAGAGGTCCAGCACCAGGAGGTAGCACAGGGTTTTACTAGAAACATGGCTGGCATATTCTGCAATGGAGAAGATGAGGACAGGAACAGGTCTATGGGACAGAGGAGCTATGGGGATTTGACTGGTGAGGCTCTGATATTTGACCTGATAATAACACTGACTCTAGTCCTAGTTCTCTACTCAGGAAAAGCAGTTATGTGCCCTGGGTGTCAAGGTTGGCTATAGCAATCATAAGTAAAACACACAGCAGTCACACTCAACTAGTAATGGATGCTTAGTCCTTTTAAAGAGTTTACTAAATGGAAAGAAAAACTTAAAATTCCCTGGGGATCACAATGGACAGGAGCTTGGGTCTATGCTTTATAAACTGAAATTGCATTGGTAATTTTGTCTGTTTAAAAAAAAAAAAAAAAGCTTGAAAAGCACTGACAAGAGCGAAAAGATCTATCCATGAAGTAGTGTGTCACGCAGTGTGCTGGGTGTGGAAGATAAAGAGATCAGTGCTGGCTTTTGCTTTCAAAGAGCTCACAGCCAGGTGGAAAATATGGCTAAGAAATGAATATGGGGCTGGAGCTGTGGCACAGTAGGCTAAGCTTCCACCTGCAGTGCTGGCATCCCATATTGGCGGTGGTTTGTGTCCCAGGTGCTCCTCTTCCGATCCAACTCTCTGTTATGGCCTGGGAAAGCAGCAGAGGATGGCCCAATTGTTTGGGCCTTTGCACCCAAGTGGGAGACCCAGAAGAAACGCCTGGCTCCTGGCTTCGGATCCAGCCCAGCTCTAGCCGTTGCAACCATTTGTGGAATGAACTAGCAGATGGAAGACCTTTCTATCTGTCTGTAACTCTACCTCTCAAATAAATACATAAAATCTTAAAAAAAAATAAATGAGTATGACATTTCAGAGTCTCAGGCTCCTCACCTGTCCAATGAGGATACAAACCCTCAACTCTGCAGGTTCCAAAAAGATAAAATCCAGAGGTAAATGTCTGTGGGTGCACATGGAGTTTTAGCTCTATCAATTTCACTTTCCAACAAACACATAGAGTAAAGCCAAAATATGGAACACAATCATTTAATTTACAAGAAATAGAATGCTGCCTAAAAACTCAATATGTTCATATATCTCGAAAGATTATATATAAAATATTTTAAAATACTATAAAAGAATCATTTTAAGGCTAAAACAGAACTTAAGGATAAACAAATTAAAAGTAAATAAAGAGGCAGGTGCTGTGACACTGCCAGTTAACCTGCTGCATGGGGTGTCCTCATTCCATACAGGAGCACCAGTTTGAGTGCTGGCTACTCCACTTCTGATCCAGCTCCCTGCTAATGTGCCTGGGAGGCAGCCAATGATGGCTCAAGTACTTGAGTCCCTGCCACCCACATGGGGGACAGAGATGGAGTTCCTGGCTCCTGGCTGCAGCCTGGTCTAGCTCCAGCTGTTATGGCCATTTAAGGAGTGAACAGTGGATGGAAGATCTCTCTCTCTCTTTCTGTCACTTTCTGAGGAAAGGAGGGAGGGAGGGAGGGAGGGAGGAAGGAAGTTGAATTCTTGCTATGGTTTGAATATGTTAAAGGCTTAGTCCCCAGGGTGGTGCTAGCGGGAGGCAGTAAAACCTTTAGGTGGTAGGGCCTAGCTGGAGGTCCTTAGGTCACTGGGGACTGTCCTAGAAGGGTTCTTCTTATGTGATCTCTTCAATTCTCACATGAGGGTTGCTATAAAAGCCTGAGTCTGGGCCCACCCACTCTCTCTGCTTCCTAGCTTGCCATGTGAAACTACCTCCACACGAACTCCACCACTGCCATCTACTACCCCTCACCAGACACCAAACCAATGGGGCCACCCAATCTTGGGCTTAAACCTTTAAAATTGTGAGCCAAAATAAACCTGTTCTCTTTATAAAGTTAGTTGTCTCAGGTATTTTGTTGTAATAATGATAAGCTAATACAGTTCCTAACATACTGAAATATTAAAACAACTATATAGAAAAAAATTCTGCTAAGGATACAGTCATATTAACAGAGATGTACCAGGATAAGGAAAAACTACGTTTTATCCAGGGTATTACAGATACTTACAGCTGATAAGGCCAAAATTTGTTGCTGAATTGTTTCTTCATCATTGCTATCAACCCATGGGGGCACAGCAGCTTCTACGGTTTTTAATGGCAAAGACAAAAAATAGGTTATAATGCAATCTATGATTTAAAAGAATGATAAAATTTCTATATGACCATTTAAAACAGCAAAATTTTAGAGCTACAGAGAAAGGAGACACACACACACACACAAACACACAAACACACACACACACAGTCTTCCATTGGCTGGTTCACCCCCCAGATGGCCACAATGGCCAGAGCTAGGCCAAGTCAGGCCAAAGCCAGGAGCCAGGAGCTTCTTTTGGGTCTCCCAAGTTGGTGGCAGGGACCCAAACACTTGGGCCATTTTCTGCTGCTTTTCCTAGGCCATCATCAGAGATCGGAAGTGGAGCAGCCAGGACACGAACCAGTGCCCATTGTGATGCCAGCATTGTAGGCGGTGGTGCCTCAACACTAGATGCTAGTCCTACCGGTCTCACAACACAAGGCAGACTGAAGGGAAACCCGTTTCATGGTGAAAAGGTCAATCTTTCAAGATGTGTGGATGGACAAAAGGACAGACTGGTTCATTCCAGTTTGTCCTAAGCCAGCAAATGATGGCAATTATATCCAAATTGTTAATTATAAAGTAATATGACCACACTATCACATTCTAAGGAAAACATCAATGTCAGCACTGTAGAGTGCTAACAGAGGCTAAGCCTCTGCCTGCGGTGCTGGCATCTCATGTGGGTACTGGCTTGTGTCCTGGCTGCTCCTCTTTCAATCCAGCTCACTGCTTATAGCCTGGGAAAGCACTGGAAGATGGCCCAAGTCCTTGGGCCCCCGCACCCATGTGGGAGACCGGGAAGAAGCTCCTGGCTCCTGGCTTCAGATTGGCCCAGCTCCAGCCCTTGCAGCCATTTGGGGAGTGAACCAGTGGATGGCAGACCTTTCTCTCTGTCTCTCCCTCTCTCTGTCTGTAACCCTGCCTCTCAAATAAATAAAGCCCCACTTCTGGTATGGATAAGACACCCCCAGCCCCAGACCCTCTGAAACTGCTCTTTTTAGGGTGATCAATAACCTCCCAGTTGTCAAATCTCAAGGACATCTCTTCGTTCTCCTCCCTCTAGACCAGTTTCTTTATCTGGAAAACTGGAGATAAGGGTAAGTGGTACGGTTACAGCAACTGTGAACATGTGCACTTGAAATGTTTCCGTGGTACCTTTCCTCCTGGGCATCTATCTGGACTTCTTAGCCCTATCCCACATAGCTGACTGCGCACTCCTTGAAATTCTCCCCTCTCTGGAATTCCATTGCTTCTCTCCTCAGTTGTCCTCTCTCTGGGGTAGATGGCCACTGGTTCTTAAGGTAGATTTCAATTTCATCACTTATCAATTGAGTGCTCTTCAGCAAATCACTAAACCTTGCTGACTGTTGCTTCTTCCTTTCATTAAAGGAGATGTTACTCAGTAACTGTCTTCCCTCTTCCTCTCCCTAAACACTGTGTATCTTCTGCTCATGTGTGACATGTTTCATAAAGGAGCTCACTTGGGGCTGGTGTTGTGGTGCAGCACGTTAAGCAGTCACCTACAATGCCAGCATCCCATATGGGCACCAGTTCAAATCCCAGCTGCTCCACTTCCAATCCAGCTCCCTGCTAATGCTCTTGGGAAAGCAATGGAAGATGACCCAAGTGCTTGGGCCGCTGCACCCACATCGTTGATCCAGATGAAGCTCCTGGCTCCTGGTTTTGACCTAGCTTAGCCTCGGCTGTTGTAGCCATTTAGGGAGTGAACCAGCGGATGGAAGAGCTCCCTCTCTCTCTCTCTCCCTCCTCATCTCCCACATCTCTGTAACTCTGCCTTTCAAATAAATAAAATAAATCTAAAAACAAAAAAGCATTCACCTACTCTGGTGGTTCTTATATGACTTGACTATTAATCTGTATCACTAGCCAGAAGTCTCCTCCATGCTTCAAACAGAAACAAACTGCTCTGGGAGCCCATCTGTTTAATTTAGAGTAGTGCTGACCAACAGAACTAGTGTGATATCTGGCACATAGTAGGTGCTCAAAAAAACTTGGCAGGTTGGGGCCAATGTTGTGGTACAACAGTTAAAGCCACCTCAGGGGACACCCACATCCTATGCTGGAGCACTGGTTCTAGTTCTGGCTACTCTACTTCTGAACTAACTCCCTGCTAATGGGCCTAGGAAGCAGATGATGCCCCAGATACACGGGTGCCTGCTACCAATGTAGGAGACCAGGATGGAGTTTCTGGCTCCTGGCTCCCAGACCTGGAGTGAACCATTTGGGGAGTGAACCAACAGATGGAAAAACCTCTCTCTCTGTCTCTCCCTCTTTCTCTGTCACTCTTTCAAATAAATAAATGAATCTGTAAAAAATAAATAAAACTTGGCATATTAAATAGGATAAACCTATACCATACCAGACTTTTTTGTATGTTGTTCCTCAACAAATTTTTTCTGCTCCTTCTGAAAATCTCCTATTATTGTCTGTTAGAAAAAATACATAGTTAAATTACTCTGAAAAATTTATTATAAGAATTACACTCAAGATTTTTGAACTCTATTTGAGACACTGCATTCATTTTCTTTGAATAAAAAGGCTAATAAGTGATACTTCCCCATTTTCCCAACAACAGAGGATCTTCAACGTTTTTGAAATTTTTTAAAGAGCTAGTCAGAGTCAGAGAGAGGGAGGGAGGGAGAAACATTTCTTCCATCCGCTGGCTCACTCCCCAGATTGCTGCTGCAATGGTCAGGGCTGGGCCAGGCCAAAGCCAGGAGCGTCTTCGGGGTCTCCCATGTGGGTGGCAGGGACCCAAACACTTGGGCCATTTCTGCTGCTTTTCCCAGGCCATTAGCAGGGAGCTGGATCAAAAGTGGAGCAGCTGGGACATGAACTGGCACCCATATCGGGTGTCAGAGTCACAGGTGGCAGCTTTACTTGACACAACACAATTGCAGCCCCAATGTTTTTGAATTTTAAGTATACAGCCTCCTTTATGACACAT
Source organism: Oryctolagus cuniculus (assembly GCF_051225735.1). Taxonomy (NCBI): domain Eukaryota; kingdom Metazoa; phylum Chordata; class Mammalia; order Lagomorpha; family Leporidae; genus Oryctolagus; species Oryctolagus cuniculus. The sequence goes on along the minus strand of NC_142888.1, from coordinate 2,592,512 downwards.
CAGTTCTTCAACTGCAAAAATAAAAGAATTAAAAACTAAATTTCCGGGGCTGGTGTTGTGGTGCAGTAGGTTAAGCCACTGTCTGGGATGCTGGCGTCTTATATGGGCACCAGTTCAAGTCCCAGCTGCTCTGCTTCTGATCCAGCTCCCTGATAATGTACCTAGTACAGCAGCAGAAGATGGCCAAGTGCTTGGGCTCCTGCTACCTACGTGGGAGATCCTGATAAACCTCCTGGCTCCTGGCTTCAACCTGGCCCAGCCTCAGCCATTGCAGCCATTTGGGGAGTGAATCAACAGATGGAAGATCCTTGTCTCTCTGTCTCTCCCTCCAACTCTGCCTTTCAAACAAATAAATATTTCATTTCATAAGATAGATCATGTCTCATTCCAACAAATATTACATATAATAAAAATATCTAAGTAACAATATACCTAAGGTTTAATTCATGACCTCCTTAAAGTAATTACCAACATAAATGAAATTACCTAACTCTATACTTTAACACTGCAAAAAATTAACAAATCCAGTTCTTAGAGTTTTAAAGGCATAATGATTAAAATGTTACTTGGGATGCCCACATCCTTTATCAAAGCACCTGAGTTCAAGTTCCAGCTCCTGCTCCCAATTCCAGCTTCCTGCTAATGCACATCATAGAAGGTGATAGCTCAAATACTTGTATCCCTGCCACCTACGTGGAAGACCTGGATTGAGTTCCTGGCTCTAGGCTTTGGCCTGGCCTAGTCTTGGCTGTTGTACGCATTTGGGGAGTGAACCAGTGGGTGGGATATGTTTGTCTATCTCTCTGTCCTATAATACTTCATATATCCTGAAATCTAGCTCAACATTTAATTGACATAATTTAATTAAAATATCAATATTTTAAGAGTACATTAAAATAAAAACCAAAGTTATTTAAATCAAGTAATTTATATTGCAGCCACTTGTTATACAAAGAGAAAGAGAAAAAAAGAATCTCAACTAATTTTTCTAAGATTATTATTTGAAAGGCAGAGACAGAGAAAGAAGAGACAGAAAGAGATCTTCCATCTACTGGTTCACTTCCCAAATGGCCAGGGCTGGGCCAGGCTGAAGCCAGGAGTCAAGAACTCCATCTAGGTCTCCCACATGGGCGCAGGAGCTCAAGCACTTGGGCCATCTTCCCCACTGCTTTCCCAGGCACATTAGCAGAGAGCTGGATGAGAAGTAGAGCACTTGGGACTTGAACTGGTGCTCTGATATGGGATGTTGGCGCTGTAGGCAGTGGCTTAACGTGCTGTTCCACATGCTGGGCTCCTCAACAACTAATAGTTCTATTAGAATAATGGTAACCTACTTGGATTTTAAAAAGTTCTTAAGAAGGGACATTATATCAGCTGCTAATGAATTCCATACCTTATCAATGATGTCATCAATTTTTCCTTCTTCTACAGATTTTTTTATGGTTTGTGCAGTTTCAGTAACTGATTCGGTTATTTTTTTTGTTGCAGTCGTTGCAAAGTTAAATAGGTAATCTGTAAAGAATAAAAAGGGTTGCTGTTTCATTCAAATACAATGGTTATTGTACAGCTGGACCTCGGTATCCAAGGGGGATTGCTTCCAGGGACCCCAAGGATACTAAACTCTAGGGATACTCAAGTCCCTTAGAAAAAATGGTGTATTTGCATATAGTCCACACACATCCTCCCATATACTTTAGTAAACTCTAGTTTCCTTATAATAGCTAATACTATGCAAATGCTATGTAAAAACAGTTGTTACAATGACAAGAAAAAATCTTAAGTGTTATTCAGTACAGGTACACTGTTTCTTTCAACTATTTTTGAACTGCAGTTAGTTGAACCCTCAGATTCGGAGGGTAGGTGAATGGAAAATGATAGGGGGTGTTCCTTGTTAATTAGGGCTTGAAACAAGGAGTGACAAGTGCTGCCAGGGTGAAAAGGTCCCACTTTCTCAGAGTACTTACTGGTCATCCATACAGGGCCCTTACTTAGACTCTTTTAAAGACAGGTGGCATACTCCGCCCCCCCCAGCCATCTCAAGCTTTTCTTGTCCTTCTCAAGTCTCTAGTTTTACCTTATCTCAGTAAATAATCTCCCCTCTTACTTACAAACAAGAACAAGGCTCCTTTATGCTCTTTTTTAGACTCCAAGGATACTACTTTTTTCCTCCTCCCCTCCTGTTCAAAAAATAATGTTCCTCTTTTCCCAGATTAACCCACTCCATGATAAATCTGAGTGATTTTTTTAATTAATAGAAATCTTGGCACACCCTAACAGAAACATAAAATTTTCTTAAGAATGAACAAATATGTAAAATATTAAAATTGGAAAACACAAACTTTCCCGTTTATGAAATAAACCATGAAATCGGCTTTCCTGGAGACCCAAAACATGTATCAGGGCTCTACCGTACTATAATACAAAGGTCCTGGGGCTGGCACAGTGGTGTAAAAGGCTGGGCTTCCGCCTGCATATCATATGGGCACTGGTTCAAGTCTTGGCTGCTCATTTCTGATCCAGCTCCCTGCTAATGCGTCTGGAAAAGCAGTGGGAGATGGCCCAGGCTCTTGGGCCCCTGCAACCATGTAGGAGACCAGGAAGAAGCTCCTAGCTCCAGTCTAGCCCAGCCCCAGCCATTGTGGCCATTTGGAGAGTGAACCAGCAGATGAAAGATATCTCTCTCCTTCTCTGTACCTCTGCCTTTCAAATATGTATTTATTTGAATTTATTTATTTAAATAAATATTTATTTATTTGAAAGCCAGAGTTATAGACAGGCAGAGGCAGAGAAGAGAGAAGTCTTCCATCTGCAGGTTCACTCCCCAAATGGCCTCAATGGCCGGAGCTAAGCCGATCTGAAGCCAGGAGCCTGGAGCTGCTTCTGGGCCTCCCACATGCATTCAGGGGCCCAAGGACTTGGGCCATCTTCCACTGCTCTCCCAGGCCATAGCAGAGAGCTGGATTGGAAGTGGAGCAGCTGGGACTTGAACTGGTGCTCTGATATATAGGATGCCAGCACTGCAGGTGCCAGCTGTATGTACTACGCCACAGTGCTGGACTGATAAATAAATCTTTAAAAAATAACATAAAGGCCCATATATAGATGAACATTACTTCAAAGTCCACATTTGTAGACCCCCAGCTGCAGGAACAGACGTGAGGCAGGCAGGGAAGCCAGAGCTACTGGGGATGCTTCCAGGAAATAATTGCATGTTAGGGCAGTCATGCCCCTGTTACTTGCACTTATTGAGGGGGCGGGCCGGTGGACTTGCACGATACTTGTGAAGGGAGAAGGCCCTAATGAGGGAACTCAGCACATCTGATTACATCCTGACTCTGTGAGTGGCATCACTCACTTCCAGGCAATACAGTCCTGTGGATATCTGAGTGGGCAGTATCTTCTCCCAATCTGAATCACCCTCTCTCCAACTACAACTATACTACAACTATACTATACGATATTACTTGAGGGGCCAGCTTTATGGCACAGCAGGTTAAACAGCAGCTTATGATGCCACCATCTGAGACTAGAGTACTAGTTTGAGTCGCAACTACTCCACTTCTGGTCCAGCTCCCTACTATTGTGCCTGAGAAGGCAGTGCAGAATGGCCCAAGTGCTTGGGCCTTTGCCACCCACATGGGAGACCATGATGGAGTTACTAGGCTCCGGGCTTTGGCCTGGCCCAGCTCTGGTGCTTTGGGGAGTGAACCAGTGGACCGAAGATATTCCCCTCTCACTCTATATATTTATATCCTTTAGAAAAGTATACTATTTGCTACTTACCTTTGATCTTAACATTTGTTTTTAATTTACTTATTTCAGAGGAGGGGGAAAAGAGAGAGAGAGAGAGAGAGAGAGAGAGCGAGCGCGCACTCCCCCTTCATTGGTTCACTCCCCAAATGCCCTCAATGGTGGTTGTTGGGGGAGAGGGCTGGGCCAAAGACAGAAGCCAGGAACCTAATCACTTGGGTCATCACCACTGCTTAACAGGGTCTGCATTAACAGGAAGCTGGAGTCAGAAGCAGGAGCTGGGTTTTGGACTCAGATACTGTGATGTGGGAGGCAGGTGTCTAACCATTAGGCTAAATGCCCTCCTTTATCTTTGGTCTTATTCTCACTATCGTCACCCTCCTAGTCTACGCTCCAATGACCACACAGAAATTCTTTAGTACCTCCAAGAAGGTCTCAAATGTGTTATTCCTTGGTTTGTAAAACTTTTTATCTGCCATCCCTTTATCTGGCTGACTCTACACATCCTGTGGTCTTCACTTTAAATGTCATTTCTCCTTGGGAAATGTTTCCTGGTTCTTGACCAAGGTAGATGACCTTGAGATGTATTCATATCCTTCAGCATCTTGTTTTGCCCCATCAACAATATTCACCATCACACCTACACTGAAGGCCCATCCTAAGCCCTATCAGGGCAGGAACGGAAGCTGTCTAATTCACCACCAGTAAGTACATGCTAATGGATAAATGGGGAGTGACATAATAAATGACTATTTACACAATGAGTAAAATGGGTAGATACGTATACTAATTTTTAAAATTATTCTTTGAAGATAAAGAAATCTAAAGTTATAAAAGAACAAGATTCTTTAATATTTTATTTTTATCCTCTTGAGAACTATCATTTAAAAACTGGCATTTAACATAATATCCTCAATTCTCAGGTTTTAATAACTCTGGGTAGCATTTAGTGAACATTCAAGAAAGCACAGTTCTTGTCTTCAAGATATGTCCAATTGTAAACCTAAATAAATGAGTGAATGAATAAGCCAAAGACAAGAAAAGCAAGATTATTAATTAAGCCAGCCTGTTAGCACTCAGAGGAGGATGACAAAGTTTCTCCTGAGAGTTGAGTGCCCTGGATTCAGACAGTGGGAGTGAGAAGCAGGATAGCACGAGGCAAGATTTTCAAGTAAAAAAGCCACAAAGGGGCCAGCGCTGTGGCATAGGGGTTAAAGCCACCAAGCCACAGCCTGCAGTGCCGGCATCCCACATGGGCACCAGCTGGAGTGCCGGCTGCTCCACTTCAGATCCAGCTCTCTGCTATGGCCTGGGAAGGTAGTAGATGACCCAAGTCCTTGGGCCCCTGCACCTGTGTTGGAGACCTGGAAGAAGCTCCTGGCTCCTGCTCCTGGCTTTGGATTGGCACAGCTCTGGCCACTGCGGCCATCTGGGGAGTAAACCAGCAGATGGAAGATCTGTTCCTCCCTCTTCTCTCTGCCTCTGCAACTCTGCCTTTTAGATAAATAAATAAATCTTTAAAAAAAAAAAGACAGACAAGACCTGGTTTATTCATTTTACAGACATCTGCAGGTACCTAGTAAAAGACAGTTTTTTATTAAGAGCCTAGGGAAAAAATGAGACTACAAGAGTTAACAGGGAATAACAGGAGTACAAGGTCCACTTGAGGAACTCAGGTACAAAGAGAAGGTCTGAAATGAGGCAGTGACCAAAGGAAAGTCCAATTCAAATCTTTTTGAGTGACTATGCTGACTGCCTACCCAATAGCCCATCTCCTTCCTCCTAGCCAAAACCACCTCAGTTTTCATGGGTGCCTATGTGGCCAGCACTGGAGAATGAACTTCGCTAAGTGTGTACCAATCAAGACTGGCACTGCCTCTTCCAGAGTCTCTGCCAGATACTCGCTTTGAAAGTCCTTTGAAGCTTCAGCAGAGCCCTGGGGCAGCCCTGGCCAAAGAGATGGAGGGGACATTTGTAAGGCAGCATCTTGGAGAGATTTTCTAACAAAAGGGAGCTGCTGGGAGAGTTCCCTTCCTCCCTTTCTGCTACAGTTGATGTCTTGTGTGCCTCAAGTGACCCACCTGAGGACAGAAACCAACTGTGAATGGAGGAAAGTGTGCGAAGGGGCACCTTCCCTGAGCACTTCCCTGAACCTCGCTACTAACCCTGGGAACTGGGAAGAATGACTCATTGTATTTCCTTTTTAAAAAATAAATTTATTGGCTCCTCTCGCTTGCTTGCTGCTTGCAGCAGCAGGGGGCCCATTTGCGCAAATGAAATAAAAATTACCTCCTGCTCTAAAAAAAAAAAAAAAAAAAAAAAAAAAAAATTATTTATTTGAAAGACAGGGTTACAGAAAGGCAGAGGCAGAGAGAGGTCTTCCATCTGCTGGTTCACTTCCCAAATGGACCAACAGCCAGAGCTGGGCCAATCCAAAGCCAGGAGCCAGGAACTTCTCCTGGGTCTCCCATGCAGCTGCAAGGGCCCAAGGACTTGGGCCATCTTCTACCGCTTTCCCAGGCCATAGCAGAGAGCTGGATCGGAAGAGGAGCAACTGGGATTTGTACTGGAGCCCATATGAACTGGAGCACTGCAGGCGGCAGCTTTACCTGCTATGCCACAGCACCATCCCCCACTGTATTTCAACTGTTTATGTGAACAATGCAGTTTATGTTGGATACCTGCTTTCCCTCTGGGAGTCTGGGATTCTGGTGTGATAGGCAGAGGGTGACTAAATGACCAGCTCACAACAGAAACTCTGGCAGGTCCCATTGCACTGTGTTGTCACAACTCCTTGCTTGAGCAATTCTGTATGTCCTGTGTGACTCTACTGTGCCTTTTTCTCCCACATTTCACTCTATGTATGTTTCCCTTTGCTGATTTTGCTTGGTAGCCTTTTACTGTAATAAAATCATGGCCATGAGTCCTTTGAACCAATCATCAAATTTGGGGTGGTCTTGGGGACCTCCTGACACAATGAAACTCTAGTGAAGCCTCGTGTTGCTGGACTATCTGTATTTTGCAAATGATGTAATAATAAAGACAGCAAGTGGCATGGGGGACTCAAACGCAAGCCATGTGCCTGTAAAGCCCAAGCTCCTGCCTTGTGTCAGATAGGCAAGTGACCAGGGTTTGCAGAATTGAAAGGAACGTCAAGATGAAGGCAGGAAAGATTCTCAAAGGCCAGCAAAGCCATCGGTTTGTCAAAGTAAACAAGAAGGTAGAGGTTAAGGCCTGCTGCTAGAATAGGAAAAGAATAAGAGTATAGTGTGATAAAGGCTTTCTCTATTTAGAAAATTCTGTTTACTTCTCTTGTCATCTTGACCTCTTAGCCTTACTTCAGTAGTCTTAAGGAATATAAATAACTTCTCTACAAAAGTCTTTCAGATACTTAAGCAATGTCTCTAATTTACTTCTTCAAATTAAAATCCCCAGTTCTAAAAGGCATTATTCAGAAGCCATAGGCTATAAGCTCTTGACCATTTGTACTGCAAACCTGAGTTTGTCATCAGAATTCAATTAGATATTTTACTTCTGTATCAAAGCAGACACATACTTTCCTACATACACAATAACTTTTGGAGCCTTCTTAGTTTGGAAGTTAGGCACCTGGGACTTGAATGAACTTTTCTTAGAGATAAAAAGAAGACAGCCTAAAAGTTCTATTGCAATACTAACATATTCAAAGGAGGAGAAAGAGGAAGTAGCTCTTCCTCCATTCCTGACTATGTACTGCCTTAGGGATTGAAAAATCCAAAGCTCATCTTTGGTAACCCTCTCACCCAGGTAAACTGTAGCAATGACTGAAATATTGTAACACTCCCAGAGGCAGACATGCTTTGGTAAAATAAAGGATACTGGGCCGGCGCTGTGGCGCAGTCACTTAAATCCTCCGCCTGCGGTGCCGGCATCCCTTATGGGCACTGGTTGTAGGCCTGGCTGCTGCACTTCTAATCCAACTCCCCACTATAGCCCGGGAAAGTAGTAGAAGACGGCCTGGACACTTGGGCCCCTGCACCCATGTGGGAGACTTGGAAAAAGCTCCTGGCTTTGGATTGGCGCAGCTCCGGCTGCCGTGGCCATTTGGGGAGTAAACCAGCAGGTGGAAGAACTTTCTGTCTCTCCCTCTCACTGTCTGTAAATCTACCTCTCAAATAAATAAAAATAAAATCTTTCAAAAAATTAAAAAAAAAAAAGGATACCAATGAAGCACTAATTTGGTTGACTTGAACAAATCCCACCAACCAGTTTGTTTTTTGTTCTTAAGATTTATTTATTTTATCTGAGAGGTAAAGTTAGAGACAGAGAGGAAGAGAGAGATAAGTGGTAGTGGTATGTTCCATCCACTGGTTCTCTCTCCAGATGGCTGCAACAGCTGGAACTGGGCAGATCCGAAGATCCAAAGCCAGGAGTTTTTTTTTTTTTTTTTTAAGATTCATTTATTTATTTGAAAGTCAGAGTTATACAGAGAGTGGAGAGGTGGAGAGGTGGAGAGGTAGAGAGAGAGAGAGAGAGGTCTTCCATCTGTTGGTTCACTCCCCAATTGGCCGCAACAGCCGGAGCTGCGCCAATATGAAGCCAGGAGCCAAGGACTTGGGCCATCTTCTACTGCTTTCCCAGGCCATAGCAGAGAGCTGGATTGGAAGTGGAGCAGCTGGGTCTCGAACCAGCGCCCATATGGGATTCAGGCACTGCAGGCGGCAGCTTTACCCGCTATATCACAGCGCCGGCCTCAAGCCAGGAGTTTCTTCTGGGTTTCCTTCTTAGGTGCAGGGGCCCAAGCACTTGGGCCATCTTCCACTGCTTTCCCAGGCCACTAGCAGGGCGCTGGATGGGAAGTGGAGCAGCTGAGACTCAAACCCGAGCCCATATGGGATGCCAGCTTAACCTATTATGCCACAGGGCAGCCCCCAGCCAATCAATTTGTATTAAGTAAAGTTGCTGCCAGTGCCGCCATCCCATACAGCCACAGGTTTGTTTCTGGGCTGCTCCACTTCTGATCCAGCTCCCCGCTAATGTCCTGGAAAGCAGTGGAAGATGGCCCATGTGTTTGGAACCCTGCCACCCATGTGGTAGTCCTGGATGAACCTCCTGGCTCCTGGCTTCAGTCTGGCCCAGCCCTGGCCATTAAGGCCTTTTGGGGAGTGAACCAGCAGGTGCAAGATCTCTCTTTCTCTCTCTTACACTCTATGTAAATTTCTCAAATAAATGGGTCAGCACTGTGGTGCAGAAGCCCAAGCCTCTGCCTGCAGCGCCAACATCCCATATGGGCAGCGGTTCGTGTCCCGGCTGCTCCTCTTCCAATCCAGCTCTCTGCTTATGGCCTGGGAAGCAGTGGAAGATGGCCCAAGTGCTTGGGCCCCTACACCCATGTGGGAGACCCAGAAGAAGCTCCTGGCTCCTGGCTTTGGATCGGTCCAGCTCAGGCCATTGCAGCCATTTTGGGAGTGAACCAGCAGATGGAAGATCTGTCTCTCCTTCTCTCTGTAACTCTGCCACTCAAATAAATAAATTAAAAAGCCAAAACAAACATATATGCAAACCTTAAAAAAAGATCATTAGGAGTAAAGCTCAGAAAAGTTTAATTTCATTTCTCTAAACACAAATGAGTCTTCTTAAATATAATATAAATATGGGGCCGGTCATGTGGCACAGTGGGTTAAAGCCACGGCCTGCTGCGCAGGCATCTCATATGGGTGTTGGTTCGAGTCCTGGATGCTCCACTTCCTATCTAGCTCCCTGCTGATGGCTTGGGGAGGCAGAGGATGGCCCAAGGGCTGGGGCCCCTGCACCCATGTGGCAGAGCTGGAAGCAGCTTCTGGCTTTGGCCTGGCCCAGCTTAGGCCACTGCAGCCATTTGGGAAGTGACCCAGCGGATGGAAGATCTCTCTTTCTGTAACTCTGCCTTTCAAATAAATAATGTAGAAATAAAAAAAATCCGAGTAACTCTTATCTTCAAGTTTGTGTATAAACTGGAATCTTTTATACCTTTCTAAAATCACATACATTTCAGAAACAAAAGAGTTCTCATGTATTCTAAGACTTAAGTTCACAATTTATGTGTAGGTTGGTACTTCCATCTAACCTCTGTCTCAGCAAACATCAAAAGAGAATCTGGTGAAGAAAGAAAGATGGCAGCATCAGTTTCAAAGTAGACATAATATCAAAAACACAATTACAAAACATTCAGAGATCTATTACTAAATACAAATATGAAGTTTCAAGTCGACAGTAAAGCCCTAAGTTTGAGGAAGCTTGATACTCCCTTGATGCTAAATGAAAACGGCTCTCTATGTTCTGTGAAGCTGAATAGACATTTACACCATGCTGCTCCGGAGTCCCACTTTTATCTATCCCAACCACCTTATATCGTCTCCCTGATCTAGCTAGACTCACTTCCTTAAGAGTGGGCATTTGGCATTAGACTCTGGGACGCCTACATCCTGTGTCTGTGTGCTTGGGTTTGAGTCCCAGTCCACTCCCAATTCTGGGTTCCTGCTAATGTGCTGTCTGAGAAGCAGCAGGTGATGCTAGTTTTGACATGAATACCATGAGTTCAACCCTAAACCTAACTCCAGAAGCGATGTACCAGAAGTGATGTAATTCAAATTCAAAAAAGCGCCAAAATCCAATATGCGTGGCAGTGGAAGTGACGTCACTGGAAGTGACGTGTTTTGGGCCAGCACCAAGAGCAACCGGTGATTGATGGCTCAAATAGTTGGGCCTCTGACACCCACATGGGAGGCCTAGATTGAGCTTCCTGCTCCTGGGTCTGCCTGGCCTAGCCCTAGCTGTTCATGGTCATTTGGGGAGTGAACTAGTGGATGGAAGATCACCCCCTCACATCTCTTTAACATTCCAAGCTCATTCTTTCTTTCCCAATTTTCTACACAGGAAAGTCATCCTCTTTTTAACAATTTCCCTTTTAGCACAGCACTTGGTTGCATTCACTTGTGTGCTACTTGGGAGCCTTGGGCTATTATGCAGTGTCATGATCTGACATCATAATCATATACACTGCGCACATGATCATGCACCACCTGCTTTCCCTGATCCCCTACCCTACAGTAAAATTTTTGAACATTATAGTCTTATTCAAAAGACTATAAAAAGTGTGTTTCCCCACTCTAAGGCTTCTCTTTTCCCATCGATCCTACTTCTTTTAGATTTTTTTTAATAAAAGGATTTATTTATATGAAAGACAGAATTACAGAGAGAAAGAGGGAGGGAGGGGAGGTAAGAGAGAGAAGGGGTGGGGGAAGAGAGAGAGAAATCTTCCATCTGTTGGTTCACTCCCCAAATGGCCGAGATGGCCAGATCTGGGCCAGTCCGAGCCAGGAGCTTCTGGGTCTCCCATGTAGGTGTAGGAGACCAAGCACTTGGGCCACTGTCTGCTGCCTTCCCCAGGCACATTAGCAGGGAGCAGCTGGGGCTCGAAATGGCGCCCACATGGGATGCTGGCATCATATACAGTGGCTATACGCAGTCCACCACAATGCCACCCCCAGATTTATTTATTTGACAGGCAGAGTAACAGAGAGAAAGATGCAGAGATAAAAAGATCTCCAATCTGCTAGTTCACTTCACAAATGGCTGCAATGACTGGAGTTGGTCCAGTTCCAAGCCAGGAGCCAGGAACTGTATCCTAGTAACCCACATGGGTGGTAGGAGCCCAGGTGCTTGGGCCATCTTTCCCTGTATTCCCAGATGCATTAGCAGGGAACTGGATCCAAGAGGAAAAGCCAGGATTTGAATTTGTGCTCCAGTATGGGATGCTGGTGTTAAAAGTGGTGGCTCAGTTTCCTCCTAACGCACCTGGGAAAACAGTGGAGGGTAGTCCAAGTGCTTGGGCTCTTGTACCCACATGGGAGACTGGGAAGAAGCTCCTGGCTCTTGGCTTCAGCCTGACCCAGTCCTGGTATTGCAGCCATTTGGGGAATGAACCAGCAACGGAAGATCTTCCTCTCTAACTCCGCCTTTCAAATTAAAAGAAAGCACAATTAGAATAAAATAAATAAATCACTAGAAGAATTTGTTATCTGTCTTGGCTGCAGTTCTGCTTTAAGACTCACCTCCTCAAAGATGCTTTCTTTGTCCTTCCCTCCCCACGCCTGCCCCCTCACTAGACTGCACACTTGGAAACAGCATGGGCTTTGAAATTAGTCAAATATAGGTTCAAACTCCACTTCTATCCGTGTAACTTTGGATCCGCAACTCTGGGTTTGTCTCCCAACTCAATGGAGATGTGTAATGTATCACGTATAAAATATGCGGTACCGTAACTTGCACGCTTTAAGGATAAAGATCCCATTATACCTAAAGAGCAGACACCATCAGTCACGGTCAGTGTCTTTGAAACAACACGTTCTAAGAGCAAAACGGCACTTTTAAAACCAATTCAAGCTCGCCCGCGTCCCCCTTCCTGAATGCGGACGAGGGGAAAGGGGAAAGCTGGCGAGATGGACGACCAAGGTTTCTCATCAAACCTTAAGGCGCCGGGCGAGGACCGCTTTACTTCGGCCACGCTTCCGATGGATACAAACTTTGCAGAGCGACACGTCCTTCCTCAGAAACTTCAAAGGTAGAACTTGACTTCCAGGTGAAGCTGCAGCCTTCCCAGATCCTCCCCAGGGCTCTCCCGGAGAGGACTGACCGACAGACACACCTCCCCTCCGCCGGAGCCAGTCAGGCCGGCCCCGCCCGCGACGCGCCGGAGGAACGCCCGCAACCCCCACCCCTCGTCTTCTGTCCCAGGGGCCGGGAGAGACTCACTGCCAAAGCCTTTGGCCTGGTGGAGGAGCTCCTGGTCCCCCGCCGGCTGCTGCTCCTCCTGCACAGGGGACTCTGCCTCCGCTTCGAGGCGCGGTTGGGGCGGAGCGTCTCCCGCGGGCTGCCCATCTCCCACCGGCTGCTCGTTGTTTGCCGCCGGCTGGCGCAACCCAAACCAACTACTTAACCCCCGGAACATCCCGCCGGCGAGGCCGCCGTCGCGGTCGCGGTCACCGGAGAGCCCCCCTGAGTGCCGCCCGCTCCCGACTGCGTTCTGCGGGTCTACTGGGAAGACAGCCGGAAGTCAAGGCGACGTCGGCGCTCCCCCTCTATGCGCGTCTCCCAGCCTCTGTGACGACACCGCCGCCGGCCGCGGGCGCGTCATTTCCGGCCAAAGGCTCCGCCCCTGCCTGCGTCGGTCGTGGCAACCTTGTTGTGCCAGTGGAAAGGGGACAAAGGGCTTTCCCAGTGCAGCCCCGCCTCGTCCGCTTAGCTCTCACCCCAGCTTTGCGGGTAACTGACCTGGCCGTGTGGGCGGCGTCTCTGTCACAGCCCTTCTCAGTCTGTTGTTAGGATTGCCTCTAAGCTGCTTGGCTGGTGCCTTAGCCTTCCCTTTGGAGGTCCAGCTAGGTTGGACGGAAATAGATGTCTGTAGCCTCCTCCTGAGCCCGAATGAAAACCAAACTAGGGCCTGTCAACTTAGCAATACAGAGGACAGAGAAAGGTGTTAAACACCATCATAGGATGCAGTCAGAAGAATGTACACTATGAGAAACCACAGGAAAAACGATGTTGTTGCTTAAATAAGTTGCAAGAAAGAGGGTGGGGTAAGACGGGGAACACATAGGTTAAAAAAGATTTCAGAGACAATAACCCACGGCCACTCATGCATTTTATTTGAACTCTAATTCAGCAAACACATTTTGTAAAACGTGTAAGAGTTGGAAATTCAGACACTGGATAGAATAATTGATGAAACTAAGGAATTCTTAAATTAAAAAAACTAGTGGTAAGCCGGCGCCGTGGCTCACTAGGCTAATCCTCCGCCTAGCGGCGCCGGCACTCCGGGTTCTAGTCCCGGTCGGGGCGCCGGATTCTGTCCCGGTTGCCCCTCTTCCAGGCCAGCTCTCTGCTGTGGCCAGGGAGGGCAGTGGAGGATGGCCCAGGTGCTTGGGCCCTGCACCCCATGGGAGACCAGGAGAAGCACCTGGCTCCTGCTGCGGCGGCCATTGGAGGGTGAACCAACGGCAAAGGAAGACCTTTCTCTCTGTCTCTCTCTCTCTCACTGTCCACTCTGTCAAAAAAAAAAAAAAAAAAAAAAAACAAACTAGTAGTAAACCACAAAACTTACCATCTTAACCATTTTTAAGTGTAGAATTTTGTAATTTTAAGTAATTCACATTGTTGTGAAATCAATTTCCGAACCTCTTTTCATCTTGCAAAACAAACTATACTTATTAACCCCCCCCCCCCCCCCATCTTCCCTGCCCTTGGCCGCATGGGCTGCAGGCAACCACCCTTCTGCTTTCAGTCTCAGAATCTGACTGCTGTAGGTGCGTCCCTTAAGTGGAATCCTACAGCATTTGTCTTTCTGCCATGGGCTCCTTCCGTTTCGTTCGAATGTCCACAAGGCTCTTTCTTGTAGCATATATCCATTTCCTTTGTTCTTAAAGCACTGTATGAATGCACCACATTTTATTTATCCATTCACACGTGGATGAACATGTCAAATGTACATTTTTAATTGTGGTCATGGTATTATTGTATGTTTTTGAGGAGTATGTTTTTTTTGTTTTGTTTTTTGACAGGCAGAGTGGACAGTGAGAGAGAGAGACAGAGAGAAAGGTCTTCCTTTGCCATTGGTTCACCCTCCAATGGCCGCCTTGGAGGCGCGCTGCGGCCAGCGCACCACGCTGATCCCACGGCAGGAGCCAGGAGCCAGGTGCTTCTCCTGGTCTCCCATCGGGTGTAGGGCCCAAGCACTTGGGCCATCCTCCACTGCCCTCCCTGGCCACAGCAGAGAGCTGGCCTGGAAGAGGGGCAACCGGGACAGAATCCGGCGCCCGACCGGGACTCGAACCTGGGGTGCCGGCGCCGCAAGGCGGAGAATTAGCCTAGTGAGCCGCGGCGCCGGCCGAGGAGTATGTTTTTAAGTAGTTCTTATCTTTCAGAGAGCCATGTCTGGAATTTACTTCAAATTAATACAGAATGGGAGAAGTGGGTGGGGATATAGATGAAACAACCTAGACTATCAATTGCAATTGTGGAAGCTGAGTGATTACACTTGTACGGCTACTTTTCTATATTTGGAACCTTCTTCCACATGAACATGTAAAACAAACAAACAACTGGCTATGTGAACAACTAACTACCCTTTTAGAGTAGGGAGTTCATGAACATGTTTTCCAGGCACAGTCTCCAGTGAGCTGTTGCGGAAGGCCAGCCAGGCTCCTTCCTGCCTTCCCCATTTCCAGAAGAGTAGGGCACTTGCAGTGAGCTGCTTCCAAGTACAGGGAGGACTGATTACAGTTCTGATTTCCCTGCTGCCCAGTTTTGCAGCCTGACTTCTATTTATATCCTACTCAGGTCCATGTCTTTAATATAACAAGCCCAATTTGTTTTTTTCCCCCTTCAAACAGCTTTATGGAGATATAGTTCACATACCTTATAATTCACCTGTATAAAGCAAACAATTCAGGGTGAGCACATGCCACAGCCGATAAAGCCACCGCTTGCAATCCCAGCATTCCATATTGGAGCACCAGTTTGAGTACCAGTTACTCTGCTTCTGATCCAGCTCCCCGCTAATGCATCTGGGGAGGCAGCAGATGATGGCCCAAGTACTTGGGCCCCAGCCACCTATGTGGGAGACCTGGATGGAGATCCTGGATCCCAGCCCCAGCTGTTGTGGCTATTTGGGGAGTGAAACAGCAGATGGAAGATCTCTCTGCGTCTGTATGTTTCTCTGTCACTCTGCCTTAAAAATAAATAAAAAATAGGCCGGCGCTGCGGCTCACTAGGTTAATCCTCCGCCTTGTGGTACCGGCACACCAGGTTCTAGTCCCGGTCGGGGCACCGGATTCTGTCCCGGTTGCCCCTCTTCCAGGCCAGCTCTCTGCTGTGGCCAGGGAGTGCAGTGGAGGATGGCCCAAGTGCTTGGGCCCTGCACTCCATGGGAGACCAGGAGAAGCCCCTGGCTCCTGCCATCGGATCAGCACGGCGGCCATTGGAGGGTGAACCAATGGCAAAGGAAGACCTTTCTCTCTCTCTCTCTCACTGTCCACTCTGCCTGTAAAAAATAAATAAATAAATAAATAAAAATAAATAAAAACATAAATCTTTTAAACAATGAAATGAGTATAAAATTCGATGGTATATCCATTTTTTATATCGCGTTTCAAAATTGTGGGAAAATATGTTTTTCCACTTTAACCATTTTTAAGTGTATAATTCAGTGGCATTTCTAATAATCCCATCTGTTTCTAGAGCCCAGGTATTGATTCAGCTTTGACAGTTAGGATATGTCTGAGGACTGATGCCTTTCTAGGTTTTACTAACTCAGAACCTAAAAGGGCTTGACGCTTTCCAGAAAAGAATATTTGTTTCAAGCAGGATTGGAAAGAGCCTGGAATTTGACTTAATAGCTGAGGGTGAGGGTTCTAACTCTCCCATCTAAAATGAATAACCTTGCATCTTCGCCCTTCAAATTCCCTCCTCTCCAAAAGGAATATAGGCGTGGTCCTTCCTGTAGGGGAGTGGGGACCCAGCCCACCAAGCCTTGCTTTGCTGCTTCTCCAGGGCCATCCCAGTTCACCCACGGAGCAGACAGCTTTACAATTGCTCTGAAAGGTGAAATTTTTCACAATAGAGTATTATAAAAGAACTTGGGAGATGAACTTAATAATGAGCCTCTTTTTCATTTAAAACAATCATCTTGAGGGGCCAGCACAAGGTCTATGTGGTAGTAGGCTATGAGCAAACATTTATTGCATAAGACACACCCTTCTCCTACACAATTCAGTTAACCTTTACCCTGGTACCATGTTTGTTTTTCTGCTCACTTTTTTCCACTTCGCATTAATAGCACAATAGTTATCATAATAACTCTTATGTATTTATCAAACATCTTTTATCCAGCAGCCTTGTAGCTTAATAGATTAACACAATTTCTTCTGTTTCCTGTGGTAAAAAGTCTGGCTGTGAGGACAGTTGTTTTGCGTTGTTGGCCTGGCTTTGCCACTCATGTTAACTAATATATCTTTGGTCATGACATTTCACATCGCTGAGCCTCACGTTCCTCATATGAAAGAGGGAGTCACAAGTGCTTTCTTGGTTGTAAAAAGGGAATGAAGCACTGAAATGTGGAAGGAAGCATTACACATGGCAGGTATTAAGTATACACCACGGGCCAGTGCTGTGGCACTGGCATCCCATATGGGTACCAGTTCGAGTCCTGGCTACCCTACTTCTGATCCTGCTCCCTGCTAATGCTCCTGGGAAGGCAGTGAAGGATGTCCCAAGCCCTTGGGTCCCTGCACCCACGTGGGAGACCTGGAAGAAGCTCCTGGCTTCAGATGGGTCCAGTTTAGGCCATTGTGGCCATTTGGGGAGTGAAGGGGCATGTGGAAGATTCTCTTTCTCACTCTCTGCAACTCTGCGAGGGTGGGAGACAGGAGGAGATCATAAGAGAGAGAGACATAAGAGACAGCATGTGTTCAGGAACAAGTCCTCTTTTTTTTAAATATTTATTTTCTTTTTTTTGTTGTTTATTTTTTGACAGGCAGAGTGGACAGTGAGAGAGACAGAGAGAAAGGTCTTCCTTTGCTGTTGGTTCACCCTCCAATGGCCGCCGCGGCCAGCGCGCTGCGGCCAGTGCACCGCGCTGATCCGATGGCAGGAGCCAGGAGCCAGGTGCTTTTCCTGGTCTCCCATGGGGTGCAGGGCCCAAGCACTTGGGCCATCCTCCACTGCACTCCCTGGCCACAGCAGAGAGCTGGCCTGGAAGAGGGGCAACCGGGACAGAATCCGGCGCCCCGACTGGGACTAGAACCTGGTGTGCCGGCACCACAAGGCGGAGGATTAGCCTATTGAGCCGCGGCGCCGGCCTATTTTCATTTATTTGAAAGTCAGAGTTACACAGAGAGAGGAGAGACAGAGAGAAAGGTCTTCTATCTGCTGGTTCACTCCCCAGTTGGCTGCAATGGCCGGAGCTGCACTGATCCGAAGGCAGGAGCCAGGAGCTTCCTCCGGGTTTCCCATGCGGGTGCAGGGGCCCAAGCACTTAGGCCATCTTCCACTGCTTTCCCAGGCCACAGGAGAGAGCTGGATCAGAAGAGGAGCAGCCAGGGCTAGAACCAGCGCCCATATGGGATGCTGGTGCTTCAGGCTAGGGCTTTAACCCGCTGTGCCACAGTGCCGGCCCCTGGAACAAGTCCTCTTAAAGCTTTGCGGGGGGACGGAAAGGAAAGTAGGAGCAGTGAATCCTATTAGAGTGGGGGTGGAGCTGACACCTGTGGATGGGCCATGTGGTCACCTGGCTTCCAGCAATGGCTGCAGGGGCTAGAGCCCAGGATAGTGTCTGGGGTGTAGATCGCGCCACAGATAAGACTGCGCCATTTTACTAACAAAAAGTGTACACCAACCTGTTTCACACTCTTTGCACTGGATCCTCTGGAAGATTTGTTTCGTTAACAAACTCCTCCATGCTTCCTGTGCTTTTACAAGGTGTTTCCTCTATGTATTGTTTTCGAATGGAGACCTAGGTCCACCCCAAGGATGCCCTGCTGAGTGAAGCCTCTGTTTATTTATTTATTTATTTTTGACAGGCAGAGTGGACAGTGAGAGAGAGAGAGAGAAAGGTCTTCCTTTGCTGTTGGTTCACCCTCCAATGGCCGCTGCGGCCGGCGCGCTGCGCTGATCCGATGGCAGGAGCCAGGAGCCAGGTGCTTTTCCTGGTCTCCCATGGGGTGCAGGGCCCAAGCACCTGGGCCATCCTCCACTGCACTCCCTGGCCACAGCAGAGAGCTGGCCTGGAAGAGGGGCAACCGGGACAGAATCCGGCGCCCCAACCGGGACTAGAATCCGGTGTGCCGGCGCCGCTAGGCAGAGGATTAGCCTGGTGAGCCACGGCGCCAGCCCGCCTCTGTTTATTTTCTAAGAAGTTGGCATCAGTATCCCAAGCTGTTAACTGCTTCTCCCATGACAGTGCTCATTCTCCTTACTGGGCAGAAACTCCCTTTTGTTTCGGAATTCTTTGAATTTTGCTAGACAAAGTTCTCCACACCCTGTAGCAGACATGATGAGTTTCAGGGCCACTCCTCAACCTTCCCTAAAGTTCTTTGGCCTCAACTGCCTCCAGTTTCTACCATCTGTCAAGGGTCATCATTTGGGGACACTCAAATGTTATTGGTCATCCAATACCTTAGCCTATTTCACTTTTGTATCCGGTGTCAGTGGCTAAACCCTTAACTGTCTCATCTGGAAATACTCCCTATTTGAAGTCTTTTTTAAAGATTTCTTTATTTTATTTATTTGAGAGCTAGAGCGGGGGGGTATGTTCCATCTGCTAGTTCACTTCTGAAATGGCTGCAACAGCCAAGGCTGCTCCAGGCAGAAGCCAGGAGCACAGAGCTCCATAGGGGTCTCCCGCATGGGTGGCAGGGGCCCAAGCATTTGGACCATCCTCCACTGCCTTCCCAGCTGCATTAGTAGGGAACTGGATTGGAAGCGGAGCAACTGGGACTCAAACTGGTGCTCATATGGGATGCTGGCATCACAGGTGGCTGTTTAATGTGCTGGGTCACAACGCCAGCCCCTGAAGTCTTTTTCTTCTTTAATTGACATATAATATTTATGGGGTGTAGTGTGATCATTTGAAATATGTATACAATGTGTAATGATCAAAGCAGGGCAATTAGTGTTTCCATCTGCTCAAACATTTATCATTTATCTAAACTCCTTTCTTCTAGTTTTTTTTTTAAGATTTTATTTATTTGAAAGAGTTATAGAGAAAGGCAGAGGTAGAGAGAGGGAGGGGTCTTCCATCCCCAAATGGCCGCATCGGCCAGAGCTGGGCCTATCTGAAGCCAGGAGCCAGGAACTTCTGGGTCTCCCATAGAGGTTTTTGGGCCATCTTCTACTGCTTTCCCAGGCCATAGCAGAGAGCTGGATCGGAAGTGGAGCAGCTGGGACTTGAACCGGCATACATCTGGGATTCGGGCGCTGCAGGCCAGGGTTTAACTTGGTATGCCACAGCGATCACGAACTGTTGTAAGCTAGTCACCTTGCTGGGCTGTGGAACACTAGAACGTTATCCTTCCCTGTCACCGTATTTGGTCCCTGTTATCAGACCGCCCTTTGTGCCCCTCCCCTCCACTTCCTAGCCTCTAACTCCTCTTCTGCTCCTACCAGGGTAACTGTTTTAGCTCCTTCTGAAGGCGTCATCACACTCTGCACTCAACCAGCCAACTCGAGTTTTAGCAGTAATATATGTATATTTCAATCGCTATCCTGCAAAATTACAGCTGGACAGCACTACATAATCGGGGTTTTTAAACTCCCCTAGGTCTTCCAAGACACTTGTGTAACTTGTCGCTGTAGTGTTTCACACTGATTATTCAAAATTTTCACCACTTTCCTAAACCTTCCGGCTAATTTCAAACTCTTCTCTTGGGCAGAGTTCGGCCGTTTCTCCTCTAGTGGTTTGCTTGTGTTCCTCTCTGGGTCTGAAGAGCCGCCTGTGTCCTTTCCCAGCCCCAACCACTCTGTGAAGCGCTACTGGCTTTCCTGCCCCCACCCCAGCGCCGGCAGTTCCCGGCGCTCAGCAGGGAACTCACAACAGCTGTGACGTGGGCCAGAGCGGGACTCTCTGCTGGCCTGGGGGCCGGCGGGGGTGGGGGGAGTCGCGGAGTTCACCAGCGCACCCCAAGAGCCTTTGCAAGTGAGCCAGAGGAGGGAGGCGCAGTGCCTCGGCCGAGAGCGCGGCCTGGGGCCCTGGGCGTCCCGAGCGGAGGGTGACGGGAGCTGCTCGTGCCCGAGGAGTCACTTTTTAGCGCTTGTTTTGGAGCACTGCACTCACCCGCCGCACAGCTCCTGCTCGCCAGCGTGAGTCAGCTGGGCCCGCAGCGAGGCGGACCGGGGAAGGTAGGCGAGGAGCGCGCCGCGCCTCCCGAGGCCCGCGCGGTCGGCGGGAAGGACCCAGGGGCGACTCCGCACTGCCCCAGCGGTGGCCCCCTCCCCAGCCAGACAGGTGAGCGCCTGGACGGCCGCGGGGCGGAGCCTGTCGTCCCCAGAAGCCATCCTGCACCGCGCCTCCACCAACGCACAGGTAACTGCCCGACCCGGCCTCCCCCCTACCCCCCGGGCCTCCGCGCCGCGGCCTCCCCGCCCCCGTCCGGCGCCCCCAGCCCCAGCGCACACGTGGGGCGCCTTTGTCCCCTCCCCGATGGCGTCCGGTTCCTCTCCGGGCGCGGAGTCCGAGACCCGCAGCCAGCGGAGCGCGTCCCGCACCCAGCGCTCGCAGACCCTGGTGGGCTAGCGGGGCGCGGGGACTAGGGGACGCCCGCCCGCGCCCGGTGCCGTCGGAGCTGGTCTAGCAGCGGTCCAGGGCCGGGTTACCGGAGCGACTCGTCCCGCTGCGCGCGTTTCCCCGCGCCCGCCCCCACGCCCAGCCCTCGGGAGCCTCAGGAGAGCTCTGAGATGGCGTTGGCGGAAGTGAAGCCCGACTCGAGGGTCGAGCGAGGCTGGCCATTAGCGTGGGTGACATGCCCTTTCTGTCCTGTCTCCCGCAATGGTGCACTGGTTAAACAACGACCTAGCGTTTCGCCCGTGTGAGCTGCTTGGAGGGGCCCAGTGCCGAACTGTGCCGCTGCTACGGAGTATGTTATTGGGCATTTTTTAAAAAAACTGCTGTATAGTTTACACTCACGAAAATGCCCCATTTTCAGTATGTGCAGATCGATGGGATTTGGCAAATTGTAGCCACCTATCCCAGACGTGGACATTAGGCCATTTCCACCACTTGGCGAAGTTTCCTTTGGCGCCTTGCCGGGGGGCTCCGCACGTTTCCCCCTAACCCCCATCGCACTGTTCTGATTGCCTTCACAGCTGCTGGGCGCCTTTTAAAACTTCTTAAGATGGTTCGTTCGGTTAAGTACTCTGTTGTGTCGGACTAAAGTTAGTTTTTAAATGGCCGTCATTGAGAACGTGTCTCTTGGTGCTTCTGGTGTTTTTAGTTGCCTTAATGCCTGCCTGCCAGTAGCCAGCCACACGTGGCTGTTGAAAAGTGGCAAGTTCGAATTGATGTGTGCCCTGAGTGCTTGCACCTGATTTCCCTCGGAATGCTTCCTAGGAAAACAAGGGTAGAAAGTCTCACTAATAATAGCTTTTTACAATTTGAATACATTGGGGTTAAATAAGATGTATTACTGAAGTTAAGGCCTTTTTTTTTTAACTTAAAGTGACTACTAGAAACTTCAACATTTCGTACTTGGCTCATGTAATGATTTTATTAGCACAGCTCTGCACTGCCCCATTTTATGAACACTTGATTCTGCTCACTAACCTCAGTCCTCACAGCGGAAAGCATCCTGATTCCAGAAGTGGTTTAAAGCGGAGCCTGCCTTTCTCTGGGTTTTGAAAACTTTCTTGCAAACTTAATTGTTTGCTTACACGGGGTAAAAACAACTAGGTGTCTCCTTGGCATTAAGTTACGTTTTTCAAAAAGTATTTTCAAAAATATTTAATGTGCTTTAAAAAGGCATCTTGTCTTTTTAAAAGCTCAGAAAACTAATCACTATCTGAACCCCAGTCACCTAAATATATTAAAATCCAACATGTTGTATTTCTGACCAAATCAAGAGCAAAATCTAGGTCTTTTTTTTTTACTTTTTAACTTTTATTTAATGAATATAAATTTCCAAAGTACAGCTTATGGATTACAATGGCTTCCCCCCCATAACGTCCCTCCCACCCGCAACCCTCCCCTTTCCCACTCCCTCTCCCCTTCCATTCACATCAAGATTCATTTTCGTTTCTCTTTATATACAGAAGATCAGTTTAGCATACATTAAGTAAAGATTTCAACAGTTTGCACCCACACAGAAACATAAAGTGAAAAATACTGTTTGAGTACTAGTTATAGCATTAAATCTCAATGTTCACACTAAGGACAAAGATCCTACATGAGGAGTAAGTGCACAGGGACTCCTGTTGTTGACTTAACAAATTGACACTCTTGTTTATGGCCTCAGTAATCACCCTAGGCTCTTGTCATGAGCTGCCAAGGCTATGGAAGCCCCCTGAGTTCACTGACTCTGATCATATTTAGACAAGGCCATGGTCAAAGTGGAAGTTCTCTCCTCCCTTCAGAGAAAGGTACCTCCTTCTTTGATGACCCGTTCTTTCCACTGGGATCTCACTCGTGGAGATCTTTCATTTAGGTTTTTTTTTTTCCCCCAGAGTGTCTTGGCTTTCCATGCCTGGAATACTCCTCATGGGCTTTTCAGCCAGATCCGCATACCTTAAGGGCTGATTCTGAGGCCAGAGTGCTGTTTAGGACATCTGCCATTCTATGGGTCTGCTGTGTATCTCACTTCCCATGTTGGATCATTCTCTCCCTTTTTTATTCTATCAGCTAGTATTTGCAGACACTATTCTTATTTATGTGATCCCTTTGGTTCTTAGTCCTATCATTATGATCAATTGTGAACAGAAATTGATCACTGGGACTAGTGAGATGGCATTGGTGCATGCCACCTTGATGGGATTAAATTCGAATCCCCTGGTATGTTTCTAACTCTACCGTTTGAGGTAAGTCAGCTTGAGCATGTCCCGAATTACACATCTCTTCCCTCTCTTATTCCCACTCTTATATTTAACAGTGATCACTTTTCAGTTAAGTTTCAGTACTTAAGAAGAATTGTGTATTGATTACAGTATTCAACCAAAAGTATTAAGTAGAACAAACAAAAAAAATACTAAGAGGGATAACATATTAAACTGCTCATCAACAGTCAGGGTGAGGGCTGATCAAGTCACCGTTTCTCATAGTGTTCATTTCACTTTAACAGGTTTCCTTTTTGGTGCTCAGTTAGTTGTCACCTATCAGGGAGAACAAGTGGTATTTGTCCCTTTGGGATTGGCTTATTTCACTCAGCATAATGTTTTCCAAATTCCTAACAGGGATCACTTTTCAGTTAAAATATATATCTAGGTCTTAACAATGAAGATTTTGGTTTTAATTAAGTTGAGATAATACAGTCAATGTTACACCTGGCTCTTTCCTATAACAAGCATTTTCTGTTAGGAATAAATTCTTAAGGTATAATGTGACTTTACATGAATGTACTCCAGTTTTCTTGACCATACTTTTGTGGAATTTTTGGATTTTGCTGATTTTACCAATGCAGAGTTGTTTGGAAAGCAGGATGGTTCCAGAATAAGGTACAGCTAGAGCACAATTTATTCGCCTGTTAATCCCACTGGAAAGGTGAAGTTCAACGGGGCAAGGTCCTTGACTTCTTGTTTATTTCCTTAACCCCAGGACCTGGGAACAGGTGAATTGATTGAATGAGCAAGTAGGTGGCTCTGGAGAGATAACAGCTAACCTTAATGTAGCATTAGGCACTCTCTTTGTAAAATCCTTACACATCCTTCCAATGTAGGTATTACCATGAACTTGGTGTACTGCATACCTTGAGAAAATGGAGGTTTTGAGAAGTAGAAGAATTTGCTTGAGGATGTAGCTCTTTAAGTGAATGCAGTTGTCTGGCTCAAGATCTAGTTGTCTGAATAAGATAAGGCTGGGAAGAAATGATCACCATCGTGAGTACCTGGGGCAGTAGGAGTGGAAAGAGATGAACAGTCAGATACATTTTGGGTCTGAAGGAGAAACATTCTGAGATTGAACTGAGAAGTTTTTTAGGGTGGAAATAATGAAGGGTTTTCAAAAAGTTCAAATGTATGTTATGAAAAAACTGTGGATTTCAAATATTTTGCACCAAAATAAACAACTTTAAAAAAAAAAACTTAGAGATCTTGGCATCTGCTTTTTCACTTCTCAGATGCCTCCTACACACAGCCAGGGCTAGGCTAGGCCAAACCTTCTCCCACGTGGGTGGCCGAGACCACTTCCCAGGGAGCTGGATCAGAGACATCCAGAAGCAGAGTAGCCTGGGCTTAGACCAGGCATCCCAAGTGGCAGCTTAGCTCGATGTGCCACACCTGGCCCCTACACTGATATTTCAATTATATTTTCCACAAACTTTTTGAAGCACTCTCTTGTAGCTGGGCAAAGCGGATGGCCTTTTGGGGAAGAAATGTGATCAACTATATTGTGTAGAGAAAGGCCCAGGAACTTAGTGAAGTGCTTCAGGACAGGATACATTTTGGATAGCTTTGGTTTACTGGCTGTGATCCTAGGGAACTAGTTCAAACTGAACCACATCTCTGGAGTGAGATACCTTTACACCTTTCTGTCCAGATAGTTTGTTTTAAAAGATCAGCAGAGGAAGTTAAAAAATCAGAATGAGTATTCCTTTGAGGACAGATAAGAAATGGGTAACTGAAATCTTTCCTACTTGATAGCATTTGTGTGTGTGTGTGTGTGTGTGTGTGTATGTCAGAGAGAGAAAGACAGACACCTTTCATCCTCTGGTTTACTCCCAAAATGACAACAGCCAGGGCTGGGCCAGTTCAAGGCCAGGAGCCAGGAACTTCATCCAGATCTCCCACGTGGGTGCAGGGGCCCAAGCACTTGGGCCATCTTCTGCTGCCTTCCCAGGTGCATTAGCAGGGTGGGGGTTGGGATTGGAACAGCCAGGACTTGAACCTCCCCTACTCTGATATGGGATGCTACTGCTACAAGCAGCAGTTTAACCTGCTGTGCTACAAAACCAGCCCCACTTAAAACATTTTTGTGAATTACAATAGAAAGTGGAATTTGTAGTTATTACCTCTTGGTAGTTTTTTTTTTGTTAGTAGTCTTATGCAGTTGCCCATTGGCTTGTCATGATGAAATCGGAGATGACCCCCTGGTGGGCACCCAGGTGTGGCCAGGTAGGGGCATGTGGTCACACAGGGGCATGGTGAAGGTATCAGGTGGGGCATGAGGTCACACAGGGGCGTGGTGAAGGCGTGGTCTCCCAGCTCACAAACCTAATCAATTTAACCTGTTTGCCTGCCTACTTCAATGACTACACACATAATACTGTTAAGGAACTGCTTTCATGCAGAAGGTGAAATTTTAGGAGCAGATGGTTTCTGTGTACATTCAAGGAAGAAGAAGAAAAAAAAAACCCATAGCACTCAAAGGAAACAAAATCAAGAAGTATTGGGCTTCCTGTAAAATAAAAGGGTTTGAATCAGCAGCAGCAAAGTCAAATAAAATTTCATGGAGGCTGGCGTTGTGCTGCAGTGGGTTAAGTCGCCTCTTGCAATGCCATCATCCTGTATGGGTGCTGGTTTGAGTGCTAACTGCTCCACTTCTGATCCAGCTCCCTGCTAATGCTGCTGTTGGAAAAGCAGCAGAAGATGCCCAAGTAGTTGGGTCCCTGCCCCCATGTGGGAAACCCAGATGGAGTTCCAAGCTCCTGGTTTTGGCCTGGCACAGCCCTGAATGTTGTGGCCATTTGGGGAGTGAACCAGTAGATGGAAGATCTCCCTCTCTCTGTCTCTCCCTCTCTTTCTGTAACTCTACCTTTTGAATAAATCAATCTTGTAAAAAACCAAAATTTCCCTGTCATGGTGTTTTCTTTTTTCTGCTTTGGTATTGTTAAATGGTAAAATTGATGGGTAATGGAAAAGATTCAGTGTTTAGCAGACTTAGTTAAGAAGGCTATGTTAATAATGATGTTAACAGCCAACTTTGATTAAGGCTTTACTGTATGCCCACCTTTATTCCAGGCATTAGAAAATAGTTTCTATAAAAGGCCAGATGATAAATTTTTCAGACTTCGTGGGCTAGGAGTCTGCCATTGTAGCATGAAAGTAATCATAGACAGAATGCCAGCAGTTCAGGATTGCACTCAGATGCTCAGTCAGTATTGAAGACCTGGGGGTGGGGAAGCAACCTGTGCTTTTAAAAAAGATTTATTTGTTTTTGTATTTGAGAGGCAGAGTCACAGAGAGAGATTGGGAGAGACAGAGAGAGAGAGAGAGGTCCTCCAGCTGCTGGTTCACTTCCCAAATGGCTGCAGTGGCTAGAGCCCGCATGATACAAAGCCAGGAGCCAGGAATCCCCTTCCAGGTCTCCCACATGGGCACTGTGGCCATCCTCTGGCGCCCATATGGGATGCTGGTGCTGCAGGCAGAGGCTTAACCCACTGCGCCACATTGCCAGTTCCCAGCAACCTAACTGTTAAAGAAAACAAATCATTTGATACTAGTTTTTATTTTAAATTTATTTTTCATTTATTTGAAAGGCAGAGAGGGAGAATCAGAGAGAGAGAGAGAGAGATCAGTCTTCCATCTGCTGGTTCACTCCCAAAATAGTTGCAATGGCCAGGCAGAAGCCAGGAGCCAGGAGCTTCTTCTGGGTCTCCCACATGGGTGCAGGGGCCCAACCATTTGGACCATCCTCTGTGGCTTTCCCAGGCACATTAGCAGGGAACTGGATTGGAAGTGGAGCAGTCAGGATTTGAAGTGGCACCCATATGGGATGCCAGCGTCGTAGGCAGAGGCTTAACGTGTTGTGCCAAAGTGCTAGTCCCTTGATACTTGTTAAGACATGGCAATAATGACTTGACTTAGAACCGTCACGGTAAGTGTAGAGACCACTGCAACAGAGCCTTGTAGTAAGGGAGAGAAATTGGTCTCAACTTTGGCTAAAGTGGCCTTTGGGAATTTATAGCCAAGGAACAGTAGATGGGAAATTACTAAGAGGAGACATGGCGGGGAGGTGGAGAGAACAGGGGTTGTTGCTAAAGCTATCTGTATCTAACAAGATTCTTTTTTTAAAAGAAGGATTTATTTATTTGAAAGAGTTACACAGAGGAAGAGACAGAGTGAGACAGAGAGCAAGCGAGAGCGAGAGATCGATCCTTTACCTGCTAGTTCATTCCCCAAATGGCCATAATGGCCGGGGCTGGGCCATTCTGGAGCCAGGAGATTCTTCCAGGTCTCCCAGGTGGGTGCAGGGGCCCAAGCACTGGGCCATCTTCCTCTGGTTTCCCAGGTGCATTGGCAGGGAGCTGGATCAGAAGTGGAGCAGCTGTCTCCCAGGGAGAGCAGACATCACCTGGGAGTGGGGGGGAGGGGGTAGAGGATGAGGAGCCTGTTCTCAGATATCAAGGGTGAGGGAATTTTGCTAAAGTGACTTAGCAGGGTGGCTAAAACTGCATTTCACAAGGAAGGGCACAGGTGGCCTAGGAGGAGGTTCAGAAGCCTGACTAAACTTTGGCCAAGCAAAGAATGTTTGTCATGACGTGTACTCGCCATGATAGTGTTGTACAGAATAGTCGTGTCGGTGCCCTAAAAATCCCTTGTATTCCCTCTTCATGCCTCTCTCGCTCCTCTGCCCTGGTCACCACTGATCATCTTTTTATTGTCTCTGTAGTTTTGCCTTTTCCAGAATGTCACATAGTCGGTGTCACACAGTATCTAGCTGTTTCAGATAGACTTCTTTTGCTTAGTGATATGCATTAAAGATTCCTCCAGGTCTAAACCGCTTAATAGCTCCTTTCTTTCTTTCTTTCTTTTTTTTTTTTTTTATTTTTGACAGGCAGAGTGGACAGTGAGAGAGAGAGAGAGAAAGGTCTTCCTTTGCCGTTGGTTCACCCTCCAATGGCCGCCGCGGCCTGCGCGCTGCGGCCGGCGCACCGCGCTGATCCGATGGCAGGAGCCAGGAGCCAGGTGCTTTTCCTGGTCTCCCATGGGGTGCAGGGCCCAAGCACCTGGGCCATCCTCCACTGCACTCCCTGGCCACAGCAGAGAGCTGGCCTGGAAGAGGGGCAACCGGGACAGAATCCGGCGCCCCGACCGGGACTAGAACCCGGTGTGCTGGCGCCGCTAGGCGGAGGATTAGCCTAGTGAGCCGCAGCGCCGGCCTTAATAGCTCCTTTCTATTTAGTGCTGAATAATATTCCATGGGATTGGTATTTTTATTTCATTTAACAGGCACAGGAATAATAAACAACTTGCCCAGTACAGCTTGTGCAGATCTGTCTGACTTGACAGTCTGAGTTCTGTTTTTTTTTTTTTTATTAAAGATTTATTTATTTGAAAGAGTTACACAGAGAGAGAAGGAGAGGCAGAGAGAGAAAGGTCTTCCATCTGTTGGTTCAATCCCCGATTGGCTGCAACGGCCAGAGCTGTGCCGATCTGAAGCCAGGAACCAGGAGCTTTCTCCTGGTCTCCCATGAGGGTGCAGGGACCCAAGGACTTGGGCCATCTTCTACTGCTTTCCCAGGCCATAGCAGAGAGCTGGATTGTAAGTGGAGCAGCCAGGACTCAAACCCGTGCCCATATGGGATGCCGGCACTGCAGGGCAGCTTTACCCGCTATGCCACAGCACTGGCTGACAGTCTGAATTCTTTTTTTTTAAAGATTTATTTTATTTATTTGAAAGAGTTACAGAGAGAGGTAGAGACAGGGAGGTCTTCCATCCGCTGGTTCACTCCCCAATTGGCCACAGCGGCTGGAGCTGTGCCAATCCGCAGCCAGGAGCCAGGAGCTTCTTCTGGGTCTCCCACATGGGTGCAGGGGCCCAAGGACTTGGGCCATCTTCCACTGCTTTCCCAGGCCATTGCAGAGAGCTGGATCAGAAGAGGGGCAGCTGGACTAGAACTGGTGCCCATACGGGATGCCGGCACTTCAGGCCAGGGCTTTAACCTGCTATACCATGGTGCCGGCCCTAAAAGTCTGAATTTTTAAACCTTTTACCATAAGCCTGAATCCCAGAGAAATTTGATTTCTCACGATGCGGTTTGTCATGGAAAATTTGGGATAAGTGGAAAGCCAGGGGAACAGAACCAGCCACTTTGCTTGCTGAAAGCATCCATGGCTTTCTGTATAACAACAATTAAAAGCCTAGAACATGTTTTTGTTTTAAAATATTCTAGTATTCTGTTTAGGTAGAAAATTGCTATATACTTTAGAGATTTTGGTTTAACATATTCTCTACTGGTTTGAAAAAATGTTTCTGTTCCCTGACCCTTGATTTTGTTGCCTTTCAGGTTTATATCTGGGTGTTGACACCTAGCCACTTCTCTGCCAATGAAGTACATCCTGGTCACTGGTGGGGTCATCTCTGGCATTGGGAAAGGGATCATTGCCAGCAGCATTGGGATGATTCTAAAATCATGTGGACTCCGAGTCACTGCTATCAAGATCGACCCTTATATTAACATTGATGCGGGTACTTTTTCACCGTATGAACATGGTATGAAACAGAACCACTTTTTCACTTCTAAAGTACTAGGCAAACTTGGAGTTCTTTCTTGTATTTTGGGTAATGTTTTTAGGATAGAGTTCCAGAAGTATAGTTGCTGGGTCATATCTTACGAAAATGTGGGTGTTGTCATGGTCATTGATACATTTTTCAGATTGATGATGATATTCCAATGAGTCAACCCTTTTGGAAACATGGCATCTTTTGCAGTATGGCTTATATTTTATGTTATTTTATCATAAAGTCATGTGTTTCTTTTAATGGTTCCCATTGCCTGGGGTAACTATTATTAATGTTGACAATTTGATGTATATACTGATAATTTTCAAAAAGGCATTAGCCTTTACATATTACTTATAATATTTTAATTTATTTTCACTTTATTTGAAAAGCACGTGGACACACACACACACATCTTCCATCTGCTGATTCACTCCCCATTGTCTACACTGGCACTGCCTACATAGAGAGTGTATTAAAGCAGCTTGGCTGGTGGTGGGCCAAGCTGAAGTCAGGAGCTAAGAACTCAATCTGAGTCTCCCGTGTGGGTGGCAGAGACCCAAGTACTTGAGCTATCACCATTGCTTCCCAGAGTGCACAGTAGCAGAAAGCTGCATTGGAAGTGGAGGAGTTGGGACTCAAACCCAGGACTCCAGTGTGGGATGCAGGCATGGCACGTGGGTCTTAACCATTGTGCCAAATGCCCACTCCTGTGTAGTACTTTTGAAAAAACTTTTTTACATACAGAAAAGTGCATGAGTTTTAAGTGTGCAGTATGATGAATTTTCACTAAGTGAGCATACTGTGGAACCTACCCCTGATCAAGGGGCAGAACCCCTCTTTTTGTCCCTTGCCCTTTACTCTCTACCCACAACCCCCAGGATCAAGCTGTCTTGTCTTCTACCAGGAAACTAACTATATTAGTTTTACTTGCTTTTGAACTTTCATTTTTAATTTTGAATTGAGATGAGTCTTCTTAATCTAATTTTTAAAACTTGATATACTGTGGATGTATTTATGTATTGGATATTGTATAGAAACTGTACACTAATAGAAAATTCTAATTTATTAATACTATAAAAAACTGTGATGGAAATCTTTTTTTTGAGATGGAAATCTTTAAGATTTAATTTTGTAAGCATCAATTCTTAGGTACAGAATTTTTGATTAAACAGTAAGGATGCTTTTAGGCTTTTGATACATAATTGCATATGTATTGTCGAAGGGCTTTAAGTTTACCGTCCCTGTTTTCTACTCTGAAATCCAGAAAGTTCTGAAAATTTTAAATTCTTCATAATTTTGTGAATATTTACAGTCTTTTTCAAAATTTCTGAAAATTGAAAATTCTTTATATTGCTGTGGCTATTTATAATTGTTATTTCACATTGTTCCACTTGGAATATACTGGTTATGGGGTGTACTGATTATTTAGCGTGTACTTTTTCTAATAAATGGAACATGTTCTATATCACTTCTCTGTAGTCTGGAAAAATTCTAAATTCCAACTTCCAGCTTGTCCCCAAGGATTTTCTGATGAGGATTGTGAGTATACACCAGTTTATATCCTCATCAAACAGTGTATGAGGACTATTTTATTCTTTCCTTGCTGAATAGTATTTTTAAAGTTTACTAACCTGAGAGTAAAAAAAAAAGAGTAAGTATCTCATTGTTTTTATTTATATTTCTTGGATTTTGATTTTATTTGTGAATAAGAATTGAAGACTGTGGTACATTATATTTTTATTTCAAAATATCACCCAACTTCCTCCTGTGGAGTATATTTCTCCCGCCCCTTGGCATTGAACTTTGCCCACTTAGGGTAGTTAACTTATCCTGGTTTGTCTAGAACTTTCCTGGTTTTAAAACTGAAAGTACTGAGTTCTAGGCAAATCAAGGAGGTTGGTCATCCTATTTGGTCATGTGATGTGTTTTGCCCCATGCATCGTAGCCCATGTGATAATTGCACAAAAATTACCTCCAAGTGCATAGTTTGACTTAGTCTCTCTTGTGCTTCTGTCATGTGCCATGGGAACAGCCTGCTCAATGTGAAGACTTCTTCACCTTGGGTCCTGGAATAAAAAGACACACAGTCCCCATGTCACATGAGGGAGAAATGTTTTGTGAATCACTGAGATTTTGAGGTTGTTTATTATGCAACAGAATTTACTAATGCTTTGTGTTACAACAATTTTTCTTTGGATTTTTAAAAAAAGATTTATTTTATTTGAAAGACAGAATTACAGAAAAAGAGAGAGATCTTATATCTGCTGGTTCACTCCCCAAATGACCACAACAGCCAGGGCTGGGCCAAGCCAATGCCAGGAACCAGGAACCCCACCTGGATCTCCCATGTTCATGGCACGGGGCCATCTTTAGCTGCCTTCCCAGGTGCATCAGCAGGGAGCTGGTTCGGAATAGGAATTGCTTAACCTGTTGTGCCACAATGCCTTCTGGTGCTTTTCTTTAATGATTAACATATTTGGAATGTAATTTTGTGTAAAGTTAAGTACATAATGTAATTTTTCCTAGATTTTTTTTTTTCTGATTGACTAGCTATTCCTAATAGCATTTATTAAAGATTTCATTCTGGGGCAGATGTTGTAATGCAGATTGATGAGTCTAGTCCTGGGTATTCTACTTCCAATCCAGTTCCTTGATAATGAACTTGGGAGGCAGCAGAAAATTGATCAAGTACTTGAGTCTCTGCCACCTATGTAGGAGACTAGGATGGAGTTCCTGGTTTTGGCCTGGCTCAGACCTGGCTGTGGTAGGCATTCGTGGGGAGTGAATCAAAACATGGAAGACCTCTCTCTCTTTCACTCTGCCTTTCAAATAAATAAATAAATGTCTTTTTTAAAGCTATTTCTTTTTTTAAGATTTACTTATTTTTATTTGAAAGTCAGAGTTAGAGAGAGAGAGAGGTCTTCCATCCGATGGTTCACTCCCCAATTGGCCGCAGTGGCCAGAGCTGCACCGATCCTAAGCCAGGAGCCAGGAGCTTCTTCAGGGTCTCCCACGTGGGTGCAGGGGCCCAAGCACTTGGGCCATCCTCCACTGCCTTCCCAGGCCATAGCAGAAAGCTGGATGGGAAGAGGAGCACCCATGAAGCTGGGACTCGAACCGGCGCCCATATGGGATTTTGGTGCTTCAGACCAGGGTGTTAACCCGTTGCGCCACAGTGGTTTTTTTTTTTTTTTTAAAAAAAGCTTTGATCCTTTCTCCACTGACATGAAAAATCACCCTTTATTATATATATGGGGGTCTTCAAAAAGTTCTTGGAAAATTAATATTATGAAAAAGCTATGGATTTAAACATTGTTTTGCACAAAAATAAACATCTTTTAATTTCATTTTCCTTGAAGTTTTTGAAGTGCCCTAGTATGCAGCTAGGTCTGTTTTTTTTTTTTTTTTTTTTAAGATTTATTTTGGGGCCGGCCCTGTTACAGAGCAGGTGAAGCCACCATCTGCAGCACCAGCATCCTATATTGATGCCAGTTAGAGTTCCACTTCTGATTCAGCTCCCTGCTATTGAACCTGGGAAAGCAGCAGAGGACAGCCCAAGTGCTTGGGCCCCTATACCCACATGGGCGACCCAGAAGAAGCTCCTGGTACTGGCTTTGGATCGGCCCAGCTCCAGCTATTGAGGCCATTTGGGGAATGAACCAGCAGATGGAAAATCTCTCTCTCTGTTTCTCTGTCTCTCTAACTCTTTCAAAATAAGTAATTTTTTTAAAGGCAGAGTTACAGAGAGAGAGAGAGAGACAGAGAGATCTTCCATCTGTTGGTTCACTCCCTAGATGGTCCCAATGGCCTCTACTGGGCCAGGCTGAAGCCAGGAGCTAGGAATTTCATCTGGGTCTCCCACATGGGGCAGGGCCCCAAACATCTGGGTCATCTACTGCTGCTTTTCCCAGGCCATTAATTAGCAGGGAGCTGGATCAGAAGTGGAGCAGCCGGAACACAAACTGGTGCCCATATGGGATGCTAGCATCTCAGGCAGCGGCTTTACCTGCTGTGCCACAGGGCCATCCCCTTGGTCTATTTTTATGCTCTGTTCTGTTCTATTATTCTCCTTGTTTATTCCTGTTTATCACTAAATTTTTTTAAAATTTATTTGAGAGGCAGAGAGCACTCTCACCCACCGGTTCACTCTCTAAGTGCCCGCAATAGTCAGGGCTGGATGAGGGTAGGACCAGGAGCCAGGAACTCAAAGAGGGTCACCCATGTGGCAGACAAGGACCAAACCACTTGAGCTGTCGCCTGCTGCCTCCCAGGGTGTGCATTAGCAGGAAGCTGGAATTGGGAGCACAACTGGGACTTGAACTCAGGTACTGTGATAAGGAATAAGGGCATTCCAAGCAGTGTCTTCACCTCTGTGCCAAACACCCACTTGAAAAGGTAAGTCTTGAAGACAGACTTTCATTTGGATTTTAAAAATATCATAATAGGATATTAGCATTTTTCTGGTGCATTTTTAATGATTTTATTTATTTGAGAGGCAGAATTACAGACAGAGGGAGAGAGAGAGAGGGAGAGACAGAAAGACAGGTCTTCCATCCACTGGTTCACTCCCCAAATGGCCACACGGTCAGAGCTGAGCCAATCTGAAGCCAGGAGCCGGGAGCTTCCTCTGAGTCTCCTGCGTGGCTGCAGGGGCCCAAGCACTTAAGCCATCTTTGACCGCCTTCTCAGGCCGTAGCAGAGAGGTCAATCTGAAGAGGAGCAGCTGAGACCTGAACCAGCACCCATAGGGATGCCAGTGCCCCAGACGGAGGCTTGGCCTGCTATGCCACAGTGCCAGCCTCTTCTGATACATTTTTATGGATATAATCGAGCCATTACATTTCCCCCATAAAAATAAGGAGACAGTGATGGAAACTGGCTTATTAATACCTCTTACGAGCTCTTTAATAAAAATATGTTTGGGGCTGGCGCAGTGGCGCAGTGGGCTAAGCTTCCGCCTGTGGTGTCAGCATCCCATATGGGCGCTGGCTCAAGTCCTGGCTGCTCGACTTCCGATCCAACTTTCTGCTATAGCCTGGGCCCCTGCACCTGCATGGGAAACCCAGTAGAAGTTTCTGGCTCCTGACTTTAGATCAGCCCAGCTCTGGCCATTGCAGCCATTAGGAGGGGAGCGAATCAGTAGATGGAAGACTTCCCTCTCTCTGCTTCTGCTTCTCTGTAACTCTGCCCTTCAAATAAATAAATCTTAAAAAAGAAAGTCATTTGCTAATAAATAAATAGACATCTATCTATGAAAACTAATTCACTGGAAGCCAATTTTTAATTTTTACATTGTCTTTTTATCTTAGGTGAAGTGTTTGTCTTGAACGATGGTGGGGAAGTTGATTTAGACCTTGGGAATTATGAAAGATTCTTGGATATTAACCTGTATAAAGACAACAACATCACCACGGGGAAGATCTATCAGCATGTGATCAATAAAGAGAGGCGTGGTGACTACCTGGGGAAAACAGTGCAAGGTATTATGCCCGACAGACATTACAGAGCCCCGTGTGCTGGGCGCTAGCTGTGGCTCCAAAATCGAAGTGAAAATGTCTCCGTCTCTGCAGGCTACAAGTTTTAATCCTTTGAAAAGCTCTGTGTTCTTTTCCTCAAAAATCTCGGGTGTGCCCTCCATATTCCTGATTATCTTTTCAGCAGTCTTTTTTCCTGTTTTATTAATGTCAGGGTTTTCTTTAGCTCCTCTCCCTCACTGCCTCCCTGCCCTTAACTTTTGGTTTAGAAAATTCAGAGAATCATTTTTTTCATAATCTTCACTTAATTGGGATACAGATTTTTTTTTGCTTTTTTGGTCTTTTTTTTAAGATTTATTTATTTGAAAGGCAGAGTTAGAGAGAGGGAGAGACGGAGATATTCCATCTGCTGGTTCACTCTCCAAATGGCTGCAATGGCCAGAGTTGGGACAGGCTGAAGCCAGAAGCCTGGAGCCTCCTCTGAGTCTCTCATGTGGGTGCAGGGGCCCAAGCACTTGGTCCATCATCTGCTGCTTTCCCAGATACATTAGCAGGAGCTGGATTGGAAGTGGAGAAGCCAGGACTAGAACTATTGCTCATATGAGATACAGCATTGGCAGCTTTACCTGCTATGTTACAACGCTGGTCCCTCGGTCTGTCTTTTAACAGTCTTTTTTTCGCTTTTCCTCCAAACCTATGCGAGGATGATAACTCTTCTTGGAGACAGCCAGCTCTGGGGATGGACAGGAGACTGTACTGGAGTCTGTGGACTCCTGAGTTTTTTAGTCACCCCTTCCTGGGTGGGATGATTCTTTTTTTTTTTTTTAACAGATTTTTTATTATTATTTATAAGAGTTACAGAGAGAAAAGGATATCTTCCATCCATCCACTGGTTCACTCTCCAAATGGCCACAATGGCCAGGGCTAGGCCATACTGAAGCCAGGAGCTTCCTCTGGGTCTCCCACATGGATGCAGAGGCCCAGGAGCTTGGGCCATCTTCTTCTGCATCCCCATGACCATTAGCAGACAGCTGGATTGGAAGTGGAGCACCTGGGTGTCAAACTGACGCCCATATGGGGTGCCCATGTCACCGGCAGTGGCTTAACCCATTACACCATAGCACTGGCTGGCTCCAATGATTCATTTTGTCATAGAAGAGCAGAGCCTTCCCTGGCTCCCCACAGCTCTGAAGTGTTGTATCTACATGATCTTATGTGGTGGGTAAAGGTGATGCTTCCCCACCCCCTTTAAATCACTTGCAAGTTGGAACCAGCTGAGAAGGAGACATAGCAGTCAGACAGCTGGTGATCCAAAAGACAAGTTCTGTTACAGCTAAAACTGGGCCTGGGCTGTGCGCTTAGTTCACAGCTACAGCTGTGCTTTCGAATTATTTGCCCCTGAGTGTAGATCTTGGGAGGACCTACTTGAGGGAGAGTTGCAGCCTCAAACCTGCCCTATTCTGGTGATGAGGGGAGAGCAAGGCACCAGACCTGGGTCCTGACCTTGGTCCCCTGAGCTGCTCCCATGGAGACCGCACTGTGTGCATGCATGCACAGTGGGCAGTTCCAAATTCACCGATCACAGGCGGCGGCTTCCCCCCCAGAGCAGCTCTTTTATCTCAGCTGTCATGTGTTCTACATGACACATCAAATTAGGGGGCTGTGGTGAATCCCTAGGGGCCCATGGGCATGTCACTCTTCTGTCTCCAACTGAGCTCAGTGGCTGCGAGCCTGGTCATGCTCCACCACCCGAGGGACTCCTGGGTCTCACGTGCCTTGGCAGATGTGCCACTCTGGTCTCTTCTGCCGATGTTAGCAGCCAAGAGCCTGCCCACCCCCTGCTGGGCCCCTGTGTAGCACAGAGGCCTCGTCTGTGCCCTCCAGTGGCCCTCCCTAGTGGCTGGTGCTGTGTCCAGATGCGGGTTGGGTGGGCTCCCCTGGAGGGTCATGCTGCCTGCCTCTGCGTGGTGCAGTCCAGCATCCAGGCTGCCCTACCGGCATGGTTTTCAGTTAATGTTAGAGATGTTTTATCATTTCAACAAACAGGGCACTTCTGCTTTCTGTGTCTTGTTCTGTGACTGGTTGGTATCAAGAGCTATGGCCAAACATTTAAATGACTAAACCTACGTCACATTAGTTCATCTCCACCGCAGTGAGGGAAGATGGTAGCGTGAGGACTGTGGTTTGTCTAATTTGCCCGGTGCCTTTCAGGGAGGCACAAAGTCCATTCTTTTCTCGGAAACATGAAGCACACTTTTGTGCTAATGATGACTTCTCTCTGCAGTTGTTCCGCACATTACGGATGCTGTCCAGGAATGGGTTATGAATCAAGCCAAGGTGCCCGTGGACGGTCATAAGGAAGAGCCCCAGATATGTGTTATTGAGGCAAGCATGGAACTTTTCTTTATAAACTTATGTCCTGCTGGGTCTTTAAGCATCTGTTCTTCATTCATTCAACAGACACATACACGTAGCCTCCTGGGTGCTGGACACTGGACTAGGAGGTAGGGTTCCAGAAGGGCCTCCTCTGCAAGGACCTGCCATGGGCACAGCCTCTGCCCTTGGGGAACTTACAGATGGTCCTGTCCCAGCCCCTGCCAAGCCTCTCAACACAGAATGCATTCTAAGGCATGCTGTTTGAGAAGTGTTTGCAAGTGTTTTGGAAGTAGAGAAAGGGATGCCAGATGGTAGAAGTATGAAGTATCAGCTAGGAGACCTTGGGCAAGTTCACTTAGCTTCTCTGTGCCTCAGTTTACGCATCTGCTAAATGGGGATAATCGTATTTAACTTTGTTTTTAAATATTTATTTATCTGAGAGGTAGACTTAGAGTGAGATTGAGAGAGAAATTTTCCATATGCTGATTCACTCCCCAAATGGCTACAATGGCTGGGGCTGGGGCTGGGTCAGGCTGAAGCCAGAAGCTAGGAACTTCATCCAGGTCTCACACATGGGTGCAGAGGACCAAGCACTTGGGCCATCCTCCACTGCTTTCTCAGGCGCATTAGCAGGGAGCTGGATCAGAAGCAGAGCAGCTGGGATTCCAATGCTGTTGTCGCAGCCAGTGGCCCAACCCGCTGCACCACGGTGCTGGCCCCTAACTTACTGTTTTAAGGACTAAAGAATTACTATACTTAGTGCATAGAAAGGTTTAGACTCATGGTAAGTGCTCAAATATTATTAGTTAGTATAAAGATGCCTGTATACCTTTTGGTGAATTACTTCTCACAGCTTCAATGTACTCATTTATAGCAATATGTTAATAATGTAATATTGTAATAAGAACAAAATGAAAATGGCAGGGTTGTTGTGAGGGTTAAATGCGATAATGTAAAGTACTTGGCAATGTCTGGCATTTAGGAAGTGCTCAATACATGTATGCTAGCTTTTACTATTATCATTATCAATGTTAGCAGATAGAGATCATGTTGTGTAGAAAATCCATTTTGTTTCTAGTAGTGTCAGCAGGAAGTGAGGCCAGGTCCTTGATGCCACCACAGGAAAGAATTGTAGGGTGTGTCAAGGCTGAATGGAGCAAACAAGCGGAGTTTCTTGTAAGTGCAAGGACAGTCTCCAGAGAGGGAGAGTGCACACACTAAGGGCGAGAGAGCATTGGCCCACAGGGTCTGAGGAAGGTTCTCTTTCATCTTTATTCTGTGATGATGGGGTGGGAATGTCCATGAGATAGGGAGGAGAGGTTTAGGAATAAGGCAGGGTGCCACCTGTTTTCTTTCCCAATAATGTCTTTTTAGTTCTGAGAGATTTTGGGGGTAGGTCATAACCACAACCACAATGCTATTGATACCACAATGAGCTTGGCTTAATTAAGGTGATGATAGGCTGGCAATTTTGACTATGTTTTCTATTTTTAATTATTTATTAGAGAGAGAGAGAGAAATCTTCCATCTGCTGGTTCAACTCCCAAATACTTGCAACAGCCAGGGGTGAGCTAGGCCAAAGCCAAGAGCCAGAGAGAGAGAGAGAGAGAGAGAGAGAGCCAGAGAGAGAGAGAGAGAGCCAGAGAGAGAGAGAGTGAGAGTGAGAGTGAGTGTGTTTCCATCTGCTGGTTCACTCCCAAATGCTTGC
Organism: Oryctolagus cuniculus; assembly: GCF_051225735.1. NCBI lineage: Eukaryota > Metazoa > Chordata > Mammalia > Lagomorpha > Leporidae > Oryctolagus > Oryctolagus cuniculus. Next base: position 2,553,046 of record NC_142888.1, on the reverse strand, counting down.
AGCAGCCTGGGGTGGGCTAGGCCAAAGCCAGGAGCCAGGAATTCCATCCGAGTCTCCCACATGGGTGACGGGAAGCAGAGTACTTGGACAATCATCTGCTGCCTTCCAGACACGTTAGCAGGCACCTGGATCAGAAGCAGAATAGCCAGGACTCGAATCGGCACTCCAGAATGGGATGCGCGTGACCCAGGCAGCAGCTTAATCTGCTGTACCACACCGTTGGCCCCTGTGGCTGCCTTTTCTGGGACACTTGCTAACCCAGTAGTTTTTGAGCTGTTATGACATGAAAAGTCCTAGGGACTTTCCAGGACATCTGGACTTCACTCATATCTAGCTGTCTGCCTACTCTTAACAGTAGCGCTAACAATATAAATGTACTATACTATCATATTAACTGTGTTTTGTATTATTTTAATAGTATGGTTAATATGAACAACAACGTATAATGTGACGTGCTACACAAAATTTTCTCCCCCTTGCTGTTTCTTCCTTCATAATTTAGGAAATGCTGTTTTTATAATTTTTGTAATTAGAGCATAACAAACAGGACAGTGCACCGTTGCAGATGGAGAGCTTGATAAAGTTTTACAAACAAAACACTTGTATAACTAGGCTGACTTCCTTTAAAAAATATTTGACATCTAATTTAGTGAATAGTTTGCAAACAAATTGAGCCAGTGATAAAGACTGTTAAACAAAGAAGAAAGGCAGGTCTGAGCACCAGGAAGGATAGCAGCCGTTTGAGAACAGGTGTGGACTTGGTGTTCAGCTTGACTCTGCGCTGGAGGAAACTCACACAGTCACTCTCCTGATGGATTTTCAGGTTTTAGAACCAATCTCCAGCATGCAGCAAAAGAAGGCTTTAAAAGTAGGGAACCAGGTAGAAATGGCATCGGCTTTACAGATAAGATCGCTGAGGAGGAGGGCACGGAGCAGTGCTGGAGGCAGGAGCACAGGAGCCTAATTTTACACCAAGATGGCGACAGAGCCTAGCAGTGGTTGGCAGCATAGAAATCAAAAGCATCTCAAGGTTAGGAAAGTAACCTATAGCAGAACTCGTGATTACAGTTGGGGCTTGGGGATGGGGCATAGACAGCTGTATCTTCATCTGGCACAGTGGGAAACCAACTTGTATTCTTGACAGGGTGTCTAAAATGATGAAGTCAAGAGGACACAGAGTTGGATGGTACTCAGAAATATAACTACCAAAAGAAATGGCAGACAGAATGCCAAGTGGGTGTCTGGGGACTTGGCATATGGAAGAGGGAAGACGAGGCAAGGGCTCTTGCTTTCTTATTGCAAAATTTAACCTTTCTGTACAATTTGACTTTTAACAAAAAGAGTGTACATTACTTTTGATTTAAAATTTACCAAAAAAATTGTTTGTTTTGGGGCTGATGTTGCGGTGCAATGGGTTAAGCTCCTGCCTGTGATGCTGGTATCCCATATAGCTGCCGGTTCAAGTCATGGCTGCTCTACTTCCAATCCAGCTCCCTGCTAATGCACTTGGGAATGCAGGGGAAGATGGCTCAAGCTTGGGCCCCTGCCACCCACATAGGAGACCTGGATGGAGTTCTTCTCTCCTGGCTTTGGCCTGTCCCGGCCCAGCACTGGCTGTTAAGGCCATTTTTGGAGAATGAACCAGTGGACAGAAGACCTCTCCCAGTCTCTGTAATTCTGCTTTTCAAATAAACATATCTTTGAAAAAAATTGTTAGCGAGGCGGAGAGCACATACTCATAACCACTGGGTTTACTCCCTAAGTGCCTATAACAGCCAGGGCTGAGCTTAGGTTAAAGCCAGGGACCAGGTGAGTGGCAGAAACCCAATTACTTGAGCCATCACTGCTGCCTCCCAGACATTGCATTAGCGAGAAACTGGAACCAGAGGAGTTGAAACCAGGTACTGAATCCAGATACTCTGATGCAAGGAAAAGACGTTTTAACCACTAGACTAAACATCCACCCCCCCCCCCCCATTATCTTGATTTGATTTTTAAAAATATTGTTAACGCCAACTTGAAGATACCATTTAGCAGTTTCAGTGTCTTAAAGTTCAGCTCAAGAGTGGCTTATTTCAAACTCTGCTGAGGGTAGGACCAGCTATCTTCCCTTTGGTTTATCTGGTTTTTTGTTGTTTGGTGCTGTCTTGTCCAGTATAGTAGCCGCTGGCCCCATTGAAGTGGGGGAATGGATTATTATTTTTTTTTCCAGGTAATCTCTTTTTTTAAAAAAAAGATTTTATTTATTTGAGAGGTAGAGTTACAGACAGTGAAAGGAAGAGACAGAGAGCAAGGTCTTCCTTCCATTGGTTCACTCCCCTAATAGCCACAATGGCTGGAGCTGTGCTGATCTGATGCCAGGAGCCAGTAGCTTCCTCCCGGTCTCCCACTCAGGTGCAGGGGCCCAAGCACTTGGGCCATCTTCTGTTTTCCCAGTCCATAGCAGAGAGCTGGATTGGAAGTGGAGCAGCCGGGACTAGAACCGGCGCCCTGTGGGATTTTGGCGCTGCAGGCAGAGGATTAACCTACACAACGGCACCGGCCCCTCACGTTATATTTTTACTGGTTTGTGCTGGTCTAGTACTTTGACTGTTTTTCTCACTCAGTCCTTTCCGTTTGAGCAACAGAAGTTAAGGCTTCCAAAATATGTCCATTTTCCTGGAAGAGGAATTGGTTTCTGGCCCAAAAGTAATGACTCATTTTCTAAACCTCAAAATGTTTCTAACATTTTGAGAAGACTTTTTTAAAAAAATTTTTTTAAATGTAGAATGGTATGTTTTATTTATTTATTTATTTATTTATTTATTTATTTTTTGACAGGCAGAGTGGACAGTGAGAGAGAGAGAGAGAGAGAAAGGTCTTCCTTTGCCGTTGGTTCACCCTCCAATGGCCGCCGCGGCCTGCGCGCTGCGGCCGGCGCACCGCGCTGATCCGATGGCAGGAGCCAGGAGCCAGGTGCTTTTCCTGGTCTCCCATGGGGTGCAGGGCCCAAGTACTTGGGCCATCCTCCACTGCACTCCCTGGCCACAGCAGAGAGCTGGCCTGGAAGAGGGGCAACCGGAACAGAATCCGGCGCCCCGACCGGGACTAGAACCCGGTGTGCCGGCGCCGCAAGGCGGAGGATTAGCCTAGTGAGCCGTGGCGCCGGCCTCCCCCTTTCTTTTAGTTGTTGAAGGTAAAAAAATAGCCTCTTGGTAAAAATATTAAGCTTAATCACAGGGAAAGTTCCAAATGGTCATGTATATGAATGTTTTTGCCTTTTATTCTCTGATTCTACTGTCTGAAAAAATTTACATTTTTAATAACCACAAAAAGGAGGAAATATATTTTTGAATGTACTAGGGCTGCCCTTTGACTTCATTAAAATTAAATATAAGCCCAATTTGAGCTTGAGATGAGATTTCTTAGCACTTTTTTATGTTCCCAGCTTTTCTAGCTACTGTTTTGAACAGAAGTTGCAGGCTTCATTCTGGTGCCAGTGCAGCTGACTGTCGGTGTTAGTCTGCTTTTCGTTACTAGAACGTAATACCTAGCACGGGCTCTTAGGAAGGAAGGAGGCTTGCTTCCATCTGGCCTGGCCATCTGATGAGCGAGGTGGATGGCGGGATGGGGGTGGGAAGCAGAGGGACAGGGAGCAGCACCACTGCGACCCTGTGGTCTCGCCTTAGGAAGCCGCCATGGTGCCACCCAGTCACCTACCTCACTGTACTCACTTCCACTTCCCCACCTTCAGACACCAGAATTGGAGTACTATTCCAGCGCTAATCCATTGACTGTTGACGTCAATCCGTTAGCCATTGACGGAAGACTTGGGGAACCACGCCTTTAGTACATGGGCCTTTGGGTTCCCTCTTCCTGTCTTCTTATTTGTTAATTATTGTGCTCTTGAATTGACTTGTTTGGCTAAACTACCACTAGTGAGCGTGCTGTGTGCTCGCCCTGATGACAGCTGTTCGGGGTGTGGGGAGGGGTGTTCCGTTGGCTTGTTGGATGCTAGGTCGGTCGTCCTCTCAGGCTCTCCGGAAGTTGGCTTCAGCAGTTGTGTCTGTGCATCCTTTAAGCTTTAGCAGGACTGCCAAATCAGATTTGTAGGTTTAAGCATGTAGGAGCTGTGGACATGTCCCCTGTGGCGCTCACAGGCATTATTCATTTTAGTACAGGTCATTTAAGCAGACTTGAAATAATTTATACCTGGCTTAAAATTTTTTTTCCTAAGAAAGAAGAGTCTTCATTAATGGCAAAACCAACTTTTTAAAAAAAGATTTATTTATTTGAAAGGCAGAGAAAGTGAGTGGGGGAGACCTTCCATCACTGGTTCATTCCCCAGATGGCTGCAAACAGCCTGTGCTGGGCCAGGCTGCAGCAGGTCTGCTGCGGCTGGTTTCCTAGGTGCATTAGCAGGGAGCTGGATCACAAGTGGAGCAGCTGGGACACGAACCGGTGCTCATAGGGGATGCTGGAGTCACAGGTGGCAGCTTAGCCTGCTATTCTATGGTGCTGGCCCCAAAAGCCAACTTTTCATGTCTCATAGGTTTGCTGCTGCTTCAACTTTTAATTGAATGTCCCTCCATATCTGAGGTGAGAGAGGGTGATGTTTTCAAAGAATTCCAGGAGGTCTGAAAACTGTGGTAGTACTGAGCCCTGCATACTTTCAAGTAAACAAATAAGATCTTTAAAAAATTAAAAAGATTAACAAAAAATGGAATAAGTATAATATAGCATAATAAAAGTTATTGAAAACTTATGAATTATTTATGGAATTTTTCATTTCATAATTTTGGACTGTGATTGACCATGGATAACTGAAGCCATGGAAAGCAAAACCATTGACAATGCTGGAAATGGGAAGGTGGGCAACTCAAAGTTTGTGAACACAATGGTAATGGTGACCCAGAGGTATGGGAAAGGATTTAAGTGGACCGAGAGACTGCAGTACCACTTTTTGCCATGTGAGGGCAGAAGCGGACAATGTTTAAAGTTGGCCTCCTTTCTGAATTCGCCATTGACTCCCACTCGCTTAGTTTAAATGCAGCTTGTTTTCTCCCTTAAAAAAAGATTTTTTTCCCATTAGATTCTGGCGCATTGTAGTTACTGAGAGCATTTACCCCCACCCTCTCCAAATTCCCCACTGCATGTGATACGTTTTTGCTTTTTTTTTTTTTTTTCTTTTAAAGACTTAAGATTTATTTGAGAGGCAGAGTTAAAGAGAGGGTGAGAGAGAGAAAGGACTTCCATCTGCTGGTTCACTCCTCAAATGGCCATAATGGCCAGAGCTGGGCCGATGCGAAGCCAGGATGTAGGAGCTTCTTCCAGGTCTCCCACACAGGACCTGGGCCATCTTCTACTGCTTTCCCAGGCCATAGCAGAGAGCTGGATGGAAGTGGAGCAGCCAGGTCTTGAACTGGCACCCATATGGGATGCTGGTGCCGCAGGTGGAAACTTAACCTACCGTGCCACTGCAGTGGCCCCACGTTTTTGCTTCTTATAGTTTCAGTTTTTGTCTGTCTTACAGAAAAATCACTTATTTCTACTTATTCCATGCCCAGGAACCTTGAACTTTAATGTTTTGCTAGCTGAATTAAAGTGAGTGTGAAGAATAATTTTATGCAGAGCAAGGTGATCCTGAGACTTAGTACACTGTCACCTAGGGCTTATATTGAATTTCCGGACCTTTCTGGCCTTTCTTGATCACTAACTTAAACCCCAAATGCTGTGTGTAGGGCTTGTGGCCTTGTGGGTCTTATGGGCGAGTGGCGCAGAGAGACAGGAGATGGGCACAGATGAGATAGTGACCGCTTGTGCTGGATTGCTAGCAAGGGCACAGACAGGTGCTGTGATGAAGGGATGCAGGCTGCCGTAGGGGAGGGGTGGGGGGCAGTCTTTGTGGAGAGGACCCACCCGCTCCGGAGGACAAGGAGAGACAGATGTAGATGAAGCAGGAGGGAAGGCAGGAAGGGAGAGTGTGGTGCATCAGAGGGCCTGAAAGCCCCGTGGGGCTGAAGCACAGAGCAGGGCGCAGCTGAGATTAGGGACTCACGCAAGGCTCTTGGTTGAGATAATGCAATGGTGCCTGCAGAAGCTGGGGTTGTCTGTGGATAGAGAGCAGTAGTCCTGGAATGAGACAATAGCAGAGAGATTTGCAAGAGCTTGGGAGGTAGGGCTCTGGGCATGGGCTGCGTGAGGAGGAGAGGGTGTTTTAGGTGGCCTCCGACCTGGAACCAGTGGTGGGGAGAGATGATACGCTGACACGAGGAAGCACTGAGAGAACCAGGCCCTGGGGGTGGGGACCTCAGTGCAGTGTGGGACACTTGAAGACTGCACAGTTATTGAGCCATCCAGGAGCACTGGGAAGAAAGGGCAGGGTTAGGAGTAGACGTTGGGCACCCCAGCTCCCTGGGCAGCTGAAACTAGAAACTAGCTTCCGGCTGGAGGCCAGGCGGGCTCCTCTGTGCGCCAGGGGAGGGGGGACAGGCGCCAGCACCTAGGGCAGTGCTGTGTGGCCCACTGTCCAGTGAGATGAGCCTGAGGCCCTGGGGAATGCCCCGGGCAATGTGTGCATTGTGTTCCACGCATCCTGGGATGCTGACTAGAGTGGGCCTAGGTGACCGTTGGCTTCTCTCTTAGCTCCTACCGAAGGCAGTCTCTGGGCTCTACTGGGCTGGGGGACAGTGACAGGCCGCCTGTGTGAGTGTTTGTCAGAAGGCAGTTTGCCTCAAAAGAAACCCCAGAAAATGCATTTATCGTTACATGTCAGTCTAGCATCCATTCTTTGAATTGACGCTGACCCTTTACAAGGAATAATCACGTGCGGTCTGCTCAGCCGCAGACCTGGAACTGAGCCTTTCCTCCTCAATATGCAGCTCTTCTACTCCATGCTCAAGTTTTACTCTTTTTTTGTTAAAAGATTTATTTATTTTCAAAGTCAGAGTTACAGAAAGAGAGGGAGCGACAGAGAGCGAGCAAGAGAGAGCTCTTCCATCGCTGATTTATTCCCCAGATGGCTGCAACGGCCAGGGCTGGGCCAGGCTGAAGCCGGGAGCCAGGAGCTTCTTCTGGGTCTCCCACACGGCTGGGGCCCAGGCACTTGGGCCGTCTTCCACTGCTTTCGCAGGCCATCAGCAGGGAGCTGGATTGGAATTGGAGCAGCTGGGACTTAAACCAATGCCCAAGTGGGATGCCGACATTGCAGGCGGCAGTTTAACCTGCTGCACAACACTAGCCCCTCAAAGCTTACTCCTGATTAGATTGTTCTTGAGCTCTGTTTTATTGTTTTCCTTGTTGAGTTTGGAACTACTTAGGCGCATACTGTCTTCAGTTCTTCCCAGCACCTCACTTAGAATGTTGAGCTCAAGTGCTAGAGAATCAATTTCAAAAACTCAAGTCATAGTCTTTAAGTATTTAAATATGGTGAGGATGAATGGGTTAAGCTAATTTTTTCCTGAAGTAAGACACTTAAGTAACTTCATCGGAAGCACATTGTAAGTTAAGTTGACATTTATTGAAGGATTACACAGTCAGGAATATTCATGGGGCTTTTGATACTATTTGTCTCAGAAAGCCAGCATGTTTTAATAATGGTGATTTAGTTCTAGTAATACCAATATTGCAAGGAGACTGATCAAATACATACAAGTGTGTGTGTGTGTGTGTGTGTGTGTGTATGAGAGCAGAGAAAATGAGAATGAGAGAATACTCACTATTTCAATGCAGGCAGAACAAGATGGATTTCACCTTTTTCACATTGTCACTGAATTTAAGTTTCAGCTTCCTACTGGGACCACTGGTTGAAACTAGCTTATCTTGCTCCCATTAGCTGATTCACTCCCCTAAATGCCTGCAACAGCTGGGGCTAGGCTGGGACCAAAGTCAGGGGCCAGGAGCCCAGTTTGCTTCTCCCACATGGGTGGCAGGAACCCAACTGCTTGAGCCATCACCTCTGTCTCCCTGGGTCTGCATTAGCAGGAAGCTGGAATCGAGTCAGAGCTGGGAGCTGAAGCCAGGCACTCAACATGGGATGTGGGCATCCTAAGGGTTGTCTTAACTGCCATGCCAAACCCTGCCCCCTCTTTCTTCTTTTTTTAAATCCAGTTTTCCCAGCACTACTTATTATTTTCTTTTATTTTAAAACACATTTCTACTTTATTTACTTGAAAGGCAGAGTTACAGAGAGGTAGAGGCAGAGAGACAGAGAGACAGAGAGAGAGAGAGAGAGAGAGAGAGAGAGGTCTTCCATCCGCTGTTCACTCTCTAGACAGTTGAATGGCCGAATCTGAGCCAATCCAAAGCCAGGAGCTCCTTCCGGGTCTCCCAGGCGGGTGCATGGTCCCAAGGACTTGGGCCATCTTCCACTGCTTTCCCAGGCCATAGCAGAGAGCTGGATTGGAAGTGGAGCAGCCAGGACTTGAAGCGGTGCCCATATGGGATGCCGGCACTGCAGGTGGCGGCTTTACCTGCTATGCCATGGCACCAGCCCGCCCCCTCCCTTATTTCACTTTCTAGTCACCATTGTCTCTTTTCTTTACCTCATCATCCTCTTAAATGTATAATATATTTTTTCATTTTTAACAGTTTCATCGAAGTTTAATTTATAGATTATAAATTTGACCAATTTCCAGTGTGTAATTCAGTGATTTTGAGTATACTTCTCTTCCTGTGCAAGCATCAGTCTTTAGTTCCTATTGTTGATTCATTAAGAATTTTTCTGTTAGTTTGTTTACCACGGAAGCTGTTCGGTCACTTGTGTCTTTTTTGTTTTCCATTCATAGCTGGGAGGTACCATTGGAGACATTGAAGGAATGCCATTTGTGGAAGCATTCAGACAGTTCCAGTTTAAAGCAAAAAGAGAGAATTTCTGTAATATCCATGTTAGCCTTGTCCCTCAGGTGGGCTTTCCAGATAAGTATGTGGATGGCAACTTTGTTCTGTTTGCCTGTGATATTCTGCGTGTCCCCATTTGAAACTGGGGGGTGGGGTGCACGGTTATCCAGAAGAGCTGGCTGTACTGAAAGAGACCCTTTTCTTTTTAGCCCAGTGCTACTGGAGAACAAAAAACCAAACCCACCCAAAACAGTGTCCGCGCACTGAGGGGGTTAGGCCTGTCTCCGGATCTGGTGAGTTGAACTCAGTGGGCAAGTTCACCCCTGAGGTCTCTAGGAGGAGAAACTTCCCGTGTTGGTCCGTAACATTGTTTGAATCCTTTGTGGCTCTTAAATGGTTCCTATGACAATGAGCCTTTTGTGTTTGGGAGCCAGGAAAGGCTTATCTTTATCCCAACTGGTGCATAAATTGGCCATCTGTTCCTCCCCAGGCTCTCACTGGATTGGCCACGTTGACAGCTGGGCAAGTGCGAGGTCCTGTCATTTATGTGGTTCTGGATTCTTTAGAGTGAACATGGAGCCTTGGGATTTTCCTGTGATCCTGCTAGGGTGGGCTGTCACTGCTCTCTTTTTAATCTACACAGTTAGATGCCTTGTAGCATGTTATCCACTTATTGCCAATTGCTAGACCAGGGGTCAGCTGCCTGTTTTTGGAAATAAAATTTTATTGGCACACAGTCACACCTATTTGTCTATAGCTGCTTTCGCACTGCAGTGGCACTGTTGAGTATCTGGGCAGTGACTGCATGCCTCGTAAACCTGAACCGTTTCCCACGTGGCCTTGTAGAGAACTATTTGGCAACCCCTATGCTAGCTCTTTTCTTGTGTTCAACGGAGTGACACTTGTGAGCTTGCCTCTGCACCAGAGACATCTTGATATTTTGAGTTCTTACTGGTACATTTGCGTTGAGTTTGATTATAGTTGCTCAGCCCAGTTTCTGAGAGTCCAGCAGAATGCCCAGAGTGGACAAGCACGTACTTGGACAAGATTCTCTTAGTAAAAAGAAATGAATATAGCGTCTTCCTGAAAACAAATGGCCACTTGAACAGCCTGGTGCCTGCTTGCTGACCTGTGCAAAACTGGCTTTGACAGATCGTCTGCCGAAGTTCAACACCCATTGAGATGCCAGTAAAGGAGAAGATTTCTATGTTTTGTCACGTGAAGCCCGAACAGGTTGGTGCTGCTCTTTAGGAGATTTGTTTTTTTTTTTTTTTAAGATTTATTTATTTTACTTGAAAGTCACAGTTACACATACACAGAGAAGGAGAGGCAGAGAGAGAGAGAGGTCTTCCATCTGCTGGTTCACTCCCCAGATGGCCGCAACGGCCGGAGCTGTGCTGATCTGAACCCAGGAGCCAGGAGCTTCTTCTGGGTCTCCCACATGGGTGCAGGGGCCCAAGGACTTGGGCCATCTTCTACTGCTTCCCCAGGCCATAGCAGAGAGCTGGATGGGAAGGGGAGCAGGCGGGATACGAACTGACGCCCATATGGGATGCTGGTGCCACAGGCGGAGGCTTTACTCGCTGCGCCACAGTGCTGGCCCCGAGACTCTGGGTTCTTTAGATAGGATGCTGGTTTCTTTGCATGGTTACTCCTTCCCTTATATGCATAACGCCAGAGTAGGCTTTTTAACTCATAGTCAGATTACTAGAGAGAAAACCACATGAAGCCACCTTACTGTCTGTCTCTCTTTAACATTGTTTATTTATTTGAAAGGCAGAATTACAGAGAGAGGCAGAGAGACACAAATCTTCCATCTGCTGGTTCACTCCCCAAATGGCTACAATGGCTGGAACTGGGCCAGGCTGAAGTCAGGAGTCTGGAATTCCATCTGGGTCTCCCACATGGGTGGCAGGGACCCAAGCACTTGGATCATCGTCTGCTGCTTTCCCAGGCACATTAACAGTGAGCTGGATCAGAAGTGGAGCAGCCAGGTCTCCAACTGATATGCATATGGCATGCTGGCATTGTAGGCTGCAGCTTAATCTGCTGTGCCACAATGTTGCCATCCCTCACCTTTTTTTTTTTTAAAGACTATCTTCTCTTTATACAGGATTTTCTATTGCTTTCATTCATTTCTTGTGTACCTGTTATAGCTAAACTTACTCAAGCCATATGGGTACATTGACATTTCCACTATCTTTTCTTTTAAAAAAAATTTAAAAAGCATCTATTTTCATTGAAAGGCAGACACACACACACGCACACACAGTTTTTGCATGGTTCAGTTAATCCTCCCAATGACTGCAACAGCCAGGGCTGGCCAGGAACTCAAGCACTTAAGCCATCATCTGCTGCCTCCCAGGGTGCACATTAGCAGCAAGCTGGAATTGGAAGCAGAGCCAAGACTCAAATGCACACATCTGGATATGGGATGCCAGTGTCCCCAGTGCCATGCTCACCATTGCACCAAAGGCCTGCCCCTGCACTATCTTCTGAGTGCTTCCCTGGCCTCAGGAAGCAATTCATTGTTACAGAAACGTTACTGGGATTTGGGCTCAGGTCCCCTGGTATGCAGGACCTCCGCCTGGGTATTCAGTTAGTTAGCTTTGCTTTCCTTTTGCCTTCTCTCTCCCTTGTTCCCAGTAAGGCTGGGCACAAGGAATTGGGGTTGGCTGTCATTTACGAGTGATTTGAGTAGCACTCAGGAAAAGGGTACCTTGCGTTCCTTCACGGTGGCTCATGGCTCTCTGGGATTTCTGTGGCTCAGGAGGCTGATACAGAAACCCCTGCCCCATGCCTGCCCTTCAGTCAGTGCTAAGTCTGAACTACTTTGAGAAATGTGACAGTGGATTGAAGGATTTTCCTGTATTTGTGTGTTGTCATGCCATTTTGGTTTTATAAAAATGTGTAGTCTTTCTATTGGTGAATAGAAGTTTGTTTAGTTCTTAAAAAATTTACTTATTTATTTGAAAGGCAGAGTTAGAGAGAGAGATAGAAGGAGGAGGAGGAGGAGAGACAGAGAGAAATCTTCTATCTACTGGTTCACTGTCCAGATGGCTACAACAGCTAGGGCTGGGTCAGAGCAGGTTGGTTCAGGTCAGGCCAAAGCCAGGAGCTTCATCTGGGTCTCAAGCACTTGGGGCCATTGTCTGCTGCTTTTCTCAGGCGCTTTAACAGGGAGCTGGATCAGAAGTGGAGCAGCTGGGACTCAAGCCGGCGTTTATATGTGATGCTGGCATTGCAGGCCGCAGCTTAACCCACTACGCCACTACACTGGCCCCAAACTTTGTTAATTAAGCAAATTAACTCAGTTTCTGATATAGGAGGACAAAGATTTTTGAGTTGGAGTGCTGCGAACTCTGAGAACCGAAGCTGTTGCCCCAAGTTTATACCACACAGAACCTATAGTCTATATGACTATGGATTCTGAAGAATGTACATTCCCATCAGTCCTTGGGGTAGTTCATTAGTCATTTTTCATAACATCATTTTTTTGATGTGCATTAACTCTCCCACTTCTTAGTTCTATGATATTCATAAGTCCTAGTGAACTTGCATTTGAAGCTCTTCTCTTGTGGATCACTGAGAAGGAGATGAAAAGGGTCACAGGCATCTCTCTGGGTCCATTATCAAGATATTTAAAAAAAAAAGGAAAACCTCTCTCTGGCCTGGAGGATAAATGAACAAATGACTCCCCACTGCATGACTTCCACTTGCAGGAGTTGAGTGGTTCTGAGATTGAGCCTTAGCTAGTAATCCGGATGGAGCCCTGTCTTAGTGATGTGTCACTGGGGAGTGCACAGTGAGGCACGGCAGTCCGAGGATCACGCTGCTGATGCTGAAACAACTTGAGAACCCTCGATTCTCTGGCCACGGGCTTGGGAAGGCTGGACATAGAGTTGGCAGGACATTTCTTGGCATTCATTGAGGATGTGGCAGATCCTTAAATGCCTCCAAGCAGCCCCTTGGATATACTTGGGAGGGTATTGAAAGCCCATTAGAGAGAGAGTGAAAAACAACCCAGCCGTGCAACACCTGGTATTTGAAGGCGCTCATCTCCTCTAATGGGTGTAATTAATTTTACTGTGCTCAACCTGTGCTTGTAAATTTACCCCTATGAAGGGATCAGGGAACAAGGCCACAGACAAAAATGACTGTAGTAGTAGCAGCAGCAAACAAATGAAGGAACATACTTAGAAGACATGGTGTATGTATCCATTGCTACTGCTTGAACTCAGACTTAGGATTTGGTGCACTGGGCCATGTGTCTGGGATATTGAGATGTAAAGCATCCATGCAGGCAGCCATTGTGGGGCAGCAGCTTAATCCACTGCCTGGTTCTCAACTGCATCTCATATCACAGTGGCAGGTTCAAGTCCCAGCTACTCTACTTTCAATCCAGCTTGCTGCTAACACATCCTGGGAAGTAGTGGATGATAGCTCAAGTGCATGGGCCTTTGCCACCCATGTCGGAGACCTGCATGGAGTTCTAGGCTTCTAAGTTTGCTCTGTATCAATTCTGGCTTTTACAGGCATTTAGAGTGAAGCAGCGAAGCAGCTGCTAGAACATTCTCTCTCTCTCTCTCTTGCTCTGCCTTTCAAGTAGATGAATATATATATATACACACACACATATTTATAAAAAGCACCTATGTATCAACACCAATTTTCTGACACCAGCTGGGAATCCCACGCATCAATTCTGACACTAGCTACCCCTAGAGAACATCAAACTCCACATACTCAAAGGTTCAGTCCCTTACAAGAGAGCCCCCTGCTTTACACCCCACCATAGTCTCCAGTACTCTCAGACCACCAATGCTTCTGCCAACTGACTACTAATTTCCCATATCCCCTTAGGTTCGATAATTCAAAACTCAGTAAAGCACCATAAACGGGTTGAAGTGAAGAGCCACATGAAGAGACACAAGGAGAAGATCTAGAAAGGTCCCGAGCCCAGGAGCTCTTGTCCTTGCTAAATCAGGGTTCCCCACCAGCCTGGAATCTCAGTATATTCACCAGCAAGCACCTCTGAGTCTCAGTCTCCAGCATTTGTTTTTTTAGATTTTTTAAAATTTACTTGAAAGGCAGAATTACAGAGAGGAGAGCTCGATCTTCCATCCCCTGGTTCACTTCCCAGATGGCCGCAACAGCCAGGGCTGTGCCAGGCAGAAGCCAGGTGCCAGGGGCTTCCTCCAGGCCTCCCATGTGGGTGCAGGGGCCCAAGGATTTGGACCATCTGCTGCTGCTTTCTCAGGCGCATGAGCAGGGAGCTGGGCTGGAAGTGGAGCAGCTGGGCTTCTTGCAGTGTCGTGTGCAGAGGCTTAACCTGCTGTGCCACAACGCTGGCCTCAGTCTCCAGTGTTTTTATTGGAATCTTATGTAGGCACAATTGATTGAATCATTGGCCATATGTTTGAACTCAACTCCAGCCCCCATTCCCTTCCCAAAGGTCAGATCTGTTGGCTGAAAGTTCCAGTCTCTTGGTTGGTTTTTCTACTGAGCAGCTCCATTATGAAACTATCTGCAGACCACTTGGGCTTGCTGTATTTGCATACAAGGAGACTTTTATCCCTCTGGAAATTTTAAGGGTTTTTGAAGCTCTGTGCCAGGAACTAGGGACAAGACCAGTTATACAGTTGGCCCTTTGCATCTGCAGGTTCAGCATCTGTAGATTCCACCAACCATGGCTTGAACAGATTTTTAAAATTTGCATCCATACAGAACCTGTTCAGATTTTTTCATTGTCATTATCCCCCAAACAATATAGTGGAACATCTATTTACATGGCATTTATATTGTGTTAGGTATGATTTAAAAATTATACAGGAGGATGTGCCTAACTTAGATGCAAATACTGTGCCGTTTTGTATAAGGGACTTGAGCATCTTCAGATTTTGGTATCCATGGGTAGAGGACATTGAAGTGGGTCCTGGAACCCAATCCCCCATGAGGACCAAGGGGTGATTGTATATATTTTTTATGATACCACCACATCCATGGCTCCAGCAGCAGAAGAATGAATTAAGAGAGTTCCGTACTTAACCAGATTTTAATTCTGATTTTTGTTGGGGTTACTGGGTTTCACTGGTTTTCTTGAACTAGTATAAACTGCCACTGTCTTTTGAGATTTCTTTCATTGGTGAGTAATATTTGAATTGACCCATATAAGTGGGGTGTTCTGTCATCACTGATCAGGTCATCTGCATCCATGATGTTTCTTCTACATACCGAGTGCCTGTGCTTCTGGAGGGACAAGGCATTGTCAAATATTTTAAAGAGAGATTGAACCTGCCCATTGGAGATTCTGCAAGTCATCTGCTTTTCAAATGGAGAAATATGGCTGACAGGTACATGCCAGGAATTACTGATGTAATCTTTCCTACTTCTTGGGCTTGGGTGTGGGACTAAGCTAAGACCTATTTCAATGAGTAAGGATGTCACACTGGGCATTCTGTATGTACATGTTTTGGTCTTTTAGCTAAAGCCACATCGCATTGTTATGGAGTTTTGCTGCATTTTTAAAAGATGTTGGAAGTCTTTGATTTTACTATACTTAAACCAAGGGAAATTGAAGTTGTTTGAGTTCTGGAAGAAACTTTTTAAAATTTGGAAAGATTTGATTAATTTCTTAGTTTCTGGGTGTTTTCAGCAGTTTTAAATGTTGCAAGTGTTTGCTTTATCATGTTTGCTTTTGACATTCGGCTAAATTTCCTAAAGAACATCCTTTTGAATGGGAAGTGTCAGCTGTGCTGTCGTTCCTTCCTGTCCTTGTTAACTGTTCAGTATCATGATGAAAACTGCTGGTAGCTTTTAGCCCTGAGCTAACCGTATTGGTTTAAGCAGTTTGTCTAACTTGAAGTTGTGTGGAAATCGAATCCCTGTCCCCTGTGTTCTTTACTAAGTACAGCTGGGGCTCGACTCCACAAGCTCATAGGCTGCCGCTTGTACGGCTCAGGGCACGGGCAGTGGGTGCAGCAGATAGCGATGTAGGTTCTGACCGGCAGCTGTGCTCACCACTATACCAGCAATGCCGCCCGCGGCTACGAGTTCTGGATTCAGACTGTCTCTCTTAAAGCCACATGAGTCTGCGCGGATTGCTTCACCTCACTGGACTTACTCTCCCATCTTGATATCATGGGGGATACCAGGACCCACCTTGTGGTAATTAGGGCACAAAATACATAAAGCCTTCATGTGGAGTTGGGCACTAGGGATTGGCTGTTGATGTTGATAACAGTCATTCAAATGATTTGACGGAATCCCTTCCATTGGTAGATGACTAACCCGACTGACAATCTCGTGCCTTTTCGCTTTGACTTTCTGGGGCGAATGGGATCAGGCATAAAGGGCAGCTCCTGTGCTCTCGTGAGTGACAGTACAATTAAGCCCCGCCCTCTGGTGTGCCGGAGGAATCAGTCATTTTGTAGGGATTTTCTCACTAGTTCGGGGCTGATGCTCTTTAAGCACTAGAAGTTTTAATATTTTAACCCTTTTCCTTGAAAATAGTGCTAAATTATGCTTAAATCCATTTGGTGTTGCTATAGAAAAATCCCTGAGGCTGGGTCCTTTATAAAGAGGTTATTCTAGTGGCCTGAGGGTCCAGACAGCATGGTGCCAGCGTTCTGGCAGTGGCCCCTGGCTGTGTCACATCCTGGAGGTGGCATGGAAAGGAAACCGCTGTATGGAAAGGAAACCACTGTGTGCAAAGGTGGCATGGCACGTGTATGAACAAAGGAGCAAGAGGGGGCTGGGCTTGCTTGTTTACAGTGGCCCCTTCTCCTGGGAACTCAGTCTATTAATCCACTCAGGAGGGTCCAGCCCCCATGACCTCAATACCTTTCAGCAGGTCCTCTTCTTCAAGGTCCCAGGTCCCATCACCTCAATACTGCCATACTGGGTCCCAAGTTTTTAGCACATGAACCTTTGGGGTAAACCACACCCAAACTGTAGCATCCTCTAGGCGTCTGTATGTTTCCAACCAGATGTTTCATTTTTGTATTATTTCCTGTGGCTGCCATAACACATTGCCACAAACTGGGTGGCTTAAAACAAGACAAATTTATTCTCTCACAGTCCTGGAGGTCGGAAGTCCAAAGTCAAGGTGTCAGCAGGGTTTGTTCCTTCTGGAAGCTCTGAAGGACAATCCATCCCTGTGGCTTCTCGTGACTGTCAGCTGTCCTTGGCTTGTGGCCGAATCACTCCATCTTCACCTGCTCCCTTGTGTTTCTAACCCTTCTATTTTATAAGGATGCTGTTGGATTTAGAGCCTGTCCTAATCCAGGATGACTCCATGTGGAGATCCCTAAATTAATTGTATCAGCAAACACTTTTTCCAAACAAGGTCACTTTCACAGCTTCTGGGGAATATTTTTTTTTGGAGGGGGGCACTATTCAACTCACTGCAGTCTTCAGACAAAGGAGAGGTGCACTGGTGTCTGTGCAGCATGCTTGCTTCACTGGTCATGGTGAGATGCAGTGTCTTGTCTTGAGCAGCTGTCCCCTCAGCACATCTCCAGAGAGAAACAGGGAGGCAAACAGAGGCCACAGGAGCAGCCTCGATCATGGAGACCTAGAGCTGCTCAGAGGCCGGGGGTGGGAGAGGATCTAAGGCCACAGTGGGACACCCGAGCCCCGCCTTGGGACCTGCCTGTGCTGGGTGGGGCTGCAGAACAGACTCTACCTCCACCTCCTGTAGCGGATCACAGTGGTGTGAGAGGCCTGGCCTTGCACACCCCAGGGGTGGGCGATGACCAGGTGGAGGGCATGAAGGTGCTGCTCAGCTTCTCTGGGAAGTGCAGATGGAGACGGCAGGCGGGGTGAGCCCAGGGAACCTTCCTGCACAGCACCGCCTCCAGACTAGGTGTGACCTGGAGACTCACCTGCTCCAGCTGCCCTTAAGCGAGACTTCCTGCCCCCGAAGCCCAGACATGCACGAGCCACAGGAGAGCCCCTGCTGACTCCAGCGCTGCTCCCTTCTAGGGGCAGGGCTGACCTCTCTGCTGTCTGAGGAGAAGGGAGAAATTGGTGAGGCTTTGTTGCAGCACCTGCTGTGCTCAAAGGCAGCTGTGAGGGCCAGGACCGATGGGTCGCACGTGAGGCCGGGAAGCACCTGCAGCTCCCGTTGTCTCATGTTCCACTTGCTTCCGCTTGCTCTCTCTTACCTGTGCCCTCTATGGAGAGGTGGTAGGAGGCACAGACAGCTGCCCAGCCTCCAGAGCAGCATCTCAGGTGCTTTAGCCCGCTTCCCAGAAAGCCACCTTTCCTGTCACTTTTGACTTAGCTTCTTGTGCATTCTCCAGCCAGCTTGGTGGCAGTCATGTTTCCCTTGCACCCTTTGATGATGCTGAGATGAAAGGCGGATACGCCTCATGGCAGTAGCTTTTGTTCTAAGGTGTTAGGGGAAGAGCTAGCTTCAAACCCTAAAACATCTTCTGTGCAAGATGACATTTCTGCATGCTTAATACCAGACCAGATATTTTTCACGTTCCTTGAACAGATTTCCTGACAAAAGCAACACTAAAGACTGTGTCTTTAATGGTGAAATGTGATTGAGTGTCTTCTGTAGAATGGAATTTTCTCATAAAAATGATCTAAATGGCTTGTAATATTTTAAACAGTTCTCTGCACCATTCTTCAGGCATGTGGTGAATAACCAGACTTTTGTGGGCCAGCTGGGAGTGTAACAATTTTAAATGTAGACACTTTGAATGCATTTTTTTATACAATGTCACCTTATGAAGTTAATATTGGAATGCTTCCTGTTGACAAGCAGAATGCATTTTCTTATACAATGTCACCTTATAAACTAATTTATAAGCAGTTCATGTTTGTGAGATGGGGGTAGCTTTTTAAGTTTTAAATTTTTAATACTTTCAATTTTCTCTGATATACTCATTTATATTTGTACTTGTTTATGTAAGCCAACGTTGGGATTTCTTATGATTTTGAAGTCTGTTTGGTGAGCAGATTCTGTTCTTTGTGGAGGGAAGGCAGAATTTGCATCAAGTACATCAAGTGGGTGGGTTGTCTGTTTTGAAAGATTTTAAAAGAGTAAGACTAGGAGCAATGGTATGGGTGCTGCCATGGCTATTGGTGACAGTCTGTTCCTTGCATAGGAGGATAACCTTTGACCTTGTCTTCTTTCCAAGATATGAACAGTTACAGAAAACGTGCTCCATAGCTCTGGTTGGCAAATACACTAAGCTCAGGGACTGCTATGCCTCTGTGTTCAAAGCCCTGGAGCATTCAGCCTTGGCCATCAACCACAAGCTGAATCTGATGGTGAGTCCCAGGTGCTCTGCTGGGTAATGTAGTCATTCGCTCGAATGGCTCACGTGCCAAAGAGGCACGTTGTGCTGAGGGTGTCTGAGACCACCCCCAGGAGTGCTGATGCATTAGGAAGACCCGCGGGGCTCAGCAGATAGTCACACTTATGGCTAAGGTTTATTCTAGCCAGAGATTACAAAGCTAAATTAGGAAAGGGAAAAGTTGCCTGGGATGAAGTCTGGGGAAACCTGTGTGCTTCCAAGAGTAGCCCCCTAGCAAAGTCCCCTGGGTTCAGCATCATCCCTTTGGCGAGGAGTATTGGTAATATACGTAAAGAGCTGCCTGCCACGGATGCTCTCTGGAGACTCAGCACCCAGGGATTTGACCTGGACTGGTCACGTGAGTATCCTAGCCATAGCATGCACCAAAATCCCAAACTTCCAGAAGGAAAGTGGTGCTCAAGCACAGATCATGTTGGCTTGCACAGACACTTTAGGCACAGTGAGCCCCTCTGCTCAGTTCTTGGAATGGTAGGGAACTTTTTGAAATTCAAGTTTCCAAATGTCAGCCAGGGGCCAATCTTGTAAGCAGACCTTGCCAAGGACAGCAGTCAGGACTTCTATGTTAACCTTTGTGGCACTCAGATTTAAAGCACATTTCTGAAATTAGGTTTTGTGTATCTGGGTAATTTATACTGTGCTTCATGCTCATTTAAGTGCATAGTATTTGCCTAACAAAATAATAGAACAGTTTTCTCTTTAGCATTAAGATAGAATCCAGATTTTTATTTCTAGAAATAATTTTATTTCTGTATTTGAAAGAAACGCACACACATGCAGGGAGAGAAAGAGAGAGAGAGAGATCTCATCTGCTGGTTTGCTCCCCAAATACCTGCAATTGCTGAGACTGGGCCAGGCTGAAGCCGGGGGCCAAGAACTCAATCCGATGTGGGCAGCAGGGACCCAAATGCTTGAAGCATAACCTGTGGCTTCCCCGGGTGCACATTAGCAGGAAGCTGGAATCAGAAGCAGAGCTGAGCCTCAAACCCAGCACTCTGATGTGGAATACAGGAGTCCCAAGTGATGGCATAGCCGATGTGCCATACACCCACCCCAGAATCCAGGGTTTTTTGTTTTGTTTTGTTTTGTTTTTGACAGGCAGAGTGGATAGTGAGAGAGAGAGACAAAGAGAAAGATCTTCCTTTTGCCGTTGGTTCACCCTCCAATGGCTGCCACGGCTGGCGCGCTGCGGCCGGCGCACCGCGCTGATCCGATGGCAGGAGCCAGGTACTTCTCCTGGTCTCCCATGGGGTGCAGGACCCAAGCACTTGGGCCATCCTCCACTGCACTCCC
This sequence comes from Oryctolagus cuniculus, assembly GCF_051225735.1. Classification (NCBI taxonomy): domain Eukaryota; kingdom Metazoa; phylum Chordata; class Mammalia; order Lagomorpha; family Leporidae; genus Oryctolagus; species Oryctolagus cuniculus. The sequence continues at coordinate 2,532,605 of NC_142888.1, read as the reverse complement.
TGGCCACAGCAGAGAGCTGGCCTGGAAGAGGGGCAACCGGGAAAGAATCCGGCACCCCGACCGGGACTAGAACCCGGTGTGCCGGCGCTGCTAGGTGGAGGATTAGCCTAGTGAGCCGCGGCACCGGCCAGAATCCAGGTTTTTAAAATGCTGAACAGCTGGCCTTTTGTATTCATGGGTTCTACATCTGAGGTTTCAACTGATTGCAATTTTTTTCTTGTCTTTATTTCCTAAGCAATACGGTGTAGGCACTATTTACATAGCACTTACGTTGGATTAAGTATTGTAAGTCATCTAGAGATGATTTTAAAGTGTTCAGAAGGGAGCAGGTATTCACCTCAGTAGTTAAGATGCCGGCTAAGACACCCATGTCCCACACTGGTGTGCCTGACTTCCATTCCCAGTTCCATCTTTTGACTCCAGCTTCCTGTCAATTCAGACCTTCATGGCTTAAGTAATTGGGTTCCTGCCACCCATGTGGGAGACCTGGATTGAGTTTCCAGCACTCAGCTTCAGTCCCAGCCCGGCTCCAGCTGTTGTGGACATTTGGGGAGTGAATCAGTGGATGGGCACGCTCTCTGTCTCTCCGCATCTCAGAAACAATAAAAAATACAGGAGGATGTGCAGTCTATTCCAAGTGGTTTCAAATGTAAACTCTGTGTCGTGAAATCTCAGCCTCATCCTTTTCTTGTTTTAAAAGATTTATTTATTAATTTGAAAGGTAGAGTTACAGAGAGAGACAGAAATAGAGATCTTCCATCCACTGGGTCACTCCCCAAGTGGCTGCAACGACCAGAGCCGCACCAGGCTGAAGCCAAGAGCCAGGAGATTCATACGGGTCTTCCACGTGGGTGACAGGGGCCCAAGCACTGAGGTCATGAGCAGGGAGCTGGATCCAGCGTGGAACATCCGGAACATGCCTATATGAAATGCTGGCATGACAGACGGCAGCTTTACCTGCTACGCCACAATGCTGCCCCCAAATTTTAGCTTCTTTTTTGTTGGCTTTCCAGTTTTCTTTTTAAATTTTACTTAAGTTGTACAAGTTTCATGTATTTCATATATGCACATTTAGGAACATAGAAATACTTACCCTCCCCTTCTTCCCACCCACACTGCAACCCTTCCTGCTCCTCCCTCACATTCCTACTCTTAATTTTTACGAAGATCTATTTTCAATTTATTTAATGATCATATAGTTAACCATACACTAAGTAAAAGAGTTCAACAAATATTATGAAGAAAAAAAAAAAAAAACCAAACCCGCACTGCTCCTCAATGGGAGACACAAGGGCTGTAAACAATCATCCAATCTCAAAATGTCCATTTCACTGCAATACTTTACATTTCAGTTACTCTATTGGTTACCTTGGATCAGGAAAAACATGATGTCTGTCTTTGGAACTGTCCTATTTCACTAAGTATAATGGTTTCCAGTTATGTCCATCTAGTTGCAAGACAGGATTTTTTTTTTTTTACAGCTGAGTAGTACTCCATAGTGTATATATACCATAGTTTCTTTATCCAGTCAACCATTTATGGAAGATTTAGTTTCTTTAACAGTTTTATTTATTTATTTTATTTGAAAAACATACATACATCACTTCCTCCTTTCCCCCTCCCCCACTGCGCCGCACACACAGAAAGCTCTACCATCCGCTGGGTGCATTCCCCAAATGCCCACAACAGCAGCTAGAGGTGGACTAGACTGAAGCCCGAAGCCTAGAAATTAATCTGCATCTCCCGTGTGCGTGGCAGGGACCCAACCACTTGAGCCATCAACTTTGCTACCCAGGATGCACATTAGCAGGAAGCTGGAATAGGGAGCAGAGCCAGGACTCAAACACAGGCACTCTGTCATGGGATGCAGGCATCCTAAGCAACCTCTTAACTGTGCGCCAAGTGCCTGTCCTGGGGGCTTAGCCTATCATATTCCTAGAGATCTTTCCTGATGCCCCTCCTTTTCTTTCCAGTAGTGTTGTGCTGGAAAGTAGATATGGCTCTGAGCTACTTCCATGGCATTCTCTTCTTCTTCTTCTTCTTCTTCTTTTTTTTTTTTTTTTTTTTTTTGACAGGCAGAGTGGACAGTGAGAGAGGAGACAGAGAAGAGAGAAAGGTGGCATTCTCTTCTTTGCCCATAATAGCTACACTATTATGTGGGTGCCTGTTTATTGTGATTTTTCCATAATCTTCCTGAATGATTATAAGAGTTACAAAATAGGGATTGTATGTTTCTATCCTGCTGAAGCTTTGCATAATTATTATTTGAATGATCATGTCATAGTGTTAGATGGCACTAATATTTCTGAGTGTATATTTTTCTTATTGCCCCTTTAATCTATTGAATGTTTTTTAGTACATAGACTCCCTCGACCTGGAGCAGATCACCAAAACGGAGGAGCCAGTGAAATTCCACGAAGCTTGGCAGAAGCTGTGCAAAGCTGAGTGAGTACTAGGGACTGTCCACAGCACTTAGGACAATACCTGTGTGCTTTTTTCCATAATTATTCCCACTTGGACCACATTCATACTGCATTGCTTTGAAATGTGCATGTCAACATTGGTGGCATGTGCAATGGAGATAGTTTTATTCGGGGAAGATGGGGAAGTGTGCTCGTTCTACTGAAAGATGCAGATAGTGATTACCCATACCAAGTGAAAGTACAAGAATGACAACCTCCTCTCTTGATTGTATTTTCTTTTACACGTGTTTTGATTCTAGGCTTTATTTTTAAAGGGATTGACAGAACTCTTGGGGGCAGCATTGTATTGTAAGGGTCGTGACCCAGCTGGTTTTTCTCTTGAACTCTTTTAGTTTTTTCAACTGGGAGTGTTGCCTAGGGTCTTCTAGCCAGAAATTTTCATTACTTCTACTTAGTTAGCAATTGAAATCTGAGGCTGATTTTGCCACTTTAACTCTTTCTGATTAAGTAAGAGAACTTAACATTTTTATAACAGTGCTTTGGAAAGAGGCCCTAACCTATTTTTATTCGGATTCTTCTCCCAGTGGCTTTCTTAACAGAATTGAGTTTCCCACTATGTCGCTTCCCCTCTTCGAGGAGGAATGACACAGGACCCTGCGCTGTTCTTTCGTCTGCTCGGCCCTCCCCGGGTTTGCTGCTGGTTCTTCCCGGGTTGGCTACCGACCCTTCCACCTCCGTGGAAGGGCGGTTCCCCCTGCCACTTTCCCCACTTCCGCGGGGGAGCGGCACACCGCCGGCCGGCTCTCTCGGGGGCTGCACAGGTGTTCCTTCAGATAGATGTTCCTGGTGCATGTTGTCTCTCTCCTCCTTTATAGTCCTCTTCCACCAATCCCAACTCTGCTACCCACACGCCGAGTACGCTGCTCTCCTCCAATCAGGAGCAGCTCCTGCAGCTTGTCAAGTTGGTGAGAGGCAGCTGTGTAGAAGCTGTTTTCTCCTCTCCCAGCACCATATTGTGGGAGAGCAGATGCATAGAATGTCTTAATTCCAGTAACTTAGTCTAGTCCGAGTTGCTCCCAGTTGCTCCCCACACCACTAACTGCTCAGATGCCACAGAAAATATATATATCAAGGTCAGCTGTGTGAATTTGTCACAACTTTTTCAAAACATTGAGAGAATTTCAAGAAATCCAAGATGTGAAATTGTGTAATCAGTTCTAAAAATACACCGTAAGCCTTGGATTTGGGATCAGTAAACATGAATGACTGAAAACAAAAGTTTTACAGATGACAATAATGGATGATCAAATTTATGCTTGTCTTGTATTGATTTCAGTGGTATTCTTGTGCCCGGGGGCTTTGGAATCAGAGGAACATTGGGAAAACTCCAGGCAATTTCTTGGGCAAGGGCAAAGAAGATTCCTTTTCTGGGTAAAATGCATGTTTCTTGATATTAGCTATAAGAGATAAAACTTTGAACTGTTTCTTATTATGAGAGTATGAACTCAGATTTGAAACTTCAGGCACCAAATACTCTGTTACAGGTATCAGCAAACTATATCCTGCAGGCCAAATATGGCAGACATCCTGTTTTTGTAAATAAAGTTTTATGGGGACATACACCAATTTGTTTATGTGGAGTCTTCAAAAAGTTAAAGGAAAATGCATATCATGAAAAAAACTGCATGGATTTCATTTTTTTTCACCAAAGTGAACTTATCTTTTAATTCCATTTCCCATGAAGTTTTAGAAGTATGCTCCTATTGTCTGTTACTATTCCTATGGTATAACAGTAAAGGAGACCCTATGGCTTGCAAAGCTTAGAATGTGAGCTTTTACAGAAAAATTGTGTCTTCCTCGGAGGGCTTGCCACTGTTCTGGCAAGTTCTGGGTAGTAAGAGGCTGGGAGAGGTCTCTGCCTGCACCTGCTCTTAACCTGCTCCGATTCCATTCCCAACTTACCACTTCAAGTGAAGAACCATTCAAGAGACTGCCACAGTTGGCTTTCTGATCAGAAAAAAAAATGTTTCATTCTAGGAAAGATAATAAAAAAAACCACCCAATGTCACAGGAATAGCTCCATGAAAAGTTGGTAGAATTGGGACTTCTGAGGCTGGCGCAGTGGCTCAATAGGCTAATCCTCCGCCTAGCGGTGCCGGCACACCGGGTTCTAGTCCTGGTCGGGGCGCCGGATTCTGTCCCAGTTGCCCCTCTTCCAGGCCAGCTCTCTGCTGTGGCCAGGGAAGGCAGTGGAGGATGGCCCAAGTGCTTGGGTCCTGCACCCCATGGGAGACCAGGAGAAGCACCTGGCTCCTGCCATCAGATCAGCATGGTGCGCCGGCCGCAGCGCACTGGCTGCAGCGGCCATTGGAGGGTGAACCAATGGCAAAAGGAAGACCTTTCTCTCTGTCTCTCTCTCTCTCACTATCCACTCTACCTGTCAAAAAAAAAAAAAAAAAAAAAAAAAAGAATTGGGACTTTTGAATGCTTTCGTCCAAATTGCAGAGTGTGGCTTCTGTAGCAGTGAAAGCAGCTGGAATGAGCCTTGAGGTGGACAGGCCGGCCTGCAGCCGGGGGTTAGCAGGAGGGGCTGTGCAGAGAGCTGAGCTTCGCACTGGGCTTTGCACAGATTGCTGGGTTTATGAACCAAGTGGATAAGCTTTGCTGCCTTTTACTGTCAGTGGACTTTATTTTCCCCACTGCCTGCTCTTTGATTGGCCTCCTAGACTCTGTCCTTTTGGGACCCATACCCAAAAGCCAAGAGTAACTTCCCTGATACATTGTTTTGTTTTACTGGTCTAAGCCCATCTAAGCCACTGTTTTGTTTTGCAGTAATGATGCCTAAACCTCATATAGTGTTCACTGTATAGAATCCTTTGCAAGTCTTTAGTATTCTCACTCTCTCTTTTTTAGATTTATTTTATTTACTTGAAAGGCAGAATAACAGAGAGAGATTTTCCATCTGCTGGTTCACTCCTCAAATGGCTGCAATGGCCTGAGATGGGTAAGGCTGAAGCCAGGAGCCTGGAGCTCCATCCAGGTTTCCCATGTGGGTGGCAGGGCCTAAGCACTTGATCTGTCATCCACTGCTTTTCTAGATGCATTAGCAGGGAGCTGGATCGGAAATGGAGCAGCTGGGACTTGAACTGGTGCTCATATGGAATGCTGTCATCACAGGCGGCAGCTTAACCCCCTGAGCCACAGTGCTGGCTCCTTCAGTTCCATTTTGTGTCTCCTTTCCTGCTGTCCCCCACAGTCAAGCCATGATGGAGGTGCCAGCCTTCCTGGATTTTTTCCTGCAGTGAAGTCCATGGGGCTGTTCTGTAGATTAGCAGCAGGATGCTCTTTTTTTTTTTTTTTAAAGATTTTATTTATTTGAAAGGCAGAGTTACAGAGAGACAGAGGCAGAAGACAGAAGAGAGAGGTCTTCCATCCACTGGTTCACTCCTCAGATGGCTATAATGGCTGGAGCTGTGCCGATCTGAAGCCAGGAGCCAGGAGCTTCTTCCGAGTCTGCCATGTGGGTGCAGGGGCTCAAGGACTTGGGCTATCCTCCACTGCTTTACAAGGCACATTAACAGGGAGCTGCATCAGAAGTGGAGCAGCTGGGACTCTAACTGGCGCCCACATGGGATGCTGGCACTGCAGGCAGTGGCCTTACCTGCGACAACATAGCGGCGGCCCAGCAGGGTGCCCTTTAGATGCTAGCCCCCTAGCCAGCCCGAGACTGCCCTCAGGCCAAGGCCACACTTTGGCAGTGCAATCACCTTGGGAAGGAGTGTGAAGTCTCAGCCTAAGAAGAATCCCTCTTAGGTTAGGTAAGAAACTCCTTGCAGGAAGCAGGGGCCCTGGGACAGCCCTGCAGCCCACACCTTTGCCCCGATGTAGGGGCAGATCTGGGTGGCTGCAGATCTGCCTGTTGGACCCTTGCTGCTCTCTGCCAGGGACCGACCGCCTCAGTGCCAAGGGGACAGCAGAAAGCACCACTTAGGCCGAGCCTTGCTCTCTGGGACTTGTACTCCAGGCAGAGGAGACAGACAGCAAACAAGGGAGCAGAAAATATGAATAAACGCAAAATGTGTTCATTAGCTTTGTTTCTGTGTTTTTGAAAATAGGAATTTGCCTTGGGATGCAACTAGCAGTGATAGAGTTTGCAAGGAACTGCCTTAACTTGAAAGGTAAGAGCGAGGCTCGCTAATACCCGTGTGGTAAAAGAAAAACTTACATTTCAGCTATTTTTCAGAAGTATTGGTGAGCTACTAACTCTTGTCTTAATCTTCAGACGCTGATTCCACAGAATTTGAGCCAAATGCCGCTGTTCCTCTGGTAAGTAAGTGACTTGTTTGTTTTTCTGGGTCCAGTCATTGGCATTTTGTTTCTGGCTCTTGCTTATACTCATACTGAGCTATTATTATTGTTGTTGTTGCTATTTTAAAAATTTATTTATTTGCTTGAAAGGCTGAACTACGGAGAGGGAGATGGACACACACACACACACACACACACACCCTAAGAGAGCGAGATCTTCTATCTGCTGCTTACTCACCGAATAGCCACAGTGGCCAGAGCTGGGCCAGGCTGAAGCCTGGAGCTCCATCTGGGTCTCCCATGTGTGTGCAGGAGGCAGGAGTCCAAGCACTTGGGCCATCCTCTGCTGCTTTCTCAGGCCCATTAGCAGGGAGCTGGATCGGAAGTGGAGCAACTGGTACTTTAACCAGTTAACCAGTTAACCAGTTAAAGCACCATCTGTAGCTGGTGCTACAGATGGTGGCTTAACCCACTGCACCACAACACCGGCCTCTATTGTTATTTTTTTTCTTACAGCATCAAAACAATTTGAATTGTATATGGATTTATTATCATCATTAGTGTTACATGAAACTGCTTTGTTCTCAGTGTTCCATCTTGTCAGCTGTGCCTTGAAGACAGACACAATCCTGGACTGATTTCTCTTCACAGCAGCTTTCAAGCTTAATGTTTAGGAAAGGATTAAATTGGCTGTGACAACAATTTATAACAGCTAATATAAATAAATGAGCTGTCCTCTCTTTAGACTCGTCCCCAGTCTGTCTATTTTCCACTTTGGTGGTCATCTATCTTTCTAAAACACAAGTGACAATCACTTTGCTGCTGGTTCTCATCTTCCACCAATTCCTTTTCCCTTAACATCTTTAGTCCAGGATTTTTGGCTGGACCCCCAGGCCGTCGTGCTGTGTCACCTGCTGCTTTCTTAATTCATCCCATGGCATCTCAATTCCTCCCATGCTTTGCATTTTGTGTTTGGATGATCTGATGTTGCCTGAGAATTCTCACACCTGAGGTGTCCCCCATATTTACAGTCTCCCTCCCTGCACCCCAGAATCTTAATGAAACAAGTGAAGAATTTAATTAAATACAACAGCAACTTGGTTACAAGCAACTTTTCAGTTCTTTCCTGACCTCTTTTCATTCCCTGCCTCTGCCTTCTGCGCCCACATGGATGTGATTGGCCTTCTGTCTGCCTGGTCTCCAGTTCCCCCTGCTTGCCCAGCTGTGTAGTTGTGGCCAAGCACCCACCTCGAACGAGCATACATCTCACACTTGTTATTTTTTTTTTTAAATTTTCATTACTCCAAAAAGAAGACCCACATCCTTTAGCTGACACTCCCAAGCCCCCTATGCCCCCAGCTCCAGGAACCATTAATCTGTTCTCTGCGTCTATAGATTTGAATATTCTCATCATTTCATATAATTGGAATCAAACAATTTGTGGCCCTTTGTGGCTTTTACTTAGTGTTATGTTCTCTAGGTCTGTGTATATTGCACAGTGTATCAGTTCTTCATTTCTTTTTATGGCTGATTAGTGTTCCCTTGGATGGACATAGCACATTTTATTTATTCATTGACCCATTGATAGATATTTGGGCTGTTTCCATTTTGTAGCTATTATGAGTAATGCTGTTATCAACATTCAAGTACAAGTTTTTGTGTGGGCACATGTTTTCAGTTCATTTAGCAGTGGAAGTGCTGGATTATATGCTAATTCTAACCTTTTGAGGAATTTTCAGCCTGTTTCCAAAGTAGCTACCACATTTAACCTTCCCACCAGTAATGTATTAGGGGCCCAATTTTTCCACACCCTTGTGAACACTTGTTATTGTCTTTTTTATTATAGCCGTCTTAGGTGATGTGAGGTAGTATCTCATTTGGCTTGGATTTGCATTTCCCTGATGGCTAAGGATGTTGAGTATCTTTTCTTGTGTTTGTGGCCACTATATGTCTCCTTTTGAAAAATGCCTTTTCACAACCTTTGTTCATTTATATTTTTTTTTGAGTTTTAAAAATTATTTTTATTAGAGAGAGAGAGAGAGAGAGAGAGAATGAGAATCTTCTATTCACTGGTTCACTTCCCAAAAGCCTGCAACAGCCAGGGCTGGGTCAGGCTGGAATCAGGAATTCCATCTGGGTCTCCCACATGGGTGGCAGCCATCATCTGCTGCCTCCTACGGTGCACATTACAAGAAAGTTGGAATTGGAAGTGGAGCCAGGACTCAACCCCAGGCATTCCAATAAGAGATGTGGATGTCCTAATCTGCATCTTAACCAGTGTACCAAATGGCCACCCCTGCCCTTTTTTACATTGGGTTATCCTATATTTATCACTGAGTTAAGCATTCTTTTTATATTTTAGATACAAGTTCCTTATGAGATATGTGATTTGTACTGTTGACATTTTTGGCCAGATTATTCTTTGTCATGTGTGAGGGATTGTCATGTGCAAAGTACATGGTCCCTACATGCTAGATGTTAGTAGCAACTTCCCTCACCCTCCAAAGTGACATTAAGAATACCTCCAAATATTACCAGATGTCCCCATTGAGAACCACTGATTTAGAGAAATCTGATTTTATTCTTGTCCTATCTAACCTATTCCTTCTCTTCCCTTATGACAACCATTAATTCTTTTTTCTCCTCTTGGTTTATATTTTCAATTTGAAAAAAATATTTTCATTTTATTTGAAAGAGAAAGATTCAGAGTTTCCTTGCTGATTTTCTGTCTGGTTGATCTATCCATTGCTGAAAGTGGGGTATTGAAGTCCCCTGTTACTATTGTATTGGAGTCTATGTCTCCCTTTAGATCCATTAGCATTTTTCTAAATAGCCAGATGAACTGTGATTAGATACATATACATTTATAATAGTCATATCTTCCTGTTGTATTGATCCCTTAATCATTATATAGTGCCCTTTGACTCTCTTAACAGTTTTTGAGTTAAAGTCTATTTTATCTGATATTAGGATGGCTACACCAGCTCTTTTTTGGTTTCTGTTAGCATGGAATATCTTTTTCCATCCTTTCACTTTCAGTCTGCATGTATCTTTGTTGGTGAGATGTGTTTCTTGTAGGCAGCAAATAGTTGGATTTTGTTTTTTAATCCATTCACCCAGTCTGTATCTTTTAACTGGAGAGTTGAAGCCATTTACATCCAAAGTGACTACTGATAAGTAACAACTTGGCCCTGGCATTTTCCCATAAATATTCCTATTGTCTACTTTGGATTTCCTTTGTACTTTTACTGGAGGTTTTCTGCCTTCACCTTCTTTCATAGTGATGACCATGTTTGTAAGGCCACCACAAAGCACACCAAACACCAGAGTAAGGGAAAGGGTTTATTGACGGGAAATCCAACAGGTCAGAGGGAGAGGGCAAAGAAGAAAGAGAGGAGCCGGCGCCGTGGCTCAATAGGCTAATCCTCCACCTTGCGGCGCCGGCACACCGGGTTCTAGTCCCGGTTGGGGCACCGGATTCTGTCCCGGTTGCCCCTCTTCCAGGCCAGCTCTCTGCTGTGGCCAGGGAGTGCAGTGGAGGATGGCCCAGGTGCTTGGGCCCTGCACCCCATGGGAGACCAGGAAAAGCACCTGGCTCCTGGCTCCTGCCAGGATCAGCGCGGTGCGCCGGCTGCAGCGGCGGCCATTGGAGGGTGAACCAACGGCAAAGGAAGACCTTTCTCTCTCTGTCTCTCTCTCACTGTCCACTCTGCCTGTCAAAAAAAAAAAAAAAAAAAAAAAAAAAAAAAAAAAAAGAAGAAAGAGAGGAGTCTCGAGAGAGAGAGAGATCAGGAGAGAGAGAGCATGTGTGCAGGAAGCAGGTCCTGTTATACTCTTACAGGGGTAGGAAAGTAGGAGCAGCAAATCCGTTAGGATGGGAGTGGAGCTAACACTTGTGGTTGGGCCTTTGCTCACCTGGCTTCTAGCAATGTCAAAGGGGGCCAGAGCCTAGGATGGTGTCCAGAGCGTAGATCCTGTCATAGATAAGACTGCACCATTTTGCTAACATTGTCTATGTGTGTGTAGCACATCCTTTAGCATCTTTTGTAGGGCTGGACGAGTGATGGCAAGTTCTGTCAATTTCTGTTTGTTATGGAAGGTCTTTATTTCACCTTCTTTCATAAATCAGAGCTTTGCAGGGTATGGTATTCTGAGTTGACAATTTTTTTCTCCTAAGACTTAGAGTATATCTCGCCATTTCTCCTAGCCTGTAGGGTTTCTAATGAGAAGTCAGCTGTGAGTCTAATTGGAAATCCTCTGAAAATAATCTGGCATTTCTCTTGTGTACATTTTAGAATCATTTTATTGTGGAGAGTTTGACTACAATGTGTCATGGTGAAGATCTTCTCTGGTAATGTCTATTAGGAGTTTTATGTGCTTCTTGTACTTGGATATCCATTTCTCCAAATTAAGGAAGTCTTCTGTAATTATTTTACTAAAAAGGCCTTCTAACCCATTCTCTTTGCATGCCTTCAGGAACTCCCAAGACCCGTATGTTGGTTTGTTTGATAGTATCCCATAGATCTCCAACAATGTTTTTTAGTTTTCTAATTTCTTCTTCTTCTTCTTCTTTTTTTTTTGGTCTGACTAAAATTTCCAGAGATTTGTCTTCTAACTTGGATATTTTTTCTTCTGCCTCACTGAGTGTTAAGGCTTTCCACTGCATTTTTTATTTGTTCTAGTAAATTCTTCATTTCCAATATTTCATTTTTATTTCTCTTTAAGATCTCAATTTCATGGGAGAAATTTTCTTTTATGTCATGTATGGATTCCATTAGTTTGTGGATTTGTATATGATTACTTCTAATTAATCATATGATCAATATTTTGAATTCTGTTTCTGGCAATTCTTTAGTCTCATCTTCACATTCTAGTATTGAATTGCTGTATTCTTTTGGATGTGTCATGTTGTCTTCCTTATTTTTCCTTGAATGGCTGTGTTTATTGGCATTTGTGGAGATACTTGTTAGTTTTTTTTCCCCTGTGATGGCTTTTATCTTTGGACTATGCCTTTGTGGATTATTGGAATGTCTGCTCTTTCAGTGAATACCCAGAGGCGTGTGCTGGGTGTGGTCAGGGAGCGCTGTTCAGTGCTCCAGGGTGAGGGGAGTGTCTAAGGTGAAACCCAAGTTGGGTGTGGTAAATCAATCAAACTCGCTCGCGTGCGCATGCGCACACATGCACGCACACGCGTGCTCTCTCGCCCTCTTGCTCTCTCGCTCTTGCTCTCTCCCTCTCCCCGCCCCTCTCTTTCTCTCCCCCTCCCCCCCCCCTTCAGAGAGGAGGTTTGTTCAGCTCTGTTGGCGTAGTCTCATGCTCACCCCCTCTCCTCAGAGGAGACCTATGCCTGGGCACTAGTCCCAGTGGGTACAGTTTATGTCAGCACTGCCACAAGAACCACACAAGGGATCCATGCAGTCCTCTTTGTGAGTGCAGTTCCCACAGCAATGACCCTCAACAGGGAATCAGGGAGCCCCAAGTGTGTGGAGCTACCCACAGTGACTGCTCACAGTCCCAGCTGCACCCTGCGTTCTCCCACGCAGGCATGGTGTTTTCACAGACCTGGCACACAAGGCTCCCACAGTCACTAGTGCTCAGTCCCGTCAGTTCTCCCAGCCAGGCTCAGGCATTTCCTCTCAGCTGGGTGTGTGGAAACGAGCTGACGCAGCTGTTATGCATGTCCAAAATAACACCCATCCCCTCTCAGCTAGTTAGAGGATGTTGGTGCTGGGTGGTCAGGGAGAGAGAAACATGGCCCCTTTTTTCTGCTCTAGGTTCACAGGTGCACTGTCCCCCACAGGGCTCCAAGCCAGATTCACACCAGGTTCTTCCCACAGCTTTATCACCAGTGCCTTGGGCTGTTGCAGTCTGGCCTCGCCTCACTCTCCAAAGCTGGTGCTGAGGCTCTCAGCTGCTGGGGTCCTGAGTTGTGTGTGTCCACACCCTCCACATAGATCTACAGTGTCCTAATTTGCATGGAGTTTCCTTTGCCATTTTATCCCTCTTTCCTAAAATTGCACTCTCTCCACTTTTTTTTTTATAAATTTTTTTAGATTATCTTTTTTTAAACTTTACAGTTTTTATTTATTTATTTGAAAGACAGAGTTACAGAGAGAGAGAGAGAGAGACAGAGAGAGAGGTCTTCCATCCGCTGGTTCACTCCCCAGATGGCTGTGACAGCTGGAGCTGCGCTGATCTGAAGCCAGGAGCCAGGAGCTTCTTCTGGGTCTCCCACGTGGGTGCAGGGGCCCAAGGACTTGGGCCATCTTCCACTGCTATTCAGGCCATAGAAGAGAGAAGGATTGGAAGAGGAGCAGCTGGGACTCGAACCGGCACCCATATGGGATGCTGGCACTGCAGGCCAGAGATTTAACCTGCTGTGCCACCGCACCAGCCCCTCCACCTTTTTTGTTGTTGTTGTTACTATCCTCCTATAGACTAGAGCAGTGGGCTCCCCCCTATTCCGCCATCTTCTCATTTTTAAAATGTAAGTAACCTGTGTGTCTGTTCGTAGCCCCCCTCCTTAGATGAATGGTAGCATACTCTGCACATTTTTTTCCTGCCTTGCTTTTTCCACTTAACACCATATGCTGGAGATTACCCCATGGAAGGATCTAGAAATATCCTTCACTCCTTTTTATAGCTTGCAATTCAACCATAATGAACCATAAGTTCCCAGCCAGATGGTACTTTTAAGTCATGCTCAGAAGGCCTAGGACCAGTGAAGAGTTTCTGATGAGGCTTTAATATAAACATATTTCCTTACTAATAACTGAAGTGGCTATGCCAGGAAAATGTGGATTTTCTTTTCTAAGATATACTTTGGGATAAGAAGTGACTTTACCAGTAGGTGCCACTGTTAGATAGGGCTGGCAAGCTAATTCTTTCATGCCTATCCTTTTTTTTTAAATGTTTGCTTTTTTATTTTCATCTACTTGAAAGGCAGAGGTGTGGGGAGGAGGAAACAGAGAAAGATACACATAAACACAGACACACAGAGAGAGATAGATATCTTCCATCCATTGGTTCATTCCTCCAAATGGCCCCAACAACCAGGGCTGGGCCAGGCTGAGACCAGGAGTTAGGAACTCCATGCAGATTCCCCACGTGGATGCAGCAGCCCAAGCACTTGGGCCATCTTCCGTTACCTTTCCAGACACATTGGCAGGAAGCTGGATTGGAAGCAGAATAGCCAGAACTTGAATGAGCACTCTGATATCCCATGTGGCAGCTTAACCCTCTGCACCACAATGCCCACCTCCGAGGACTGTTCTTTGTGTGTTCGTGCATGTGCACACATGCGCAAGCATGTGCTTTAAAAAATTTATACGCAGGATAAAAAAATAAGCCCTGTAGAAAGGTATACAACTACCTGTCATTTGCCACCACTTCACCTCAGTTCCCTTCTCCAGAGACAACTAGCTCTCTTTATCCATTTCTTTTGTTACTGTCTAGAGACACAGTGTGTGTGTGTGCATGCGTACCTACTCACACACATTTTGGGGTATAAACCACATATGCTAGCATGCTTGAGACACTGTTCCCACCTTGCTTTTTGTACAGAGCACTCCACATCAGTACACAGGGTCTTCCATATACTTGCCCTGCTGTCTGCTATACGGATGCACCATTATTTGTTTAACCACCCTCGTATTTAGGTTGTACCCATTATTTTGCTACTTTAAATCATGCTGCCAATTAGTATCATGTACATATGTCCTTGTACCCACTCTTAAGCACATCTATAGGATAAATTTCTACAAGCGGAATTGCTAAGCCAGAGGATATGTGCATTTTACATTTTGATGGCTTTTACACACGTGAGTGAGATGAGAACAATAAAACCTAATTGCTATTGAACATCTTTATGGCCTGCAATCAGTTTGTTGGAGAAAAATAGCTGTAAGAGCCAGCATTTGTGCTGATGGTGAGAAGTCTTATTAGAGGAAAAGATGAAGGTGATGGCATTGTCAGGCAGCAAACACCAGGAAGCCTGGGATCACTGTACTTGAGCAAGTAACAATTACTCAGTGTGTGCTGGGCACTCTGGCCCCTCTAGTTAAAAAGTAACTGTGGGGAGCAACTCGGATTAGACTAAGTTACTGGAATTAAGACTTATTCTATGCATCTGCTCTCCCACAATATGGCGCTGAGAAGGGAGTAACAACTTCTATGCAGCTGCCTCTCGCCAATTTGATTGACTGAGCTGCAGGAGCTGATCCTGCTCCTGATTGGAGGAGAGCAGCGTACTCGGTGTGTGGGTAGCAGAGTTGGGATTGGCGGAAGAGGACTATAAAGGAGGAGAGAGACAACATGCACCAGGAACATCTAAGGGGAACATCTATCTGAAGGAACACCTGTGTAGCTCCCGAGAGAGCCGGCCGGCGGTGTGCCGCTCCCCTGTGGAAGTGGGGAATGTGGCAGGGGGAACCGCCCTTCCACGGAGGTGGAAGGGACGGTAGTCAACCCGGGAAGAACCAGCAGCAAACCCGGGGAGGGCCGAGCAGACGAAAGAACAGCGCAGGGTCCTGTGTCGTTCCTCCACGAAGAGGGGGAGCGACATAATGGTGCCGTGACTCGAATATGAAGCCTAGGCAGGGTTACCCGGGGAGGGCCGAGCAGACAAAAGAACAGCGCAGGGTCCTGTGTTGTTCCTCCACGAAGAGGGGGAGCGACAGTAACCAAGTTGGAAACCAGGAACCTCCTCCAGTACATCGTATTAGCTGCTCATGTCTGTTTTGTGGGCCATCATAGCCTTCTTTGGGGATGCGTTAGTATTCTGTTTGCTTATGAAATCAATAGAGACGTTAGTATCCGGAACAGATCTAAGTGGGGGTGTCTCTTACATACATAAAAGGAGAAGTCGATTTTTCTCTTAGGGTTAAGGTAGACTCTTCATGAGGTTCAGAGTACTCAGGGGACAGTGAATAAAATTTATTTTATTGTGTCATTTCTCTGCTTAATCCACAAGGTGTAATAGGAGGCTCTGGGACTTGGCACAGTATTCCAGGTTTCTACAAGCAGCTCTGTTTTTTTGTCCTGCTTCAAAGTAGTCTCAGCTTCTTTGTAGACAATGTTTATCAGGAACACAGCTGTAGCTGACTTATAGTCTCACCCTGTATCAATCAAGTGGCATCTGCAGACATCCTTGACCTTGAAGTTGGCTTGCCGTATCTCTGGTTCATCTGGAATGTAGTTCACATTATCGTGGACTTTATATGTAAAACATGTTTGACTTTTGAGGCATGTATAGGAATGATGACCTTGGTCTAATCTCCAGGCAGGTGGATCTGCTTAATGTCCAGCCTTTCTTTTGTTTTCTTGAAAAAGAAATCTGAATTTCCATAAGATAGGACACCCTGAAAACAGAATCCATGTTCCACCTCCAAAACACATCAACACACGTGCATCCTTGGATGGTGGTGCTGGTAAGGAAAAGTGAGAAATCTGAAGAATTTTATTTATTTATTTATTTTTTTATTTTTTTTTTATTTATTTTTTTTTTGACAGGCAGAGTGGACAGTGAGAGAGAGAGACAGAGAGAAAGGTCTTCCTTTGCCGTTGGTTCACCCTCCAATGGCCGCCGCGGCCGGCGCGCTGCGGCCGGCGCACCGCGCTGATCCGATGGCAGGAGCCAGGAGCCAGGTGCTTTTTCCTGGTCTCCCATGGGGTGCAGGGCCCAAGCACCTGGGCCATCCTCCACTGCACTCCCTGGCCACAGCAGAGGGCTGGCCTGGAAGAGGGGCAACCGGGACAGAATCCGGCGCCCCGACCGGGACTAGAACCCGGTGTGCTGGCGCCGCTAGGCGGAGGATTAGCCTATTGAGCCGCGGCGCCGGCCTAGAAATCTGAAGAATTTTAACAAGGTGAAAATGGATACTTGAGGTCACGATATTTGGCATTATTTCAATTTTGGCTATTTACCCTAAGTGTGACTTCATTTATACCTTTTTCATCCAGGAATTTTTCTTTTTTTCTTTCTTTTTTTTTAAACATTTGTTTATTTGAAAGAGTTACAGAGAGGGAGAGGCAGAGGCAGAGAGAGAGAGAGAGAGAAAGAGAGAGAAGAAAGTCAGTCTACCATCTGCTGGTTCACTCCCCAAATGGCTGCAACAGCCAGGGCCTGGCCAGACCAGGCCGAAGCCAGGAGCCAGGAGCTTCATCCTGGTCTCCCACATGGGTGTAGGGGCCTAAGGATTTGGGCCATCTTCCACTGCTTTCCCAGGCACATTAGCAGGGAGCTGGATTGGAAGTATAGCAGCCAGGACTCAGACCAGCACCCATATGGAATGCCAGCATCACAGGTGGTGGCTTTACCTGCTATGCCACAGCACGGGCCTCACCGGGAATTTTCAAAGTTAAAATTAATTTTATATCTGACAGTAGATTTGTGTAATAGTGACTTATCGTTAAAAGTCAATTTAGGTGAAGGTAATTTGTGTTATACATTAAGCGTAATGCATGCATGTATTAAATTTTCCTGCCTTTAGTTGAAACCCTGTTTGAAGTATTTTCCTCTTTATTATTTTTATACAACTTCATATGGAATGCAAATTACAAAGTGTTTTTTTTTTTTTTAAACCAGACGGCCCACTTAGAGTAACTTTTTAGGAAGCTTTTATTACTTCGGAGACTGGATTTCCTTTAGAATGTTGAAGAAAGCATATCTGAACTGTCAAAAATAAATAAATCACTTGGAGGTTAGTTCATGCTAAGAAACTTTTTCCCAATAAAAGCAGTCATCAAGAATAAAGCTATAATGTGGGTAAAATGGCCGTTTCTGCCCCAGTCTGGTAGCCCAACAGTCGCTTGGTGCTGTTGCTTTGGACATGTTTGGTTCTAAGCTGCCTGGGGAAAGGATAATCCTCCTGAAAGGGAAGTCTTGGATCTCTTGGTGGGAATGTAAATTGATACAGCCATTATGGACCACAGTATAGAGGTTCCTCAACAAATTAAAGATGGAACTACATGTGATCAAGCAATCCCACTTCTGGGTTGCTGCACAGTCCGAAGCTGCGACATTAGTGTGCCTAAGAGATAGCTGCACTTCTGTGTTCATTGCAGTTCATTCACAATAACCAAGAGGGGGAATCAACCCAAGTGTTGTGGACAGATGATGGGATAAGGAAAACATGGTATATATATACACAGTGGAATACTATTCAGCCCTGGTGAAGAAAGAAATCCTGTCCATTGCAACAACATGGATGAAACTGGAAGACATGTGAAGTGAGCCAGGCGTAGAAAGACAAATACTGCATGATCTCACTGAGGTGTGGAATCTAACAAAGTTGAACTCATAAAAACAGAAGAATGGTAGTTATGGGGGGGCAAGGATGGAGGTTAGGGAGGTGTTAGAGGGTACAGACTTTCATTTATAAAGTAGACAAATACTGGAGACTGTGCAGCATGGTGGTTATAGTTAATACTGTATTAAATAATTTTTTAAAAAATATTCATTTATTTATTTGAAAGAGTTACACAGAGAAGGAGAGGCAGAGAGAGGTCTTCCATCCGCCAGTTCACTCGCCAATTGGCTACAAAGGCCAGAGCTGCACTGATCCAAAACCAGGAACCAGGAGCTTCTTCCAGGTCTCCCACGCGGGTGCAGGGGCCCAAGGACTTGGGCAATCTTTTACTGCTTTCCCAGGCCATAGCAGAGAGCAGGCTTGGAATTGGAGCAGGCAGGACTCAAACCGGTGCCCATATGGGATCCAGCCCTGCAGGTGGTGGTTTTACTGGCTATGCCACAGCGCTGGCAGCTGTATTAAATACTTGAAATTTGGGGCCAGCATTGTGGCGTAGTGGGTAAAGCTGCTGCCTGCAGTGCCAGCATTCTGTATAGGTACCGGTTCATGTCCCAGCTGCTCCACTTCTGATCCAGCTCCCTGATAATGTGCCTGGGAAAGCAGCAGAAGATGGCCCAAGTGCGTGGGCCCCTGAACATGTGTGGGAGACCCAGAAGAAGCTCCTGGCTTCGAATTGGCTCAGCTCTGGCTGTTGTGGCCATTTCAAGAGTGAATCAGGCTGGCGCCGTGGCTCACTAGGCTAATCCTCCGCCTGCGGCACCGGCACCCCGGGGTTCTAGTCCTGGTCGGGCTCCGGATTCTGTCCTGGTTGCTCCTCTTCCAGTCCAGCTCTCTGCTGTGGCCCGGGAGTGCAGTGGAGGATGGTCCAGGTGGTTGGGCCCTGCACCCGCATGGGAGACCAGGAGGAAGCACCTGGCTCCTGGCTTCGGATCAGTGCTGCGCCTGCCGCAACGCGCCGGCTGTATTGGCCACTTGGGTGGTGAACAATGGAAAAAGGAAGACCTTTCTCTCTAACTCTGCCTGTCAAAAACAAACAAACAAACAAACAAACAAACACAGTGAATTAGTAGATGGAAGATCTGTTTCTGTCTTTCCCTCTCTGTAACTCTGACTTTTAAATAAATAAATAAATCTTTAAAAAAATTGAAATTTGCTGGGAAAATAGGTTTCAGTTATTCTCATCACATATGAGGGTACTTAAAAATTCATTGAAAAAGGGATTAATGTTGTGGTACAGCAGGTTAAGCCACTGCTTGGGACAGCGCAGCATCTCATATTGGAGTGTGAGTTCAAGTCCTGGCTACTGTGGTTCCGATTCAGCTCCCTGCTTATGTGCCCAGGAAGGCATCAGAGGGTGGTAGGCCCCTGCTACCCATATGTGAGATCCAGATGGAGTTCCTGGCTCCTGTTTTTGGGAGTGAACCACCAGATAGAAGATCTCTCTCATGCTTGCTACTATTCTGCCTTTCAAATAAAAAAAAAATAAATCTTTGAAGAAAAGTTTAGAAAAAAACTTTTCATTTTGTTATAAAACAGTGTGAGTTTTCCACAAACATTTTGAAGATGACATGTATGTACATATTTGAAATTTTTTGGCACCAAAATAAGCTTATCTTTAAATTCCATTTTCTATGAGCTTTTTTTTTTAACAAAAGATTTATTTTATTTGGAAGACAGAGTTATGGGGGGGGGGGATAGAGAGGTAGAGAGAGAGTCAGAGAGAGAGATAGAGGTAGGTCTTCCATCCACTGATTCACTCCCCAAATGGCCACAACAGCAGGAGCTGAGCCAATCCGAAGCCAGGAGCTTCTTCCAGGTCTCCCACGCAGGTGCAGGGGCCCAAGGACTTGGGTCATCCTCCACTGATTTCCCAGGCCACCAGCTGAGAGCTGGATTGGAAGTGGAGTAGCTAGGACTCGAATCAGCATCCACATGGGATGCTGGTGCTGTAGGCACGGGCTTTAACCCACTTCGCCACAATGCCGGCCCCTCCATGAACTTTTTGAGGTACCCTGTACACATTAAAAAAAGGTAACTTATGTGAGGTGATGACTATGTAAGCTTGTTTGAGGAGATCATTTCAGAATGTATATAAAATAGTATGCTGTGCACCTTGACCAGGTATGACTTTTATTTGTCAGTTATACCTTGATGAAAAAGAAAAATATTCTCCCAGGCACAATAACCACTGCTTAATGTGTAGGGCATGCTTTTTCCCTACCCTTGCTCTTTAGCCAATTCTACTTAAAAAAATTATTTATTTGAAAGGCAGAGTGACAGAGGGAGGGAGGGAGAGAGATCTTCTATCTGCTGGTTCGCTCTTCTAATGCCTACAACAACCGGGGCTGGGCCAGGCTGAAGCCAAGAGCCTGGAATTCCTTCTGGGTCTCCCACGTGGGTGGCAGGGACCCCACTACTTGAGCCATCACCTGCTGCCTCCTGGGTATGCTCTAGTAGGAAGCTGGATCAGAAGTGGAATAGCTAGGACTTGAACCAGGCACTCCGATATGGGATGTGTGTCCCAACAGGCATTTTAACTTGCTCTGCCACAATTCCTGACTCTGAGTCTACATTTTTATTTTAGAATTTTCCTTTTTTTAAACTTTATTTTATTTATTTGAAAGAGTTACAGAGAGAGGCAGAGGCAGGGACAGAAAGATCTTCCATCCGCTGGTTCACTTCCCACATGGCTGCAACAGCCAGAGCTGGACCAGGCTGAAGCCAGGAGCCAGGAGCTTCCTCTGGATGCAGGGGCTCAAGCACTTGTGCCATTTTCTACTGCTTTCCCAGACGCATTAGCAGGGAGCTGCATCAGAAGTGGAACAGCCAGGAGTCAAACTGTTACCCATTTGGGATGCTGGTGCTGCAAGGCAGGGCTTTAACCCGCCGTGTCGCAACAACAGCCCCATGAGTCTACATTTTGAAAGAAGAAAGTGCAGCTTGGAGTGAACTCTCATTAGTGAATCATCAGGGTAGTCCCTAATGTTATCGATAAATGAGTGACTAAATGAATACTTCAAGATTGATGTATTTTAATGCATTTGTACCTTGAGCTCAATGGGAAATGTCTTAGGAATAGGTATATCCACCGCTTGAGAGATTTTTTTTTCTTGCAAGAGAAATAATTGAATGCTACTAGAATGAGATTATTAAAAAGAATAAAGGCCCTGCATTTGAGTGTTGTCTACTTCAGTGCAGTCCTAAATATAGTATGTTCTAATTGAGCTGCCACCACAACTCTGACTTATTGTGTAGTTGGGGATTGAAGACATAGATTGGTGAAACAGGTTACCAAATATTTGGACAATAAGTGAGTACGCCCTCCTTAAGTGCTACCAGTGGTGTCAACTGGCAGTTTCTGCCATGATGAAATGTTCAAGAAGAATGGAGCCACTAGCTGCACAGGGCTACATTTGAAATGTAGCTAGTACAACCAAGGAACTGAATTTTCAATGTTACTTAATTTTAATGACTTTAAATGTCAACAGCCACATGTGTCTGGGGGGCCACAGAATTGGCTAGTGTAGTTAGACCCTAAAAATCCAGAGTCAGAGAAAAAAAGTACTGTGGGTTAGAGTAACAAGGGGTAATGGTCAGGCTCAGGGGCATCATGGCAAGGAAGGAGGTCTGTGCTAGGTTGGAATGTCCAAGATTTGGTCATGAACATATTGTAGGGTTATAAGGAAAGAAGGGAGCTGGGTGCAGATTTGCAGAAGGCCAGGGATGTCAGTGACAAAATTAATCCCAAAGGAAATATGGAACAAATGGGTGCCTTTTTGAGGCCTGAGTATAATTTGTCCATGCCAGTGACTCTCAGTCATTTCAGGAAGGTATTTCCCTCTCCTCCCTCCCCCCCTTTCCTTCCTTCCCTCCTCCTTTTCTTCTTCTTTTTATTTATTTATTTGAAAATCAGAGTTACAGAGAAAAAGGAAGACACACACACACACACACACAGACACAGACACAGACACAGAGAAAGAGAGATCTTCTATCTGCTGGTTCACTCCCCAGATGGCTGCAATGGCCAGGGCTGGACCAGGCCAAAGCCGGGAACCAGGTGGTTCATCCGAGTCTCCCATGTGAGTGGTAGGGGCCCAAACACTTGGGCCATCTTCTGCTGCTTTTCCCAGGCTATCAGCAGGGAGCTGGATCAGAAGTGGAGCAGCTGGGACACCAACCAGGCACTCATATGGGATAGCGGCGTTGTACATGTCAAGTGTACCTGCTATGACACTATGCCAGCCTCATCCCTCACATTTCTAGTGTGGCCCCTGTTCTTGTTTCTTTTGCCCTGGGGGCCTCCTGGCTGTTACGCTGTGTCTTCTGTACCCTTGCAGACGGTTTCTTGGTGCCCACCTCATCTTCTTAAAGCACATTTATATCACTGTGAAATTCCTACACTTTCCTGCTCCCTTTCTGAGGTTGGGCAGACTCTTTACTGTGGCAGTCAAGGACTCTCGTGATCAGAAGTCAGTGTCCCTTCAGTATCCCTCTGACCTGGATTTCAGCCCACAGCAGTGTGTGTGTTCCCTGAACTGCCTTGCGCTTAGACCTGCCAAGTTGACTTGGGCTGTCTTCTCTCCTGTGAGTGCCCACTGCTGCCCCTCCCCTGCCTTGCTCCCCTCAAACCACTTCCTACAAATTCTGATTGAAATGGTATTTTTATTTATTTATTCAAAAGGCAGAATGACAGAGATGGACACACACACACACACACACACGTGCAGATCTTCCATCCACTGGTTCATTCTCCAAATGCCTGCAACAGCCAGGAGCCAGGAACTCCATCCGGGACTCCCACGTAGGTGGCAGGGACCCAAGTATTGGGGCCATAATTTACTGCCTTCCCAGGTGCATTAGCAGGAAGCTGGATAGTAAGCAGAGCAGCCCAGACTTGAACTAGCGCTCTGATATGGAATGTGGGTGTCCCAAGTGGCAGTTTAACCTGCTGTACCACAGTGATTTACCCGAAATGCTATTTTTAAAAATTGAATCTTTTCCCTGGCTTGATCTGAGACTTACCAACTTAGAATCTCAGGGATCTGGAAATGTGAATCTTTTGTGGCATTTGCATAATGCCTCACACAGACTAGGAATTTTGTATATATTGAAGTTGAAATAGGACATGAGAGATCTTCAAAAGTTCGTGGAAAAACTATGCATGCATTTCACGATGTTTTTGTACCAAAATACATTCATCTTTTAACTTGTTATCTTGATATGCAAAGAGAGAGAGGAAGAGAGACAGACAGAAAGAGCACGCATCTGCTGCTTCACTCCCTCAATGCTTGCAGTGGCCCTCAGCTAGCACCAAAGCTGGGGGCTGGGAATTCAATCTGGATCTCCCACATGGGTGATAGAGACCCAATTACTTGAATTTTCACCACTGCCTCCCTGGGTCTGCATTAGTGGGAAGCTGGAATCAGGAGCCAGGAATTGAACCCAGGTACTCTGATGTGGGATGTGGATATCTTAATTGGCATCTTATCTGCTAGGCTAGCATCTACCCTAAAGTTATCTTTTGATTCCATTTTCCATGAAGTTTTGTATCCTCATATATCTACTCTGTGAGAGGCTGATTGATACCTAGAGCATAGGCTAAAATGTGAAACTCTCATGACCTAGCTACTATAACTTAAAGTATGCAGCAGATTAAGCCATTGCCTGGGATGCTTGCATCCCATATTGGAGTGTTGGAACTGAGTCCTGCATCTATTTTTTTTTAAGGATATTTCTTTCTTTTTTTTTTTAAAGATTTATTTATTTACTTGAAAGTCACAGTTACACAGAGAGAAAAAGAGAGGCATAGAGAGAAAGAGGTCTTCCATCTGCTGGTTCACTCCCCAGTTGGCCAAAACAGCTGGAGCTGGGCCGGAGCCAGGAGCCAGAAGCCAGAAGCCAGGAGCTTCCTCCTGGTCTTCCCACGTGGGTGCAGGGACCCAAGGACTTGGGTCATCTTTTACTGTTTTCCCAGGCCCTAGCAGAAAGCTGGATCAGAAGTGGGAGCAGCTGAGACCTGAACTGGCGCCCATATGGGATGCTGGCACCACAGGCAGTGGCTTTACCTGCTACCCCACAGTGCTGGCCCCTTGCATCTCCTTCTGATCCAGCACACCTTGGGAGACTGCAGATGGTGGCTCAAGTACCTGTGTCTCTGCCACCCTATGAGAGATCTGGATGGGATTCCTGGCTCCTAGCTTCAGCCTGGCCCAGTCCCAACTGTGGTGGGCATTTGGGGAGTGAACCAGCAGATGAAAGATATTTTTCTGTCACTCTACCTTTCAAATGAATAAAAATAAATTGCTTTTTAAAATAATAAAAACCAAAATTTTAGACTAATGTTGGTTAGGAATAAAGATATGAAAATCTTCAATAAAATACTAGATTGTGTAATTTAATAGTATTAAAGGATAATCATCCATGACTGGATAAGATATTTAAGGAACTAAATAATTAACACATGATATTGATTCACTAAAGGAAAGAAACCCCATATCATCATAGATGTTCAATAGCCCATTTGCAGTATTCATACCCTGGTGTTCACTATCTCATAGCAAACTGAGGAAAGACTGGTAGTTTTTAAGCAAGAAAAAGGGTATATTCTACAAACCAAGAGCCAACAGTAAACTCAATGGTGAGATAATAGAGGATTCCTATTAAAACCATCAATAAATGAAGATGTGCACTGTTGTGACTAGTGAAGTTGTTAAAATGAGGCCAGCTAGTGCTGTCTGGGTGATAAAGCTCTCCTGTTTGCTTATAGAGATAGGAATCCAGGCCCCCTTTTGGGAAATCCAAAACTCTACAAATAGCCATCCCCTCTGACTCAGACATTGACTTGGGCTTCTCAGAAGTTCTAAGGGAATAAGAAATGTTGACAGAGATAGCAATAAGTTTTCATTATAGCATTTAGAAGATTCTGAAAGTCTCAGTGCCCCACAATGGGGAAATACTGAAGAGTATTCCAGTGGAACATAATTATTCATTAGAAATATTTAAGGCTTTTGATACCATGAGAATGTTCTTGTGTTGAATTAGTGTGATATAAATTGTATCTAAACATCCCTTCAACTGTGTATAAAAATCTTCTCTGTGAGGGTGGGTGTTTGTCCTTGTGGTTAAGATACTGGTTAGGACATCTGCATCCCATATTGGAATGCCTAGGTTTGAGTCCTTGGCTCTACTCCTGATTCTAGTTTCCTGCTAACATGCACCCTGGGAGGCAGCAGCTAACAGCTCAACTAGTTGAGTCCCTGCTACCCATGTGGGGGACCTGGATTGTGTTCCTAGCTCCCAGCTTTAGCCTGGCCTAGTCCTGGCATTGCAGGCATTTGGGGAGTGAACCAGGAGATGGGAACTCTCTACCTGTCTCTGTCTGCCTCTCAAATAAATAAATAAATAAATAAATTAAAAATTTTTAGAAAATCTCTTTTTTGGTGGAAGGGTTAGAAATCATTGTTTGTTCTGGTTAAGTTTCCAAATGTTTGAAATGGCTTTCAATCAATTTCATTTTATTATTGGAAATTTCTGTAATTATATCTTCTCTTCCCAAAAGGCCCACAATTCTCATCCCAAAATTTAGATAGTTATATTTTCAGACGACTACAAATAAGAAAATGCAGAGAAACTTCTCGCAGAAAGCCACAGCATGGAATTTTTTACATGCTCTCCTTTATTTGAATGTTTTCATTTCTTCTTTTTAATAGGATGCATGCCCATATTTTTTTTAAATCAAAGTGTACAATAAGATATCAAGTGAAAAATGGCTTTCCCATCCCTGCCCCTTTCCATCTGCCTAGTGTTATCCTAATGTGTGATGTGTGATTTTCTAACATGTACTTGCCGAGACTTTTTAGCACATATACAAGCCAATTTGATGTATATCCTCCCCCATTCCTGCCTCCCTCCCTCCCCTGTGCCCCTGGGACCCCACCGTGGCACAGGTCCTTACCCAAATGAGGCCTTTCCTCCCTCTGAGATCAGGCTCACAGAGATGAGCCTGGCCTCATCCAGCCTGGGCACAAGAGACCTCTTCCTGTCAGGTGGCCACCTGCCTACCCTAGAGGCTGGCAAAGTGGGAGTATTTTTGTGTACACTGCTGCCCACCTTGGAGGACCTTCAAAGGAATGGGGGAAATGACCGCAGCCAACTTGGGTGACACTCCCCATATGTACTCTTTTTTTCTTTTAATATTATTTATTTGAAAGTCAGAATTGCACAGAGAGAAGGAGACACAGAGTGGGGGGGGGGGGTCTTCTATCCTCTGATTCACTCCCCAGATGGCCGCAACGGCCGGAGCTGCACCGATCCGGAGCCAGGAGCTTCTTCCAGGTCTCCCACGCGGGTGCAGGGGCCCAAACACTCGCGCCATCTTCTGCTGCTTTCCCAGGCTACAGCAGAGAGCTGGATCAGAAGTGGAGCAACCGGGACACAAACCTGCATGCATGTGGGATGCTGGCACTGTAGGTGGCGGCCTTACCCGCTATGCCCTAGCGCAGGCCCCAGCGTACTGTTAACATCATTGGAATTAGGCCGGCGCCGCGGATCACTAGGCTAATCCTCCGCCTACGGTGCCGGCATCCCGGGTTCTGGTCCCGGTTGGGGCGACGGTTCTGTCATGGTCACTCCTCTTCCAGTCCAGCTCTGTGCTGTGGCCCAGGAAGGCAGTGGAGGATGGCTCAAGTCCTTGGGCCCTGCACCCGCATGGGAGACCAGGAGAAGCTCCTGGCTCCTGGCTTCGGATCGGCACAGCACGCCGGCCGTAGCAGCCATTTTGGGAGTGAACCACCGGAAGGAAGACCTTTCTCTCTGTCTCTCTCTCTCTCACTATCTAACTCTGCCTGTCAAAAAAATTAAAAAAAAAAAAAAGATCATTGGATTTAAACAAATGGAGTCACAGGCAGTATGTTGGAGGTAGTGATTCTCAGCTTGAGGGTAGGGTCACGTCACGAATCTTTGGAGGACTTGAATAGTCTGGAAAACATTCAGTATTATCATTTCCTGCATTTTAAAATGGAAATGGTCCTTTCTGAAGTCAACTACAGAAGACAGAATGTTTTGGCTGTGGAGCTTAAGTTAGAAATGAAGACGGAAGAACATTGTTCCAAGCCAGGTGACATCATATTCATGGGTTTTCAGTTGGTTTTTGGATGGTGAGGGCAGTTGTGGGACAAAAACCTTGTGTTACTCCCTGTGTAAAGTCCAGATGCACATCAACACACACACGTACACACACACACGTACACACTCATCTCTGACAGTAAACCCTCACTGGGGGAAGGATTAGAGCAAACATTTTTTTAGATTTATTTATTTATATGAAAAAGCAGAGCTATATAAAGAGGGGGAGACAGAGAGAGAAAGAGATGTTCCATCTGCTGATTCACTTCCCAAATGTCCACAATAGCTGGAGCCATGCCGATCTAAAGCCAGGAACCAGGAGACAGGAGCTTCCTGCCGGTCTCCCATGTGGGTGGCTGGAGCCCAAGCACTTGGACCATCTTCTGTCGCCCTTCCAGGCACATTAGCAGAGAGCTGTATCAGAAATGGAGCAGTCAGGACTCAAACTGACACCCTCATGGGATGCGGGTACCACAGGTGGTGCCTTGACTTCTAGGCCACAGCACGAGCCCCCTAGAGCAAACATGTTTAACAAGGCTCCTTAGAAGGGTGATGATGAAAAGATGAGGTTGAGAGAGAAGGTTCAGAGGGAATGGGACCCAGTAGTGAAACTTGGGGGTGTTTCTTAGGGGAGAACAGTGGTGAGGATAAAGGGGAAGTCAGTACCCCCAGGACCCTTCTGTGGCAGGCTGTTTGAACCAGCTTGGACTGACTCGAATGTTCATATTCTAACTCTACCTGATCGGGGTAGAGGAAGTTACCTTCCTTGCTCTGCGCCCTGCCCGCCTTGCTGCATCCCCTACCGCCAACCTCCAGCTGAATTCCATGGGGGAAACTGGAGAGCCTGTCTCCTCACATCCCAAGAGTGCATAGCACAGGATACCGGCGCCAGGAAGATCCGCTGTCTTCCCGTCACCTTTCATTATACACATTGCATACCAGAACCAGGATGTTAGGCCAGTAGACCTGAGGCCACCGGCTCGGTCCTTCTATGCCCTCCAGGGTCATTCATTGGAAAAGTACAGTGAGTGCTGGGAGGTGACTTACCCCTGAGTGTCTGGTTTTTGAAATGTCTTTCTTACTAGTTAGCAAATAGTGTGAAAGGAAGTTGAGACTTGTGTGTGCTGAGTAGTGAGCAGGGAGAGCAAGGTACAGGGTTAATTTGGAGAAGAGGGTGAGGGAGTTGCTTTGGTTCTTTGGAATTCTAAGTCTCTGACACCATCATTGTAGTCTTAAACTAACCTGGGCCCTCTTTTTTTTTTTTTTTTTTTTTTTGTAATCTATAAAATAAGATGATTCGGACTAACGTCACTCTCAAATCTATTAAGTTATGAGAATCAGTACTTTCCAAGGGGAAACATGTTATGACTTTATTTATCAACCGTAATTGAACTTCACAGCCAGATCATAATTGCCGAGAATTCCAGCAGACACGCTGGGGACTGCCCACGGACTGAGGCTCCCTCCCAGGTGCTCTTCTTTGGGGTCAGGATACTGTTTTGTTCTCTGCTTCACTGGGCTATCTTCTTTATTAACACTTGGAATTCGTCGAAACTGACTTCTCCATCTCCATTCTTGTCCAGTTCTTTAAAGAGCTCATCTAGGGTGCTTGGGCCCTGATTGTAGGCAAAAAGAATGGAATAGGGGAGGGGAGAAAATGAATCAATTACTGCTGTGTGTTTTGAAAAATTAGAGGCATCGCTTCTACACTTCGAAGAAGGCCGCCAAGTTTCCAGGCATGAGCTACTAAGACTTAGAGCTGGCTAAACCTGCATTAGCTGCAGTATTCTTCCATGCCGCAGAACTGGCTGCCTCCTTTTTGCCTGTATCACACATTTACTATTTTAATATTGATAATGTACATTTTAAAAACTTACTTGTTTGAGAGACACAGCTCCCACCCACTGGTTCACTCTCCAAATGTCTCCAGTGGCCCCCTACTGAGACTGAAGCTGGGAACTAGGAACTCAGTCCAGGTCTCTCATGTGAGTGGCGGGAATCTAGTACTTGAGCCATCATCCCTGCCTCCTAGGGTCTGCATTAGCAGGAAACCAGAGTCCAGAGCTATTGCTGGACATCTTGACTATTAGGCCAAGTGCTCTTTCTAATACTTGTATTCTAATATAATTGGTTTCTTATGTAATCTTAGATCTTTTGCTTTCTGCCTCTGAGGGGTGGGCATTTGGCCTGGCAGTTAAGATGCCTGTTAGGGTGCCCGCACCCCATGTAGTAACGCCTGCCTTTGAGTCCTGGCTTCGGCTGCTGACTCATCTTCCTGCTAATGCAGACCTCGGCAGGCAGCAGTGATGGCTTACTAGTTAGGTCCCTGCCGTCCACCTGCTAGAACTAGATTGAGTTCCTGCTGCTTGCAGCCTAGCCCAGGCCCTGCCCTTGTAGGCTTTTGTAGAATGAATCTCTATTTCTGTCTTTCCACCTCAAAATTAGGAAAGAAAACTTCTGAGAAGGGGTCTCTGGACTTCACTGAACCCACTGAAGGACCCCACAAAAAGTTGAGGGCCCCTGCCACAAGGTTTCCCTGGAAGCTAGTTGTGTCTTTGGCTGTGAGACTGAGGCTAGCATATCACATGAGGCAGCCAGAGAGGGCTTTCTGCCAGCCAGCACTTGTGCCAAGGCTTTTAGGCAGCCTTTGTCATCCTGCCAACTGCCACTTAGGAGCACTTAGGGAGCTGAGGCTCACTGAGAGCCACTGATTTGCTTCAGGGTCCACAGCTACTTCGCAGAGGGCTTTGGGTTCAAACACTGACTCAGAGCCCAGGCCCACAACTAGCTACCACTCCAGTTTCTCCCAAACCTTGGGCTATGGATTAACTATGGGCTATACAAGATAACTTGGGATCAACGGTTTCCACACTATAGCATGCATCAGAATCGTCCCATGGGCTGGCTGACCTTAGTGAATATAGGTGGCTGGTCCCACCCTCAGGATTTCTGATTCTCTAGGCTTGGAGCAGGGCTTGAGAATCTGTATTTCCCGTGGTTCCCAGTGGTTGCTGATGCTGCTGGGCCAGGCCATTCCAGGAGAACCCTTACTTGAGATATCACATGGACTAACGTTCAGGCTTTTTGATTACTGGTTAAAATTCCTGTGGTGTCTTAAGCAGCCTGGATTTTTATCTCTACCACAAAACTCAAATCTTAAAGCTAGTACTGCTTCGACTTCCATGCAGCAATCTATCTGCAGCAAAAGAGTACTTAGGAAACCTCTTGAAATACAGTTTACTTTATGTCGTCTTCAAACTAGACTGATGATATATGAGTGTATATATAGATATAGAGATACAGTTGTAAAAACACATAGCATTAAAATTACTCTTTTAAACATTTTTAAGCGTATGGTTCAGTAGTGCTAAGCACATTCACATTGTTGTGTAACAGATTTCTATGCCACAGTATATTTTAACCCCTAAGATTCCTGCAAAGACTCTTGGCACTTTGCTGAAATCACAAGACCAAACTTAAGTTACTTATTCAGCATTTGTTTTATAAATACAAATCCTTGTTTTCCTGAAGTGTCTAGTACCTTCTAAATTATACAAGGTGATGACGGAGTTAGAAAGCCTTGTCATCCTTATGGTAAGATAATCAGGTAGATTTTTCAATTAACCAAAAAGTTTCCCTTTTTTTCCAAATTATAAAAGCCTTAGGGGCTTTTTGTAGGAAATATATAAAGAAAAATAAACATTTGCCAGTATTACCTTTTAAAACAACTTGTTTGAGTAGATTGCCTAGGATTTCCTGTTAGATTATTATTTTTCTTTTTGGAAAAATTAAAAAGTTTTAAAAATTTAATATTTCAATAACTTTTGTTTTTGTTTTAAATTTAAAAATATCTTTTTCTGCTTGTTCCTTTGTTTTTAAAATTTATGCTTCAACGATAAGAAAATTGGGACTTATCAGATTATAAGGTCACTGGCTTCAGCTAGCTGTTTTCTTTCTAATATTAAAAGCAGTTGCAAGTCTTTGCAGCTGCCATGTTAACAGAATGCACATTTCTGGTTAAACTCTGCAGAACAGAGCTTCTTAGAATGGAGGCTGTCTTCCTAAGTTACAACGAAATAACATGTCCTATGTGTGCAGCTGGTGAAGATCTCCTTTAGTTGCAAAGTGGCAAAGGCTCTTTCTGTGAGTCCTCTGCTTGACTAGGCCTGACCTTGGACTTCCCCCTCTGTCCTTGTGGAATTCAGACTGAGCAAGATTCCTGCTATGGCAGATTAGCAAAAATTCCCCTCCCTTGGCATCTGACCACCCTCAGTATTGGCCTCCCTTCAGCAAGAATCCCACCGAGTCATTAGGTAGCAGCCCCTGTGCCTTCCTGTTTCCATCATAATTTTCCATCTGCTTATTCCACCCAGCTCCTTGGTTATAACCCTCACTGGCTTATGTTGGAGTTGAGACCAGACTCTTCCCTACTGGGAGACCCCATTGCCCTAGTTCCTATACCTATGGCCATGTCCCCCCTCCCCCTTGCCATCTTTATCAAATGTCAAAATTCCTTTTTTCCTTTAAGGAAAGACAGTGTATTGAAGCAAAGAGGAGCAGGCCATCTCTAGGATGATTTTGATGGGAAATTTTTAAAGTCAAGGAAAATTTAATCCTTTCCTGAAACTTATTTAAGATTTCAAGGTTGCCTCATTAATATACATTTAAGTGCTTAGCACAAATAAACACAAATTTACATGCTTTTGACACATGAATGGGTGCCCAGTAGGGCAACTGTTTTCTCTAAGGATTTCTTTTTTAAACAGTCCCAACTAAGTGTTTGTTTTGTTGAGGGATGCTACCTATGAGAAGGGAACAGAGCCAGACCTAAATGCTGGACCAGAATCAGATTCAGTGAATCTGGGGTGAATGGGTGAGTGAGACAGGCCCAAGCCTATGGTCATTGCTTCCCATTACCATGGCTAGTCCTGGAGAGTTCTGTGCTGAGGCTGTGGGAGGTATGGGATCAGAGGCAGCCCTCAGCCTCTACTGGAGCCCTCTGCCCTGCTCACCTTCCACTCCCCCCCCCCCCCAGTCATCAGAATCTGATTAGGGCTCTGCAGGTGGGCACTCACTTTGAGCAGTGTGGGGAACTCGGCCTGAATCAGGAGCTTCAGCTCATCCTTTGACAGCTGGTCTGGATCCCCTTCTTTGGCTGCATACTTTTCAAAAATCTTCTTGAGTTCTTCAGGAGACTTTTTAGCAGTCATTCTGTTGTCCTGTAAAATTGGAAGAAAATGGCTTACCGAAAAGCTAAAGTGGTGTTTTATTTTAGTGCCATTGGGCTGTTTCCTTGATGTAGATGCAAGGGAATAAGGAAAAAGGAGAATAGGGGAAAGGAAAGGAGATTTAGGATGGGCACCACGTGTTGCTTGAAAAATAATCATCTTCGACAATACGTTAAATGTCTGTTCTTCGAGTGTGTCTGTCCCTAGAGCGAAACATTTTTGTGAGTAATTAATGACATCCTTCACGTATTCTGTACATGATCTGCACTCTTGAAGAATACCTGGCCACAGCTTCTAGGTTACAGGTAATATGGTTAGATGGCACAAACACCCTCCTTTCCCCCAGTCATTATCTTTCTCGCCTTTCTGAAGGAAGCAGAGTTCCTGCACTAATACCAGCAGAAGGAGCTGTAGGCAGTACTAAAATCACACTGACCTGGTTTCCAACAGTGCCGCAGCTGGAAGAATCGAATAGGTGTGTGAAGAGCTGAGCAGGAGCAAGCGACTTTTATACTCTTCACCGACACACCCTGATTATGAAATTTCCCTTTTGTTTTTCATTTAATGGTTTTGGAAATCCAAGTGACCCTTATAATTAAGGGCAAGATCCAATAAATGGCCACCTTAACAGTTAGTTACCTCATAGTTCAGAGTCCCAAGAGTAAACGTGGATTGCCCCCCTCCACCCATCCTATTCTTCCTCCAATGTAGAATTATGGTATTTGCTCGCAGTTCATGCTTTTGGAAACCTAAAGATGAAGGATACTTTTCAATTTAGTTCCATAATTAGGTTTGAAAAAAATAACTTTCTTCAAATCCATACCAAAAAAAAAAAAATGCTGTTGCGGAAGCCATCTGTTGTGGTGCAGTGGTTTAGGGTACCTCTTGGGACACCCTGCATTCCAGATCAGGAGTGCTGGTTGAGTCCTGGCTGCTCTGCTTCTGATCCAGCTTCCTGCTAACACACCTGGGAAGGCAGGGGAAGATGGCCGCAGGTACTTGGGCCTCTGCCACCTATGTGGGAGACCTGGATGAAGTTCCTGACTCCTGGCTTTGGCCTAACCCAGAACTGACTGTTGTACCTATTTGTGGAGTGAACTAGCAGATGGAAAACCTCTCTCCACTGACAGATGGAAAATCTCTCTTCCTCTCTCTTTGTTGCTCTGCCTTTCAAATAGATAAATAAATCTTTTGTAAAAATACTGTCATAGAAGAACATTATTACAGCGTTTTAACAATTGCATGATGGCCACTGAAATCCTTCTGATGTATGGACTAAGTGCTTAAGTATTTGAATACATGAATGAATGAATGGAAATACTGCTTCAGAAGCAGGTGTAAGAAGTGGAAAGAAGATAGACAATCATTTGGGGTTTTATTTGGCAAAGCAAGGTTACTAAGTAATGTGATCATAGTTCAACTTTTTCATTATTTGTTATTCTTATGTCTGCTTTTCATTTCTCATTATGCTTTTCCTTATCAATTATATTTTGTTTATCATTCTACAAGTTTACTCTTATTTATAGTTAGAGATACTTCAGATTTTTGGAAACTGCCAGGATTTAAATTTGGAGACTAAGCTATTTTAGAAAGGGTTCCATGAAATACTTAGGACATTTCCAGGGGACATTGATCTAATACTGATTGTAACTTACAGGAGGGAGTTCCAGATCAGTGTGAAAAGCACTTACCAGCTTTTAAACACGTGTACACTTCCACAGTCACATCATTTTCTCTGAGCTTGCATTGTATTTCCTACAAATTGAGGATTCATATGTCACACTGTATTTCTCCCTGATGCTTTTCAGCTCTCAAATTCTAGGGCTTTATGCACATTGGGAAAAAATGTGTAAACTTACAATTCCTTAAAAGCTTCCCCAACTCATGATTGTTTGTCATTCTGTGTATCTTTGCTGTCCTGTGTATGTTATTCTTGTTTTCTTATAGTTTATTTGACTTTGGTGTGTACCAATATAGAATATGTGTTAACTGTCTGGTGGAGAAAAGACAGGTATTTTGTTTTCAGTTGTAAGGTTTAATACACACACACACACACACATTTGTTTTTTTTTTTTTTATTTGACAGGTAGAGTTATAGACACAGAGAGAGAGACAGAGAGACAGAGACAGAGAGAAAGGTCTTCCTTTTCTGTTGGTTCTCTCCCCAAATGGCCTCTACGGCCAGTACTGTGCCAATCCGAAGCCAGGAGCCAGGTGCTTCCTCCTGGTCTCCCATGCAGGTGCAGGGCCCAAGCACTTGGGCCATCCTGCACTGCCCTCCCGGGCCACAGCAGAGAGCTGGACTGGAAGAGGAGCAACCGGAACTAGAACCCAGCACCCATATGGGATGGCGGCGCTGCAGGCGGAGGATTAGCCAAGTGAGCCACGGTGCTGGCCCCCATACACACATACTTGAAAGGCAGAGTTACAGAGAGAGACAGACAGACAGAGATAGAAAGAGCTCATCCACTGGTTCACTCCCCAAATAGCCTCAATGGTCTAGGCTGTGCTAGGCCAAAACCAGGAGCCTGAAACTCCATCTGGGTCTCAGGGGCCTGAGCACTTGCATCATCTTCCATTGCTTTCCCAGGAGCATTAGCAGGGAGCTGCATTGGAAATGGAGCAGCCAGGACTCAAACTGGTATTCCTATGGGATGCTGGTGTCACAGGTGGTGGCTTAATCCACTGTGCCACAATTCTTGCTCCCAATTGTAAGATTTTGCAGAAAAATATTGATTTTGGCAATGCGTTTTAATCAAGATTTTAGAAAATTTAGTGTTTTTACTTGTAGGTTCTATTTTGCTGGGAGAAGTAGGTTTCTGTGAATAATCATGATGAGAACAATCTTAAAAATATTTCAGACCTATAGAAAAAATAGCAAGAATAGTGCACTAGACACTAACACATCTTTCAGCTAGGTTCAGTAGTCACTAATATTTCCACTTTTGCTTCCTCTTTCTGGGGACACTTTCTTTCCTCTTTGAGCCATCAGAGGCTTTCCCCTTATACAACTCAGTGTCTTCTAGTAATAAAGACATTCTCCTACCTAACTACAACGTCATTATCACAGCCTATATTCAGATCTCTCTGATTGTTGAAATAGCATCTTATTAACTCATCTGTGGTCTTAAATTACCATTTGTGGGCCAAAACTGATGGGGTTGTTATATTATTTCTTGTGCTTGTATTGAAGAAATTATTTTAATAACTATATATAGTACTAACAACTATGGGGTATATGACAAATAACATGTTCTGTATAACACACAGATAACGCATGTCATAGATAATGTATATGGTATGTGTATGTCTCTATATAAAAATACCTAAATTCTAAGAACTTTTGGAGCAGTATCGGTTAACAGTTTTTTAGGCTGTAAGTCTCTTGTTTCAAGGGAAGACCTCTGATTAAAATAGCCCAATGCTGCATGTTGTCAGAATTTATGCTCGAAGCAGGTGCTAACAGAACTTGAAAAGCAACCCATGGTTCCTCTCCAGCTTCTGCGTGCTCGCCTCCCCCATCACAACTCCCATCTTCTCTTTTTGTCTTACCCACTGACTCAAAATCGTGAGTCAACCCGCAGTCGGAAACACAAAATCCACTAATTGATATTGTCATGAAACATTAACTAAAAACGCATGGAAAAAAGTGATAAAAAACACAGGGTGTGTTTATGAGAGTACCTTTTGAAACCCGAGAAAGGGGAAAATATGACAGGCCCAAGATTGGTAATGGAAAAATGGAGAGAGGCAAAGGTTATTTTATCATCTTGCCAGTCAACTGCTTGATCTTTGGACAGACAGACTTTTTTTCCTTCAGAAAACCAAGAGTGACATGTGAAAAGCTCTGGGCACCACAGGCTTCCATGGCCATGTTGTTCTGCTTGACAGCACAGAGGGATTTGAAAAGCACCTTCAGCAACAGGGTCGGGTATGAGGACCTGGTCACTGCAGAACAACGTGGGTGGGAGATGCTGCCTGTAGATTCTTATTATATTTGTTCTTGAGATTTAAGAGACCCTGATTAGTAAATAGTAGCTATCCCTATAAGGATCAGCTTACCTGTCCCCCTCCCTGCCCGCTTTCCTCAGACAAAGGTCTCTCTTTTCTACTCTTGACCCATGCCTTGGGCTGTCAGGCTCGCCATCTTTTGAGTCTGCCTGTGCTCATGCTCAGTGGTTGCGTTCCCAGAGACCTCCTGACCATAACTCACACTTACTGAGAGCGCTTGACCCCCACGACCTCATGAAATCCTTGCAACAACCCTATGAAGTGGATGCCATTGTTTCGCCCAGTCTACAGAGACCAAGGGCCTATTCAGGTCACACCACTGCCAACATACAGCTGGGATTCACGAACAGGTCCAGCCTGCACCCCCAGTCACTGTGCCACATGCCCTTCCCAGGAGAGGTCACATAGGAAAAATGAGGCCTGTGCTGCTCCACGCTGCACAGCCAGTTTACCAGAAAATCAGAGCTGCTGCGAGGAAACAGGTGCAATCCAGAGGCTAGATAAGCCGGCACTTTTAGTCTCAGAAGAGCTTTTCTGTCCTTGCTAGTTAGCGGGAACATTGTCAAAGGATGAATGGGCGTTGGGGGAAAGTTAGGGAAGATAATGGGTTTAGCTGATGGTCAAGCAAATTTCCAAGGTGGGCTTGAAACCTGCTGAGCAGTGGTCCCTTTGATCCAAAGCTGGGCAGTAGGTGGTCAAAGTTCCTGGGCCCCTCCTTATGATTCCAGTCATTTCCCTGTAGTCAATCCCTGGAATTTTTAAGCAGGCATTAATTTTTGAATTAAACAAAAATTCAGGGTAGCTCAAGATCAGCAATTAGCTTTTCTTAATCTGAATGTGAAAAGAACATCTGGCCTTGGCAGCAGTGGTTTAAGGCTTCAGCTTACAGCTCTGGCATCCTGTATGGGTGCAAGTTCGAGTCCTGGCTGCTCCACTCTCAATCCAGCTCGCTGCTAACATGCCTGGGAAAGCAGTAGAGGATGACCCAAGTGTTTGGACCCCTGCACTCATATGGAACACCAGGAAGAAGCTCCTGGCTTCCACGTGGCCCAACATAGGTTGTTGTGGCCATTTGGGGAGTGAACCAGCAGATGCAAAATGTCTCTGTCTCCCCTTCTTTCTCTCTCTGTAACTCTGCCTCAAATAAATCTTTTTTTTTTTTTTTTTTACAGGCAGAGTGGACAGTGAGAGAGAGAGATGGAGAGAAAGGTCTTCCTTTGCCGTTGGTTCACCCTCCAATGGCCACCGCGGCCGGTGTGCTGCAGCCGGTGCACCGCGCTGATACGATGGCAGGAGCCAGGTGCTTCTCCTGGTCTCTCATGGGGTGCAGGGCCCAAGCACTTGGGCCATCCTCCACTGCACTCCCTGGCCACAGCACAGAGCTGGCCTGGAAGAGGGGCAACCGGGACAGAATCCGGCGCCCCGACCGGGACTAGAACCCAGTGTGCCGGCGCCGCAGGAGGAGGATTAGCCTAGTGAGCCACGGCGCCGGCTAAATCTTTTCTTTTAAAGAAAATATATTCTGTATGGTTATAAGTAGGGCTTTTCTGAGAGAACTATTCTACGCTAGTGTTAGCCTCAGAGGTAGGACTTACATTTCAGTGCTATATTTATGTCTGGAGTTCAAAGAATATTCTTTCTTAAAAAGTTTATTATTTTTATTTATCTGAAGTGCAGAGCTACACAGGGATCTGCCATCCTTTCGTTCACTACTCCAATGCCCACAACAGTCAGAGATGGGCCAGACTAAAGCCAGGAGCCCAGAACTCCCTCTGAGTCTCCCACATGGGTGGCGGGAACCAAGTGCTTGAGCCATCATCTGCTGCCTCCCAGCGTGCACATTAGCAGGAAGCTGGATCAGAGGTGGAGGTGGGATTCCATCCCAGGTACTGTAGTATGGGATGTGGGCATCCCAAGTGGTGGGTTAACCTGCTGCAGCCGAATACTCACCTCTAAGAACATTCTTTTCCTGGAGTGGGCATCGTAGCATAGCAGGTTAAACCCCTGCTTGGGACACCAGCACCCATATCTGGGTGCTGTTTTAAGCCCTGGCTCCTCAGCTTCTGATTGGCTCTCTACTAATGTACCTGGGAAGCAGCAGCTGATGGCTCAAGTACTCGAGTTCCTGCCACCCATGTGGGAAATGTGGATGGAGTTCCTGGTTCCTTGGCTACAACCTGGCCCAGCCCTGGCTGTCTGACCATTTGGGAAGTGAACCAGTGGATGGAAGATCTCTCTCTCTGTCACTCTGCCTTTCAAATGAATATACAAATAAATATTTTTTAAAAAGGCATATTCTTTTCCTGATAGAATATGATTTAGTCAGTTTTATGTTGCTGTAATAGAATACCTGAGATTGGATAGTTTATTACAGAGAAAAAAAGGAGGAAATGTATTTCCTTTCAGTTCTGGAGGCTGGGGAAGTCCAAGATCAAGGTGGTAGCATCTGGTAAGGGCTTTCTTACTGCACTGACATGGCAGAAGGCATCCTATGGGGGCAGAGGGAGAGAGAGAGAAAGGGGCTGAATTCATCCTGACCTAATCACCTCTTAAAGGTTCCACTCTCACCACTGCTGCATATCAACTTTGCAGTCACGTTCAAACCATAGCAGCTTTCTTTTACTTGTGGGGAAAAGCAGATTTAAAAGGTCAGAAAATATGTCCATATATTTAGGATGGTTAAGTGCTTTCCTCACCATGGATTCCATTCTCACGCTGCTCTGTCACACAGCAGGGCAGGTTGGGAAATCAGAAGTGGGAACTGTTTCAGGGCACAGGCGGGACTACCCACAGCTCATGCTTAGCCTCCGAGCAGGGCGCTGTCCCTCTTGTCTGCTGAGTCATCCACCTGCAGTTTGGACAATCCGTGGTTGTCTCAGAGACCCCTGTGCCATTCTCAGGCCTACCGACCAAGTCCCTTAGTCACCTCTGTTAGTTTCTGATAAACTTAAAATCATACACAGGGAGATTTCATTGAGTACTTGATCTATATTTGACACTGTGCCAAATTCCTATGCTCGATGAGTCGACACTTGAGGTTATGAGAGGAGCTGCATTTGTGAAACAGCAGAGGAGGCTAAAGCAAGGGGCTGGATGAGTTTCCCATTGGCTGCTGTAACAGATGATCAGAACCCCAGCAAAACAACACAAATCTACTCTCTCACAGTCCTGGAGGTCAGAAATGTCAGGTGGCTTGTCACGGCTGTGTTCCCTCTGGAAACGCTAGGGGAGAACCCATTTGCTTGCATTTTCCTGCTCAGAGCCTGTCTCCCTCTTCAAAGGCAGCCACATAACATCTTCCGTTCTCTCTCTGATCCCTGTTTCGTTGTCCCAGCTCCTTCACTGACTCCAGTTCCCCTGCCTCCCTCTGGTTTTTAAAGGGCCTTGCTGTTAAATTGAGCCCACCCTGATAACCCACAGCAATTCTCCCATCTCACGAGCCATAACTGCATCTGCACATTTTTCTTTTTTGGTCACATAAGGTCACAGATCTTAGATTTAGGTACTAGGTATCTTTGTATGGGGCTCATTACTCAGCTGCCTATGAGGACTAACTGAAAATGTGCTAACCCATTGCTTTGGTAGAGTGAGCGTAACAATGGTATTAATTATGGGGCAATAAGGAGAATGGGGGGTGCCCCAAAAACATGAGCTTGTGTGGAATGACGTGGGGATTGCATCTTTGGAAAAGTAGTGAAGAGGTCTAGAGGGGTGGCAGGGGGAGGAGTAGAGGAGCCCTCAGGAATGGACCTACGGAGCTGTGGCAGAAGGCACAGTTTAGACTCCAAGGGGAGGGCATAGCGAGTGTAGGACCATAGCGTGAAGTGGGACCTGAGAGCCACCCAAAAGAGTTTAGATTTGATCTGCCACACTGGAGGCTGCTGGAGCTAGTGGTAGATGCAGCATTGGGTGCTGTAACGTTAGTAAAAAGCTGGTTCATACCGCATGCACGTGACCTATAATGCACCAAAGAGTCAGCCTTGAAAAGAGATGAACAGAAAACCCCATTGGACAATAGGAAAAGAGCAGGTTTGGGAAATCCTTGTAGAGAATCACTCTGTATTGCCCCAGGTGAAAAATCCAAAGGCAAGGAGCAGGAGGGAAGCCATGCTCCCAGAACTTGGTCAGGTAGGTCTCCTCCCTGCACTGCTGAGCAGTTTTGTCCTTGGGAAGAGAACTGAACTTCCCTCAGCTTCTTTGTTTAAGGCAACAGGGATATAGTTAAGTGTTGATCCCATTACACTTTTGACTTGGGCAGAGAAAGCGTCAGCAAAGGTTAATTAGTGCCACATTTATCACCCTGTGGTGTTCTACATTTCCTAAAGCTTTATCACTTACCGATCCTTTATTCCCCTTAATCCATGTGGCTCGATTCTTCTTTTTTTTAAAGATTTACTTGAAAGGCAGAGTTATGGGGAGGTGGGCGGCGGAGCAGAGGTCTTCCATCCACTGGTTCACCCGCCAGATGGCTGCAATGGCTGGAACTGAGCTGATCTGAAGGCAGGGGCCAGGAGCTTCATCTGGGTCTCCTGTGTGGGTGCAAGAGCCCAAGGACTTGGGCCATCTTCTTCTGCTTTCCCAGGTGCCTTAGCAGGGATCTGGTTCAGAAGACTCGAACTGGTGCCCATATGGGATGCCTGCGTTGTAGCTGGCGATTTAACCTTGAGCCACAGCACTGGCCCTGTGGCTGAGTTCTATGAAACAACAGTGTTGGGATCAAACAAGAGCCCAGTAGTCAGATAAAATTAGAGGGGTCTAAGGCAATACTTTTTCAATGGAAGAAGCATTTTTTTTATTTTTTATTTTTTATTTTATTTTTTATTTTTTTAAACTTTTATTTAATGAATATAAATTTCCAAAGTACGACTTATGGATTACAATGGCTTCCCCCCATACCGTCCTTCCCACCCACAACCCCCCCCTTTCCCACTCCCTCTCCCCTTCCATTCACATCAAGATTCATTTTCGATTATCTTAATATACAGAAGATCAGCTTAGTATACATCAAGTATGGATTTCAACAGTTTGCTCCCACACAGAAACATAAAGTGAAAAATAATAGATGATTTTTTTTTAAATGATGATGAAATCAGAGCAGACCTATTGTTATGTTTAATCCCAGTGAGAGTCAAGTTGGGAATTGATAATTTCTTTTTTTTTTTTTTTTTTTCAGAGGATCAGTTTAGTATGCATTAAGTAAGGATTTCAACAGTTTGCACCCCCATAGAAACACAAAGTGAAATATATTGTTTGAGAAGCATTTTTTTTTAAAGATTTATTTGAAAGGCAGAACAACAGAGGCAGAGAGAGAGAAAGAGGTGTATCTTTCGGGCCGGCGCCATAGCTCACTAGGCTAATCCTCCACCTGCGGTGCCGACACCCCAGGTTCTAGTCCCGGTCGGGGTGCCGGATTCTGTCCCGGTTGCCCCTCTTCAGGCCAGCTCTCTGCTGTGGCCCGGGGGGGCAGTGGAGGATGGCCCAAGTGCTTGGGCCCTGCACCTGCATGGGAGACCAGCAGAAGCACCTGGCTCCTGGCTTCGGATCGGCGCAGCACTGGCTGTAGTGGCCATTTAGGGGGTGAACCAATGGAAGGGAGACCTTTCTCTCTGTCTCTCTCACTATCAAACTCTACCTGTCAAAAAAAATTAAAATAAAAAGAAGTGGAGCTGCCGGGACTTGAACTGACACCCATATGGGATGCTGGCACTGCAGGTGGCAGCTTTACGCACTATACCACAGCACTGGCCCTAGATGAAGCATTTTCCTCCCAGTGCAATATCTAGGATATCTTGGAAATGTTGCAATTAAATCAAAAGCACATTCGAGGCTATTTTTTTTTTTTGAGCTCCCCAGTGATGTAAAACAGGTATGTTTTGAAACTGTGGTGTTCTGTCTCTCAGGCTTTTTGTAGAAGGAATGCAGATTTGTTTTCATTGTCCTTTCGGGGCTGAATGAGGTTTTGCTACTAACACTGCAGTGAAGAAGGATGGAGCCAAGAGCAATTCCCGGTGGCATCCAAGCACTCAGAGCCCTCCTGTTCCTTCCCTC
Source organism: Oryctolagus cuniculus (assembly GCF_051225735.1). Classification (NCBI taxonomy): domain Eukaryota; kingdom Metazoa; phylum Chordata; class Mammalia; order Lagomorpha; family Leporidae; genus Oryctolagus; species Oryctolagus cuniculus. Next base: position 2,490,155 of record NC_142888.1, on the reverse strand, counting down.
CACCTCCAACTTTCTTGCCAAGTTTCCCCTTTCCCTGACATTCTGGGCATCATCTGGCGTCAGAGACCTATTCCCCTGCCTACCAACTGCTCCCTTCTACATGTTTTGCCTGCTCCACTGGTCCCTATGCTAGCACGTTTTAATCAAAGGATCACCGAAGCTGTTATATCTTGGGATTTCTTTCTGCACTTTCATTCCAAGAGAAAGGTGTATTTATTACTTCTGAAAATGGCAGTGATAATGTGAGCTAATACCCTAGTGTAAAGCCTAAATAACACATTTCATTCTTTGTGCTTATATTCGTATTTTCATTAAGATTATACTATGTACAAGGTTTAAGATGCTGGCAGTTCTGAAAGGCATAGACTGAGAACATCCCTAATCCTCACCCCCTCTCTGCCACCTTTGACCCTTCCAGCTGTTTCTCCTGCTGTTTACCTCCACGTTTCTTAATCATATTCTCACATGGTTCTTTCAGGAACTTTCAGACTTTCCTCTATATTGGTGTATTTTAGATTTTTATTTATTTTCATTGTATTTGAAAGAGAGAGAGAGAAAGAGATCGAGAGCCACTGGTTCATTCTCCAAATGCCCACAGCAGCTGGCACTGGGCTAAGCTAAAGCCAGGAGCCCATCTGGGTCTCCCACATGGGTTGCAGGGAATCAAGTACCTGGGCCATCACCTGCTCTCAGGATGTGCATTAGTGGGTAACTGGATTGGAAGCGGAGTAACTGGGACTCGAAGCAGGCGTTCTGATGTGGGGTGTGAGCATAGCAAACAGCGCGGTAATGGCTGCTCCACAGCATCCTCCCCGAAGCTCCCTTTGACTGTCCTGGTGCCCATTGCGTTTCCCTTCCCTTCCCACCCCACACTTTAACTTTGGAAATGTTTTCCGGTTTTGAGGTGTTTGCCAAGTCCATCCCTAGGGAGGAGTAAGGCAGGTTTCCTGTTCCGAGTTGGTTAATTTACTCAATTTTCTCTTGAATACCAAACACACTGGTATAGAGGCTACATTCAAAGTCTCTTCTTGGGCTGTCGGACGCCACAGGGTAAGTCAGTGAGTCACAGTACACAGGAAGCGGTTTGTCACTGTGGTCTGCCTAGAAGTTGCACTTGTCTTAAGTGGAAGTGGAGGCTGTGAGGAGCCTTGGACTTCTTTGAATCTGTGACAGGTAGCACAGCCTTATCTGCCCTTTCCTGGAAAATGCCTAGCAGGGCCAGGCATTTACAAGTGGCGTTGCTTCTTGAACTGGAAACCAATGCCCTCTGTCACCTTACTCCAGCAATACTTAATCCAGTTGCAGTTAGCCAAGCAAAGCAGATAGGGAAGAGATGCCAAGGCCAAGCGTACTTCACAACTGAGTAGTCCATCCACAAGGCATATGATGAAGAGTTTTCTCCATCCCTTCGCCTCAGTGGCTTGCAAGGCATCCTTGGGATACAGTGTTCAGAGAGTTCTGAAGGTTCTGTGGCACTGATAAGATCAGACATTTTCTTGGAAAATTCTACCATAGGAAATTGCAGCTGGCAAAGATTCCCATAGAGCAATATGCGGTAGGTAGGTATAGGAGGAAATACCAATCAAAGGAAAGTTTGAGGAGAGGAAAGTCTGAGCAATTCCATTAGAACAGGTTGACTCACCAAACCGGAGTCTGTTCTAAGAAATTAAACAAAAAAAAGATGATGGGGCCAGCGTTGTGGCACAGCAGGTTAAGCTGCTGCTTGTGATGCCATCGTCCCATATGGGAATGCCAGTTTGAGTCCTGGTTGCTCTTCTGTCCAGCTCCCTACTAATGCACCTGACAAGGCAATGGAAGATGGCCCAAGTGCTTGGACCCCTGCCATTTATGTGGGAAACCTGGATGGAGTTCTAAGCTCCTGGCTACAGCCTGGTGCAGACCTGGCTGTTGGGACCATTTGGGGAATGAACTACTGGATGGAAGATCTCTCTCTGTTTCTCCTTCTTTCTCTATCATCCTGCCTTTCAAATAAATAATAAATAAACACATATTTTAAAAAGATGAAACAAAGCCATGAAATCATAATAAACAAATGAATTACAAAATGAATGGGAATAGGCTTTTCATAGAAATCACTTGTTTCTAAATTTCTGGGGGAGTGATCATAAAGATAAATCTGAGATAATGTAGTCTGAATCCATTCATTCATTCAGGGCACATCAGGTGCCAGATCCATATATACCAGAGGCTTGGAAAGCAATGGTAAGGAAAAGCATCCCTGTCCTAGCTTCAAAAGGCTGACGCATTCTCGCAGTCCAAGGCACAAATGAAGAAGGGCAGCGGTGGGGGAGAAACTGGCCGTGTGAGGGCACAGAGAGAGGGCCCCGCCTAGCTGCGGCTCCTGGAAACACCAGCTGATATCAAGGTGGCTGAGCTGACGTCCCAGGGTGAAGGATGGTTTCATTGAGGACAAGAGCCAAGGAGAGTGGGGGAGGGCGGTGTTTTTGGCAGAGGGCACTGCAAGTGCCCAGTCCCTGTGATGGGAAGAAAGAAGATGCATTTGAGGAAGGGAAAGGCAGCTGTGGGCACAGCAGTCAGGGTGACAGGAAAGAAAGTTCTGTGAGATGAGGCTGGTGGCTCAGGCTCGGCCCGCACCACGTCATGAAGGATTTCAAGCAGGAGAGACGGCGCGCTAGGATTTGCCACTTATAGAACCACCGCCTGCGGTGTGCAGGGTGGACTGGGGCCAGCCGCAGGTTGAGCAGCCAGTCAGTGCACCAGTGCCATAGCCCGCGTGAGGGGCTGAGGTTCGGCTGTAGGCTGCGGCTGGGGAGAGGGCCGGCTGCGGGAAGTCTGAAGTGGGGGAGGCTGGGAGGGGCAAATCGATGGGACTTGACAGACTGGATGTGATGCACAGGCAGAGCTGAAGGGAGCCACTTGGACTTCTGACCCATAGTACTTGAGAACGGATGATATTCCGTTTTGGATTTTAAAGGAGTGTCTCTAATGGTTTTCTGTAAATAGGTAGTTGTGGTGTAACTTTCCACAAGGACCGACAGATTCACTTACAGAAAATCATTAGGAAAAGCAGTGAACCGTGAGAAGAGGCTGCTTGTGGGAGAGCCAAATACTGATGTGGGAAGCCTCGGGAGTCTAGAACTTGGCCTGGAACTTGGTCTGAGTAATGGCAGGAGGAAGGTCATCAAGATGCCCCATTACATTTTTTTCCCAAACGATTTGAACAAAAGCCGGGAAGCCGAGAGGAGAAGGAAGCGTGGGGGTGGGGGGGAATATGTGAAGTGCGCCCGTGTTTGAGCAGGAACACGAGAAGGCCTGTCAGGTGGTCTTGCGTATGGAACACGCCGAGCCAAAGATTGTTCCCCTCAAAGGAAAGCTCGAGATTGGGAAATTGCGTTTTGACCAGCTGCCAAACCAGCCGTGTTCTGTTTTCGAAGGTGATTGATATGCCGGAACACAACCCGGGAGATCTTGGAGGAACGATGAGGCTGGGAATCAGAAGAACTGTCTTCAGAACTGAAAATTCAATATTGAGTAAGTTTCCCAGATTGTTTATTTCTTAAGATGTTGGATGTTGTTCATGGGAGCACATGGGAGCCCAGCACTGGTGGGAGTTCCAACTCCCTCTCTAACCTGTCTCCCCTGCCTTCGCCGACCTTCCACGTGGGGCATTCCTGTCCCTGGAAAAGTTCTCTCTAGAGTGGGCCTCAGAAGGATACAACTGAATGCCCCTTCTCATCTGATCTACGTGACACCCTGTTCAGCAGGCTGCTTTGTGAGTTACAGGTGCTTTTGGAGTTGAACTTGGACTGGGAGAGACGGGCCTGATTCATCCTCAGTATTTTGAATCCTTAGCTCTCCATTATTTTGAAACAGACTATTTTGTTAGGAAAAAAAGGATTTATTTATATTTGCTGGGCAGAGTGACAGGGTGAGGTCAAACAGAGAGAGAGGGAGAGATCTTCCATCTGCTGGTTCACTCCCCAAATGGCCACAACAGCCATGTCTAGGCCAGGCTGACATCAGGAACCAGGAAATCCTTCCTGGTCTCCCACATGGGTTGCCAGGAACCCAAGTATTGGATCATCTTCTGCTTGCCCAGGTGCATTAGCAGGAAGCTGAATTGGAAGTGGAGCAGCTGGGACTCGAACTGGAGTTCTGATACAGGGTACTGGCACTGCTGCACCCAGTGCCAGCCCCAGGCTGCCCGTTTCATTGTTCCCAGTCTGTTTGACTGGTCTTAGCAACTCATTTGTGAACTTCCTGAGGGGCAGGGCAGTTAGGTCTCTCAGTGGTGTGTATCTCTATTCCCCCATATGCCTTAGCATGTGGAGAGGAAAGGGTGCTGTGGTTTGCCACCTGGCATTTTGCTCCTAATAAGGCTAATTCTAATTTCTGTGGAACTGTTTTCATAGATTAGCATGCATATGAGAATCATTTACTATGGAATAATCCCAAAGCCCTTAGATTGATTTGATAAATATGTCTTGGGGCAGGTTTTTGGTAAAGTGGTTAAGATGCTGCTTGGGATGCCTGCATCCCATATCAGAGTGCCTGGGTTCAAATCCTGGCTCCTCCACTTCTGATCCCTGGGAAGCAGTCAGTGATGGCTCAAGTACTTAGGTCCCTGCCACCCATGTGGAAGACCAGGATTGTGTTCTGGGGTCCTGGTTTCAGCCTGGCCCAGCCTGGCTGGTGCAGGCATATGGGGAATGAACCAGCAGGTAGAAGATCTCTCTTTGCCTATCTCTATCTCCGACTCTGTCTCTGTTGCTCTGCTTTTCAAACTAAAAAAAAAAAAGTGCCTTCCTCATGCTATATGCACTATGCTAGTTTCTGCATTTACAGCAGTGACCAGGACAGATACCAGCCCTGCTCTCCCGGGGCCTGCAAAACAAGTGGAAAAAGTGTGATCAAAGGGTAAGAGCATGGAGCTAAAGAGGCCAGACAGGGAGCGAAGGCCAGGGATCTCAGGGAGCCAGTGTCACTCCCAGGAAGTTAAAAGAACACCTTAGACAATTATCTTCTTAAGGAAGAATAAGACCAGAAATTTGAATTTCTCTTTTGTGGATGAATACAAAGCTTCTAAGGAATATAAAGCTTCCTAGCAAAGATAAAATTCAAAAAGAAAAAGTTTCAAAGTGAATCCATTTCCCTCCTGTGTGAGGATAAGAAGTCATTGTGCCCTAAGTGACTAACATTTTTCTTTACAAATAGAAGACTTTTTTTTTCTCTTCGGGGATGTTAACGATCCTTTGGCTTTCAGATGTTTTCAGATACTTTGAAACTTTGTTCAAATAATTGCTTGACAGAAAATGGTGAGTGAAAAAAAATGCTTTAAAATTGTATCTGCTGTAAAAGAGTCGATGGCAATCATACTAAGCTTTTTGAAAAGAGCATTATACTCAATATACTTAGAGACTTGATGGAAATAAGACTGATCTAAGATGTATTTTCTTTGCAATAGGCAGAAAATAAGGTTGATGGTTTTTATGAATCTTAAGTATAGCATCAAACCTTGTTTTGAAAAAATTTTAAACAGCTTTATTGAGATATAATTCACATACCATACAATTTATCTGCTAGTAGTATACAAATTATTGGTTTTTTTTTGTACTTCTAGTGTTCTGTAACCGTTGCCACAGTCAATTTTAGAGCACTTTCATCACTTTACATAGAAATTCTGTACCCCTTATATCTTTACCCCCCACTCTCCTTAGCCCCTAAGCAACTACTCATCTATCTCCTGTCTGTAGATTTGTCTACTCTGGACATTTAGGTAATTGGAGGTACTTATGAAAAGGTAGTCTTTTGAGTCTGCCTTCTTTCACTTAGCATAATATTTCCAAAGTGTGTCTATGGTTAGCATGTCTCAATACTTCTTCATTCTGTTTAACGGTCAAATAATATTACATTGTATGTGTGTATCCCATTTGGTTTATCCATTCATCAGCTGATGGACATTTGAGTTGTTTCCAGGTGATAATTTGTTGGATTTTGTTGCCTTAAATCTGAGTTCTGTTTCATAGTTTGCAAAAGGTATGTGGTGTATAGACCTGTGGTCCTCAAGAAGCATAGGGTTCGGCCCTCCCACCCATGTGAGCTTGTCTTCCAGTGGTCTCCACTTTGCTTGACTCTGTTGGGTATCATAAGAACAGCTCCATAGTGTTCTGTAAGCTTTTTCCCCCCAGTTTGTATATTTCTTTTGTAGGATCTTATTTTTTTAAAAAAAGATTTATTTAATTGAAAGGCAGAGTCAACAGAGAGAGGGAGATCTTCCAACTGCTGGTTCTCTCCCAAAATGGCAGCAATGGCTGCGGCCAGGCCAGGCCAAAGCCAGAAACCAGTGGGTACATGGGCCCAAGCACTATTTTCCCAGGCACATTAGCAAGGAACTGGATTGCAATGAGAGCAGCCAGGACTAGCTGGCCCCCCTTAACTTTTTCTTTTTTTTTATGATTTATTTATTTAGTTAAAAGAGTGACAGGGAGATTTTCCATCCGCTGGTTTACTCCCCAAATGGCCACACTGACTGGGGCTGGGCCAGACTGAACCCAGGAACCAGGAGCTTCATCCAGGTCTCCCATGTGGATGCAGGAGGCCAAGGACTTAAGCCATCTTCCACTGCTTTCCCAGGCACATTAGCAGGGAGCTGGATCAGAACTGGAGCAGCCAGTACTTGCACCAGTGCCCATATGGGATACTGGCACTGCAGATGGTAGCTTAACTTTCGGCGCCGCAGCACTGGGCCCCTAGTTATTCTTTTACAAGCTGGAACATTTCTGTTCTAGGATTCCGCCCCACTCCCTGCCCCTGTTGCACATTCCCCAGTCAGCACATTTTTGCAAGAATGGTATGAACAAAATATATTTGCCTATATTGCATATGAAAAATTGCTAGAAACTGTTTGATGCTATTCATTTTTTCTTCAAATTTGATTTATAGTCAAATGCTTACAATGCTTTGGATTAAGTGGACAAACCAGAGAAGTAAAGACTTCTTTAGTCAAACAGAGTGGCTTCGGGACCGACATTATGGTGTATCAAGGTTAAGCTGCTGCCTGTGATGTCAGTGTCCCATATGGGCATCAGTTTGAGTCCAGGCTGCTCCAGTTCTGATCCAGCTCCCTGCTAATGGCCTGGGAAAGCAGTGGAAGATGGCCCAAGTGTTTGGGCCCTTGCCCACATGGGAGACCCAGATGAAGCTCCTGGCTTCAAACTGGCCTAGCCCTGGTCATTGTGGCCATTTGGGGAGTGAATCAGCAGGTGGGAGACTTCTCTCTGTCTTTCCCTCTTTCTGTCTGTAACTCTGCATTTCAAATAAATAAATTAACAAATCTTTTAAAAAAGAGAGAGCATAGCTTGAAATAAGATTGAAGCCTACCATTATTGATAGATACAATGGCCAGATTACTAGTGATTCTAATTTTTTTAAATATTTATTTTATTTATATGAAAGACAGAGTTATAGAGAGAGGTAGGGGGAGAGAGAGAGATCTTCCATCTGAATCTACCGATTCACTCCCCAGATGACCGCAATGGCTGGAGCTACGCCAATCCGAAGCCAAGAGCCAGGTGCTTCTTATGGGTCTCCCTCGTGGGTGCAGGGGCCCAAGGACTTGGGCCATTCTCCAGTGCTATCCTAGGCAATAGCAGAGAGCTGGATCGGAAGAGGAGCAGCCGGGACTAGAACCGGTGCCAATATGGGATGCCAGCGCTTCAGGCCAGAGCTTTAACCCGCTGTGCCACAGCACCAGCTCCGATTCTAATTTTTATATTCAAAAACAATTCCTCTTTTTCCTTTAGTCAACTGTTAGTCCCTTAAGGGTTATGAGAACTGTGACTTCCCTTTTCCCAAAGTGGCGATTGTAGGTGTAAATTGATTTGGACAGAAGTGCTAGAGGGGAACATTTGCTCTATTTATAAGAAATGTGTTCCCAGAGGATCACTCCTGTCCTGCATTCTGTGTGTGTTGTCTTTGTCTGCAAAAGTGTTTTCTTATAAAACGACAGCGTGGGGGAATTGTCAAAGTTATTTCAAGGGTCTTTAGAAATGAGATATATTTCTTTTAAAAAATATTTATTTATTTGAAAGTCAGAGTTACACAGAGAGAGGAGAGGCAGAGAGAGAGAGGTCTTCTATCCGCTGGTCCTCTCCCCAACTGGCTGCAATGGCCAGAGATGTACCGATCCAAAGCCAGGAGCCAGGAGCCTCCTCCGGGTCTCCCATGTGGGTGCAGGGGCTCAAGGACTTGGACCATCTTTCATTGCTTTCCCAGGCCATAGCATAGAGCTGGATCAGAAGTGGAGCAGCTGGGACTTGAACTGGTGTCCACATGTGATGCCGGCACTGCAGGCAGCAGCTTTACCCACTATACCACAGTGACAGCCCCTGAGATATAGTTCTAAATCATGTCTATAACCCTATGCCTATGTATAAATTGCAGATTCATGGTGTTTTCCAAACTTCATCTATCGGGCTTAGTTTTTACATAGCTTTTCTTGTAGCCTAACTTTTTCAGGAAGTATGATCTGCTGATTCATTTCCTGTTGATACACATTTCAAGTTGGTTCTAGCATTTTTGTTCTTTTGAATGTTTCCTTAGGCTAGATTTCCAGGAGTCAGAATATTAGGTCAGAGTATATGAATGCTTTCATGAATGATAATTTTTCTAAAGCTTTATTTATTTGGAAGTTAAGAATCAGCAAGGGAAGAAAAGAGAAAGAGAGAGCTGGTCCAGTCCTCCCCCCGCCCCCATGGCTGCAACAGCTGGGACTGGGCCAGGCTGAAGCTAGGAGCCAGGAGCTCCATCCAGGTTTCCCACATCGGTGGCAAGAGCCCAGGCAGTTGGGCCATAGCTGTGCCAATCTGAAGCCAGGAGCCAGGAGCTTCTTTCAGATCTCCTATATGGGTACAGGGGCTCAGGCACTTGGGCTGCCCTCTACTGATTTCCCAGGCCATTAACAGGGAGCTGGATCAGAAGTGGAGCAGCTAGAACATGAACCAGTGCTGTATGAGATGCTGGAGCCACAGGCAGAGGCTTTACGCACTATGCCACAGTGCTGGCCCCAAAAATATAATTCTGTTTTTTTTTTAAGATTTATTTATTTATTTGAAAATCAGAGTTACACATAGAGAACACAGAGAGAAGGAGAAAGAGAGAGAGGTCTTTCATTTGCTGGTTCGCTCCCCAGTTGGCCACAACAGCTGGAGCTATGCTGATCTGAAGCCAGGAGCCAGGACCTTCCTCTGGGTCTTCCTGCATGAGTGTAGGGGCCCAAGCACTTGGGGTATGTTCCACTGCTTTCTCAGGCTATAGCAGGGAGCTAGACCAGAAGTGGAGCAGCCGCGATTTGAACCAGCGCCCAGATAGAATGCTGGCACTGCAGGCCGTGGCTTTACCTGCTATGCCATAGTGCTGGCCCCTGTATATCTCAATTTAAAACCTCATTTTCCGCTGTGGCACAGCAGGTTAAAGCGCTGACCTGAAGCACTGGCATCCCATATGAGCGCCGATTCGAATCCTGGCTGCTCCTCTTCCGATCCAGCACTCTGCTATGACCTGGGAAAGCAGTAGAAGATGGCCCAAGTCCTTGGGCCCCTGCACCCACGTGGGAGACCCGGAGGAAGCTCCTGGCTCCTGGGTTCGGATCAGCGCAGCTCTGGCCATTGCAGCCATCTGGGGAGTGAACCAGCAGATGGAAGACCTCTCTCTCTCTGTCTCTACCTCTCTCTGTAACTCTTTCAAATAAATAAAATAAATTTTTAAAACACAAAAAAACCCTCATTTTCTTTGGGACAATAGACAGTAGGACTTGTCTCTCCTTCTGTGATACCATTAATTGATTGATTAACTCCTGAAAAGGCATTGGCAAAGCAGGGTAAGTGGCTCAGAGCAGGGAAGTGTGCAGTGGGCTGCTTGGAAGAGTGAGAAATCCTGAAGGGGGTGTGGCTAGAGATGCAGCAGGGCAGGCTCAGGTGAGCGGCCAGCCACGGGCTCACAGAGGGGCTTTGCTACTTGAGGACTGGAAGACTAAAAAGAAACTATTGGTTTGCTTGTGGCTGTCAGGTGAGCACAAGAGATGAGAACACAGTGACCACGAAGACATTCAGGCAGGGCTCAGAGCTCCCTTAAGTGCTGGCTGGCAGCTTGTTTGCGTGTCTCCCGAATATCACAGAGCTCAGCCGTCGTTGAGAACGCCGTGGGACCTGTTGGAAGGGATTAGTAGCTGGCTGGGGACAGTACAGTTTCCACAACTGGAGACCAGAGTTCTGAGAATATCCTCAGGATAGGTGATGACAGCTGGCAGAGGCGGCCGCAGAGCCCTGCTGGGGGTGATGGTGACAGGAAGTCGGGGGGGGGGAGGGGGGGCGGCAGTGACGCCATCCGGATGTAGCAGGTGAAGATGGAATGCCTTAAGGAAAGACCCATGCCTTGCAGCGGCCTCTGCATTTCCTTTCTTATATTGAGGAGAAGCATTTCACTGTAATGGTTCCTCTGCCTCGCTCTAAGAGAATAAAAAGAAGAACACAGGCAGGAGGCCGACTGGGAAGATCCTGAGTGTGCCCCAGTGGTGAAGATCTGGGCAAAATTCACGGAACTGCAAGTGCAGAGTGCTTACGGCAGAATCCAGAAGCACGCAGAGAAATGGGAGCACGGTGGGACACCTTTTTCAGGACTAGAAAGATTGCTTGTGCTTTCTCACGTCTTAGCAAAGCAGCGATACAGGAAAACAGCTTCTCGTTCCTTGTGTCGTTGAATTGTTAGGGAGTTTTTTTGTTTGTTTGTTTGTTTTGTTTTTTATTTGACAGGTAGAGTTATAGGCAATGAGAGAGAGACAGAGAAAAAGGTCTTCCTTTACCGTTGCTTCACCCCCTCAAGTGGCCGCTACGGCTGGCGCTGCACCGATCTGAAGCCAGGAGCCAGGTGCTTCCTCCTGGTCTCCCATGTGGGTGCAGGGCCCAAGCACTTGGGCCATCCTCCACTGTACTCCTGGGCCACAGCAGAGAGCTGGACTGGAAGAGGAGAAACCGGGACTAGAACCCGGGGTGCTGGTGCCACAGGTGGAGGATTACCCAAGTGAGCCAGGCGCCGGCCCCATTAGGAAGTTTTTAACAATACACCATAAGAAAAACCTTGTCTGGGTAAGTGAGGTGGTTTACAAAAACAGTTTACAGGAGAGATTGCCAGGGATCTAGAGAGCCTGGAAGTCCATGCTGTGCTCATTTGCCAGTGTGCAGAGGAGCAAGCTGGGGCCTCAGGAGAGGAATCTGCCAGGTGGCCGCCGCGCCCACAGACTCCAGGTCCACTCCGAACAGGTGGCTCCTTTCCTTGCAGCTTCTTGCCCTTTCCCGGGGAAACCACTTGCTCAGGTGTATTTCTTAATATGGAGATTCGTAGGTCTGCAACGTAGCTCTTCGATCCTAACAACAGATGGCATTTGTGCCCCGCCCCCTTAGGAGACTCCACCTGGCACAGGCCCTGCGAGCGTCTCAAAGCTGGCATTCAGAATGGAGCGTCCACTAGGGTAGTAGTGGGAGGGGCATTGAGGAGAGGGGAGCAGGTGTCCTATATCTTGCAGGTTCTGTTGAGGCCCTCTTCTCCTGCTTCCTCGCTCCCCACCTGCCAGTGTGGACTAGCAGAAGAATACATACCATCTAAGAAAAGAGGTGCTGAGAATGAGATAAGAATACTTCATAGAATAGAAATGACATAAAATGATGAGAAAAATGTGACACTGCAATATGGAGTTAAAAGCAGTGGTACGCATTTTTAAACTAAGGTATTTTATACTAGAAAATCAAGATAAAAACAGAACACAAAATCAAAATTAAGCAAAGAGGATGAGTCTAGGTACTTAAGAGAAATGAGATGTTTCCTCAAAATTGCGGGGCCAGTGCTATGGTGCAGTGGTTTAAAGCCCTGGCCCACAGCACCAACATCCCATTTGGGTGCCAATTTGAGTCCCAGCTGCTCCACTTCTGATCCAGCGCCATGCTAATGTGCCTGGTAAAGCAGAGGAACATGGCCCAAGTCCTTGGGCTCTTACACCCACCTGGGAGACCCAGAAGAAGCTTCTGGCTCCTAGCTTTGGATCGGCTCAGCTCCAGCCATTGCAGCCATTTGGGGAGTGAACCAGCAGATGGAAGGCCTCTCTCTCTGTCTCTACCTTTTTCTCTAACTCTGTCTTTCAAATAAATAAAATAAATCTTAAAAAATTAATAATATCAACCCCCTCCATTTAAAAAAAAATTGGAGGTGGGGTCCCTGTTGTGGTGTAGTTGGTAAAACTTCCGCCTGAAATGCTGGCTTCCCGGCCAGCGCCACAGCTCAGAGGCTAATCCTCCGCCTGCGGCGTTGGCACTCCGGGTTCTAGTCCTGATTGGGGCGCTGGATTCTTTCCTGGTTGCCCCTCTTCCAGGCCAGCTCTCTGCTGTGGCCAAGGATTGCAGTGGAGGATGGCCCAAGTGCTTGAGCCCTACACCCGCATGGGAGACCAGGAGAAGCACCTGGCTCCTGGCTTCGAATCAGCGTGGTGCGCCAGCCACAGCGCGCCAGCCGCGGCGGCCATTGGAGGGTGAACCAACGGTAAAGGAAGACCTTTCTCTCTGTCTCTCTCTCACTGTACATTCTGGAAAAAAAAAAAGGAAAGAAAAAGAAATGCCGGCTTCCCATATGGGTGCCAATTTGAGTCCCAGCTGCTCCACTTCTGATCCAGCTCCTTGCTCATGTGTCTGGGAAAGCAACAGGAGAGTGCCCCAAGTCCTTGGGCCAAGTCCTTGGGCCCCTGCACCCACGTGGGAGACCTGGAAGAAGCTCCTGGCTCCTGGCTTTGGATCAGCCCAGCTCCTGCCATTTGTAGCCATTTGGAGAGTGAACCGAGGGATGGAAGACTCTCTCTCTGTTTCTGTCTCTGTCTCTCTGTAAGTCTGTCTTTCAAATAATAAGATCTCTCTCTGTCTCTCCCTCTCTATCTCTGCCTTTCAAATAAATACATAAATTTAAGAAAATCAAAATTGGAGGAATGATGTCTGCAATCCAAAACCAATAAAGAAAAAAGGAGAAAGCTGGCAGCTGGCCTCGACTCTGTACTTTCTCTTTTTTTTTTTTTTAAAGATTAACTACCATGAGGGTGGGGGTGGGCAAGACCTTTAATGGGTTAAAATATATCAGACAGAACTACCCAGTCGCAAAGTAGAGAAAGAAATGGTGTAATTTGGCAGAGTGATTTGTTTCTGATAGCACCTTAGACACGTGGTGGGTGTCTTGCTGCCTACATTGTGAGTATTTTATAGGTCCTAAGATGTCAGTTGTCTTTCTCCAAAGCTTTGCTGACGTTAGGAGACATTTGCTGCACATTAGGCTTATGTACAGTTAATCTCTGTTGCATTTAAAAAGTTTTTTATTTGAAAGGTAGAGTGACAGTGACAGTGAGAGAGAGAGTGTGAGAGTGAGAGTGAGAGAGAGAGAGAGAGAGAGAGAGAGAGAGAGAATCAGTCTTCAGTCTGCTGATTCACTCCCCGAATAGCCACAACAGCCAGGGCTGGGACAGGCCAGAGGCAGGAGCCAGGAGCTCCATCCGGGTCTCCCACATGGGTGTCAGGGGTCTAAGTACTTGGTATATTATCCACTGCTTTCCCAGATGCATTATTAGGAAGGGAGCCAGGACTCTAACTGGAGGAGCTGGAGCTGGAACTGGCCTTCTGAAATGGGAAATGGGTGTCCCGCGCAGTAGCTTAACCCACTGTGCCACAATGCCCAGCCCCTAATTCCTGTTGCATTTTATTTTGTCTCCACAAAGACTAGGATGGAAAAGCAGACTGCCATTTGTCGTTGAGATTTTCCCCTGTGCCTAGACCACCACATGGCTTCTGTGCTCAGGACATCAGTCCGGAGGACCACTAGTAACAGCGTTGTGGATCTGCCTCTTCCGGCTGTGTTTTCCAATCAGCCGCGTCTAAGAGCTTTTTGCCCTGTCAGTGAATGTCCTGTAGTTTCAGTGGCAGCATGGGTTGGTTGGTCCCAACTGGAAGTGCATGTGGGAGTGACTAAGGTGCTTGTTTTTTTTTTTTTTTTTTAAGATTTTATTTATTTATTGGAGAGGTAGAGTTACAGATGGAGAGAGGGAGAGACAGAGAGAAAGGTCTTCCATCCACTGGTTCACTCCCCAAATAGCCGCAACAGCTAGAACTGGGCTGATCTGAAGCCAAGAGCCAGGAGCTTCTTCTTGGTCTCCCACGTGGGTGCAGGGGCCCAAGGACTTGGGCATCTTCCACTGCTTTTCCAGGCCATAGCAGAGAGCTGGATCAGAAGAGGAGCAGCCGGGTCTTGAACTAGCGCTCATATAGAATGCTGGCATCACAGGCGGAGGCTTAGCCCACCACGCCACAGTGCCGACTCCCATCAAGGTGCTTTTTAAAAGCGCACATGCCTGCACACCTCACTGAGAATTATCTAATGAGAATCTCTGGCACCATGCCCTGGCATGAGCATTCTTAGTTTTATTTTGTTTTCAAGGTGTTCTCAGAATTTAACTGGTGTCATTTTGAACTGATTCTTTTTTATTTTTTATTTTTTGACAGGCAGAGTGGACAGTGAGAGAGAGAGACAGAGAGAAAGGTCTTCCTTTGCCGTTGGTTCACCCTCCAATGGCCGCTGCAGCCGGCGCGCTGCAGCCGGCGCACCACGCTGATCCGAAGGCAGGAGCCAGGTGCTTCTCATGGTCTCCCATGGGGTGCAGGGCCCAAGCACCCGGGCCATCCTCCACTGCACTCCCTGGCCACAGCAGGGAGCTGGCCTGGAAGAGGGGCAACCGGGACAGAATCCGGAGCCCCTACCGGGACCAGAACCTGGTGTGCCGGCGCCACAAGGTGGAGGATTAGCCTATTGAGTCACGGCACCGGCCAGAACTGATTCTTAACATAGAGTTTTAAAGAAAAGTTTAATATTTTTAGCTAGTATAGCAACTCTTTAGTTTTGTAAATTCATTTTTGAAATATTTATAAGCAATCAAGAAAGATTTTGAAGCACAAAGTAAAATTTCTAACATTCTAGAAACAAATTAAATAATATCCTATATACATTATACATAGATCTATTTCATTTAATCAACAGATATTTACTGAATACTTCCTTTTGTACTAGGTTATGTCCCGGCACCATGATGCAGTAGGTTAATGCTCCATCTGTGGCACCGGCATCCCATATGGGCGCTGGTTCTAGTCCCGTCTGCTTTACTTCCAATCCAGCTCTCTATTGTGGCCTGGGAGAAGCAGTGGAAAATGGTCCAAGTCCTTGAGTCCCTGCACCCGTGTAGGAGACCGGGAAGAAGCTCCTGGCTTCGGATTGGTGCAGCTCCAGCCGTTGCAGCCATTTGGGGAGTGAACCAACAGAAGGAAGACCTTTCTCTCTGTCTCTCCCTCTCACTGTAACTCTGTCTCTCAAATAAATAAACAAAATCTTAAAAAAATTGAGAGAAGAATACCTCTGTAGTCTGGTAAATTGTAGAGCTTATGTTCTTGTTCCATTCGTTCTATTTGGATCTTATTATCTGGAGCTAGCAATAGCAATCACTTACATGGTTTGCTTACCATTCTAAGTGCTTCACACATTTTGGTTTATTTAACCTCCATGATAACCCTAGAAAGTGGGGGCTATCATTCCCATTTGCAGATGAGGAAACAGAGGCAGAGACATTAGCACTTTATCTGAGCCACACATCCATTAAATGGTGTGGTAGAATTTCAAGGCAGGTAGTGTGGCCCAGAGTCACTACATCTCTCCCTCCCTTCCTGGCACTTCTGAGCTATTTTAGAAGCACCATGCAGTTTCAGAAGTTCTCATGATAGCCTGCTGGTCCTGAACCCTCAGGCACACTCTAGAGATTCATGCCATTTTTCTCACCATCTCTGGTGATGTTGGCAGGCCGTGTTATTGGATTTACTAAGTCCTCTGTTGCATTGAAGGAAGCAGAGAAGAAATTGGCCCGTAGGAGGAAAAAATAATGGACAGAATCAGAGGTCGTAGAAGACATAGGATCCTCTGAAGGTTAGGTCCATATTATTCAACCCCTTTTTTCTGTAACTTCCTGATGGGATGTGTGTGTGTGTGTGTGTGTGTGTGTGTGTGTGTGTGTGTGTGGAGAGAGAGAGAGAAAGAGCGAGCGAGCGAGCCAGGAGCCTCCTCCAGGTCAACCACATGGGTGCAGGTGCAGAGGCCCAAGGAGTTTCGCCATCTTCCACTGTTTTCTCAGGCCACAGCAGAGAGCTGGATTGGAATTGGAACAGCCGGGACTTGAACCGACACTGCAGGCAGTGGCTCTACCTGCTACACCACAGCACCAGCCCCTTTTCAGCCCCTTTTCTTGAGAGGTATCTGGTGATGGTGCAGTGCCTTTTCACCTGACACTGCAGTCTCCAAGCATCTCACTGACCGCCGTGCCTATTGCCACACAGGTTACGCCCACGACACTGCCCTGAGCTGCAGCCTCTCAGCACATGAATGTGTTGAGCTAACTCCGCAGATGATTCTGAGCCACATAATGCTGGTATTAGAGGTCCTATCATTTAATCTACCAGTCTAATTGTTTTAAAGATTTATTTTATTTATTTGAAATGCAGAGTTACAGAGAGGCAGAGAGAGAGAGAGAGGTCTTCCATCTGCTGGTTCACTCCCCAGTTGGCCACAACTGCCGGAGCTCTGATCTGAAGCCAGGAGCTTCTTCTGGGTCTCCCACATGGGTGCAGGGGCCCAAGGACTTGGGCCATCCTCTGCTGCTTTCCCAGGCTATAGCAGAGAGCTGGATCAGAAGCAAAGCAGCTGGGACTCAAACTGGCGCCCATATGGGATGCCGGCACTATAGGTGGTGGCTTTATCCGCTACTCCACAGTGCCAGCCCAGGTCTAATATTCTTCCTACCAGTTTGTTTGCAGTTTGTAAGCTACTAGGTAGTGCTACAGTGCTCATCTTCATGGTTAAATATTTCTTCTCATTTCTATTTTCTGGAGTAAATTTTTAGAAGTCAAATGTTAGAGTCAGTGAAGAGGTCTATTTTTAAGGAGGTACATAAACTAATATGCCCAGTAATGTGTGGAAATAGGAGGCATTGGTGCCATGGAAACAGCACTGGGACCGGTGAGAGACCTGTACTGCCCACCAGGGTAGTGTTTGGTGCAAATCCTTTGGTTTGATTTCCTTTCCTTTGGTTTCATTTTCTTCTTTTGTAAAATGAGCCCCATTGTGAGTCTTCATCAAAGTGACATCATTCATGGACATTACTTGGTCTCTCAGTCCCATGGGCAGGTGCATAAAATAGAGCACAGATCTGCTGGGTTCCTCGATAGACTTGTATACCAGTGAGCTTCCCGCTCTGCAATGGAGATGACTTACTTGAAAACTGCTTCAGGGCTTTGAAGAAGTTATCACCATCCTCTAATGTAAGAGGAGAAAATCTAGATTACTACCCGGAGACTGGTCATTTGTAGGCCTTGATAGACAGGTGGAGCTCAAAGAGGCTTCCTCTATGCTTTTACCACAGTTAGGATTCTAGAGCAGATTGCTCCAGTATTAATTTCACTCTTTATCTTTACAGGAAAACTTTACGGTGATGTTCCTTTTATAGAAGAAAGACACAGACATCGGTATGAGGTATGATTCCTACGCAGGATTACTGCAGAGTGTGGAAGCTTAGTGCCAGGAAGCCTAGGGGTGATAAGTGGGCCCTCTAGAATACTGTCCAACCTGCTGGTATCTGTGGGGCTCAGGGAAGGTATACCAAATTTCCCATGGTCTTTCAGTTCCAGAACAGAGGGGTGGGAGTTGGGGGGAGATTCTTCCTCTTGGCTTTCTGAAGGCAAAAACCTTTTAAGTATCAATACATAGTGCACACCTCAAGATGGAAAGGGGAAAGGGGAAAGGCAGATGTGGCCTCCCTCCTGTCAGGGAGCTTGCATTCTAAATGGAGGGGGCAAAAAGTTCAATAACGTAGTAATTACATATAAAATCATACATTGAATAAGGGACCTGTAACTAGAATATATAAAAGAACTCTTACATCTCAAAATAATGAATAGCAAGGATCTCAATAGACATTTTCCCAAAGAAGATATACAAATGGCCAATAAACACATGAAAAGATGGTCAATATCATTAGTCATGAGGAAAATGCAAAATAACAGAAAGATACCATTGCACACCAACTAGGATGGCTATAATCATAAGATGAACAACCGTTGACAAGGACATTGAGAACTGGAACCCTCATCTATTGCTGGTGGAAATATACTGTAGTGCAGCCATTGAGGGAAGTCCTTTGGAATTTCTTCAGAAGGTTTAGCTTAGAGTTGCCTTAACACCCAACAATTCTACTCCTGGGTATGTGTGGGGAGCAACTCGGACTAGACTGGGTTACTGGAGTTGGGACTTATTCTATGCATCTGCTCTCCCACAATATGGCGCTGAGAAGGGAGAAACAGCTTCTGCTCAGCTGCCTCCAGTTCAACCAATAAACTGTAGGACCTGCTCCTGATTGGAGGAGAGCAGCGTACTCGGCGTGTGGGTAGCAGAGTTGGGATTGGTGGAAGAGGACTATAAAGGAGGAGAGAGACAACATGCACCAGGAACATCTAAGGGGAACATCTAACTGAAGGAACACCTGTGCAGCCCCCGAGAGAGCTGGCCGGCGGTGTGCTGCTCCCCCGTGGAAGTGGGGAATGTGGCAGGGGGAACCGCCCTTCCACGGAAGTGGAAGGGTCGGTAGCCCACCCGGGAAGAACCAGCAACAAACCCGGGGAGGGCCGAGCAG
Organism: Oryctolagus cuniculus; assembly: GCF_051225735.1. NCBI lineage: Eukaryota > Metazoa > Chordata > Mammalia > Lagomorpha > Leporidae > Oryctolagus > Oryctolagus cuniculus. Next base: position 2,471,374 of record NC_142888.1, on the reverse strand, counting down.
ACAAAAGAATAGCGCAGGGTCCTGTGTCGTTCCTCCACGAAGACGGGGAGCGACAGGTATGTACCCCAAAAAATGAAAACAAATATCTATACAAAAACTAGTACGTGAATGGTCATAGCAGCATTATTCATAGTGGCTAAAAAAGTGGAAACAACTCAAATGTCCATTGTCTGATGAGCAGAAAAGCTAACGCTCTTACATCCACACAATGGAATATTATTCAACCATAAAAAGGAATGAAGTACTTGATACATCCTATACCATAGAGGAACATTAGTGTTTGACAAGGGCTGGGGCAGGTCCAGGAGGATGGATTAGGGAATGATAAGTGTACAGGGCTTATTTTTTTCACCAATTATGTTTCACACTTTTGTGAATATAATAAAAGCCATTAAATTGTACACTTTAAATGAGTGAATTGTATGATATGTCAATTATATCTCAATAGAGCTGTTGAAAAGGAAAAATAATTACACATGATGAAAAGTGGTATGATTTTTAAAACTAAAAGAACAGCATATGGGGCTTCGATTGCATGACGGGTGAGACCCCACTTTGAGCATTTTCAGTGAAGGAAAGGTTGAAAAGGAAGCATAACATTTGGGAAAGGGTTGGGGAGGAATGAGTTCAGTGAGGAGAGTGGCCATGGGCACACTCATCAGTACCTAGTACTCTAGTACAGAAGTTACTTCAAGCTCCTCTCTAGAGCTGTTACATACCTATGTAAGGTAAGTGTTGAGGTCATGAGAAATAGAGAGTTTCAATCTTCAAGCAAATTTACAATTTGGGGAGAGAGAAAGCACATATAACTTAGGGAGGACACCATAAGGGGACAGCTAGATCTAGTTGCAAAGTCGAGTCAGAATATCTGCATCACAGTTTTCCATTTTGTGTGTTTTTTGAGTGACAGAAAATGAGCCTCCCAGAGTTCTGAGACTTTCTATCTCAGGTTCATTAGAGAGTTTAACATTAGGCTTTGAGTGTTTAGTATAGAAATTAACTACTAGTTACAGGGTCCTTGGAATGGAAAACCCAAACAATTGATGAAGGATTTTTCATATGCTGATATGTCTGTATTTTTACACTGTGGCTCAAAGACACTTAATTTCTTATATTTCCAGGTGAACCCTAACCTGATCAGCCAATTTGAGCAGAAAGGCTTCAATTTTGTAGGTCAGGATGTTGATGGGGAGAGAATGGAAATCATTGAGCTGGCAAGTAAGTGGGCTCTTCAGTTTTGCAAAGCTTTGTGATGATCTAACATCTTTGTGATGCCTGCAGACTCGGTGGAGAACCAGTTCTCTTTCTTTTCCTCTCTCCTTTGAATTAAATATGCAACTACAGAGTGCATGAGAAACAGAGTACTTATAGTCCTGATCATTTTGGGGTCTATTAGTCTGACTCTACCTTAAAATGATGTATTATTCTGGGTCTACAAGTTATACAAATGCTGCTTCCTTACCATACACCACCCCCTCTTCTGGGGTTTGTCCTGTCATTTAGGCACTCTGGGGAAGGTGGGCAGCTCAACGTTGTGCTCGCTGTCCTCCTTGGAGGAGGAATGACCAAGTGCTTGCCTTGCTACTGGCGACTGGGGTTGAGGTGTGTTGTATAAGGGACCTGGCTCCTCTCCTGCCTGTCCCTGTTGCTCGTGCTCACTAGTCAAGCCTGGGGCCAGCTACTTAACTTCAGAACACTAATCTCTGTACTCACAGTTCTTTATGAGACCAAGCAGAACGCAAACAAGGGACTGCACCTCTCTTGAGGAAAAGCACCAAGGGAGTTGCTTGTGGCTGGGCTGGCACAACCCTGAGCACACAGGCACACATCTTAGGTTCACTACTAGCAAGGCAGAAGGCTGGGTGCTTCTGATTCAGATCTGCAAGGACATGATAAGTCCATGGTCATTGCTGGTCTCAGCTCTTTGTCTTGATGTTCTAGCGCAGGGGTTTACAAACTGCTGCCTGTGCCCTAAATCCATGATCTGTTTGTATAACTCGTGAACTGTAATTTTTTCTTTACATTTTTAAATGGTTAAAAAATACCTGTGACATGTGAAAGTTTTATGACATCAGAATTTCAGTGTCTATAAGTAGTTTTATTGAACATAGTCGTGAGGTGGAAACTTGTTACCTTTCCCTCACCCATCATAAGGGTCATGGCTGCTGCTTCTATAACAAAAGACAAGTTAACAAGAGAAAAACATAGCAGGTTTATTTAGTCAAAGTTTTTAAAAGGTTTTAAATTTATTTATTTTTGCTTACTTGAAAGGCAGGCAGATGGAGGAACAGACAGACAGAGAGAGCTTCCATCTGCCTATTCATTCCCCAAACTCCTGCAATAGCCAGAGCTGGGCCAGGCAAAACCCAGGAGCCTGGAACCCAATCTGGGTCTCTAACGCAGGTGGCAAGTAATTGAGCCATCACCTGCTGCCTCCCGGGGTGAGTGCTAACAGGAAGCCGGAATTGGAAGCAGAGTCAGGACTTGATCCCAGGCACTCTAGTCTGGACACAGGCTTCTCACGTGACATCTAAGTTGCCGAATGCCCCCCCTTCATCAAAGCTTTATGTGGCACAGAAGACTTCAGGAATGAAGGCCCAAAGGCCCAGGGAAAATTGTCTGTTTCTATGCTTAGGTTCAATGAAGAGTGGACATCCATGTGGACATGGGATTGGATAAAGGAGTCTGATCGAATGGAAATAGACTGAGGGGGAACCCAGCAAGGCCTGTGCTCAGGTTCTTCTTGGCCTCTCTATGCAGCATTCCTTCCTCCGGGTACAGGGCAGGACACCTCTGAACCGCAGGTCTCATGGCCTCGTCTCGGAGAATGTCAGCGTTTCTTTATGGCCAGCTCTCGCATAGGAAGGCAGAGGAAGCTCAGAGTGACCGTCTGGCCTCGGAGGTCCTCCCAATTCCCTTCAGTTCCAAGTACATCAGGCTAGTATTTTCTGAGCCCCGGCCGCAGCCACTCTCCTTCATTTATGTCGTGTCTAAGGCTGCTTTTTGTGCTTTAATAGCAGAGATGAATAGTGGGGGAGGAGACCTTATGGCCCGCAAGGCCTAAAATATTTACTGCTTGGCCCTTTACAGAAATGTCTGCCAGCCCCTGGTCTACACCCACATGGAACTAACTTAAATGGAACAGTTTCAGGTGCCTGTTTGACCTGTCTGTCCAGATGTTCTCTTGGCACTTCCATCTCAACTTATTTCAAACAAAATGCGCATGTTTTCCAAACTCCCTCTTCCTCCTAGCGATTTCTCCTGTTAAGGTATCATTAGTTTCCTTCTCCCTGATTTCTCACCTTTGCTGCCATTGACATTTGGAGTAGGATCATGCTTTGTCATGGGCCTTGTCCTCTGTACTGTAGAGTTTGGCAACATCCCTGGCCTCTATTCATTGGATACCAGTAGCACCCCCTCCCCCTAGTTGTGCCAACCATAAATGTCTCTGAACATTATTGGGTATTTCTAGGGGAGCATATTCACCTTTGGTTGGGAACCACTCTGCTAAACCAGCAAGCTTGACACTGGACTTGTTAGTCTTCCTTCTCTTTCATAGCCTCTGCTTGTAATCTATTGTCAGGGCCTGCTTTCTCCGTCTCTGGAAATAAAGACTTTGTTTGGGATTACATTCCCATCCCAGCTACACTGGTCCTAGCACATGGTTACTCCAATTCAGGCTTGTTCTTTTTCTTTTTTTTTCAATAGATTTTTTTTTTGACAGATAGAGTTAGAGAGAGAGACAGAGAGAAAGGTCTTCCTTCCATTGGTTTACCCCCCAAATAGCTGCTACGGCTGGAACTATGCCGATCCAAAGCCAGGAGCCAGGTGCTTCTTCCTGGTCTCTCATGCGGGTGCAGGGGCCCAAGCACTTGGGCCATCCTCCACTGCTCTCCCGGGCCACAGCAGAGAGCTGGACTGGAAGAGGAGCAACCGGGACTAGAACCCAGCACTCATATGGGATGCCGGCACCACAGGTGGAGGATTAACCTAGTGAGCCATGGCACCACCACCCCCCCTTTTTTTTTAAAGATTTTATTTATTAATTTGAGAGGTAGAGTTACAGATAGTGAGAGGGAGAGACAGAGAGAAAGGTCCTCCATACACCGGTTCACTCCCTAAATGGCTGCAACGGTGGGAGCTGAGCTGATCTGAAGCCAGGAGCCAGGAGCTTCTTCTAGGTCTCCCACGCAGGTGCAGGGGCCCAAGCATTTGGGCCATCTTCTACTGCTTTCCCAGGCCATAGCAGAGAGCTGGATCGGAAGAGGAGCAGCCAGGACTAGAACTGGCGCCACAGACACAGGTTTAACCTACTGTGCTGTGGCGCCGGCCCCAGACTTGTTCTTAAACCCCTCCTTGTCCCCTGGTTTTCTCCTCTCTGCACTTCCAAACAAGGCCAGGGCTCTGATGATGTAGAGCATGCTGGAGAAACCACTCGCATTTATTGAGTACTATGTGTAAGATACTCTAAAAATGGTGCATGATATCTGAGAACCTACCTATGTACTGGACTACTTACTGTTCTTCTAACCTTCCCACTTCTTTTTCCATGCCTGTGCTACTGTTCCCTGCATCAAATCACTTTTCTCTTGTCCCTTTCCCTTCCTACCTCTACTCTGTTCAAGTGCTTCAGAAGTCCCGACCAGGGAGGAGAACTGACATTGGAGGAGGCTCCTTGAACACAGTAGCATTTTACCTGGATCCCAAATGAAGGAAAGCAATGGATATTTGGTGGACACTATCTAGATGCTTGTCACTAGACCCCTTGCTTGGGACTCTGCCAGCCTGTGTAACCTACAAGGCAGGTGATGCCATTCCCACTTTATAGAGAAAGAGATTGGAGTGCAAAGAGCATAAGTAGCCTGTGCAGGGCCATCCAGTCACTGGTGGGACCGGAGCAAGCTCAGGTGGTCTCCTCCTGCCACCACCCTGTGGGATTTTATTGTTCCTCTTGTTTTCATTGGACACTCGGCATAAGATGGGCAATCCATGCCTAGCGTTGTGAATTAGAGTCGTTGAGGACGTGTTTCCCGGAGTCTTCCTGCTGGAAGTACCCATCATTTAGAATTAAAGCATGGATCACTGGTGTTGAAGCCGCCTAAGTCTTTCCAGTGCGTGAGACTGCAGAGAATTTCATAAGCAAATTGCTAGTTGTTTACTTTGTTCAAGTACTCGTTCTCTTTTTAGTTCTCCTGGTTCTTCTTATTGTGAGCCAACACTTGGGATTTACGTTCCCATTGACACTGTCTGATTTCCTGTGGTTGGGAAAGGAAATGAAAGCTGTGGTAAAACCTTGCAAATTTTAGAAACTGACTGCAAGGGAATTCATTCTATGAAGGCAAATTCCCCGGAAGAGTTGGATCTTAAGTAGCCCTGAGAGGCATATCCATGAATCTCTGTGGCTCCTGAAGGGCTCTGAGAGGAACAGCAAAGCTTGAGATTAGTATAACAGCAGAATTGGGTCCGAGGCAATTAAAAACATTATTTTAAAGGTATCTTAAGTGACAGGCAGATCATCATCAAAGTGAAAACTTTTTGGTCTCTCCTCCTCCTGTTGGCATACTGAGTTTTTGGATAAAGGGATTCAGTGTAATGAAACCAAATACTCTGTCCTTGGCTATGACATGATCCCTCGCTCTGCTCCTGTCTGTAGCAGCATAAAAACACAACTGCTGTCTGCTTTCTTTCAGAGACATCCCAAGATCCTTTGCTGTAAGATTGAGCACATCTTAGATGTAAAACCACATTGTTTACTTTCTTCTAAGTGTGGCTGATTTCTCTTCTCTTCTTGTGGGCACACCTTCCTGTAAGAAGGTGGCATTGCTCTCACCAAGTTTGCATACCAGCATGTTCCTCTCATTCAAGAAGCCGCCTTCTTATGTAGACATAGAGGATTTCTATACTAGACGTTTCTGGGATCAGAGCCATATGATAGAACTTGCTGAAATCCTGGGACTGTTCTTCTCTGTTCAGTATGGTGGCCTCTAGCCATAGGTGCCTACTGAGTGCTTAGAATGTACTCAGTGAAGTTTATTGAATTTAAGTGGCCACATGTGGCTAGAGACTGCCGCTTTGTTATAGCAGAACTTTAAATGATAGTCTTAGGAGAGTAGACACTTCTGTTCAATCATCACTTCCTTGTTACTGAAGTAGCAGCTTTGGGTGTCCAGTGGTAAGTGATGGAATTGGTGAATTTGAATTCCATACTCTATTTTCAGGTCAATTGATAAAGCATCTCTTCGAAAGCTTTAAAGTTATCTTTGCTTCACCCTTTGAAACATTATATTTTGTTATCTTAGTTTGATATAGCAATTACAATTATTTTGCAAAGTTGGGAACACAGCATACTGACCATGCTCTGTACGGTAGTAACTCTGGGATTAGAGAGTTGCTCAAACCGTGTGCTTTCTAATCTGGGAATAAACATGTTTTTTTAAAGTTCTGATTGGAAGGAATTTGGAATCCTCAGATTTTCTATTCAGATTTGGAAATGTTATGCATTTAATTCTGAAGCAGGAGATTGCAGATAGCTGAAAGCTGCTTCTCTGTTCCTGTGACCTCTGGGAGAACTTGAATTGCTCATATATGGGCTTTGTACAACCCTCAATATGAAAATAGCTTAATCCGTCCCCCATGATAATGTAAGTAATATATGCTGATTGTAAAGTTCACACCAATACAGAAAAGTATTAAGGAAGGAAAGAATAGCTTGCACTCTCATTGCCTTGAGACATAATCACCGTTTTCATGTTGAAAGACCATCCACTGATTACTCAGTAACTCTTGCTCATAAGGGGTAAGTTGGCGTCGACTAAGATATGAGTACCAGTTCACTTTTATGGTGCTATGACTGTCCAATGGAAAGCTGTGACTGGAAAAGCAGTTGTCCTTCCTGTACTCCCAGGGGCAACACATATGATCAGTATTGTGTTGGTTTATTCCCGGCACACTTTCCCTGGGAAAGAAGACCTTGTAGGAAATGACATGAAGACTTCTAAGACAAGGAACGTTCCAGGGTTAGCCTAAAAAGTCCAAACGATAGCATGGAAAATAGAGCCAGCTCAAGTCTGTGAAGGACTTCAAGAAACAAGCAGATTTTGGGAAAGCAGATTTCATTGTGCCATTCAAACATTTTTACTTAACTTTGCTCACTCTAACACCTTCTGCCAATAAAATTCTGGGTCTCTTATTAAGTGAGATGTGTTTTACAATTTGGAATTATACTCCAAATATTGATGATGAAAGTAAATGACTGTGATAAGTTAAATAACCGTCTTAGCATTTAATGAACTTTCTTATTCAAAGATAACAGTACCTTTCAGGCAGTTTTCATGTTTGTCTGCTTCAATTGCATCGTGATTGTTCTCATTTCAGATCATCCCTATTTTGTTGGTGTCCAATTCCATCCTGAGTTTTCTTCTAGGCCGATGAAGCCTTCCCCTCCATACCTGGGGCTATTACTTGCGGCAACTGGGAACCTGAATGCCTACCTGCAACAGGGATGCAAACTGTCCTCCAGGTAACCAGCTGGCTGCCCTTAGCAGTGACCCAGGGTGCACGGTTATCAGCGCCTTAGGTTTCTCCCGAGATTTACTATCATTATAGAGTTATTCTTTTAAGTGAAGACTCATTTCTTCCTCTTAAAAAACATGCTGTTTTTCTCTTCATCAAAATAATCAGATCTACAGCAGTAAAAGGTCAGCTTTCCAAATCAGGCTGACAATGAGATTTTCTTTTGTTGTTGGATTAGTAAACATACTGTGAATATTTTATATATTTATTGGCTCTTTGTCTTATGAACAGCCTGTTCATACTCTTTGCCCTTTTAATACTATGTTAGTTGGCAAATATTTTGTCAAAGTCATTTTGTTTTTCTTCTCAGTTGTTAGTCATTTTCATTATTCCTAAAGAGTATGTCCTCCATTATTTATGTTTTTTAAAAAATGATGTAGTCAAATAATTTACTTTTCTGGATTCTGCCTTTAGTATCATGCCTCAAGTCTTCCTCTATGGGGAAATTACATAAATAATATTCCAGATATTTTCCTCTAGCACATTTATGGTTTCCATTTTATAGTTTAAATCTATAATCTGTATGGGTATCATTTTTAGTGAATGTGTGAGGTGGGTATCTTACTCCCTCTCACCTCGCTGAAAATTGTTAGTCAATTGAGTAATTTGGATTTGTTTCAGGGATTTTTATTTTGTGTGATTGATGATTTTACCTCTTTTTTTTTTAAAAAAAAGATTTATTTACTTGAAAGTCAGAGTTACACAGAGAGAGAAGCAGAGGCAGAGAGAAAGAAGTCTTCCATCTGCTGGTTCACTCCCTAATTGGCTGCAGTTGGCCAATCAGGAGCTGCCATTGATCAGGAGCCAGGTCTCCAATGTGGGTTCAAGAACCCAAGCACTTCAGCCATCTTCGCTTTCCCAGGCCGTAGCAGAGAACTGGATCAGAAGTGGAGCAGCCAGGACTAGAACCGGCGCCCATATAGGATGTTGGCCCTGCAGGTGGCGGCTTTACGCGCTATGCCACAGTACTGGTCCTATTTTACCTCTTATACCTGAGCCTTTACTTTTTTTTTTTTTATCATAACATCACTGTAAATGAAGCCTTACTCTACTCTACTCCTATTGTTATCTACAATGTACGTTTCTGGTCTTCCATGTTAACAGTGTGGTGATTTTTAAAATTTTTTTTAAATTTTTAAAATTTTTTTTTTATTTTTATTTGACAGAGTTATAGACAGTGAGAGAGAGACAGAGAGAAAGGTCTTCCTTCCGTTGGTTCACTCCCCTACTGGCTGCTATAGCCAGTGCTGGGCCGATCTGAAGCCAGGAGCCGGGTACTTCCTCCTGGCCTCCTGTGCGGGTGCAGGGGCCCAAGCACTTGGGCCATCCTCCACTGCCCTCCCGGGCCACAGCAGAGAGCTGGACTGGAAGAGGAGCAACCGGGACAGAATCCGGCGCCCCAACCGGGGCTAGAACCTGGTGTGCCGGCGCCACAGGCGGAGGATTAGCCTAGTGAGCCACGGCGCGGGCCCAGTATGATGATTTTTTAAAATCAGGTTCAAGTAAAAAATTACAGTTTCTTTACAATTAAATATTAGTTTGAGGGAGAATTTATATCTTTACTTCTCATTTAAGAGTGTTGTATGTGATAATTGTGAAGGCAGAAGGAACTGGCCAGAATAGCATAAGCTTAGTTAGGGTAAATATCATGATAACTGGGTTTATGTTGCTTAGAAAATTTTTGCCATTGCTGACCTCATCCTAGCTAAAAACTCTCACAATATTGCAGTGGAGCACTGCCAGGATCTGTGCTATGGGGTGTGCAAGGTACTCAAAAACTTGTGTGGGAGAATGGAATTAAAAGATAAGATGATTTTGGTGGAAAAAAATGTTGAAATCCATGCATAGTTTTTTTTTTATGGTATACATTTCCACAGAGTTTTTGAAAACTCCTTGGGTATCTGTGTCATTAAAGCTTGCTTCTTGGTGGTTACCTGCTATGCAAAGCTCACAGCTCTCTAACACTTCCTTTAACTGTGTTCACATGCAAACAAGTTTACATATCTTGCATGTTGAACGCCTTACTGAGCCAGTGATCATTCCTTACCATATTAAACCAGCGCACTGGCTTTCAAGCTGTCCTTGGGGAGCAGGCTGAGGGAGGCTCTCTGTGTTCTGAGGCTCCATGGCTAATGCAGCAGATTGAAATGCTAATGTGCCATCAAATGTATGCTGTGATCCTTTGCAGCCACTATATGTCACCATTATTTCAGGATTATGATAGTGGAGCCAGGCTGGGAGGAATAATTTGCTTATCAATCTCTGGCTATTTGCAAGCATTTATGTGTGGCCTGCCACAGCTGAACTATATGGCCTGCTGATTCCCACACGGGGACTACTGGTCTCTAGGAAAAGCTTCCCAGTAGTTCCTGAGAAAAGTGGCTGTTTGCGAGTGACTCCCAAGCAAGGTACAGTGTGTGAAGTCTTCAAGAAGTTCATGAGAAATGAGATTTATGAAAAACTGCATAGATTTCCAAAGTTATTGGCAGCAATGTAATTTTCTGAAGTATATTCTTCTCTGTTTCCAAGAGAAGAAAAGAGTTCTTTTTCTAAAATTTTTCTCAAATTTTGTTTATTTGAGAGAGAAATTTTCTATTTGCTGGTTCACTCCCCAGGGTCCACATTAGTAGGAAGCTGGAGTCATGAGTGGGAGCCAGGAATCAAACCGTGTACTCTTATGTAGGATACGGACACTTAACCACTAGGCTAGACTTAACAAAATTTGATGTTCTGATGTGTCTGTGAGACAGTTCTTTTGTATCACAACAAACTGGTGTGTTCCTTACCTTAAGGGCAGTGGGCATCTTATTTATCTTTGTCTTCCTGGCTCCCTAAGGGTAGTAAACAACCCCTGTAATAAATTCAGGTACCATGGGATTATGGATTTAGTCTAGTCTACATCTTAACACATTGCAGGTGGTTTTCCAACTAAGAATAGAGACCTTGAATTAATCCAGAGACTGATACCAGGACTCCAGAGGAGCCTGGCACCTGCACTCCTCTCTGAGAACAGTAGAGCTTTGAAAAGCAAATGATGGCTCTGATGGCCGGGCTCTAATGTGAGCCCAGTTGGGGCTGTATTTCTGTCAAGCAAGATTACTGCTTGTAATCAGCCCTAAAACATGTGACAAGGACTATGAACTCTAGAATAATGGCTTCCTTTCCCAGACATTGGCTGATGAGATTCAACTGTAGAGCACATGTACAGCCAATGCCTTTAAAACACAGGCTGCAAAGAGCCTTGGCTTTGAGTAAGCACACCTGAGCTGTGACCGCTGCATTCCAGCCAGCGGAGAGCATTTGTCTTTCAGCAGCTGGGAAGTTACAGTAAGAGTATTTGGGGAATCTAGTGCTGATAAGCTGAATTCTCAGCTTCTGCATTGTCTGTAGAATGGCAGCAGTTATAAAGGACAATTCTGCCTGGTTTTAGGCTGGTAGTCATCTGTTTAAGGGCATAATAGTTTGTTTCTTAAAGATTTATTTGTTTATTTGAAAAGCAGAGTTATAGAGAGCCAGAGACAGAGAGAGAGGTCTGATATCCGCTGGTTCACTCCCCACATGGCCACAATGGCTGGAGCTGTGCTGATCCGAAGCCAGGAGCCAAGAGCTTCTTCCAGGTCTTCCACATGGGTGCAGGGGCCCAAGGACTTGGGCCATCTTCTACTGCTTTCCCAGGCCATAGCAGAGAGCTGGATCAGAAGAGGTGCAGCCGGGTCTCAAACCAGCGCCCATATGGGATGCCGGCACTGCAAGCAGGAGCTTTACCCACTATGGCACAGTGCAGCCCCCAAAGAAAATAATAGTATTTTTTAGGCTTTTATGAGTTATTCAAAAGTACATGCAAACTCAGACTAAAAGTACTGGTTTGGGAGTCCTCCAAGACCGTGCTCACTTTTGGTGATCGGCTAGAAGAAGCCAGAGCGGTTGACCTCATGGCTCATATTTATTACAGTGATACAGTAAGCATGCACAAGAGAGGTCAGTAAGGGAAGAGATCTAGTGGAGTCTGGAGACATTCTGTTACAGTTTTCCTGTGCTCGCTCTCCTGTATAATAAATCATATAGAACCTACCCTCCTTCCAGCAATGAAATTGTGACCGTGTGTATGTGATGTTTCTGCCCAGAGAAGTCCATTTGGCACTCAGAGTTTGGGGATTTTTTTGTGGTCTGGTCGCATAAGCATTCTCTGCCTAGCAAGCACCAAAATTCCAGGTGTCTACCATAAATCATATTGTTTGCACCAATGACTTAGGCCAAGGGGAAGGACCTTATCAGTTAGTAATGGAGCACCCATTGCAAAATCCATGTTCCCAGATAGCTGCCAAGGACCAACACTGCAAGACGGCTCTCCTGAGAACAGTGACCTCAGGCTTGCTCTGTTTAACTCTTTTATTCACAAGCCCAACTAATAAAGCATTTTTAGAATAAATACAATGGGGAATTATGGTCCATTAAACATATCATTGCATTTCTTTGCTGATATATTTCCTCTAAGATTTAACCATAATTTACCCCACATATAACATATAGCTGCAAATTTTCTTGGTCTTGTTGGCATATAGTGTAAAAGAAAGAGATTGCTTCATGTAATTCTAAGAAAATTTTAGGAGACCTCTGTTCATTAGAACAAAATAAAGCCCAACATATATTATCTCTTGAGCGCATAGATCCATCTTTTTGTGCCACAACAGGAGGCAAGGTGGTACAAAAACAATAGGAGGGAAAGTATTTGCTATTTTGCTATATTGGCTTGGCTGTTTCAGACCCAGCCCAACAGTTGAGGCTGTTTCAGAATGAGACAGTCTTTAAAGCAGCGATGGCCCTGGAGCCAGTTCCTTCTGGTTCCTGAATCTTTCTTGTGCTGCTAGGATCAAAGTTCATTCCCTCCTTCATGGTTACCCTTCCCTCTATACTTCTAAAAAATTACTTATGTATTCACTTATATTTTATTTGAAAGGCAGAAAAAGAGAAAGAGAGCTCTCATCTGCTGGTTCACTCCTCAAATGCCCGCAGAAGCCAAGACTGGGCCAGACCAAAGCCAGGAGGCTGGAACTCGATCTGTCTCTCACATGGGTGGCAGGGTCCCTAGCACTTGAGCTGCCTCCCAGGGTGCACATCAGCTGGAAGCTGGAATTGGAAGCGGAGCCAGGCCTCCAACCTGGGCACTCCAAGTGGGATGCAGGTGTCCCAAACAGCATTTTAACTGCTGTGCCAAAGGCTTGCCCCCACCCTACTTTTACCTTTGAACTCTGACAGCACTCAGGGAAAGGAGGAACCTTTTCCTGTTGCCGTTGTCTCTGGTCTCTTTCCTTCTAGGGAGCATGCTGCCTTCCAGCCTGGAAAGTTTCATTTTCTGGTGAATTTTTGATCTAGAAAATTTGAAAAATAGATAAAAAGCACCCAGGGGCTGCTATTGTGGCATAATGGGTTAAGCTGGCACCTGTGATGCTGGCATCTCATATGGGTACCAGTCCGATCCAGCTCCCTGCTAGTGCACCTGGGAAAGTAACAGAAGATGGCTCAAGTCCTTGGGCCCCTGCCCCGAGGTAGGAGACCTGGATGAAGCTCCTAGCTCCTGGCTTTGGCCTGGCACAGCCTTGACCACTGTGGCCATTGTGGCCATTTGAGGAGTGAAACAGTGGATGGATGATATCTCTCTCTCTCTCCCCTTCTCTCTCTGTAACTCTGCCTTTCAAGTAAATAAATCTTAAAAAAGGAATAAAAGCATTCAGCCTAACATAATCATTGTACTTATTTTGAAATATTATCTTCCAGTCTTTGTGCCTATATATTGCTTTTTTTCCCCATTGTAAGCATAATACTGAGTATATGAAGGTACTTCAGAAAGTTTGTGGGAATATGGACTTAAATGTAAGTTTATTTTTAAGCAAAATTTTTGAAGTCTTTGCACAGTTTTTTTCATCATCCGTTTTCATGAACTTTTTGAAGACCCCCCCACCATGTGTGTGTGAGTGTACATATATGTTTCCATTACACTACATATGTGTGCATTTGCCCCCCAACTCTTTTGTTTTAAAAACTATCAAACCTACAGAAAAGATGAAGCAATAGTATAGTGAACACTGGTGTCCCCTTCATGGAGGTTCATCAGCTGTGACTGTGTCAGCACGTTTGCTCCCTCTTCCCCGTGCCTATAGACTTATTTCTGAATCACTTAGAAGCAAGTTGCAAATATCATAACACTTCACAGCAAAATACTTTATCAGTTGTTTCTTAAAATTACAGCTATTTTCTCACACAACTGTAATATCCTCGCACCCAGGAAAATTAACATTAACTCAGTGACATCTCATTTAAATTTTTCCATTTATCCCCAAATGTCTTTTTAGATCTTTTTTTTTTTAATTAAGAAAATTAATCAACAATCCATTAAAGGTTCACCTGGTTATGTTTCCTTGGTTTCTTTTGATCTGGAGAACTCACACTGCTGTTTCAGTTTTTTGTAATGTTGACTTCTGCGAAGTGTCCAGACCAGTTGTCCTGTAGAAATGACGAGAATCTGGAATTATCTAGTTGTTTTTTCATGATTCCAGTGAATGTTAAGTGTTTTTGAAAGAATAGCTCATTGGGGCTGTTGTGTACTTTGTAAGTACACACCAGGAGGTATGTAAGGCTGGTTGTCTCAGTGTGGCTGATGCTAAGTTTACCACCTGATTAAGGTAGTTATTGTTTGGAGATGTCCTTCGCAAAAGAGTATTCTCCATTTCTAAAATAGCATCCCCCACTGAAATGAACTAGGGCTCCTGGAAGAAGTGATGATTTCAGGGCTGGGACAGCAAAGTACAAGATGAGCCTGAACATGTTGCTGTATTTAAAGCAGGGAACGTGTAAAAATGAATGGGCTGTGTGTTTCACAAGGTCAAAGAAACCAGCTTGAAAGGCCACCTGCTGGCCTCATTTTAGACACTTTGAATGTCAAAAAGAACAATTGAATTATAACACATTGGATCATAACAATTGGATTATAACACATTGCAGTTTTTGAAATTCCATGAGTCCATATTCAGAAAACCCAAAAGGAAAAAAGGAAAAGAAAGGCGATTAAAAAGGGAGAAGCAACTTGCATGCAATAACAGACTTATCTGAGGACGTTCAGTCGATGCCACAACCTCTGGGTGAAGGTTCTGGGGGAGAGAACCTCGCCAGATTCACAGAGTACCACATAGATTGTAATTAGAGGCTGGCATTACGCACTGAACACCTCGCAGCACATTTTTCCAAGTTGCATGAGGGTCGTGACATTTAACGGCTGCAGGGTTTAGCATTCACACAACACACCATACGTATTGGAGCTTATTCTTTTCCCACCCCCGTGCTGGGTGCTAGAGAATCAACACTAGCTGAATAGGGGGCTATTCCCCAGTCTGGGGGACTCAGCAGGTAGGATAACAGTTCTCTAAACATTCTGGGGACAGGCAACCTGAGATGGCAAGGGAAGTTGGCACCCACTTCCTGGAAAACAGTACAGACATTCTGGTTGGAATCAGTACTCTCCTGGTGTTCAGAGCCCTGGTGCCCCACCCCCAGAGGCTTTCTTCTAGGGGCTCTTTAGCTGCAGCCCCAGACCTGCTGGCACACAGTCCCCCAGGCATGAGAGCTTGTTCCTTCCTCCATTGTTGCACCCACGGGGTGCGCCCAGGCTATCAGGCTGTGCTACCATCAGGTAAACATTTTGCTGCAAATGGCGCCCTTATCCACGGTGACCTGGCTGCGTGGATTCCTCCCCTGTCCCATGGCCAGCACGTGCTGGAGATTAGCACTTTTGACATCCACTCCCCCTTCCCTGAATTTTCTGCCGTGCTCTGAGGGACAGTGCAGGTCAGGACTCACCAAGTTCAACCCCGACTTTTCTTTCCCAGGTGGCGGCTGTGAGCTCACCCTTGTGTGTATCAGTTTCTTTAGACAAAGGGGATGCTCACAGCTCCCACCTCACAAGGTGGCGCGGGCACTTATGTTTCACACTGAATGTGAAGCACTTAGCACAGTGCCTGGTCTATGGGAAGAACTTGAATTGTTACAATTGTTATGCTATCATCATTAATTTTGCCGTAGTTCTCATCTCTTTCATCTCTTGCCTTCTGCAAAGCCTCCTACTTGATCTCTGTGCCTCCGCCTTTCCCCTCCTCATCCATCTCCTGCTGTCAGAGTGATCTTCCCACCTTATTTGGGAACTGAAAACCCTCAGGGACTTCTCTTGGCTTATGGCATAAAATGCTTACAAATCCTGCGGAACAGCTTGCGGGTTCCTGAACTCCCTAGAGGTTTCCACGGCTGTTCCTCTTGGCTCTTGGTGTACCTTCCGGAATTGCTTAGCCAGAGGGCCCTGCTGGTCTCTATCCTATTAGGATGCTGGTTCACGGAGTGCTCGCAATGGGCATCAGAGGTGAGAGCAGCCCCTGCCTTGCTTTCAGAGTGTGCGTGTCTCCCTTGAAGGCGTGCTTAGCCCACAGTGGTGTCTCTGCTTTCTTTTCGACTCAGCAAGATACTCTTTTTTCCCCTATGTGAATCTGATGTTTAGTTTCCAGCACTGTTTCGAATGTGGGATCACCTTGGCTTTTGACTGTTGGACAGTGTTGATGTTGCCTGGGGCTGCTCTTGTAATAGATAATGCGAATATTCTATTTCTGTGGGGGATAGTATGGATGAGTAGAGCAGGTGCTGTGGCTTTGACTTCTGGGTCTGCCACTTGCCAGATAATTTTTTCCTAGTCACTACTCCTAAACCTCTTGATTCTCTCCTTAGGGCCACTGTGAGGAACAGTTGAGATGTGCTTTGTAAACTTTAAACTGCTGTCAAAACACTACTTTCCCCCCCTTGGTTACATTTCAAGCAAAAGTGAACTGGGGAAAAACTCCAATTCTTTCTTGTTTTCTGTTTGAACAGTTCTTTTAAACATCTTTTGAAGCAGTTCCCCTGTGATTGTTTGACTTCAATCCATACCTTGAGATTCTTTTTTTTCCTGGCAAATTATTGTTAATAAGCCACCTTTGAGTCCACCTTCCCTTGGGATTAAATGTTGGTTGAAAGGCACTCTTTGCTGCTTACGGTGCACTGTGGTGTTGATGCAGTGCCAACCGGAGAGGAGCTAACGGTGCTACACACTGCTGTGCTTTTCACGCCCTGCCTGGGTTGAATTCTACTGTTTACTATGAAATGCAAAACTCATTCAGAGCTTACTTAGTTTTTATTCCATTGCTCTTATGTTTTATGGCTTCCAGGGGGAAAACTGTATGCATGGCAACCTGTTTTTAAAACATGTTTTTTCACAAGAAATGGGTTTTGATGTAAAGTATTGTAGGAGTTCATGCATGCTGGGAATCCTAACTGTGCCATTACAGTTTTTAAGATTCCAACCACCTCTTTCTGTTAATGGAGAAGAAATTATTTAACAGCTGCCTGGGGATAGCATAAAAGGTGGGATATGCAAGGTATTGCTCTACCCTTTCCATAGTGCCTTGGAAAATAGGTTTTCTTATTTGGGGAATTTATTAAGCAGTAGGAGTGTTTGGCAAACAAACTTGACTATGACAAGCCTTGTTTGTCAAGAATCACTTATGTAGTATTGTGTTCAAATTGTGTAACCTAAACAAGCATGCCAGAGAGATAACTTGCTTTGATTTGATTAACTATGGATAGCCATACCTTTCAAAAAAACTTTTTAAGGAAATAACCATGAAGACTTCTACATGGTGTTATAGGTTTTTTTTTCATTTGTTTTAAAATCTGCAGTGTCAAATAGAATGTTCTGCAATGATAGATATGTTCCATAATCTGCACTATAAAATGTGGCAGCCCTTTGCCACATATGGCTGTCAAGCATTTGAGATATGACCAACAAAAGTGAGGAAAGGAATTTTACATTCTGTTTGATTTTAATTGTTTTAAATGTAGACAGCCATCGTGGCTTGTGGCTACCATTTTGGACACTGCAGCTTTAAAACTTCTTCCTTAAATGTCACAACACACATAAGAATTTATGAATGTGTCTGTATTTTGTGACGCTTCATAAAATTTAACACCCAAGACCCTAATATCTGATAATTCTTCCCAGTGATAGATTTGTGGATGCTATGTGAATATACAGAGAGGATTATTCAAAAAGACAGGTTTGTCTTAAGATGGAGCTGCAATGTCTCCTAATTAAGTGAAAATATACCCAGATAATTCTAGCTTATGACTTTTTATTATTAAAAATAAAAATATTTTTTTAACAGGCAGAGAGAGAAAGAGCTAGGAGCCAAGAGCTCAGTCTTGGTCTCCCAAGTGGGTGGCAGTCACCTCTGCTGTCTCCCAGAGTCTGCGTTACCAGGAAGCTGGGGTCAGGAATTGGAGCTACGACTAGAACCCAGGCACTCCAGTGTGGGATACAGGCATCCTAACCACTAAGCCAAATGTCTACCTCTCATGACTTGTTTTTAGTTTGTTCTGTGTGAAACAAAAATGAACCCCTAAGTCATGTGTGGCACACGAGCTATTGTTATTCTGCATTCACTTGATGACCCACATTTTACTTCTCACGTTTGTTTGTTTGCTGGCAAACAAATGCCCTAAAATCAGCAAGTATAGCAGTAATGCCCATTTTGATAATTCTGTTCTTGAGTGCCCTGGTTTATTTTCTTGTCCTACCGTGGGTCTCTGAACACATATGAAAGAAAATTAGTGAACACAGCCATTAACCTTGGAGCTGAGTAACAAGCTGAGCCTCATTTTTTTAGGCTCAGCCCTGCCATTTTGATGTGTTGGCAGAGTTTGGGGCAGATAACCTCCAGATAGGAAATGAGCAGCACTAGGTTAGAAGCCGACTTACCCAGGTCCCCTTGCCAGTATGGATAGGGAATTACATGTGATGCAAGAAATTATTCTGAAAAGCACGCAGTTAGCAGTTTTCATTGATTCTTTATATTTCCATGACTTTTGGGAGCAGATGCTAAGTTCTGAATAAACATAACATCATAAATAGCAACAGCTTACATTTTTAGATAGTTTTCAGAGCGAGTTCATGCATCCTCTTTTGTCCTTAGTAGCATTTTTGGTGAGTTTGTAGTTGTTATTGCTAATTTTTTCTAGACTTTCAGGAGTCAGGTGACCTGTCCAAAGGTACATGGCTAGTACGTAGTATAAGCCAGAGTGTGTAGGGGAGATGTGAGCTACCTTACTCTTCCTGGACTAGTGACCTGCTCAGTATAATGGGAACTCTGCCGCATCTTCAGCAGATGAGCCATATGAGTCACCCAATGCCCTTGACCTCCATTTCCTGAGTGCAGCTTCCAGCCGTGCTAATTCTCTGGCATGAAATGTTGCACAGACCCAAGCCAGAGTCTACATTTGAGTAGTCAGAGCCCATAGATAAGGATATATCCATTTTGAGGGCAGTTTTTATTTATTTTTTAATAACATTCTTTGGTTCTTTCTAAGTAACAGAAGTGATCTTCCTGAACTAAAATCTAAATAGGAACTTTTTTGTACTTGATGAATTTTCAGGATATGTTATGTATATACGCATACTTCAAAAAGTTCATGGAAAATGGAGTTAAAAGATAAATTTATTTTTGTACCGAACAATTTGAAATCCTTGCATATTTTCATAATATGCTTTTTCCATGAACTTCTCGAGGACCCATTATATTTCTAACATACCTTGTCTTTTCAGCCAATTCTATTTTTAAAATGTTGGTTTTCATTTATTTGAAAGGCAGACAGAGAGCTTCCATGTGCTGGCTTACTACTCAAATGTACACAACAGTCAAGCCTGGGTGAGGCCAAAGCCAGGAGCCCAAAACTCAGTCTGAGTCCCCCACATGGACGGCAGGGATCTGACTATTTGAGCCATCACCCACTGCCTCTCAAGGTGTCCATTAGCAAGAAGGTGAAATTAAAAATGAAGCCGAGACTCAAACTCAGGCATGCTGATGTGGGAAGCAGGTGTCATAAATGGTAGTGGTGTTGTTTTAAAGATTTTTATTTATTTGAAAGGCAGAGTTACAGAGAGGCAGAGGCAAAGAGAGAGAGAGAGAGGTCTTCTATCCACTGGTTCACTCCCCAGATGGCTGCAGTTTGGCTGGAGCTGGGCCGAACCAAAGCCAGGAGCCTGGAACTTAATCCGGGTCTCCCACACAGGTGCAGGGGCCATCCTCTACTGCTTTCCCAGGCCGTAGCAGGGAGCTGGACTGGAAGTGGAGCAGCCGGGACTCAAACCGGTGTCCATATGGGATGCTGGCACCGCAGGCAGCAGCTTTACCTGCTACACCACGGTGCTGGCCCTGTAAGTGGTGTCTTAACCTCTGGGCTAAATGCACACCGCTTTTGCCAATTCTTAATTTTCTTCTATCTCCTCTCCGTACTCTACTGCCCATCATCTACCTTTGCTGTTTTGTCCACAAGTCAGGGAGGAGAGTGAGCATGTGAACAAAAAACCAGGTTGTCTTGATGATGTTTTTTATTCACACTCAGTATGTGTAAAGTGAAACCTTTGTTTTCTAGCCTGTCAGCATTGTGTTTCTCCAAGTGTGCTTTATTTCCTTAAAAAAAGTGGAATTTCACCTGCTAAGGAATTCAGATTTTTTTATTGCTACAATTCATTGAAAGCTTGGCCAAGGCTAGCGATGGGTCAGGCCTCAAACACTTCCCGGCAGTGTTGTCTCCACAGATAAGTAGATTCCAAGTGGAGGTGAGGAATGTGCTGATTTATTTGGAACCGAGCAAGAGGAACCTCAAACGAAACCATGGCTTAGACTGAAAGCTCAATTACAGAGTTACCACATGGAGATGTGTTTATTTTATTTAAAAAAATTATTAGAATGAGTGAGCAAGTGTTCCCATTCTCTGGTTTACTCCCCCAAATGCATCTAACTGACATCTGGGGCTGGGTAGAAGCCAAAACTGGGAGCTAGGAATGCAATCCAGGTTTCTCACGTGGTTGACAGGAACCCTGCTGCCTCCCAGGGAGTGTATTGGCAGGAAGCTGGAGTCAGGAGCTGGGGATGGGAATCAAACCCAGGAATTGCGAATTCTTATACTGGCCTCTTGACCATGAGGCTAAATGCCTACTCGCTAGAAGGCCTATTTCTAAGAGAATCCAGCATGGTGACATGTATGTCAATAATTGGCCCTATTTTATTTTGTCTTTTTTTAAGATTTATTTATTTATTTGAAAGTCAGAGTTACACAGAGAGGGGAGAGGCAGAGAGAGAGAGAGAGAAAGAAGGAGAGTCAGAGAGAGAGAGGTCTTCCATCCGCTAGTTCATTCCTCAGATGACTGCAACAGACAGAGCTCAGCTGATCCAAAGCTAGTAGCTTCTTCTGGGTCTCCCACGTGGGTGCAGGGGCCCAAGCACTTGGGCCATCTTCTACTGCTTTCCCAGGCCACAGCAGAGAGCTGGATCAGAAGTGGAGCTGGGGCTGGCGCTGTGGCATAGCGGGTAAAGCCGCCGCCTGCAGTGCCGGCATCCCATATGGGTGCTGGTTCAAGTCCTGGCTGCTCCACTTCTGATCCAGCTCTCTGCTATGGCCTGGGGAAACAGTAGGAGATGGCCCAAGCCCTTGGGCCCCTGCACCCACATGGGAGACCCGGAAGAAGCTCCTGGCTCCTGGCTTCGGATCAGCGCAGCTCCAGCCATTGCAGCTATCTGGGGAATGAACCAGAGAATGGAAGACTCTCTCTCTGACTCTCCTTCTCTCTCTGTGTAACTCTGACTTTCAAGTAAATAAATAAATCTTTAAAAACAAACCAAAAAAAAGAAGTGGAGCAGCCAGGACTCGAACCAATGCCCATATAGGATGCCGGTGCTGCAGACCAGGGCTTTAACCTGTGCCACAGTGCTGGCTCCCCTATTTTAAGCACTGCATGTAACTCAAGGTAATCAGAGCATCCCATTTATTTATTTATTTATTTATTTCTCTTTCTCTCTCTCTCTCTCTCTTACTCTCTCTCTTTCCCTCCCTCCTTTCCTTCCTTCCTCCTTTCATTTCTTTCTTTCAAGATTTATTTTTTTTTTTGTTTGAAAAGTTACACAGAGGCAGAGAGAGAGAGGGAAAGTCTTCCATCTGCTGGTTCATTCCCCAAATGACCGCAGCAGGCAGAGCTGTGCCGATCCGAAGCCAGGAGCCAGGAGCTTCTTCCAGGTCTCCCACAAGGGTGCAGGGACCCAAGCACTTGGGCCATCTTCCTCTGCTTTCCCAGGCCATAGCAGAGAGCTGGATTGGAAGTGGAGCAGCAGGGACAGGAACTGGCGCCCATATGGGATGCTGGCACTGCAGGCAGAGGTTTAGCCTACTACGCTGCAGTGCACATATTTCTAATTTAAAAATTGCATAATCTCACAAGTTATTTTTCAAACCTTGGGCCTATGAAAATGCTGATTGGAATGGATAACTTTCATGCTGCTGACATAGAAATCTTAGTGAAAATATGATCTGAAGGGGATAGAATTTCAAGGTGATTTAGAGAGTACATTATCATTTCGTATGTGTGCTACTGGGTGCTTCCCAGGTCTTGAGCCAACATGCATGTCTTAGTCCTAATGAGCACCCAGTTCCAGCTCCCTATAGAACTTGCTGGCCATAATGAGGAGCTGCCGTGATCCGCAAACACAGAGGCAAACACAGCTGAGTATCTGGGGAGCTGCTGTGGTCCTTAAAGTCAAAACCCAAAGTGTAGCTAGAAGAGAAGAATAGCATTTGACTGGGGGATCGGTATGCAGCTGTCTTCACTGTCCTGAGGCCTTCCGTGTTGCTGGGGGGAGGAATAATGTCTTTTTCTCATCTGTGTTAAGGTTCCAGGCTGAGGCCCCTGCGAAGAAAGACTATTAACAAGAGAAAAGTATGCACTCTTTGATGAGGAGTGTGCAGTCATGGAGAGAGGTGATAGGGCAGAAGGAGCGTGATCTCATGGTAATAAACTTGGGGAACTTCTCTGTGTCCCTGTTTCTGTGGAAACAAGGATGCTTCCTTCCTCCAGGTAGAGGGAGGGTGCCTCTCACCAGAGGTTCTAAGGCTCTGCTTTGTGGAAGAAGGGCACGTGAGAGTGAGAGGGGCCTTCTTGAATATCCTCTCCAGTTTCTTCAGCTTAAAACAGTCACCCTCCCAAGGTGCCCTAGCTTGGGGTAGTATGTCCCGAACCTTGTCGTTGCCAGAGGAAGCAGTTGTCATCCGAAGGGTGAGACATGAAGGCTGAGCATCCAGGAAATATTTTCTGTGATGTTACTGCACTTGAGAACAGATTGAGACCAGTAAGGGATAGGACTCGGTAATGTTCACATCCAGATGGAATGAGATATTGGCCCTAGTAGGACAAGAGCAGATTCACAGAAGAGAAATAAGTTGCTACCTCAATATTCGTTTTAAATCAGTTTATTAGTATAGTACCTCTAGTAGAAAGCAAGCAACAAGCAAAGCAGAAGAGCACTATGAATTCAAGGCTGCTGCTGCTTTTAGGTTTAGAAACCGTCAGTGGTCTTTAGAAGATAAAAATCTTGGTTCACATTGAGATGCGTTTTGAACTTTTGTCAATGAGTAACTTCAGTTTACCCTGAGAGCAAGTGACCCATTTTTCTGACCAAAGAAGGACATTATTGTTTGTGGTTGGACGGACTTCTTTCTAGTGACTGGACTGTGATACTAGAGTATGCCTCAATATTTTCTCTGAGTGGGGACTAATACGGAAAGTGTTTGGGACCATAAGTAGACTTCTGTCTTCCTAAATCAGATCTTCTTCTGATCTAGCGACAGATACAGTGATGCCAGTGATGACAGCTTTTCAGAGCCGAGGACAGCGGACTTGGAAGTGAGCTGAAATGGGTGTGTGACTCAGAAGAATGGCGGCTCCCTGAGCAGGTAAGGTGAGCTCTTTGAGTATGCTTTGTATTACAGACAGGCAAGCTGTCTCCGTGTGGGAGAAAGCATTCTAGGACTTGTCTTGCAGGACTCTGCTCCCTCTGGATGCTTCCATTGGACTGGCACCGTTAGGACGACCAACTTGATAGTCAAGGCACTGTCGAGAGTTCTTGTGTGGGGAAAGTGGGAATGCACCTGAGGCCAGGGATGAATCTAAAAGTACGCCTGTAAATATATATACCTGAAGGCTTTAGTGATCAGGGTTGTAATCGTCTAGGTCAGAGGTTGGCAAACTTTTTCTGTAAGGCCAAATAATAGATATTTTATTCTTGGGGCATGTCCTCTGTCACAGCCACTCAACCCTGCCACTGTAGTGGGAAAGCAATCATTAGTAATATGCACATGAACAGGCTTGGCTAAGCTCAATAATACTTTATTAAGGAAAAGTACTTGCTAGGACTGGTGTTGTGGTACAGCAATTTAAGCTGCTACTTGCAATGCTGGCATTGTGTATCAGAGTGCCAGTTTCAGGCCCAGTTGCTCTGCTTCCTATCTGGCTTCCTGCTAATATGCCTGGGAAAACAATAGATGAAGACCCAAGACCCAAGTCTCCCTGCCACCCACATGGGAGACTAGGATGGAGTTCCAAGTTCTTGGCTTCAGCCTGGCCGAGCCCTGGCTGTTGTGGCCATTTGGGGAGTGAACCAGGGGATGGAAGATCTTCGCCTCTAGGTCACTCACAGAAAAGCAAGTTTGCTTGGATTTGTATTAAATAAAGTAATATTTTGTTTCTTTGTAGAGAGGTACAAGAGCCAACTTGGTGTTCAAGGGCAGCTTGTTTCCCCGTGGCTCTGTTGTACATTATGAGGGACAACAGCAGCCTGAGTAACTTGTTAAAGTCCTATTCGGTGGCAGGTGCTGCCAAGGGTCAGCCTAGAGCTTACGGCATGCCTTGAATTGGATCCACTGCACGTTAGTGCGGACAGCAGCTTCTGGGAGCGGTGTACAGAGTTCATCGGTCCAGTGTGAGCGCTCTTCATGTTTCACTAAGAGGCAGCATGCTCCTGTTCATTAGCGGGAAGCCACGCTGCATCCATGTAGGTTTGCCTCAAACATGGAGACCTTCAGGAGCAGGAGATATTCTGAAGACTGGCACTGTTGTTGCTGACTCTGCTAATACTTCCGTTCTGTCGTGTGTGTCTGTGTGTCTGTGTGTGTTTTTTTAAAGCAGCTGAAGTAACTGCAGTCAAGATGAAAGAACTATGCGAAGAAATCACGACACTCTTACAGACTCCATGTGATCTGCACCAGCCATGGGATGTAGAGTCTCAAAGGGAATCTAGTAACGCATACGTCCAGGAGCCAGAGCCAAAGGGGTACTTTTCTTTTCCCTCCAGGGGCAGTCTTTAGTCGTCACAAATTTCTGCAGCCAATTAAGTTTTTCCCAACAACCTCACGGGGGAGAAAGTGTGTTTGCATTTTGTGCAGGCTGTCACGATGTCGAGATGATGAGCAGGGGTCCTGGTAACTGGGCCTTTGCCACACTGAATGGGACGAGTGGCAGGGTACATGGCTAGGACGAATTTTGAGTCAAAAACGAGTCTTTCTGCTACCTGGAATTCAACCACAGATTTGTGTGTAGCCCATGGTTTTTCCAGTTTCTCACCCTGTTTATTTCTTGTTATACAGAAAACTTAGCAGGCCCAAGAATATGGGGTGGTAAATAAGGGCCTTCACCTCAGGCATACAATTTAAGGAGGTTTTAAAAAAAACTCAGGAATCAGGATCAATAATATATCTGTTTTTCTTTGGAGGTAAAATTCACGTAACATCTTTTAACCATTTTACAGTTCAGTGGCATTCAATGATGCTGTACAAACACCACCGTTACCTGTTTCCAAGACATTCTCAGCACTGCGAAATAAAGCCCTGTACCTATTAGTTGTCACTCCCCATTCCCTTATCCTTCGGTAACCACCTATCTTGTTTCCATTTCTATGAATTTTCCTGTTCTGAATATTTCATATACACGGAATCGTACAATATGTGTGCCCTTTTGTTATCTGGTTTCTTTCATGTGGCGTAATGTTGTCAAGGTTCATCCTTGTTGTAGCCTGTATCAGAACTTCATTCCTTTTTATGGCTGAATAAAATTCCATTGTATGTATCTACCACACTTTGCTGATCTATTCATCTGTTGATGGACATTTGGGTTGTTTCCACCTATTAGGAATAGAGAGAGCTGCTGTGAACATTGACATGCAAATATATATATCTGTTTTTCATTCCTTTGGGATTATATATACTTCAGAGTAGAATGTTGTGTCATATGGTAATTCTGCTTAGCTTTCAAGGGAGGGTTCACAATAATTTAATGCAGTTAAAAAAGAGCTGTATGTATTTGAAAGGCAGAGTGCCTGACAGATGGGGGGGGGGAGAAAGAGAGAATGAATGAATGAATGAATGAATCTACCTACTCTGGTACTCTCCAAATGCCCAGGCCAAGCCAGGAGCCTGCAGCTGCATCCAGGTGTGCCACATGGATAACAGGAGTACAAGTACTTGGGCCATCTTCCACTGCCCTGCCAAGCACATTAGCAGGAAGCTGGATCAGAAGCAGAGGAGCTGGAATTCCACCATACACCCTTAACCCTCTGAGCCACAATGCCTACCCTTTATTATGATATTCTTAAAACATCCAAGTTAGTGAAAAAATTCACAATGAACCAGATATTAAGTTTGAAAATAAAGATTGTCTCCAGCTCTGCACCTCCCTCACTGCCCCAGCCCTGGCCCCCATTATACAACATCCTCTCCTAGTAGGATAGCTAATTTTCCCTGTTAAATATGCTTGAGATGATTGAGTTGTTGCTAACATTTAAGCTTTCTAGTGCTGGTTTACATATTTTAACTGCTCAGTTCTCTCTCTCTCTCTCTCTCTCTCTGTAGTTGTTTTGGCCTTTCAGCTTTTTTTTTTTCTGATGCTGTAACACTGGTATTACAGAAATTTCATCTACTCAACACGTGCAGAAATGAAATGAGTAATTCTGGTAAACAAAAATATTAAAAGAGCTTCAGGGATCCACTTGTGAAAATTATAGCTTGAAGATCACAAGAGGCTCCAAATGAAAAGCTCACAAGGTAGGTTAAAAGCTGGAGTAGGTCTCTTAGAGAGAGGGCTGGATGCACAGAGGGGGATACTTTAACATCACAAAGGGGGTAGTCTGGCTTAAATGGAAGTTTTCAGTTTTAATGATAACAGATTTCTAAGCTCACTTTTAACTGAGTGCTGTTTCTGCTGGCTAACATGCCCATAAATAGGACCAGAACAAAGAGTACTTAACAAACAATAAACCAGACTCTGTTGTTGCTACCGGAGGAGGTTTTTCTGTTCTGGAAACTCTCCTTGAACTTGGAATCCAGAAAGGTGGTAGCAGCCTGGCTGCTTAGAATTCAGGAGAATCATGGGATGTGAGCATCTAGACAGTTACTATAAATCATTAACTCAGCAAAGGTATCTTGGACCCCCCCAGCGTGAGCCGGGCATGGTGTCAGGTAATAGGGGTACTCCGGGGAGGGAGGAGCAAGCTACCTTCTTGCCACTCACTGTTTCGGAGGAAGGTAGGTTTTAAACAACTCTATAGGGAAAGAAGGACTTAATTATAATTGTGATACTGTTACCCACCCAAAATTTAGGGTCCACTTCCTGGCACGTTGTAAGAAACACACCAGAAGGAGTTGTCACACAAAGGAATGTATTTGCAGTAAATAAGGAGACCATGGGAAATCATTTCCAAAGTTGTGGCTCCCCAAGCAGGGGAAGTAGGTATCTTTTATTTTAAGGGAAAATTAATACATAAGAGGGGACATTCTTGTCATTGCATGCGGGGGCGGGTATAAGTCCAAGTCCAGGCAGACAGAAACATGTACCAGTTTAAGTTGCATGTCATGGAAATGAGGCTTAAGCTTTTCCAGAGGCAGAGAGCTTAACATTAAAATGAAGCAAAGGACTGTGACCTTTAAGGAATTCTGGTCTGTCTGAAAAGCCCATGAGAGCATTTCAGGCATGGAAATCCAAGACACTGTGGCAAAAAATATCCTACATGAAGGATCTCTGTGAGTGAGACCCTGGTGGAAAGAAGGGGCCATCAAAGAAGGAGGTACCTTTCTCTGAAGGGAGGAGAGAACTTTTACTTTGGTTATGGCCTTGTCTAAATAAGGTTGGAGTTTGTGGACTCATGAGGCTTCCATAGCCTTGGCAACTCATGACAAGAGCCTTGGGTGATTACTGATGCCATAAATAAGAGTGTCAATTTATTAACAATAGGAGTCGCTGTGCAGTAACTTCCCATGCCGGACCTCTGTCCTCAAAAAGTTGTATTTTAATTACCTCTAAGGGCTTGCAAAAGATGTATCATTCTTGGGTGCTTTTTAAAAGTTAATTAAGTTTCTAAAAAAAAAGTGAAATTCAAGATGCAATGACTTTGAACAACTCTTGACTGTTGAGGAACAGTTTGTTTTGTTTTGCTTTTTGTTTTTTTATTATGCAAATTGTTAAACTCATTTCTTAGTATAGATTTGGTCTTCTGTGCATAAAGTCAATCAAAAATGAATCTTGGAGAATGGGACTGGGCATGGGAGAGGAAAGAGGAGGAGGGATAGGAGAGTGGATGGGAGAGTGGGTATGGTGGGAAGCATCACTATATTCGTAGAGTTATACTTATGAAATGCATGAAGTCTGTATTCCTTAAATAAAAGGTTTCTTTCGGGGGAAATAAATTTTAAAAAATTAAAAAAAAAAGCAGCAAAGGGTGACTTGTGGATACTTTCTGAACCAGTTGCCCAGGCCTTGCTCTTGCAGGAGGGTCTGGCCAAGTCCAGGGTGCCTGGGGATCGCATCTCTCCCTGGAATGTGACTGAAAGACAACTTTGGAGAATATCAGGGGCTTTTAGGTTCTCGAAATAGAAATGAGTCACAATAAAGACTTGAGGTGCTTGGGGCATTTAGCCAGTTACAGAGGCTCTGAGAGTGTCAAAGGTCAAGGACAAGAGCAAGGAGGCATGTGAGGAAGCTGGGTCTGAAGCGTGGAGTAGCTGAGACTTGAAGCAGCACTCTGATATGGGATGTAGGTACCCCAAGCAGCTGCCTAACCTGCTGTGCTGCGGTGCCACCCTGAGATGGTACTCTTGAAAGGATGGTTATATAAGCAGTGTGATTCCTGTGGCTCTACTTCCTGGTTCACCATGTGCTTATCGCTCAGCTATCCTCCAGCTTTGTCAGATGCCTGAATCAATGAGGCTACCCAGTTTTGAGCTGTGATCCCCTGAACTATAAGCCAAAATAAACTTCCTTCCTTCTTAAGTGGACTTCTCTCAGGCTTTTGGTTAAAGGAATGAAAAGCTGATGACTAAAGGCGCCATATCTTGGGGTAGCATGTCCTCAATCCCATCGTAAGCATCGTTTGGTTTTTTAAGATCCATGTCCATGAATATCTAAAAGATGTTGGGCAAATTATGCAAGGATAATTCTAAAAGGTCATGGAAAATTGAATGAAAAGATAAGTTTATTTGGGTGCACCTACTTCAGAAATCTAAGCATAGTGTTTTCATAGTATGCATTTTCCAACAAGACTGTGTCTGGGTGCCATTCAGTTTCATCTCCTGAGTGGGGCCCCCTTTCCATCCCTGTGGCCTCTTCAGTATTACCTGTTTCCTCTGAGAAGTGGAACAGTGCAAAGCTGGATAATCGGGTTGATACCATTTGACTATAGAGTTCATTTTTGAGCCTGAATATTAAATTTTAAGCTTTCCATCTTTCTTGAACAAGAAATTGCTTTGAAAAGAGATGTATTGCTTTGATTTATTTTCTCTGGGGGAGACTATACTTTCAGTTAATATGCTGGGATCATTCTGTAGAGTTAAAATAAAAGTCTCAAATTAGAGGTTGGAGCCACGAAACTAAACTTTTTCAGACTGAGTCTCCAGGGGAATCTCTTACCTAGAGAAACCTCATTGCATGCATCAGGCCACGATGAGGAGACATTATAATAGTTACCTCTGTAGAGAATTTAATGGTAAGAAATCAGTATTTAGTTAACTTAGGTTATCTACATTTCTGGAGTAGCAATTTTTGAGTTTATTTGCATAAGTATGTATTGTTTTAATGTCTCGAGACATAGGACAATTCAAGTTATTTTCAACCCAGATTCTGGCTTCTTCTTGTCTGATCCACACAAGATGATTTCTGATAGGATAAATTTTTTTTCATAGTTTTTTTTTTTTTGACAGGCAGAGTGGACAGTGAGAGAGAGAGACAGAGAGAAAGGTCTTCCTTTGCCGTTGGTTCACCCTCCAATGGCCGCCGCTGCAGCCGGCGCACCGCGCTGATCCTGGCAGGAGCCAGGAGCCAGGTGCTTTTCCTGGTCTCCCATGGGGTGCAGGGCCCAAGCACCTGGGCCATCCTCCACTGCACTCCCTGGCCATAGCAGAGAGCTGGCCTGGAAGAGGGGCAACCGGGACAGAATCCGGCGCCCCAACCGGGACTAGAACCCGGTGTGCCGGCGCCGCAAGGTGGAGGATTAGCCTATTGAGCCACGGCGCCGGCTCTTTTTTCATAGTTTTTAAAAAATTTGTTTTTCTGAGTATCACAAACTCCATGGTTTTATCCTATGAACTTTTTTTTTTTCCTTCTGGCCCACTTATCTTTCTTTTTTTCCAGCTGTGTTAGTCTGCTTCTCGTTACCTTAACTATAATACTCTAGTGGAGCTTCTTGAAAGAAAAGCTTTATTTCAGCTTACGTTTGGAAGTTCTAGTTCAGGATTGGGAGGCCCCATCACATGGTGTCTGGTGGAAGGTGGTCATGGTGAGTACAGAGGAATGATCGCATGGTGAGTCAGGAAGAGGAAAGAGAGAACCTAGGCCAAACTCAAACTCAAAATAAACCTCCCATTGAAAACCACCCACTGAAGGCACCCCCTCCCCATGACCTAAACACCTCCCACCAGGCCCACTCTTCTGATGTCCTAATTAGTTTAAGACGCCCACTCTTCTGATGTCCTAATTAGTTTAAGACTCCACCCTTAATCCATCAACCATTAACATTAAGGTACTGGAGTTTAAACATCTGCATGTGCCTTGGGAACATAAATCCTGCTGTAACACCAACCTTCCTAAAGCATAACTCTTAATTTGGTTTGAAAGGAGTTTTCTTTTAACCTGTTTAAGAATGAAAAGGTAAAGAATGTGGTTATACATTTTTTTAATGTTCAAAGGGGGCATTATCTAAAGTAGCCCAACCCCAAACACACCAATCTGGCCACAAGTTAAAGCTCATTGTTTTTTCTGTATAGTAAAGATTTATTTATTTATTTGAAAGAGTTACAGTGAGTGAGGGAGAGACAGAGAGAGAGGAGAGAGATCTTCCATCCACTGATTCACTCCCCAAATGGCTGCAATGACCAAGGCGGGTCAGATGGAAGCCAGGAGCCAGGAGCTTCCTCCGGGTCTCCCACGTAGCAGCAGGGGCCCAAGCATTTGGGCCATCCTCTGCTGCTTTCCCAGGTGCATTAGCAGGGAGCTGGATCAGAAATGGAGACTCACACCATCACCCACATGGGATGCCAGTACTGCAGACAGCGGCTTAACCCACTATGCCACGGTGCCAGCCCTGAAGATAGTCTCTTAAAATGGATTTGGAAAGAATGCATGACATAAGGTTCCAAACTGAAAGGTTATAGAAAAATCTTTGACCTCTGCCCTCAGCTATCTTGTTCCTTTCCCTGGAGATCACTTTATCATATTGTCCTGGGCTCTTCAGAGACACAACATGAAAAGATGATTTTTTCCTATATTGTTTAAGAAATATTCTTATTTCAGAAGAGAGCCTATGTTTCTATTTAGTGGCAAAAGAATAGTTACGGGAGATAGAAAAGCTGCACAAGGAAAGGCCGGTGAGCGGTTCGGTCTGCCACAAGTGTTGTGCATGTGCTAATGGGCTCCACCCTAAGCTGGTAAGGCAGAGAATATGGATACCCTAGTGGACATGATCTTCCCGGGGAAGGCCCAGTGCTTGACCTGAATCCTGACAGCTGCGTAGGAGTTGAGTCGATGCACCTTTGTATTATAAATGCTGGCAAGAGCAGTTGTTGGCTGGCATCCCAGACGCTTCCCGAGGATTCTCCTGGGGAACAGTGTGCTCACATCCTCAAATAATGCTGCCCAGATTTGGAACAGCCTGAAAGTTGTGACTCACTGCGAAGAGTGTTGATTTCCGCGTCGACAGGCAGAGACGCTTTGATGGTGACAAACCCAGGTTCCCATCCTGGGTGTCAGAGGTGGTCCAGGATCCTCCTCTTCCCTTCTCTACCCCTGCTGCTCCCTAGACCTGTGCTTTCCAAAAAAGATGCTGTGAACCACATATATTACTTGACTTTTCTAATAGTCATACTAAGACATAAAAAGGAATAGGTGAGACTGATTTTAATACAGCATATATAAAGTACAATTTCAATATGTGATCGGTATTGAGACGGAACCCCTATAATGTAAAGGGAGGACCCAGCCACTCTTTCTCAGCCCAAGGTGACCTTTCCTGTCCTTTATCAAAAAGAATTTGCTGAATTGAGTGGGTAATACAGCTCTCCCAAAAAGGTTCTAATTGCCGACCTCAAAAAATCATTTGTTTCTCCAGTAGATAAATCCTTGATGGCGAGTGTTGTCCCAAGGAGTTTGTTTAGGGGAAGTAACATCAGGAGTAAAGGGGATTCTCACTAGACAACCTCAGCAGAATTCTCGCTGAAGGCAGGTCAGGGTGATAAGGTATTGGGGTAGTCATATAGCAAGGATGTGGGATTTTCGTTAAACTGACTTAGGAGCATTCTTGCTCAAAGTGGATTCTATAAGGACAGAGAGGGAAGCCCCAGGTTGGGCTGAGCCAAGCAGCTGGCTCAGAGAAGCCTGACTATTGGCAGATGTGCATCCAGATTCCCAGGAGATAATTCAGAGCACAACGGTATGTAATAAAACCTGAAAGCATCTCACTTTTAGTTGTACATACTTTCGTGTTTGGGTTTAAACCAGTACAGTATAGCCACACATGAGGCCTGGTAGTGGGTTTGGTAATTGCTCATTTTGCTTGTTTCTTTCAATGGCTCCCCCAGGTTTCCTGGTCCTCCACTGCCTCTGTTTTTCGAGAACTTTCTAGATGCCGAATACCATTTTTGAAAGGGGAAAAGACAGAGGCTAGCTGGGTTTGTTGTTCTGGTATCTACTGATCTCTACCCAGAACCATTGCATGGGGCAGTTACTTGGCAGTTCTCTTAGAGCTCTCTTAAGAACATTTGCAAGTAATACCTACTGTATGCATTCAAAGGAGAATAAACACAAGGCAGAAGTACACTAACTGTGAGTGTTTTCTTCTATATTTTATTCCTGATTCAAGCAGTGTAGAAAACAGCCAGACTCCCTGGGAAGCTTCAGATAGAAACTATTACTGTTCAGCAAATTTGGTCCTTCTAATCATTAGAACTAAATAAAATGGAACTTTTTAATAAAGAAATGTTGAGACATGCTAATTCAATTTATCAACAAACTTTTTTTTTTGAGTCAACTTTGCCAGTAGGGTACTAGACAGTAGGATATAAAGATGACTTAGGAGGAGACGCACAGGTGCCAGGGCAACAGGTGTCCAATGGCCATAGCTCCCATGGCAGCGTCACGAATCATTACGTACCAGAAGGTCCTGGCTCCCCAGACACTCCAGGTCCTGAGCACATACTGCATTTTGCACTTGTTCTGGTTCTGGGGTGCTTTCACACTTGGTCTGTAGGGGAGACACTGGTCTGTGCAGCTCAGCACTCTCTGTGGCCAGCTGGCTGTGGTGGGAGCATTTACATCTGGGAAATGGGCTTATGCCACGGCCAGCACTCCTCCCCTTGGCCATGTGTGCAAGATTTAGGGAAAAATCAATCAAAGTACTGTGTGAAGGGAAAACAAAACAAAGATGACTTAGAGTCCTATGTTCAAAGAATGCAGTCTTAAGTTAGGAGTGAATAGGGAGCTATTCCCACATGAGTAACGGCAAGAATCTTCCAGAGTGCATCCACAGAGGGAGAGAACAAAGGCGTGGCATCTTACTGTGGAAGGGATCGTGTGGTTGTCAGGTTTTCTATGTTACTCAGGGAAACTGCTTCTCTCACACCCATGGACAGGCACAAGAATGCTTTGCCCTAACCCGATGTAGGTGGGCCGATTTGTGGGACTGTGGCATGTTATATGAAAGGATTCTATGATAACAATAGTGGGACTTTCAGCTGTCGAATGAATGGTAGGAAATTCAGGCATGCTGTGCAGCTGGGAAGTTATTGAACTTGTAAATTGCCCTAGAACACCGTCCATGGTGCTCCTGATTCTTGTCTATTTCTGGCTTGATAGTAAATAATTGTGGAGTAGTATAATTCTTTTCTAATTTGAAACAGAATAATGGCAACCTAGGATGCCTGTAGCAGGTGGGGAGTCTCTAATATTAATGATACAAACCAAGTTGTTTTTAAATGTCAGTTAAGGCAAACCACGATTGTGGAACAGAAAATCCTTCAAGTTGCTGTGTAAATGATGTATGGCTTAGTTCAGAAGTGATAGTTAATGTTCACTGGAAGTTTGTTTTACATTTAGTACACAGTCCTGGGTCTGTTGATCTCAGGAAATGAGAATGTTCTCCTTTAAGGCTGGTCCTATAGAAGGAGGAAGCTTGGTGTCTGCTATGGACTGAATGTTTGTGTTGCTCTAATTCATATGTTGAATTTTTAAAGAGAGATCGGTGTATTTATTTTAGAGGCAGAGTTACAGACAGACAGCAAGAGAGGTCTTCTATCTGCTGGTTCACTCTCCAAACGGCCGCAACGGCTGGAGATGGGCTGATCTGAGCTGATCTGAAACCAGGAGGCAGGAGCTTCTTCCAGGTCTCCCACGTGGGTGCAGGGGCCCAGAACTTGGGCCATCTTCTGCTGCTTTCCTAGGCTCATTATCAGGGAGCAGGACAGCTGGATCAGAAGTGGAGCAGCCCATATGGGATGCCGGCATTGCAGGTGGTGGCTTAACCCGCTATGCCACAGTGCCAGCCTCTATACTTTCTTTTTTTCTTTCTTTTTTTTTAAGATTTATTTATTTGAAAGGCAGAGTTCCAGGGAGGCAGAGGCAAAGGGGGGGGGCGGTCTTCCATCCACTGGTTCACTCCCCAGATGGCCACAGAGCTGGGCCGATCTGAAGCCAGGAGCCAGGAGCTTCTTTTGGGGCCCCCACGTGGGTGCAGGGGCCCGAGGACTTGGGCCATCTTCTACTGCTTTCCCAGGCCACAGCAGAGAGCTGGATCAGAAGTGGAGCAGCCGGGACTCAAACCAGCACCCATGTGGGATGCCAGCACTGCAGGCGGCAGCTTTACCCACTCTGCCACAGCACCAGTCCCCCTATACCTTCTTATTTAAGAGAGGTGGGGGCTGAATCCTTAGACAGGGTACCCTGGCCTGGACAAGGGTGAACTGCCTGGCCTAGGCTGCTCCAGAGAAATGCTAAATGCAATTAGATGGAAGGCAGCAGTCTCCAATATCACATCATCTTCCCAATTGTGGTGTGATAGAATTTTTCCAAGTGCATTTTGTCTTTGTTTAATTTGAAGCCATACAATGTGGATCAGCCAGTTTTGGAATGGCAATTACAACTGTTTGCTCCTGGCAGCTGCCAAATCTTAAAGAAACAGACTAGCTTAAAATCAAATCTGGTTCTAGAAGGAGCTCAAAGAACAACGTGTAACCTGGAACACCACACTGAAGCACAGCACCAGTCAGGCAAACTCTTAAGGTGTCTTTGTCTTGTTCTGCCTTGTTTTCTTTGCTTCATCAGTTGCAGCTTCAATCTTACTGCTACTCCCAGAAGCTCAGCAAGGCAGCCATGGAGCACTTCAGGGGTTAAACTGCTTGGGCTTTAAACCCTGGGAATAAAGTTTATTGTGTAGGCAAAACTGCTGCTGGTGGGATTCCACAGCTGTGAGCAAATGTGGCGTGCCTACAAATTGGCAACCTCATCAAGGCAAGTTATTTATTATCTGCACCTGAGGTTATCTTTCACTACAAATCATTTGATGGGCAAACAAAATAGTAGGTAAGATGGTGGCATATACTTATGACATAACTGGAGATATCTTTTTTTTCAGTGAGACAGATTTTTTTTCCCCCACAGACACACCTGGAAGTGAACTGATTCTGCAAGCAGAAAACCTGGCCACTGAAAACTTTTTAAGCCCCTTTGCCATAGCTTGTTTAACCTTAAGAAATCCTGTTTTATGATAGAAATCAAGACCGCAGTGGTAAATATATAAATCCCTTTTATGAAATGTAGCTATAGAAAAGGTAAAAGTATATAAATCATTTAAATATATCAAATATATATCAAATAGCTGTATGAAATAGTGTCAATAAGCATTTCACTGAGAAAATATGGGGAATATTAACAGTGGTTTATCTTTGAGGGGTAGAGGATATGACTGGATTGTTTTTCTAAATTCTTTTATTTTTTCAGACTCTTCCAGAATGAGTCCATAAAACATTTTTTTAAAGATTTATTTATTTATTTGAAGATCAGAATTACACACAGAGAGAGGAGAGGCAGAGAGAGAGAGAGGTCCTCCATCTGATGGTTCACTCCCCAATTGGCCACAATGGCCAGAGCTGCACCGATCAGGAGCCAGGAGCCTCCTCCGGGTCTCCCACATGGGTGCAGGGGCCCAAGGACTTGGGCCATCTTCCACTGCTATCCCAGGCCATAGCAGAGAGCTGGATCAGAAGAGGAGTAGCGGGGACTAGAACCGGTGCCCATATGGGATGCTGGCACTTCAGGCCAGGGCGTTAACCCTCTGCGCCACAGCGCTGGCCCCTCTGTAAAACATTTGACTTCGTTTATTTGGCTTTAGAAAATGCCTGTGCTGCAGAGAGCTTAGCTCACCATGTGTCTCCATTCATGGCTCACTCCCCTATGTGCTCAGTCCAAGGCTTCTCACAGCATAACAGCCAGGCATAACAGCCAGGCACCGAGAGAGAATCCAGGTGCTGGAGATACGGAAAGAGAGGTAGAGACAAACAGATCTTCCATCTGCTGGTTCACTCCCCAGATGGCTGCATCAGCTAGGGCTGGGCCAGGCTGAAGCCAAGAGCTTCTTCTAGGTGTTCCACATGGGTGCCGGGGCCCAAGCAGTTGGGCCATCTGCTGCTGCTTTCCCAGGCACATTAGCAGGGAGCTGGTTTGAAAGTGGATCAGCTGGGAATTGAACTGGTGCCCATATGGGATGCTGGCTGTATAGGTAGTCATTTTACCTGCTGTGCCAGCAAGGGAGCCCTGATGCAAGACAGGAGTCAGTCTCCATAGTTCCAGGATGTTACCTCACTACATTCTGTTGATGAAGCCAGTCACTAAAGCCATGCCAGATTCCAGGAGAAGGAAATTAGACTTTACATTTAATGGAAAAATAGCAAAAGATCTGTTTCCATCTTTGATATATCTAAGTGGGCTTTTCCAGTTTTTTTTCCTTCAGTGAAGGTCACCACTGTGAGTGTGTGTGTGTGTTGGGGAAGGGCTCGTGTTGGTTACAACTCCAGCACTGGTTTCCCATTTCTAGGAAGACTGGATATGGGTCTACAGACACAGGCATCTGCTCTCACCTCCCACTGCTCACCAGGGAGGCCACAGTGTCAACTCGTGCTTACTTTGTGACTTTTTAGTTCACACTGTTTGGGGCCCTGGAGATTTATTTTCTTGCAAGCCAAGAAATGCATTTAAAAGGATGTTTGTTATACTTTACTAAGCACTTCATGGTATTTTGTGGAGGGCTTTCAGATTTTCAACTCCTGTTGCCAGAAAGAGAACCATCTGCACAATCCAAATTATTGTGTTTTGGTTCTTAATTTTATGCTGGGCTTGCATAATTGGAATCAAGCTATTTAAAAGGGAACAGGGTGGAGAGCTTATTGAGAAGGATGTAAGTACCATCATCACAAACAATTGTCACAAAAAATAATCACAAAAAGTTGCATACAAACTCGAGCTTTGTCTTCTTCCTCTGCATTTCCCTGACAGTCCCCGAATTCAGTCTAGGCTGAGTTGGGGCCCCCTCCTTTGCTCTTTCATTCATTGTACAATCTCAGCAAAGCAGTTTATACTGTTTGTAAATCATGTCCCCATTACCAAGAAGTAGGCTTGACTCATAGTAGATGCTCCATGAATATTGCATGAAAGCGAATCTACCTCCTCCTGGACAGCATACAGTTCCTAAAGGGACTTTCCAGCCTTAGCACAGTGCACCATCCAGGAGGTACTCAAGTGTTTGCCTAAGAGGTGCACATAGGATTTGTCTTCTTCAGACATCTTTCTCCAGTACTCGAGTATGGTTTTACTCAACGTGGAGAGGACCAGCAGTGTATCACACCTGGGAGTTACTAGAAATGCAAATTCTCAGACTTACTGAATTGGAACTTTTAGGATAGGACTTGGATATCCTTGTTTTAGTAAAGTGATTCACAAAAGTTTGAGATGTATCCTCCTGGTGCACAATAAGAACTCTGAAACCTATACCGACTCACTTTAAATAAAAAGTTACTGAAGCAATCTTAGAAGAGTTAAGTGACTAACTTCATAACTCCTTTTTTATGAAGTAACACCAGTAAAGAGAAGTCACCCAAGAAAATTAAAATTTTCTTTAACTACTATTCATGTGTGGAATGAGAATGTATAATCAAATAAGTAATAACACCAGTTTCTTAATCATGCATTATTTTGAGAGAGCAGAATTGAACTAGGAATTCTAACATTTATTAAACATTTATAATTGCTAGATCCTGAGGCTATAAATGTAAATATGTACAACAACCAGATATTGCTTTTTTAGATGATCGGCTTGGCAAAAATGAAAACAGAAAAAGGAAATCTGTAAATTGTCAAAAATATTTATAATATTAAAAAAAACAAGTTTAACTCACAGCATGCACAATATTAACTCATATACATCCATATACATATGCATGTAAAACAGGACTAATGGAAAAGGTTAGTGCTTATGTTTGCATGGTAAGATTAAGAGTAATTTTTTAATTTTGTGCTTGCACTGAAATTTTCTACAGTTAACCTGTATTTTTGCAATAAAGAAAAGAATCTGAAGTGACAATAAAATAGTAGAAATGTAAATGTAAAAGCCTTAAAACCTGTCTTTAAAAGCAACAGACCTTCCGGTATTACACACATAGAAAATAGTGCAATGAACCCACAACTCATGTCCACTTTTGTTTTACATCCCAGTGCTTCTCAAACTTCTGTGTGCTTCAGAATCCCTGGAGGTTTTGTTAAGGGATGGACTGCAGGTCCCCCCACCCCCCACTGCCAGTCTCTGATTCTGTCGGTCTCAGTTGGGATCTAAGAATTTACATTTCTCACATGTTCCCAGGAGATTCCACCACCACTGTCTTTCCACTCTGAGAACTGATCTATACTCACCACTTATACCATTCCTTGTATTATATGAAGCAAATCCTAGGCACCATTTTTATCTGTATGTCTAATATGTATCAGTAGGGAATAAACTTAAGGACCAGGGTTTTCTAAAATTGGAATGACCCGGAGAAGGTGAGCAGGGTTTCTGTGATACGTTCCATGCTTAAAAATCAAACCAAACCAAACCAAACCAAACCATAAGCACCATATCATTAGTGTATGTGTTTAAAATTTCTTAAAATAATCAAATATGCAGTCAGTATTCATATTTCCCTGTGTCATACTATTTTTACAATTGGCTTTTTGAATCAGGATTCATTCAAGGTTCATGCCTTGCATTTGGTTGATCTGTCTCTTGAATCTTTTTTTTTCAGTATCCAAAATATTTTTGTTAATAGATAGGACACAGGGATGAGGGAGAGAAAAGAGAGAGAGAGTTTCCATTCACACTATTTCACTTTTCAGATGCCTGGGATAGTTCTGGCTAGGCCAGCCCAGGTTGAAGCCTGGAGCCAGAAACTCAATCCAGGTCCCATACACTGGTGGCAGGGACCCAGCTGCTTGGGTCACAAGGTGACTGCCTCAAAGGGTACTCATTAGCAGGAAGCTGAAATTAGGAGCAGAGCCAGAACTGGAACCCAAATTCTCCTTATATGGGATGCACGCATCCTGTATGGCATCTTAACCACTATGCCAAATGCCAGTTCCTTAAATCTCTTTTAATCTATTAAAAATCAGTCTGAAAAATAAAGGATGGACAGGGTCTGGTTCTTGCTTCTATTTCAGGAGGTGAGCAGGCTTGCTCACATGGTGCTCGTCCGACTCCTTGCGTTCATTACTCCAGCTGCAGTGTGAGATTGGAGCTGCAGGAGACGTGTTTCGGCTGGGCACTCCCTGTGACCTTACTGATCCTGCAGCCCTGGCCGAAAGGTCCGTGGGCTCTGGTTGCTGAGGCCCCGATTTGCACCTCCTACAGCTCGGTTGTTTGCTCCTCTTCAGTGTCCTTCCAGTGAATCTCTCCATGGCCTTTGCCCTCACTTTCTGCTTATTGCTAGCCTTGTTTTCTCTTTGCTTGTAATTAGAACGCAAGTTAAGTCTCGCATTTGTGCCTAGATGAGAGGTTTCACAAACAGATCCCCAGATGTGGAACTGATGGAGTTGTAGCGCATGGCAGGGCCCCTCATTTTGCTGTAACAAAGGGCAGCAAAACTATTGGCCAGCCTGTGGTTCATTTCCTTCTGGGACTGTGTACGAGGCTGTAAAATGTCAGGGTGCTTCCTAGGCTAGGCTAGGCTACTTTTTCCTGCCTTTCTTGAGGTGTCTCAAGAGAGAGAGTCAGGGCCTAGCATTGTGGCATAGTAGGTAAGCCTCTGCCTGCAATGCTGGCATCCCATGTGGGTGCTGGTTCAAGTCCTGACTGCTCCATTTCTGATCGAGCTCCCTGCTATGGCCTGGGAAAGCCATGGAATACAGCCCAAGTGCTTGGGCCCCTGTACCCATATAGGAGACCCAAATGAAGCTCCTGGCTCCTGGCTTCAGCCCGGCCCTGGTCTTTGCCACCATTTGGGGGAGTGAAGCAGTGCATAAAAGATCTCTTCTCACTCGCTCACTCTCTCTCTCTGTATCTCCTCCTCTCTCTCTAACTCTGCTTTTCATGTAAATAAATCTTTATAAAAGAGAAGAGAGTGTGCCAAGTTTTGGTTCAAAATAGTCCATGTGAATGTAGACAATGAGACTGACATATATGAGTTTGTTAAGAAAGTGTGCGGGGTGGGAGTTGTGGCGCAGCGGGTTGGGTTAACACTTAGGACACCCATGTCTCATATCAGAGTGCCTGATTTGAGTCCCAGATCCTATGTATCTGATTCATCTTCTGCTTGTGTGTCTGAGAGGCAGTAGATGATAGCCCAGGTGCTTGGGTTCCTGCCACTCATGTCGGAGACCTGGATGGAGTTACTGGCTCCTGGCTTTGGCTCTGCCCTGCTCTTGCTGTTGTGGGCATTTGGGGAATAAGCCAGTGTGTAGAAGGTCTCGTCTCCCCTCCCCTCCCCTCCCCTCCCCTCCCCTCCCCTCCCCTCCCCTCCCCTCCTCTCCTCTCCTCTCCTCTCCTCTTTCTCATCCTCCCTCTTCTCCCCTCTTCCCTCTCTCACTGTCTCTTCCTTCTTCCCTCCTTTCCACCCTCGCTCTTTCTCTGTCACTCTGCCTTTCAGATAAATAAGATAAATAAATAAAGCTTAAAAAAAAGAAAGTATATGCCCTGGCTACTGATGTGACGTGTCAAGGAGCTGTCAGTCATGCTCCCTTGGGACACGGTGCCAGGTGGGCAGTGTGCCAGACTGCCTCTCTCAGGCAAGGCAAGGTGGGGCCTTGAAGGATACTGGGCTAAGGAAACCTGATGGGCATAAATGAGGTTGATGAAGCACCTTTCTCCGTGGCCAGGGAAGTGAGTCAACAAGTGGACTGTCCAGGAGGATCATGTTCCTGTTTGACTTTGTCCATGTGTATTTTTTCTACTTCACTTGTATTGATCAGTTTGTTATAAAGGATACAAATGAACAGCCAGATGAGGAAGTACACAGGGCAAAGTCCAGAGGATTCTGAGTTCAGCACCCATGGACCTAGGATGTGGCACCCTCTCCCATGGATGTGTTTGCCAGCTCAGAGGCTCTCTGAACCTTGTAGTTCTAGAATTTTTATGGAGGCTTCATCAAGTAGATGGGGTTGATTATTAACTCATCTCCAACTCCTCTCTCCTCCAGAGGATGGGCATGTGGGGCTAGAAATTCCAAGGTTCTAATCACAACTTGGTCTTCCTAGTGACCAAGTCCCACCCTGAAGCTATCCAGGAACCTACTGAGAGTCTCCTCACTACAACTAAAGACCTTACCATTACCCAGAAAATTCCAAGGTTGTAGGAGCTCTGTGTAAGATGTTCTGATCATCCCCATCATTTCCTTTATTCCTTTTTTTGAACATTTTTGCCCCAGTTCCCCCAGCCCCTGCCCCACTGGGTATATTGGGTGACTTTCAGTTCACAAATGGCAAGATCATGAGATGGCACATCTCTTCCTGCCCGAGTCACGAACATCACCAAGAGGTGGTTGACATGGGTGCTGGTTGAGGGACTGGTTGTGATTGTGGGTTCTCTCCAGTTTTGGCTGTGTGTGTGAGATGGCTGCGTTATGTTAGGTGATAGCATTTTCAAAATGTGTGCATGAGGATAAAGGCACACATACATGTGTGTACATTGAATTACTTTAGATAGACTGTGATATTCACTTATTAATTTTGTTTCTTTTCTGCTCTGTGTATCACTAGTGGCTGTTCACAGCATGTTCTTGTGGCCAAAGGGAGAAGTTCAAAAAACAGGCCAAGCCAAACTTTGTGAGCACAATTAAAGCCTCTACTTTAATTCTATTTGCAAAAGCCAATCACAAGGCCAAGCCCCAAATAAGTGAGGGTTGGGATTATTCTCTGTCCACAGTAAACCCTAGGAAAGGAGGAGAAGTAGGAAGGATTAGACCAAATAATCCATTCTACTTCACTCCTCTTCCCAGAAATCAACCATGTGGTTTAAATGTGTTTCCTCTCTCAGCGGCTTGCATCATTATCCTTCGAGTTGCTCATGTTAGAAGCCTAGAGTACAAGAGAAGGTGCGGATTAGCAGAGTATTTGTTCCATTTTAGATACATCAAGCATGAAGTGACTGGGATGGATAATTAGAATATACCAATTCACAACCAAACCATTTTGGCTGTTTATTTTCCCTTCAACACCTATATGTCCTATGCGTGGGACT
Organism: Oryctolagus cuniculus; assembly: GCF_051225735.1. NCBI lineage: Eukaryota > Metazoa > Chordata > Mammalia > Lagomorpha > Leporidae > Oryctolagus > Oryctolagus cuniculus. The sequence continues at coordinate 2,428,622 of NC_142888.1, read as the reverse complement.
GATGCCAGATTTTACTCATTTCTTAGGGTCCTTTCCATTAAGTGTCCTTGCGATGCAGCCCTGGTAAAGTTACTCAAGATTCCAAACCACAGCTGGTCCTGTTTCCTTTCATATGAGATTTTGACTTTGTGCATTTAAAAAAAGTATTTGTTTATTTGAAGGCAGAGTGACAGAAAGAGAGAACTAAAAATCTTCTATCCACTGATACTGATTCATTCATTCCCTTTGTGACTACAACAGTTGGGGCTCAGCCAGGCCAAAGCCAGGAGCCAGGAACTCCATCTGGGTCTCCCATGTGGGTACAGGGACCCCAATATTTGCCCCCTCATCTGCTGCCTTCCCAGGTGCATCGGCAGGGAGCTGGCTCAGAGGCAGAGTAGCTAGGACTTGAACCAGCTCTCTCGTATGAGACGGGTGTCTCAAGCAGCAGCCTACCCTCTGAGACAGAACTTGCCCCTAATTCTCCTTTGTTAAAAATCAACATCAAAGTTCTTTGAATGAAATTCTCATGCAGATTTTTCTGACTTCAGGGAAGTTATAGGACTGAAGGGCACTGGCAGGTCGTTTATCTTGATGTGGGCCTGTTTTAGTCCACCGTGTGTAAAGACTTTCCTGAAAAAGGAATTTCTGTGTTTGTGTAAATATACTTGAGTCATCATATCTCGTGCAAATTGCCTGTATTGATTAATGATCTCTTGTTTGCTTCCTTTTGCTTGTTGTATTTATAGCTCACATTACTTATAATTGTTGGACAACATAATATGGACCAGATGGCTTTATTATTCCGAATTTCACAGTTTGAATTTTAAATGCTCGGTAGGACTGCCTGTCAGTGGCCAGCTGTGTCCTAGAGGAGATGATGAGGCCGAGCCACAGTTCAGAGAACCCTGGTCAGATACCCTGGTCAGACTGTGAGTGCTATCAAGGTGTAGCATTTGAGGTTACCTCTGGCCCCTTGGTTTCGCTTTAAAGTTCAGACTGGAGGGTCAGGGAGGGAGGGAGAGAGCAGGGAAGGAAGGAAGGAGAGTTGGAGTGGGAGATACACACACACACACACATACACACACACAAACAGAGGAAACACATTAAAGGCCTTCTGAATCATTTGGTGGGCCTGACTGCATTTTGTTTGAAAAAATTCTTTACTAGTAAGCCCACATAATTTATTACATATTAGGAATTTAAATTTTTTAAAGATTTATTTATTATTTGAAAGGCAGAGTTACAGAGAGAGGGGGAGACAGTAGGGAGGGGTGCAGATCTTCTATCCACGGATTCACTCCCCATCCAGGGCTGGGCCAGGCCGAAGCCAGGAGCCAAGAACTCCATTCAGGGCTCTTACATGAGTGACAGGTACTCAAGCACTCAAGTTGTCACCTGCTGTCTCCCAGGCACATTAGCAAGAATCTGAATCAGAAACAGAGGAACAAGGACCTGAAATAGTGCTCTGATATGGGATGTGGACATATCAAGTGGTGGCCTAACCTACTAGGACACAACATACACCCCAAGAATTGACATTTTTCTTCCTTTCCAGAAATTTCCAACTCTTCATTATTGGGTTACCTTTGCTGTTCCATGAATATAGATGATCAAAACTTGACTACAATTTTGTTCAGGGTTTTGTGTTTTTTATGGGGATATCTGAAAGTAATATTTGTCGCTCCCCCTCTTCGCGGAGGAACGACACAGGACCCTGCGCTGTTCTTTCGTCTGCTCGGCCCTCCCCGGGTTTGCTGCTGGTTCTTCCCGGGTTGGCTGCCGACCCTTCCACCTCCGTGGAAGGGCGGTTCCCCCTGCCACATTCTCCACTTGCGCGGGGGAGCGGCACACCGCCAGCCGGCTCTCTCGGGGGCTGCACAGGTGTTCCCCTTAGATGTTCCTGGTGCATGCTGTCTCTCTCCTCCCTTATAGTCCTCTTCCGCCAATCCCAACTCTGCTACCCACACGCCAAGTACGCTGCTCTCCTCCAATCAGGAGCAGGTCCTACAGTTTATTGGTTGAACTGGAGGCAGCTGCGTAGAAGCTGTTTCCCTTCTCAGCGCCATATTGTGGGAGAGCAGATGCATAGAATAAGTCTTAATTCCAGTAACTTAGTCTAGTCCGAGTTGCTCCCAGTTGCTCCCCACAAATATTCTTTTTACATTTTGCAATTTATCAAGCAAATAGTGCATATGTACTTAATGACTTAATATTCTGAACATTTCCAATGTTTCAAGTGTATCATTTTGAATATGGAAATTTTTACCCTGTGATTACTGAAAACGTCTGATTCAAGATTAGACTCAAGAGAAGGAAAAGTACTAAAATGGGGTGAATCACATTTATGCAACTTAACAGACACTGACGTGCAACTTTTGAGTTGGTTATGAGCCATCATCTCTTACATGGAGGCTCTTTTCCAGCGTTTGATTTCATCAAAGAAATGGGGGAGCAGGTCTGGGATTTGGATCGGATTGTCTTCATATTTTGAGTGAATCAGGATTAGAAATGCATCTAGGATTACTCAACAATCAGCAATGAAGCTGCTTGGACTTCTTATACCCACCCCTCCCTTACAAGCACCACCTTGTTACTGAGCGACTACTTTGAAATAGTGATACTCCCAGGGAGTGGGAAAAATGAAAGATGTTCTCCACCTTAGAATTCGTTTTCCTTCAGGTTTTGGTGGGAGTCCGGCCTGGCAGGGTAGGACCACAGGTGCAGCCCCTATTTATTACTTGCATTTCCCTGCAAAACTGATTCTGGAAACACCAGCAGGCTGGCATCCTTGCCAGAGGCAGAGGATGCTTGGAGATGGCTGAGGTTGGGGGGTGTGCAAGGGGAGGGGCAAGGATCGCCTAAGTTCTCTTCAGCTCTGGTCAGGGCCAAGAGTCAGCTGCTCCTTTACTTTGTTTGAACTTCTCCTCTCTCCTGCCAAGGACAAATCCAGTCATTTAGAGAAGACTGCAGCCAAACCAGAAACTAAATCTGTAAAAGGAAGCTATTTTGGGAAAACATTTTTCTTGGTAATTTTATCTAATATGGAGCAGGCATGAGGATGTTAGGGGAAAATCTCAACGTGGTTTGTCCAGGGGGAAGGGATGACATGATTAATGTTTTGTGTGTGTTTGTGTGTGTATTAAAGATTTCTTTATTTATTTGAAAGGCAGAGTTACACAGAGGCAGAGACAGAAGCAGAGAGAGAGAAAGTTCTTCCATCCGCTGGTTCACTCCCCAATTGGCTGCAATGGCTGGAGCTGCGCCAATATGAAGCCAGGAGCCAGGAGTATCTTCCGGGTCTCCCACATGGGTGCAGGAGCCCAAGGACTTGGGCCATCTTCTACTGCTTTCCCAGGCCATAGCAGAGAGCTGGAGCGGAAGTGGAACAGCCAGGACCTGAACCAATAACCGTATAGGATGCCGGCACTGCAGGTGGAGGCTTTACCCACTACGCCATAGCACTGGCCCCTTTTTTCCTTTTAAAAAAAAGATTTATGGGGCTGGCGCTGTGGCATAGCAGGCTAAGCCTCCACCTGCAGTGCTGGCATCCCATATTGGCGCTGGTTTGTGTCCCAGCTGCTGCACTTCCAATCCAGCTCTCTGCTATGGTCTGGGAAAGTGGCAGAGGATGACCCAAGTGCTTGGGCCCTGCACCCATGTGGGAGACCCGGAAGTAGTTCCTGGCTTCTGGCTTCAGATCTGCACAGTTCCAGCTGTTGTGGCCATTTAGGGATTGAACCAGTGGATGGAAGACCTTTCTCTCTGTCTCTCCCTCTATCTGTCTGTAATTCTACCTCTCAAATAAATAAGTAAATTTTTAAAATAAATAAATAAAAGGCAGAGTTACAGAGAGAGAGTGGGAGAGGGAGAGAGATTTACCATCCATTGGTTCACTCCCTAAATGGCCAGGACTGAGCCAGGATGCAGCCAGGAGCCAGGAACTCCATCTGGGTCTCCCACATGGGTGGCAGGGGCCCAAGGACTTGGGCCATCTTCCACTGCCTTCCTGGGTGCATTAGCAAGAAATAAGTGGCAACCTGACCTGCTGCACCACAATGCTGGCAGCATGGATTTTTTTTTAAAGCTCCTTCGTCATTGTTTTGGAGAAATTACCAAGAGTTATGAGAGGATCAAGGTTTTTTTTTTAGTAATCTGTGAAAGAAAATCACAGGAAGATTTGGCAAGAGATTTTACAATGATGTATAAACAGAAACTGGTAGACACCTCTTTGGTCTTATCTTGTTAGCAACCAGTGAGTATCCTGCTAGTTAAATTTGTGGGCCTATTTTTTTAATTGGCTTTTCATACAGAAATAGTATCTCCCTAAATGAAAAATGTCATTCCTTGACGTTTATTATTATTTGAAGTCATAGCATATGGAGCTACGCCTGATTGCCATTGTTATAAGGTGATTTCAACAAACAATCAAAATAGTCATTTGGGGGGGTCTTCATTTCTATGTGACCGTGTTAGTTGCTTCATGAAAAAAACTTTAGGATCGTTTTTCAGCCTGAAGATTATAATGTATATTGGAATAGAAAGGTCTTTAAACCTTTAGGGATTCCTCCAATTGCTCATTCACTTGTTCTTTGCAAGGGTACAGGGGATTACAGCGATTGCTAGCGCTTTGTAGGCTTCTCATTTCCCACAGCTTCCAAACAAGTGCTTTTTAATAGTGTGCAGAGAGGGCCAGGATTAAACTTGTAATTATGATTACTCTTTATTATTATTTTTAATTAAGTTATTATGTTGGTTACATTCTTGTCGCTTGTTCTGATGATCTAGTTAGCTAGGCATCAAAAATCATAATAAAATAACAAGAGAGAAGAATGGTGAAGCGCCAGCTGGGTGACACTGAGACAGTGCCACGTGTAAGGAAATCAGCTCTGCAATCTGAGCACTTGCTTATGTGATGCGCAAGCCATCCTCTTCTGAGGAGTCACACTGGTCAATTAAAGAGAATGGCAGGTGTTAGGTTTTAAGATTTTAGGGTTCAGATAAAGAGGAGGTGGCTAGTTAGAGAAGACTTTATTTTAGGGGTTAACGAATGGGGGGTGGCGTGAGGAGAGAGCACGGCTGAGCCTGTCCTTACAGAGGGCAGGGGTTTGAAGACAGGCTTAACTGCATTTGAGCAGCAGGCAGTCCCATCTCAAGCTGCTCCTTGGGGGAGGTGCAGAGTGCCACGTGGACCCTGATAGTGGGTGGCGCCGTCCAGAAAGGTTCTTACAGTGCAGTGTCTTAGCAGTTTCGAATGTCCTGAGGTACAGGGCTTTGCAGAGCAATAAACGTTCCTCCAGCCTTTACATTATATCTACCTGCACCCAGTTTCATGAGGCCTGGGGGTTCAGGCCCAAGGTCCTCACAGCTGCTGTGTCAGGATTACTTTGGCTGTAGCAGAAATCACAGTAGAAGCTGTTGTGCTTCTCACTGTGAAGCCTGATGGGGGTGGGGGAGGGGATGTCCAGGGCTTTGTGATGATTCTCCTCCATGGAGTCCTCAGGGACCCAAACGACTTCCAGTTCTCCCCTCTGCCATCCTAGAGGTCCCAGTGAAGCTAGAACCATCACATCAACATGCCACGCATAGCCTGATGGAGGTGGAGTGGAGGAAAGGGGAAAATGGGAGCTCTTGCTTTTAAGAAAAGTCTTCAGGTTACATTGTCACTTGCTTTCACATTGCCAGCTCATTGGCTAGAACTCAGTCACATGACCGACCTCATTGAACAGGAGGCTGGGGAATGTAGTCTTTAGCTGGTAGCCATGTGCCCTGATGAAGATCAGGGGTTAAAAGAGAGAAAGAATGGATGTTACGGAACAGCCAATGCTCTATGCCTTAGTGAGCTTATGAGGGATTGGATAGTCTCTGGGACATTATTTTTCTGAAGTTGAATTTTGCTCCCCAAACTTGTTTTCTATTAGACATTTCTCCATGCACATTAGTAATGATGCAATTACTTTTCAAAATTCTGTCTCTGTGTGGTTTTTTTTTCTCTGAGACCTCTATGGGATAAACAAATAGAACTCCATAGGAATACAGAAAGGGACATTCTGCAGAGAAGTGTATTTACATTCTAACCCAGCCCCTGTTCACGTAGAACATTCAGTTGTCTCATGACATCTTTATTGGGACCCCTCTAGGACAGAAATCACAAGATGGACAGGTGATCATCCACGTGGAGGGATGAGAGAGATGCAGCCCTTTGAATGTATCACCTAGGATTCCATCATGAATAACATATTGTTTTAAAAATGCAGAGCATCTTGGGAAGCTATAAAGCATTAAGGTCTTTCTACCAATTTCTGCCTTAATATAAATTACTCTATTACACACATGAGATGTAGCTGGAATAGCTGCTTTGATAATGAGACAAAAAATGAAATGAAATATGAATTAGGAATGTGACAGCAAGACCTGGGTGGACCACAGGCATCCCCCATTGCAGTATACACCACTGCTTTCTAGGGAAATATCAGGACACTGGGTAGGAATGCTGAAGGGTTTGCGAAAAGAAGGGAGATGGCAGCGTGAAAGAGACAAATATCACCACTTCAGGCTCCCATTAAAAAAATACACTTACACAGTTACTTAACTGTACTTGGAGGAAACCATCATTTCACCATCTAAAATTCATATGAATTCAAATGAGAGTAAATCATGTTTCGAGATCCAGACTTTATGACAAAAAAAAAAAACTGTACTGCATTACTGGAAATTCTTACTTTAACCGAAGCCAAGGTATATGAATACAGCATCACTTTTGCAGACATTTCCTTTCCTGCTAATGGATTTTTCCTTTACTTCTGCTGATTAATGGAAATTTGCTTGTAGGTCCAAACTGAAAGTGATAAAGTCAAAATGTGGGAAGAAGTTTGGAAATTAAATGTCATCCACCAAATCAGCAAACAGTGGTAGATACCACTTGCATTTCACTCGTGTTTATTCTTTGCCTTCTCTGCTTATGTTCTCCATGTTGGAAGCATCTTTCTGAAACTTTCCAGAGCAGAAACCAAAGCAGCCAGGCTGGATGACTGGAGTGCAAATGAGTTGTGCCGTGCCAGATGGATATCGTATAGGAACAACTCCACCAGGCAGCAGTCCAGACTGAGCAGGTCTAAGTGGTTCTTCATAGCAGATGACGCTAGTGCACCACCTGAGACGCTCTCCTTCCAGGGCTCACCAAGTCGCTGTCTTCTAACCGGATGTGCTGCCGACGCGGAGTGCTTTCTGTGGCTACAGAGGCCCGCTTGTGTTTCAGCCCTGTGTAAGTCAAGTCAGATGTAGCAGGGACTGAAGAGCCCTGGAAGCTATCCTCCTATAATGAAACATTAGTGGATCGATATTTCCGCTTCCTCAGCCCTCGAGAGGCCTGTTCAACACTGTCTCCTGGAGACAGCCAGCGGGATTGAACCCCACTTGCCTATGACGCTGACCTGCTCGCGAATGTGCTGTACATTGGCACTCTTCTCCTCTCTGTTCCATGCTGCCACTCGCATTCCAGAGCCCCCTCGTATCGCCTCCCGAATAGCCGCCCTTGTGAGGATTCCTGTCTCATTGCCTGCTTCCTGAGGAATCCCACTTTACACACAGGCAATAAAAGGAAGAGCGAACAGAAGAAGACATAAACATATCAGTGGTAGAAACTGGACCTCAACATGTTAGAGCCAGGTGGTGGCTTTACATAACTTACTCCTTCTCAAGAACTTTATAAAGAATTGTGAGATCCCTTTATAATGAAGGGGGTCTTGACTCTAAGTTCAGAAATAGGCCTGCTTAGATAGATGGACTGAGATACAGACAACTTTATGCATCATAACCCCTCTTTGCAGAGACACTAGAGTTGTTTGGAAGTCTTGCCTGCTGTGATAGTGGGATGCTCTGGGTTACTGTGCATGAAGAAGAGAGGGGAGAGGGGGAGAGACACATTGCACGAATAAATTAAAATATAGAGTTGGGGTGTATGGAGATCATCCAGACTCATTGAAGAGGAGCAAATCAGACACAGGTGCAAAGGGGAGAGAGAGAGATGGGAGAGGCCCTTACATCTCATGTGTGACCTCTTCTTCTAAGTTATTAAACCTTGAAGACACTATATTAAATCTCACAAAAGGGGCAGGCACTGTGGTGCAGCAGGTTAAGCCCTAGTTTGGGACACCCTCTCCCTCTCCCTCTCCCTCTCTCTCTAACTTTGCCTTGCAAATAAATACTTAGAGTGAGTGGATTTCTTGTAAGAAGTGAATGCACTAAGTTTTGCAGCTAGGGTGCAACAGACCAGAGATGAACAGGTGAACCTCACAGCTGGAGCACATGAGTGCAACTCTGGGAAAAAGCAGAAATCAAAGGGAGAATTTAGGACTTGTTAAGTCCGTGGCATTGGCTGGGTCTGTGCCCTCTTTGCTCTGGCCTCCCAGCAGCCAAGGAGCCATAGCTAACATCTCTGAGATGGGCTGAACATAAGAAAAGGGAACCAAGGAAGTGTTAGGAGTGTCTCCAAAATGGCTTTCAACATTTCTTTGGATTTAGTTAAGTGTTGCTCCTTCTTATAATAGATCATGGGCTTAAATGGTTTTTGGAATTTTCTCTGGCTTAATTTAGGATTGGATGAAAGGAACCTGAAACTGTGCAGTAGTTGGGTACTTGAATATTTTTCTTGAAAAATTCTAAGGAAATAGGCAAAAGGCTTTCGCTGACATGGGGTTCTGTTTTCAGCATCTGATCCAGCAACTGCTTAACTCTATCCTCTATATAATTACCAAGTGATCATTTCTTCCTGTCTCTGAAATTCATGAGTCATAGTCTTTTCTTCTACATTTTCCATGATTGATCCTTATTTCAGACTGAAGAATCTTTCCATTTTTTTCTTGTTTTTAATTTTCCAAGAGCCTTCTTAGAATTCGAGGAGTCAATGATGTTTTTTGTTAGTATTACTTTTACTTGATTTTTTAAAAAATATTTTGTTCATTTATTTGAAAGGCAGATTGACAGAGAGAGATCTTCCATTCACTGGTTCATCCCCAGATGGCTACAAAAGTCAGGTCTAGGCCAGACCAAAGCCGGGACCCAGGAAATCCATCCTGGTCTCCCGCATGGGTGGCAGGAGCCCAAGTACGTGGGCTGTCTTCCTCTGTTTTCTCAGGTATTTTAGCAGTAAGCTGGATTGAAAGCAGAACAGCTGGGACTCAAATAGTCAGTCTGATGTGAGATGCTATTATCTGCAAATGATGGCTTACCTCTCTGTGGGACAACACTGGCCCCTTAATTTGGTTCTGTAATCCTGAAAAAGCATGTCTATTCAGAAATTTAGAGTTTTCTCTTTGTTGCTTCCTTGCAGGTCCTCGCCTAGTATAGGGTAGGGAAAGTTCCAGATGCTGCATTCTGTAGGCCCCCTCATCGTAGCTCAATGGTTGGAGAGTGCCGGCTTTTCCTAAAGCACCTATAGTCTGTGCCCTTTCTCAGTTCTGTGTTGTGGTTACCCTGGGGCTTGAGCTGAGATATACAAAAGGAGAAAAGGAAAGAAAGGAAAAAGCCTAGGGAACTCACTTCTAAGTCATCCCTCAATACTTGGCTTCCTAATCACCTTTGCCTGCTCTTTATCTACTGGGGTAGGCAGAACTGTACACCTCCCCAAAGATGTCTTGTCCCAGTCCCTGGAATATGTGAATATGGAAGCTTCCATGGCCAAAGGGGATGGGCAAACCTGACTACATTAAAGATCTTGCTGGGGCTGGCGCTGGTGCTGGGGTGTAGTAGGTTGTCTCTACCTGCGGTGCTGGCATCCCCTATGGGTGATGGTTCAAGTCCTGGCTGCTCCACTTCCAATCCAGCTCTCTGCTATGGCCTGGGAAAGAGTAGAAGATGGCCCAAGTCTTTGGGCCCCTGCACCCATGTGGGAGACCTGGAAGAGGCTCCTGGCTCCTGGCTTTGGATCGGCGCAGCTCTGCCCGTCACAGACATTTGGAGAGAGAACCAGCACATGGAAGACCTCTCTCTCTGTTTCTCCCTCTCTATGTCTGTAACTCTGCCTCTCAAATAAATAAATCTTCAAAAATTAAAAAAAAAATCTTGAGATGGGGACATTATCTTGGATTATCTGAGTAGCCCTATTGTACTCACAAGGGTGCATATAAGATAGAGGCGGGAGGAGCAGGGCAAGAGAAGATGCGATGATAGATGTAGAAGTCATAGTGATGCGAGGAAGGAGCCATGAGCCAAGGCGGCCTCTAGAAGCTGCAAAGGGCAGGAAATGGATTCTCCTCTATAGCCTCTGGAAGGAAGGTGACCTATTTTAGGCTTCTGGCCTAAAATTTATTTATTTGAAAGGCAGAGTTACAGGGGCATCAGCAGAAAGAGGCAGAGAGAGAGATCTTCCATCCGCTGGTTCACTCCCCAAATGGCTGCAACAGCCGGAGCTGCACTGACCTGAAGCCGGGAGCCAGGAGCTTCTTCTGGGTCTCCCATGTGGGTACAGGGGCCCAAGGACTCGGGCCATCTTCTGCTTTCCCAGGCCATAGCAGAGAGCTGGATTTGAAGTGGAGCTGCCGGGACTCAAACCAGCACCCATAGGGGATGCCGGCACTGCAGGCAGTGGCTTTACCTGCCAAACCACAGTGCCGGCCCTCCTTAGTGCTGTTTTAAAGAACTAAAATTGTGATAATTTGTTATAGCAGCAAAAGAAAATGAATACATCCACCTTTCTGAGTCTTCTGGTGGTTGCTTTGTGCATCTTGTCGGTTTTTCTCTTATAGCCAGAGGGAGAGGGAGAGTGGAGTGAGTGTCCTCACTGTATCTTCTGTGGAACTGGAATTCCATTCTTCTTAATTTTCAAATGCTGTGACTTGGGACGGTGGGAGCTGGCTTCTTGTTTTGTGAGTCCCACCTATTAATCTTGGATGCCTTCCTTGCTTTCCAGCTCCACACAACATCTTGTTCCTTTCCTACTCTAGACCTAGAAAAGGCAATTTCCCTGAGAACGTGTTTAAATTAATGAAAGAGTGTTTACATTAAAATGTGTTATAGAAAATGTAAAGCTTTTCCCACTGGGCTCCTGCGAAGATGGGTGTCGAGAAGAAGGGCTGTCCTGCTGTCCGGGAAGTGGTGACCTGAGAATAGACCATCAGCATTCCACGGAGTAGCCCTCAAGAAACACCCCTAGGGCAGTAAAACAGATCCGGGACAATGGCGTGAGGGAGATGGGGGTTCCAGATGTGTGCATTCATACTAGGCTCAGCTAAACCATCAGAGCCAAAGGAATAAAGAATGTCCCCTACTGTGTTCATGGGTGGGTCTCTCTCTGTCTGCCCCTCTCTGTAATGCTGCCTTTCATCTGCTGGTTTGTGGGGAGCAACTGGGAGCAACTCGGACTAGACTAAGTTACTGGAATTAAGACTTATTCTATGCATCTGCTTTCCCACAATATGGCGCTGAGAAGGGAAACAGCTTCTACACAGCTGCCTCCAGTTCAACCAATAAACTGTGGGACCTGCTCCTGATTGGAGGAGAGCAGCGTACTCGGCGTGTGGGTAGCAGAGTTGGGATTGGTGGAAGAGGACTATAAAGGAGGAGAGAGACAACATGCACCAGGAACATCTAAGGGGAACACCTGAGCAGCCCCCGAGAGAGCTGGCCGGCGGTGTGCCGCTCCCCTGCAGAAGTAGGGAATGTGGCAGGGGGAACCGCCCTTCCACGGAGGTGGAGGGACGGTAGCCAACCCGGGAAGAACCAGCAGCAAACCCGGGGAGGGCCGAGCAGACGAAAGAACAGCGCAGGGTCCTGTGTCGTTCCTCCGCGAAGAGGGGGAGCGACATAATGGTGCCGTGACTCGGATATGAAGCCTAGGCAGGGTTTAGTGTCGTTCCTCCACGAAGAGGGGGAGCGACACTGGTTCACTCCCCAAATGCCTGCAACAACCAGGGCTGAAGCCAGGAGCCCAGAACTCCATCTGGGTCTCCCATGTGGGTGTCAGGGTCCCACGGACTTGAGCCATCACCTGGTACCTTCCCAGACTGAGCATTAGCAGGAAGCTAGAATTGGGAGTGGAGCCGGAACTGGAACTCAGGTATTTGACAAGCAATGTAGCCGTTTCAATCGGCAAACCTACACCAAGTGCCCGTACCTCCAGGAACATTTTTAAGACCCACTTGTGTGTATAATACCTGAGAATATCCTGACAGGTTCTGGAGATATATAGTCTTCCACAGGTGGAAAAGTGACAAATTGCCTAGCCTCGGCATGCCCTCTACATAAATTAATAGTGAGTTCATCTCTAGCAGGGGTTCACTTCTAATCACCACAGCAATGACAGAGGGACTTCACACAAAGGGAGAGAGACCAGGGCCGGATAAAGTCTACATCACGCCGGTAGGCATGGGGGCTTGGTTTCAGTGTGGAACGAGGTGCATGCCAACTGACGTCTTAACCACTAGACCAAATGTCCACCCTCACATGTATGGTTTTAAATTTTCTATTAGTAGCATTAAAAAAGTACAAAGAAATAGGTGGGGTCAACTTCACTAATATATTTTATTTAATCCAATGTACCCAAACTATCATTCAATATTTAATCACCATATTATTGATGAGATATTTTACAGCTTTCATCCTAAATCTTTGAAAGCCAGGGTATGTTTTACATTTAAAGCACATTTCAACTCAGATTAGCCTCATTTCAAGTGCCCAGTAGTCCCATTTGGCTAGTGGCTACCATGCTGGACAGGGTAGGTCTGAATCTTCATACTCTGTCTTATTAAAATAATGGTAAAGCCTTTTTTTCTTAAATACACAAGTTTCTGTAAGAGTCTGCTTATCTCAATGAGTACATTTACCTTTGCCGTAAAAATTAAAACCTCAAATCCATTATTGCATACAAAGTCTCTTTCTTTCAAAAGACTTTACAAAAGGCTCATGAAACTGCTTACAGCCAGGGGAGACTTCTGAGTGGGCAGAGTTAAGCCCGTAGAGAGATGAAAAATAGATTGGTGTAATCACTGATGAATTGAAAAATAAAAATATATTACAGCCACACCAGTATAATGGCTACTTAGGTGATAAATCTCTGTAGGAGCTAGTTTGAAAATTCAACTCCTACTTAATTTATTTTCAGGAGTCTTCTGAGAAAATGCCATGTTGTAAGAAATGAGGTATTAATTTATTGGAATGAAAGGAAAAGGCACTTTTTTCCGTTTATTAGAATGGCTATATCTGACTCATCAACCTCTTTGGTTTTACATTTTCTGTAAGCCAAGCAGCCCAGCCACGCATCCTGGAGTTTGAATAGGTGAAAACAATAGCAACACAGCTCGTGAACCTTGTGTAATTCACAACCCACATAATTCGGGTAAATATTCTAATAGGAGCATTATTTCTGTTTCATAGCTAACATAGCTGTGCTGTTTGGCAAGTGGATAAACTCAATGTGAAATTCACTTGATCATGGGGTTTGCAATTATGAGATTCTGAAATTTACAAACTTATGAATTATTTCAAATTTTGCACATAAAGTGAGACTTCATTAATCTCATACTGAAAAATGACAAATCTACTTAATATGAATTGGTAGAAAATGAGCCCACACTCAATTTCCCAGGCTCAGCCTCCATATCCGGCACTTTGTTGGAACCTTAGTCTCTGACTCTTTCCACATGGTCTTGGGAATCTCGAGGAAGTATCTTGTGAAGGCTCCATGAACTAGCTCCCTTGGCCTCCTGTGGCACCCATGTTTATCTCCTCTCCTGTTCCAGACCTCCATGCGAAAGTCTCTTCATATTGCAAAAGCTGAAGATGGCAGCTGGTTCATTGTTGTGTTTGTCTTGAAGCTGCCCAGGTCTCATGCAGAGGACACTGGTCCCTTTGCTGCAAGAGTCATGAGCAGGGGTTCCTGTCGCCTGGGAATGCAACCATCACTATTGACACCTGGCTGTTGTGCTTCAGCTGCTTGGTTCTGGGACTGCATCATAAATCCATATGATCGGAAGTTTTCCCTCCTGCTCTGATCTTGCCCGCCATTATTCTCTATGATTCTCTTTCCTTAGGATGATCTTCCTTAAAGGCGCATGTCCATTAATCCTCAAAGACTCATACTTCACCCCCAAGCTCCTAAATATACCTGATTTCTGTGGTGAACAAAATTTAGGTTCAAGCTGAGTTCCCTGCTATACTTAAGGAGAATATTCCAAATTACATTTTCCCCTCCTGTTCACCTTTCTTCATGTAAGTTATCCAGTGAATAGCACCCATTTCAATTTAAATTTAATAATCAGAAGAAAGTCTGGCAAATAATAGGTATTCAATGAATATTTGTCAAGTGAATGAGAACTTCTTTTTTGCAAGGAAATTTTCATTCTAAGAGCAAGAATGAGTCTTTTTTTCTGGTACTCTAATCAAGGTCAATTTCAACCTTTGTCCAGAACATCTGTTCCTTATGGTATTGGCATCAGGTGTCTGAATAGCAACAGGGTGCAAGCCAGCATAGCAGAATAGTTAAGATTTGGAAAACCTAAATGTGGGTAGTGATTGGAGAAGTTAACCTTCCTGATCCCTTTCCTTACTGTGTAAATCTGAGAACAGGGTTGTGTGAACATTAAATTAAGTAGCAAGTCTTTAGCATTATACACAGAATACTGTCACCTAATATTTGCCCAACGAATAGTAGCTATTAAATGTACTATTGATATTGCTAGAGAAGAAAAGGAATCCCAAGTGTTTGACATCATTTGAGTTTGTCACTGCTGTCTCTGAGTAGAGAGGCTGGAAAACCATGAAATGTCAAATCCTATGCAGACACTGAAAATGGTCACCAAATTCTGTACATTTTTTTACATGCAGCACAATGGGTGGGAAAAAGAGCACTGCAGTAAAATAGTTTGTAGCTCAGTGTCTATGAAGTTTTTGTTTATTCTGCTCATCACTATTTCTGCTTACAGCATTACTGCCTACCTGCATTCCTGGGCTCAGAGGCTATTTAGCTCTCTTAATCCCTATACCACATACGTGAATGTGATGCCATGGTCCTAGTGAATGTCTGGGCAATGATTGCAATAAAGAACTCCATTTCTGGGCCAGCCTTGTGGTATAGTAGGTTAAGCTGCCACCTGTGATGCTGGATCCCATATCAGAGTGCCAATTTGAGACCCAGCTGCTCCACGTCTCACCCAGTTCCCTACTAATGTGCCTGGGAATGCAACAGAAGATGGCCTAAGTGCTTGGGCCCCTGCCACCCACATGAGAGACCCATATGGAATTCTTGGTTCTTGGTTTCAGCCTGGCCCAGCCACAGTTGTTGGGACCATTTGGGAAGTGAACAAGTAGATGGAAGATCTCTCTCTCTCTCTCTCTGTCTCTCCCTCTCTCTCTGTAGCTCTGACTTTCTAATAAATCTTTTTTTTTTTAAAAAAAAAGAACTCCATTTTTGAAAAACAGTTTGCCTATTTAGTTGCAGATGAAAAATAAATTGAAGCCATTACAAAATTATTCTCTAGGAGAAATAATAATTTGGGGGTTGTATTAAATAAAAACTACTCAGTAATAAAGTTTATATTGTTTAAAAACATGATTATGCTAATATTTGAGTTTCACAAAGCTCCTTTTTTTAAAACAAAAATTTGAGATGTAGAGGGAGAGAAAGAGAGAAAGAGAGAGAACGAGGACTCCCCTCCATGGTTCACTCCTTAATGCTCCCCAGTGGTCACTGGCCAAAGTTGGGAGTTGGGAACTCAATCAAGGTTTCCCACACTCATGGCAGGGACTCAACTAATTGAGCTGTCATTGCTGTCTTCAAAAGGTTTGCATTAGCAGGAATCTGGAATGGGGGACGGAGCTGGAAGTTGAAACCAAGCACTCCAATATGGGATGTGGGCACCCCAATCAGCATCTTAATCACTAGGCCAAGCACCCATGTACTCCCTGTTGCCCACGTGGGAGACTCAGATTGCGTTCCAGGCTGGCCCACCCCCTGCTTTGTGGGTATTTGGGAGTGAGCTGGCAGGTAGGAGTTCTTTCTAGGTTTGTCTGTCTGTCTCTCTGCCTCTCAAATTAAAAAAGGAATAAAGAAAAAATCTGAATTAATCATAATTTTCTCTCAGCCTGAAAAGTATTCCACTGTATTTTGGCTTCTTTTGTTGTAATCACACACTTAAATCTGTGTAGCAAATTATCTCTAATAAAACTAGTTTAGTCTTGCTTAAACATTATGTCATCCCAATTTCTTCTATCAATATGTTTAATTAAATGGACTTTTTCTTCACAGAATTATAGCCAATAAAAGAAAAAAACTCAAGAACCAATTGTTTGTGTCTTTTTGTCTCTCTCTCTCTCTCTCTCTCTTTTTTTTAAGCTAGGGATGCACTTGCCAAGTTCTTACTTGAAATGCAACTGTAGGGGAAAACTGCAGGGGCATTGGAAGTGATTTCAGATTCTTCTGTGGAATCAACCATTTTAGAGACTTCATGTGAACTTTTTACATTGGGCTGAGAGAATGAGGGTGTGTTTTTCTTTTTCTGTTTTCTTTTTTTTTTTTTTGACAGTTAGTGAAAGAGACAGAGCGAAAGGTCTTCCTTCCGTTGGTTCACCCTCCAAATGGCCGATACAGCCGATCCGAAGCCAGGAGCTTCCTCCTGGTCTCCCATGGGGTGCAGGGCCCAAGCACTTGGGCCATCCTCCACTGCACTCTCGGGCCACAGCAGAGAGCTGGCCTGGAAGAGGAGCAACCGGGACTAGAACCTGGCGCCCCAACCGGGACTACAACCCAGGTTGCCGGTGCCACAGGTGGAGGATTAGCCAAGTGAGCCGCGGCGCCGGCTGCGTTTTTTCTTAAAGACAACAGACAACACGATGTTGTGTTTAGAGAAAGGAAATATGATGGAGAAAATAAAATAGTGAGTGTGCTTTCAGTCAGGGGTCATATGCAAACTACCTCACAGAGCAGTGTTCCCTTATCTGTGAGGAATATACTTCAAGACACAAACCGCGCCCCACCCCAGTCAGGGGCTCCTCCTGTGGTGCAGCAGGTTAACTGCCTGGCCTGAAGCGCCAGCATCCCATATGGGCGCCAGTTCTAGTCCCGGCTGCTCCTCTTCTGATCCAGCTCTCTGCTGTGGCCTGGGATAGCAGTAGATGGCCCAAGTGCTTGGGCCCCTGCACCCATGAGGGAGACCTGGAAGAAGCTCCTGGCTCCTGGCTTCGGATCGGCGCAGCTCCGGCCATTACAGCGAATTGGGGAGTGAACCATCGGATGGAAGACCTCTCTCTCTATCTGCCTCTCCTGACTTTCAAATAAATAAATAAATCTTTTTTTTTTTTAAATGACCCCCAGTCAGCCTGAAGCCGTGGATAGTTCAAATCAGGTGTTTTCTCCCTATATATACCTAGGCTAAAGTTTAATTTATAAGTTAGGTACAATAAGAAATGAATCACAATAAATAGAATAATTACAATAACATACTATAATAAAAATGATGCGAATGTGGTCTCTGAAAATATTTTCTTGTACTGTACTCCCTGTTCTTGTGATGATGTGAGATGGGACTTATGCCTGCGTGATGAGTGGAAGTGAGATGGGTCGCATAGGCATCAGAACATAATGTCAGGCTACTATGGATCTTCTTACACAAGCATTTCAACACCATGACAGCTGATCTGATGATTGAGATGGCTTTCAAGTGCCTAATGGGTGGCTGGGGTATACAAGATGGACTTTCTGGACAGAGGGATGAGTCACATCCCAGGTGGCATGGAGTGGAACGCTGTGAGATTTCATCATGCCGCTCAAAATGGCACACAATTGAACACTTACAAATTGCTTACTTCTGGAATTTTCATTTAATATTTTAGACTGTGGTTGACCCCCTGATAACTGAAACTATGGAAAGTGAAGCTGGATGGTGGGGCGGGGAAACCTACTGAAATCTTTTTGGTATCCTGTGGAGGAAGCAATTCTCACTGGTGGTAATACAGGGGCAACTCCAAGCGAGTGTGATCCTGCCATGATTGGCTGCAGCCTTGGAAACCAGATAGGTACTGGGCATTTGTTCACTGGGAGCCAGCGTTGCCCACTGAAGCCGACTGGCGACTGAGCTTTCTCTGGCTGAAGTCGGTCCATAAAGATGGGGACTGGTTCTTGGGACTTATGTGGACTAGCTGGAAGTCCAATGGGCATCCAGTACCCAGACAGCACTCATTTGGGGCTCTCCAGACTGAGATAGTCAGGCTAGTGTGGTAGGGAGCACTCAAAGAGCTGAGACTAGCACCTATTTGTCAATTGGCATGGCAATTTCTGCATTTAACAACCTGGTTTTGAGATCTTGCTGGTAAAATTCATTGTTTGCTGGGACTCCTGATTTTGTAGAGAGCTATCAATCACAGCAATGAGCAAAAACATTGGTAGATAGCAAGGGGATGGGGCAGGCCTTGTGGGTAGTAGGGAAAGCTGCCACATGCAATGCTGGCATCCCGTATGGGCACTATTTTGTGTCCTGGCTGTTCCACTTCTGATCCAAGCCCTTGCTAATGGCCTGGGAAAAGCAGCTGAAGATAGCCCAAATGTTTGGGCCCCTGCCACTCACATGGGATACCTAGATGAAGCTCCTGGCTTCAGTCTAGCCCAAACCTGGCTATTGTGGCCAATCTGGGGAGTGATCCAGCAGATGGAAGATCTCTTTCTCTCTGTCTTTCCTTCTCTCTAACCTTGACTTTCAGATATATATGATATATATATATATATATATGATATATTTATCTGTTTGAAAGTTACAGAGAGGCAGAGGCAGAGAGAGAAAGAGAAAGAGAGAGAGAGAGAGAGAGAGAGAGAGAGAGAGAGAGAGTCTTCTATCTGTTGGCTTACTCCCCAAGTGGCTGCAACAGCTAGAGTTGGGTGGATCCAAAGCCAGGAGCCAGGAGCTTCCTCCAGGTCTCCCACATGGGTGCAGGGGCCCAAGGACCTGGGTCATCTTCCACTGCCTTCCCAGGCCATAGAAGAGAGCTGGATCAGAAGTGGAGCAGCTGGGACTTGAACTGGTGTCCATATGGGATGCCAGCACTTCAGGCAGTGGCTTCAGCTGCTACTCCACAGTGCCGGCCCCAAATAAATAAATCTTAAAAAAAGGAAAACAGCAAGGGGATTAATCACAGAGGGAGAGCCCCAAAAGATCTCCTATAGATGACGGTTTTCCCCAGTGCTTCTCATAGTCCTGCTTTCCTTGAATTAGTTTGAGTTGGTTTCTTTTTTTTTGTTTCTGTTTTTTTATGGACAATTTGACATATTGCCTTACTCCCAAGCCTTTTTGCTTCCACAGAAGATTAAAAATCCCTTCTAGAGAACGCAAATGCCCACTAACTAAGATAAATTGTCGTTTTCAACCTAAGTGTGACTCATTTAGTGTTATCCTTCAAGGAAAGTGTTCATGAAAAATTGTTTGCAAAATTAATTTGTGTAAAGGGATACATTCCTTTCAACTAATTGTGTTTTCAGACCTAACACTTTGGAACATGAGATCATGATTTTGAGAGTGCTCAGTAACAGATACTTTGCTCCAAACAAAATGTACTGCTACAAAAGATTTCCTAGTTTTAGATAGCCAATGAAAAGTAGTGCTTCTTATTGTACATAGTGAAATTAGCTAATTTATAGATTATTCGGTGGAATAGATTTGGATTTGATATCTCCAAGTCTTATTCTTTAGTATGGAATTGCTGGCTCTTGACATTTCTGCCAACTGAGCCCTGTTTACGTTGGCAAGACAAAACAGTTCAACTCAGTTGCAAGATTCGTACAAAAAGGTGGGACACTCGAAGGTGCACCAGACTGAGAGCCACAAACCTCAGCTTCTGAAACCAGCTGACACCAAAAACCCACACTGTGGATGTTTGTGATCTCTGTGTTTCAAATCAAAGTGTCCTTGTGCACTTTGTGCACCTGGATTTTTTTTGATTCAGATAGAATAAGAGTCCTAAGTTAAAAGTCTGCAAAATATTTGATGCAGGAAATCACCATATAGGTGCCCTTCAGTGTTGGTGGGGGAGATTAGCACATTTCAAACATGCTGGCCTTTTCAAATGCCAATTTCCTTTCAGTCTCTGCAGAGACACCAGGATGGTGGTAGGGAATGGTCAAAGTCCAAGGATAGGAATTTGAGTGTCCATTATTGAAATGTATGGGCTCCAAATCCTGTGGTTGCAAATGTTTTACCATCCACTACAGAGCTCAGCAGACAACTCTCCCCATCTTAAGCTGATGTTTATGAAGCTAAACAGTAATCTATAACACAAAAGCTAGAATAGCAATGAAAAATCTTGCCAACCTCAAGACACTCAGTTAATGCACCCAAACATGTATTCTTCACAATTGGGGGAAAGCAGAGCACCCCAGCTGATGTCCCAGTGGCCCAAAGGACTGGCTGTCAATATCAAGATATATAGGCTAGAGTTTCACGGCCACAAAGTAGAAATAGATCCGGGTTACTCAGTCCTAGTTGTCGTCACAAGGAATGTCGACAAGCCTAAGCAAGGGCCATGGGAGGACCTGGGGAGGCGAGGACCCACCACCCAAGACAGGCTCCAAAGGAGGTGAGGGGCTGGAATTGGGATCCCAGGCTACAGCTGCCACCTAGGAAAGGCTGCTCTTTGTAAGGGTGCCTGGGAAACTCTGCCAGATGTCTAGGAAAGAAGCCATCTTGTCTCAGCTGTGGTTTGGGATGAGGAAATACAAGTCTCCTGTGAGAAAACCACAATGCTAAACCAGCATCGTGCAAGATGCTGGAATTTATAGCTTCCACGTGACGTAGGAATCCCCAGCCCAGCCGTAGCTAATGCTATAAGGAAAGTAAAAGAAATGAGATGTAATCTTCACAAAGGCAGAAATAAAAGCATCACTACTTTTTGGTTCCATGATTGTGTATCTAGAAAATTCAGAAGAATTCTCAAACTATTAGAATTAATGAGTAGGTTTAGCGAGGTCACTATATATTTATGTGCAAACACAAAAAAAGTAAATGGATCTGAAATCTTGGCCTCCGACCTCAAACCCACTGTCCACCCCATCTCTTGGCACATGATCTTGTCTTGTACTGCACAAAGAATGAGACTTTGAGGTTTGAACTTCCACAACTTTCCGACTTTGTGAACTCAAAATCAGCTAAGTCACCCCATCCTTGTTGCCTTAACTGTGGTCATAGGGGACACCCTTTCCCTTCTTTTTGTAAAAACCAGCACTTTGCTCTGTGCTTGTAAGTCCCTCTTTGTGGGGAGCAACCCGGACTGGACTGAGTTACTGGAATTAAGACTTATTCTATGCATCTGCTCTCCCACAATGTGGCGCTGGGAGAGGAGAAAACAGCTTCTACGCAGCTGCCTCTTGCCAACTTGAGTGATGACCTCCAGGAGCTGATCCTGCTCCTGATTGGAGGAGAGCAGCGTACTCGGTGTGTGGGCAGCCGAGTTAGGATTGGCGGAGGATGACTATAAAAGAGGAGAGAGACGGCATGCACCAGGAACGTCTAAGAGGAACACCTGTGCCGCCCCCGAGAGAGCCGGCCGGCGGTGTGCCGCTCCCCCGCGCAAGTGGGGAATGTGGCAGGGGGAACCGCCCTTCCACGGAGGTGGAAGGGATGGTAGCCAACCCGGGAAGAACCAGCAGCAAACCCGGGGAGGGCCGAGCAGACGAAAGAACAGCGCAGGGTCCTGTGTCCTTCCTCCACGAAGACAGGGAGCGACACCTCTTCTTCTATTTCCACTAGAATAAAGAAATGGCTTCCTCTGATTTTTTTTCTTATGTGTTCAACCTGGCTTCTTCCCTGTAGCCTTTAAAGATACTCAGGTTGCTGTTGTGTTAAAAAAAGAAAGAAAAGAAACTGACAAAAACTAGCACAAACCTTGGCAGATCCCTAAATCATCTCTAGCAATCACATTTCCAATAGAACAAACTAAACGTGCTGGATCTATTTCCCACTTCTTACAGATTCTTAAGCCCACTCCAGTCACATCTCCCTTCCTGTCACTCTGAAATGGCTTTCATCCAAGTGACCAATAACCTCTTTAACTGCTTCAACCCAATGGACTCTTTTCAATCTTTGGGCTCCTACCCGGGATTGAACATGTAGTTCATGGACCCCTGCATACACCTTGACTCTGAACTGCTGGGTCCTTGTATAAGGCCTAGCTCGTTCATTGACTCTGTCCTGGATGTTTTTCTAAGTGAGAGTATGGAGCCTGAGAAGGCAAAAGTCTGAGAGCTAACATATAGGTTAGAATAAGACCCTGGCATTGTTATTGAGGCAGTTTCCTGGGGGCCAAGAAAGTTTTCTATTGCACATGCTTTGCTTCCCGATGAATCTATGCATCCAATCTATGCATGGGTTACTGGACTTCACAGCTCTAAACACTATAGACCAATGATTGATGACTGGTTTGGTGTTGGGATATTTTACAGCTGGCGGGGAGGAAGGACAAGAGAGCACAATTAGTTAAAATTGGATATCCTGCCAATCAAGAGGAATAGGGTTTGGAGTTCAATTTAGGTTGACTAGAGAACAACGAACTTAACTGTGGCTCTTCTTGCAGTTAGGTTTGTTAGCAGAGATATACACCTGTTTCCTACTCAGTGTCCAATAAATAGCAGCTTTCAACGTGGGGAATAATTATGTCGCTCCCAGAGTTTAGCGCTTATGGGAGGGACGCTCAGCTGTCAAAGCAGGAACTCTCTGATGCACCAGATTCCAAGATGGAGGGACTTCGGACTGCAGAGCAAGCAGACAGGTAAAGATCATTGTGGAGAGCAGGTGAACTGGTAGGGTTATTTGACCTGAAGAAGGGCACTTGAAGGTCTTGGGATTTTGCAAAAGCAGAGGCAGAAAAAGAAACACATTTGGCTATTAGAAGCACTGAAACAAATTTATTCTAAGCAATAATTCTGCCCAAATGCATTAACTAACAGAAGAACAAAATTTGAGACTTCAGCTCATTATCGCTCTGGTTTTGGCAGCATGATTTTCCCTGAGGTTTTTTAAATTCTTTCCTTGGAGTCCTCTATATTAACTTCGAATCTTTGCTGTGTTTCCAGATACTGGCTTAAAGCATTGCAGGTTTTCGTTTTATTTAAGTGAATAAATTGGCCGTCTAGATGTATCCTATTTCATATACAAATGCGTACTTTTGTGCAAGTAAGACAAATTTCCATAGGAAGACATTCATGATACAAGGTGTTATGGGAAGGTCATGCATATTTATTTACACTCAGAGTTCAGGCTTATTGATTACTTTGTTAAATTGTTTCTTTATATCATTATCTTACTATAGTGAGACTAAATGTCTCACAGCATTCCTTTTTTTAATTTTCATCATTCTCTGTATCACATACAAATTTTAACAAGAAAGCACTGTTATTGTAAAATAGGAAGCATTTCTCCAGCCCTAATTAATGTCAGTGAGAAAAGATCCTCTTCTTTACTTCCATTCTACCCATTTCAGTGTTGGCTGTCCAAATCCCCTTCCTCTGGACACGCTGAACATTTATTGAGAACTAATTTCCATTACCTTCAGGAAATCAAAGATGTGAAACTCTAGACGTTACTTTAACAGTCTCACTATTCAAATCGTGGAGCTTTGTGTTCCAGTTCTGTTAATGACTGAATCTCAATCTCAATTCTTAATCAAATGTGCCCTCAGTACGCCAGATATGATTTGCTATAGCTTTTTGGATATCTCTGTGTGGATGTCAGCTAGTGTATTGCAGTCAATATACTTAAAACCAAAACAGAAATAACAACTCATGATCAACCACCATTATGCTCTTCAGGTGCTTGCTGTTTAGATTCTGCTCTGCCTGATGCCATTACCTGCTTTGGTCATCTCAACTGAACATGAACAGTGCATTATAACATCTCTCACTCTCAGTATTACTCCCAACTTAATCAGCCCATACATCCTGTGAATTAAATTCCTATCAAGCCTTGGGCATAGAGCTCTCCCCTACTCCTTGTTACTGTTCTGATTTACATTTTCATTGTCTCTTACCTTGCCTAATGCCAATTGCCTTAATTTATCTCATGCCTTCTCCAGTCTTTCTTCTCTTCAAGCCGTTTGTATTAGCTATTGCTGCATAACAAATTATCCCCAAATTTAACAGCTTAACATGACAAATTGAGTTTGCATAGGCCAGAAGCCTGGAGTCAGCTTAACTGGGTGGTCCTGCATCAGGTTCTCTCATGGGGCCTCAGTGAAAGGATTATCCAGGGCTGCAGACATCTGAGCTTGGCTGGGGAAAGATCTCCTTCCAAACTCACTCATGATTTTCAGCAGGCTTCAGTTTCTCATCCCCTGAGCCTCTCCATGGGGCTGCCTTAGCACACGGAAGCTGACTTCTTCTAGAGCCACCCAACAGAGTGAGTGGGAGAGGGAGAAGGAGAAGGAGCATGAGAATGTGTCCTGGATGAAGTTTCTGTCTTTTTTATAACCTAATATTGAAAGTGATATTCCTGGGGCTGGTGCTGTGACTCAGTGGGGTAAGCCTCCACCTGCAGCACCAGCATCACATATGGGTGCTGGTTTGAGTCCTGGTTCAGCCTGGCCCAGCTTTGGTTGTTGCAGCCATTTGAGGAGTGAACCAGTGGATGAAAGATCTCTTTGTCTCCTTCTCTATCTCCGCCTTTAAAATAAATATTTTTTTTAAAAAATGAGAGTCAAGTTCAATCTCTTTTTAAAAGATTTATTTATTTGAAAGGCAGATTGAGAGAGAGAGAGAGAGAGAGAGAGAGAGAGAGAGTGTGTGTGTTTCTATCTGCTGGTCATGCGCCAAGAACCCACAACAGCCAAGGTAGGCCTGGCTGAAGCCACTAGTCAGGAACCCCACATGGGTCTCCCACATGGGTGGCAGGGACCCAAGTACTTGAGCCATCATCTGTTGCCTCCCAGGGTGTGCATTAGCAGGAAGCTGGATGGAAAGCAGAGTAGCCAGGACTTGAATGGCACTTGGGTATGGGATGCTGGTGTCCCATGTGATCCCTCAATCTGTTGTGCAACAATGCTAGCCTCAAGTTCCTTCTCTTAAGGAGAGAGTATGGAAGGATTTGTGAACATTTTTTTTAAACTATACAATGCTGGGGCCCAGCATTGTGGAGTAGTGGGTAAAGCTGCTGCCTATGGCCAGCATCCCTGATGGGCACAGGTTCAAATCCCAGCTGCTCCCTGCTAATGACATAGGAAAAAGCAGAAGGTGGCCCAAGTATTTGGGCCCCTGCACCCATGTGGAAGACCTGGAAGAAGCTCCTGGTTCCTGGCTTCAGCCTGGCCCAGCACTGGCTATTCTGGCCATCTGGAGAGTGAACTAGTAGATGGAAGATCTCCCTCTCTCTCTCTCTCTTTCTCTGTAACTCTGACTTTCAAATAAATACAACTTAAAGATATATGTAGAATGCTGTATGAATTGTCATCTTTATACAAGGGCCACGCTCATCTTCTCTCTGTCCTTCTGGTTTTTGTATGTGCATGCTGAAGTGAGCATATGAGCATAGATTTAAAACCACCACTGTCCACCCTCTAGGCAGCAAAAATCCTTTATCTTCCTCTTGTGTGCAAAACATGTATCAGTGAATTTGTGGACTTATGTTTAAAATTACCATAATATCTACGCCGCGGCTCAGTAGGCTAATCCCCCGCCTTGCGGCGCCGGCACACCGGGTTCTAGTCCCGGTTGGGGCACCAGATTCTGTCCCGGTTGCCCCTCTTCCAGGCCAGCTCTCTGCTGTGGCCCGGGAGTGCAGTGGAGGATGGCCCAAGTGCTTGGGCCCTGCACCCCATGGGAGACCAGGAGAAGCACCTGGCTCCTGCCTTCGGATAGGCGTGGTGTGCCGGCCGCGGCAGCCATTGGAGGGTAAACCAACGGCAAAGGAAGACCTTTCTCTCTGTCTCTCTCTCTCTCACTGTCCACTCTGCCTGTCAAAAAAAAAAAATACCATAGTATCTTATGCTTCCCAGAAACCAGGCTTTTCAGATCTATTGTCACTGGCTCCATTTTACCTATACTGGAGGTCTCAGACTCCCCAGATCCCCCACCACGTGGCTATAATTGCACCTTCTCTACCTCTTGTTCATGAATCCTGTGTGTAGTCGAACAAATGAGTCATCATTTCTTTTTTTTAAATGTATTAAAGATTTATTTATTCATTGGAAAGGCAGAGTGACAGAGAAAGAGGGAGAGACAGACCTTCCATTCACTGGTTTGCTACCCAAATTGCTGCACAGCCATGGCTGGGGCAGGCCAAAGCCAGGAGCCAGGAGCAAAGACTGAACCTGCTGCACCATGATGCTGGCCCCAAGTCACAACTTCTTATTTTTAAAACATTTTTAAGCCCTTTTAAAAAATTTAACTAGTTTTTAACAGATTCAATATGGTTTGTAGATACAGCTCTAAGGACATAATGATATTCCCTCCTTCCCTCCCTCCTTCTCCCTTTCTCCATCTCACCCTCCTTTCTTCTCTCTTCCTGTTTTTTCTTTTTGGCTTTTGAGACAACATATTTTGAATTTATAATACAGTAAAAAGGCTTAATACTTCACTGAATAAGTGAAGTAGAAAGTAGAAAGCAAAAAGACCCTAGTTTACTGGAAATTTATTTAGAAATGGCTATCCATAATAATTGAATGGAAAAATGACCATTTTCCCCGTATAAATTTTAAAGTCATAACAGATCATTAAAACTGTAGTAGTATAGCATTCTTAACCACTGATTTGATAAAGATATAAAAGGAACTTTCACAAAACTATATTTACAGCAATACTGATACAGACAGACATTTCTTTCTTTTTTTTTTTAATTTTAGCTCTCACAAGAGGGAGAGCATGAGATATTTGTCTTTCTTGGTCTGGCTTATTTCACTCAACATGATGCATTCATTTTACTGCAAATGGTAGAATTTTGTTCTTTTTTATAGATGAATAATATTCCATTGTACATACATACCACATTTTATTTATCCATTCATCTGATGAGGGGCACGTTGTTGGTTGCAAATTTTGGTGATTGTGACCAGTGCTGCTATGAACATGATGGTACAGGTATCTTTCTGATACATGTTCATGTCCTTTGGGTGTATACCCAGTCGTGGGATTGCTGGATCATATGGCAAGTCTATTTCTGGTTTTTAAAGATATCTCCACACTGTTTTCCACAGTGGTTGCACTAATTTGCATTCCCACCAACAGTGTATAAGTGTTCCCCTTTCTCCACATTCTCACCAGCATTTGCTCCTCTTGTGTCTTCGATTTTAGCCATTCTGACAGGGGTGAGGTGGTATTTCATTGTGGTTTTGATTTGCATTTCCCTGATAGCTAGTGATGTTTTGCATTTTTTCATATATTTGTTGGCCATTTGTATTTTTTCTTTTGAGAACTGTCTATTGAGGTCATTTGGCCATTTATTGATTGAATATTTTTTGGTTGTTGAGTTTTTTTAAAGATTTATTTATTTGAAAGTCAGTTACATAGAGAGGAGAGGCAGAGAGAGAGAGAGAGAGGGAGGGAGGGAGGGAGAGGTTGAGATCTTCCATCCGATGGTTCACTCCCTCATCCACTGGAGCTGTGCTAATCTGAAGCCAGGAGCCAGGAGCTTCTTCCAGGTCTCCCACGTGGGTGCAGGGGCCCAAGGACTTGGGCCATCCTCTACAGCCTTTCCAGGCCATAGCAGAGAGCTGGATCGGAAGAAGAGCATCCAGGACCTGAACTGGCGCCCACACGGGATGCTGGCACTGCAGGCAGCAGCTTTGTTACTGGAGAAGCAAGGGTTCTTGTCTTCGCAAGAAAGAATTCAGGTGTGAGACAGAGAATAGTGCAAAGCAAAATAGCAAGGTTTATTAGGGTAGGAACATCCGTAAGAACAGATGGGTACTGTCGCTCCCCCTCTTCGTGGAGGAACGACACAGGACCCTGCGCTGTTCTTTCGTCTGCTCGGCCCTCCCCGGGTTTGCTGCTGGTTCTTCCCGGGTTGGCTACCGACCCTTCCACCTCCGTGGAAGGGCGGTTCCCCCTGCCACTTTCCCCACTTCCGCAGGGGAGCGGCACACCGCCGGCCGGCTCTCTCGGGGGCTGCACAGGTGTTCCTTCAGATAGATGTTCCCCTTAGATGTTCCTGGTGCATGTTGTCTCTCTCCTCCTTTATAGTCCTCTTCCACCAATCCCAACTCTGCTACCCACACGCCGAGTACGCTGCTCTCCTCCAATCAGGAGCAGGTCCTGCTGTTTATTGGTTGAACTGGAGGCAGCTGTGTAGAGGCTGTTACTCCCTTCTCAGCGCCATATTGTGGGAGAGCAGATGCACAGAATAAGTCTTAATTCCAGTAACAGTCTAGTCCGAGTTGCTCCCCACAGGGTACCTCTCCTGAAGGGACCTGGGAGAGAGTGTGCAGCTTACATTTAGGTTGGGGTTTTTAAGGGGATGGGTCTTGCCTTCCCACCTCTTCTTCTCCTTCTCCTCCCAAACAAAAGACTTGTTGGATGTAAATACAAAAATTCCTTTTTGAGTACCCAGCCACCCCCTACCCCCACCCCATCCCCTGCTGACAGGGGAAGCCTGGCTTGTCTCCAACCCCCCCCCACCCCAGTTAGAGAAAAGATGGTTATCGGGTAGAAGGGGCAGGGTGTTTGAAGTGCAGATACTGGGCTGTACCTGGAAGGTTATTGGGATGACTGAGATGCGGATGCTGGACTAGATGTCAATTCCTTAGGCCTTTGTCACACACACATAAGCTCGTTTCTGGCATCCTATCTAACAGCGTCACCTGCCATGCCACAGTGCCGGCCCCAGTTGTTGAGTTTTTAAAGTTGCTGATATATTTGGTGTATTAATTCTTTGTCAGGTAGCTTGCAAATACTTTTTCCCATTCTGTTGGATGTCTTTTCATTCTATCAATTGTTTCCTTTGCTGTGCAAAATCTTCTGAGCTTCTTATAGTGCCATTTGTTTAGTTTTGTTTTTGTTGCCTGTGCTTTGAGGGTCTTGTCCAAGAAAATCGTCTCCTATGCCAATGTCTTGGAGTGTTTCCCCTACATTTTCTTCCAGCAACCTCATAGTCTTAGGTATTAAATTGAGTTCTTTGATCCATCTTGATTGCTTTTTGTATATGGTGAGAGGTATGGATCTAATTTCATTCTTCTCCTTATGTATATCCAGTTTTGCCAGTACCATTTGTTGAAGAGATTATGGTTACTGTTAGGAAAAGAGTTGCGGCCGGTGCCGTGGCTCACTAGGCTAATCCTCCGCCTGTGGTGCTGGCACCCCGGGTTCTAGTCCTGGTCGGGGCACCGGATTCTGTCCCGGTTGCTCCTCTCCCAGTCCAGCTCTCTGCTGTGGCCCGGGAGTGCAGTGGAGGATGGCCCAAGTGCTTGGGCCCTGCACCCCATGGGAGACCAGGAGAAGCACCTGGCTCCTGCCTTCGGATCAGCGCAGTGCACCGGCTGCAGCAGCCATTGGAGGGTGAACCAACAGAAGGAAGACCTTTCTCTCTGTCTCTCTCTCTCTCACTCTCTCACTGTCCACTCTGCTTGTCCAAAAAAAAAAAAAAAAAAAAAGGAAAAGAGTTGTAGATTGGTGCCTCCTCACATGGGGCACCAAAATGTTAGGAAAAGAGGTGCAGGATAGAGAGGTCGCAGTACACGAATTTACAGCCAGACTGAATTGATTCAGAGAAAATAAGGCCGTAGTGTGCACATTGATGGAGCACATGGCAGAAGAACCCGATCCCCAGGGGCCAGCCTTTTTATATTTTAGGAGGACTGGGGATGGGGGTGGGGTAGAGGGCAGCGGGCAGAGGGTAATTCCTGGAACTGGTCTTTCAAGTGTTCCAAGCAACTGGTCTTTCAGGTGGTTGTGGTGGGTGGGGTATGGAGGCAATAGGGTGTGGGACCCAATTGAGATTCAAGGGCAAGGAATACATTCCAGTGTTTATCTCTTTTGGGCAATGAGGGAGAATGGCTGAGGCTTATGTTCTTGTTCCATCACTTACTCCACTGCATGGTCTGAGTACATTTTTTTGACAGAGTTATAGACAGAGAGACAGAGAGAAAGGTCCTCCCTCCATTGGTTCACTCCCCAAATGGCCGCTAAGGCCGGTGCTGTGCAGATCCAAAGCCAAGAGCCAGGTGCTTCTTCCTGGTCTCCCATGTGGATGCAGGGACCCAAGCACTTGGGTCTCCTCCACTGCCCTCCTGGGCCACAGCAGAGAGCTGGACTGGGAGAGGAGCAACCAGGACTAGAACCAGGCCCACGTGGGATGCTGGCACCGCAGGCGGAGGATTAACCAAGTGAGCCATGGCACTGGCCCCAAAGTCTGAGTACTTTTGTCAAAAAATAGCTGTATTTCCATGGATTAATTTCTGGGATCTCTATTCTGTTCCATTGATTTATGTATCAAGTTTTTATGACAGTACCAAGCTGTTTTAATTACTATAGCTTTGTTGTATGCTTTGGGGTCAGGTATTGGTGATGCCTCCAGCATGATTTTTCTTGTTCAGGATCTCTTTGGCTATTCTGGGTCTTTTTTGATTCTATTTGAATTTTAGGATTGTTTTTCTAATTCTGTAAAGAATGCCATTGGTATTTTGATAGGGATTTTATTGAATCTGTAGATTGCTTTAGATAGTATAGCCATTTCATTAATATTGATTCTTTCAATCCATGAGCAAGGAATATCTTTCCATTTTTTTGTGTTCTTGATGATTTTTTTTTGAAGATTTACTTATTTTACTTGAAAGTCAATTACACAGAGAATGAGAGGCAGAGAGAGAGGTCTTCCATCCTCTTATTCACTCCCCAATTGGCTGCAACGGCTGTAGCTGTGCCAATCCGAAGTCAGGAGCCAGGAGCTTCTGCTGGTCTCCCACATGGGTCCAGGGGCCCAAGGACTTGGGCCATCCTCCACTACCTTCCCAGGCCATAGCAGAGAGCTGGATCAGAAGAGGGGCAGCCGGGACTCGAACCAGCACCCGTATGGGATACCGGCGCTTCAAGTCAGGGCTTTAACCCGCTGCGCCACAGCACCAGCCCCTTGATTTCTTTCAGCAATGTTCGGTAATTTTCATTGTAGAGATCTTTCACTTCTTTGGCCAAATTTATTCCTAAATATTTGCTTTTTTTCTGGCTATTATGAATGTGGATTTCTTTCTTGATTTATCTTTCAAATGAGTTCACATTAGCATATTAAAAGAGCTACTTTTTAATGTTTATTTTGTAACCTGCAACTTAATTGGTTTATCAATTCTAACAGCTTTGTGGAAGGGGTAATTTGTCCTCTTATTTAATTTTGACGTCCTTTATTTCTTTTCCTCCTTAATTGCTCTTGCTAAAACTTCTAGTACTATGTGGAATAAGAGTGGCAAAAGTGGGCATCTTTGTCTTGTTCCAGATCTAAGGGAAAATGCTTTCAGCTTTTCCCCATTCAGTATGATACTGGCTGTTGGTTTGTCATATATTGCCTCTAGAATTTTGAGGAATATTCTTCCTATACCTAATTTGTGGAGGGTTTTTATTATGAAGGGGTGCTGAATCCTATCACAATCTTTCTCTGCATCCATTGAAATGACCATATAGTTTTTGTTCTTAATTCTATTGATGTGATTTATGCCTTTTATTGATTTGAGACTGTTAAACCATCCTTGTATTTCTGGAATAAATCCCACTTGATTGTGATGTATGATCTTTTTGATTTGGATTTGGATTAGATTTGCTAGTATTTTGTTGAGAGTCTTTGCATCTATATTCATTAAGGATATAGGTGTGTAGTTTCCTTTTTGTGTTGTGTCTTTGTTTGCTTGTGGTACCAAAGAGATGTTGGCTTCATAAAGAGTTTGGTGGGGTTCCATCCTGTTCAATACTTTGGAATAGTTTGAAAATTATTGGAATTACTTCCTCTTTGAATGTTTTGTAGAATTCAGTAGTAAAGCCGTCTGGTCCTAGACTTTTCCTTGATGGAAGACTGAGTCACCATTTCTTTTCTGTAACTCTGCCTCTCAAATAAATAAATATTAAAAAATATTTTTAAAAATGGCCTAGTGCTGCTCATTGCAGCCATTTGGAAAATGATCAAGAGACGGAAGATATCTCTTTCTCCATCTCTTCCTCTCTGTGTAAGTCTGCCTTTAAGAAAAAAGATGCCGCTTGGAACACCTACATCTCATATTGGAATGCTTGACTGTCTCCCAATTCCAGCTTCCTGCTATTGTGTACCCTGGGGAGGCAGCCAGATGATGGCTTAAGTGCCTGGGTCCCTGCCACTTATTTGGGAGACCCACATTCAATTCTGGGCTCCTTGCTTCAGCCTAGCTCAGCCCTGACTGTTGTGGGCATTTGGAGAGAACCAGGGGATAGGAGATCTCTGACTACCTCTCTCCACCTTTCAAATAGAGCCAAAAAAAAAAAAAAACCTGCTACAGCTAACATTGTGTGACGCCAGCATTCCACATGGGTGACAGTTCATGTGCCAGCTGCTCCACTTCTGATCCAGCTCCCTGCAAATGGCCTGGGAAAAGCATCAGAAGATGGCTCAAGTGCTTGGACCCCTGCCAACCACATGGGAGACCCGATGAAGCTCCCAGCTCCTGGTCTCAGCCTGGTGCAGCCCTGGCCGTTGCAGCCACTTGGAGTGTTGGGGAGTGAACTAACGGATAGAGTAGCTCGCGCTCTCTCTCTCTTTCTCTGTCTCTGTCTGCCTCTTCCTCTTTCTGTAACTCTGACTTTCAAAATTTTTTTAAAAACCCCACTTATTGGAGTCAGCACTGTGGCACAGTGGGTTAATGCCCGGGCGTGAAGTGCAGGCCTGAAGTGCTGGCATCCCATATGGGTACCGGTTCGAGGGCCGGCTGCTCCATTGCTGATCCAGCTCTCTGCTGTGGCCTGGGAAAGCTATAGAAGATGGCCCAAGTCCTTGGGCCCCTGCACCTGCATGGGAGACCCAGAAGAAGCTCCTGGCTCCTGGCTTCAGATCAGCACAGCTCCAGCCATTGTGGCCAATTGTGGAGTGAACCAGTGGGTTAAAAAAAAAAACACTTTTGTTTTAATGAATATTATTTTATTTTCTCTTAGTTCACTGTAGTTTATTTTTTTGAAGGTTTATTTTATTTGAAAGGCAGAGTTGCAAAGAGAGAGAGAGCTTCTATCTGCTGGTTCACTCCCCAAATGACCACAATGGCCTGAGCTGGGCCAGACCAAAGGCATGAGCCAGGAGCTTCTTCTGGGTCTCCCATGTGGGGGCAGGGGCTCAAACACTTGGGCCAACCACTGATGCTTTCCCAGGTCATACCAGGGAGCTGGATAGGAAGTAGAGCAACAGGAATTGAACTGGTGCCCATGTGGGATGCCGGTGCTGCAGGCGGCAGCTTAACATGCTACGCCACAGCTCTGGCCCTTAATTTTGTAATTCTGAATTTCTATTGGCATAAATATAATGAAGCAGGACCTCATCAATCATTGTTGAGATTTTTAGGGGGATCCTTATGCTTAGTGTAATAAAACCTTTATCTTGGTTGTATATTTGCCTATTATTTCAAATTCTTTTGCTATCTTTGTTTTACTGAATTAATTTCATTGCTGTGGCTTCATGTCATGATAAAAATATTTCCCATGGGGCTAGAGGAAGCCCCAGTTTTGGTGGACACCAAATTTTCATCTTGTTATTTTGATGCATCTTGTAATTACAAGCCAGTCCAGGAGAGACATTGTATGAAAAGGGAATCCCTGGGGCTGGAGCTGTGGCGCAGCAGGTTAAACCCCTGGCTTGAAGCACCAGCATCCCATATGGGTGCCGGTCCAAGTTCTGGCTGCCCCTCTTCCCATCCAGCTCTCTGCTATGGCCTGGGAAAGCAGTAGAGGATGGCCCAAGTCCTTGGGCCCCTGCACCCATGTGGAAGACCAGCAGAAGCTTCTGACTCCCGACTTTGGATCGGCGCAGCTCCAGCCATTGTGGCCATCTGGAGAGTGAACTAGTGAATGGAAGACCTCTCTCTCTCTGTTTCTACCTCTCTCTGTAACTCTTTCAAATAAATAAAAATAAATCTTTAACAAAAAAAAAAAAAAAGGGAATCCCTATCCTCTGGTGTCTACAATGTAGTAGAAAAGATAAGACAAAATGCAGAGGTGACTAAAATGAGGCAGAAGATAGGAAAATCCATGCCATTATACAAAGTGTGTACTCTGTGCTAGTCACTGTCTTTAGTGCTTTAACAGTGGTTCATTCATCAAAACTTTAAGTATCATGATCTTCCTTTTCCATGTGGGATAATGAGGCACATGGAGGTTGAGTAATTTTTTCATTACAAAAGCAGTAGGTAATGGGTCTGGGATTGATCCATTTGGTCCGGAGTCGAGTTCCGTAATTGCCATTATTCCTTTCCTAGATTAAGCCAAGTTTTACATGCCTATTCAAATGTGTGAGGATTCTGTGTGTTCCTGCATGAGTGCACATAGATGTGTGTGCATCAGGAGTGGGAATGTCTGGCCCACAGACCAGATAAGGCCAGTGGAATCATTCGGTCTGGCCCTGCCAAGGCAACCACATCAGGGGATTCAAAATTCAATAAATCTATAGCAGGCTGATTTTTTAAAAAAAATTTATTTTACTTTAAAGTCGCAGTTACACTCAGAGAGAGGAGAGGGAAAGAGAGGAGAGAGAGAGAGAGAGAGAGAGAGGGGTAGATTGGAAGTGGAGCATCTGGGTCCTGAACCGGTGCTCACATGGGATGCCAGCACTGCAGGCAGTGGCTTTACCCACTACGCCACAGCGCTGGCCCCAAGGCTGAGTGTTGGTGTTTTTTTTTTTAATTAATTTATTTATTTGAAAGTCAGAGTTACACAGAGAGAGGAAAGGCAGACAGAGAGGTCGAGAGAGAGAGGTCCTCCATCTGCTGGTTCACTCCCCAATTGGCTGCAATAGCCAGAGCTGTGCCGATCCGAAGCCAGGAGCCAGGAGCTTGTTCCTGGTCTCCCACATGGGTGCAGGGGGCCAAGGACTTGGGTCATCTTCCACTGTTTTCCCAGGCCATAGCAGAGAGCTGGATTGGAAGTGGAGCAGCCGGGACTAGAACCGGCATCCATATGGGATGCTGGCACTTCAGGCCAGGGTGTTAACCCACTGCACCATAGCGCCGGCCCCCCAAGGCTGATTTTTAAGTCGATCATTTTGTATGGCCCGCGAATGATGTTGTAAATATCCAGATAACTCTTGGAAGAAAACAGGTTGCCATCCCTGGCAGAATGGGATTTGAATCAGAACATGGCATTTGAACATCTTCCTCGTTTC
This sequence comes from Oryctolagus cuniculus, assembly GCF_051225735.1. Classification (NCBI taxonomy): domain Eukaryota; kingdom Metazoa; phylum Chordata; class Mammalia; order Lagomorpha; family Leporidae; genus Oryctolagus; species Oryctolagus cuniculus. The sequence goes on along the minus strand of NC_142888.1, from coordinate 2,393,379 downwards.
ATGTCCTTCTGAGTTCAGGTTGTTACTTCTTGATGTGTACTTAACATCCCCATTATGCTCTTCGAAACTCTGGGATCTCCGATTTTGCCCCTTAGCTATGCAGGTCTAATCAGGTCAGAACTTTATGACTGTGTGCCAAAAGCTTTTGAAAAAGTTTCAGGGCACAGTGAAGGTACACCATGTTCTTTAGAAAAGGTTACAGGGTTTCAGACAGGACAGAATGAAAATCACTAAGTCGATGACCACTCATTTGGGAGTTGATTTTATGATGGGAATTATCAAACCAATCCATCACTATACCCAGTTGACTTCAGTGTCCAAAATCTCTTTGGCTCTGAATTTTGAGGCTTGCTGAGTGAACCATCCTCTGGTTCACTCCCCAAATGCTTGCAGCCATCAGGCCTGGGTCAGGGCCGAAGGTGGGAGCAAGAAAAGCAGTCCAGCCTAGGTTTTAGATAACTTCTATTGGATGAGTTCATTGGAGTTAGATGACTCCAACACAAATTTGCCACTGTTCTAAATTTATAGCAGAGGTTGTTTTCTTATGGTGAATCCACTCCACCCAAGAAGACCTGGTGACAAGATTCTAGGCAAATCGTTCATTGGTGAAATTGTTAGCAGCGATGGGTGGCATAAGGTTCTTGTCTGCAAGAAAGAATTGAGACGTGAGACAGAACAGCGGTAAGCAAGGTAGCAAGGCTTAATGGGGTAGATTATCTGTCAGAACGGGTGGGCACTCTCCAGATAGTTAGAGAGTGCCCAGTCACTCGGACTTGGGGAGGCAAGGTTACTTGGTTAATGGAGAAAGTACACATGGCAGGCCAGGTGGGTGGCTCAGGAAAGAGCTGTATTCAGCTGGGGTCCAGTTCTTCCTGCTGTTTCTCCTTCCCCCTGGCTCTTCTCCAGGACAAAGGGCTTGCTGAGTGTGAATTGGGTGAAATTCCTCCCCAGGTTTCACTACTCCATGCTATCAGACTGCGGAGCCCACCTGGTGCCGGCAGAGGCGCTTCCCCTAGGGCGCCTGCCCTGGAGGAGGGACGTGAGGTTTTATTGCTCAGTGTTACCAGCCAGGTAATCCCTCTGGTGCTGAGGAGAGGATTTTCCTGGGAGCTTTCCTTGAGAGGAAGGCTGAGACCCCGGGAAAGCTATCAGGGTTCGGGCAGGACTTTGAAGTGTAAAATCCTGGGCTGCTTGCAAGGCGAGCTTCTGCAGATGCTTTGTTGTCCTCCGGCCCCTCTCCACACACAGGCTACTTTCTAACTTCCTACCTGACAAAATTGTCCCAAGAAACCCTGGGAGCAGAGTGGGGAAGGTGAGACAGGATAAAAAGGCAGTTCCTGCAATCAGGGTGCAATAGCAGGGGAAACCCTGAGAAACAAAATAGAACACACAGCTTGGCGTCATCCTGTCTGAGAGGCAAGGGAGCTGGGCCTCGGATCCCCCAGTCAGTCATTCAGGGCTAGTCCCAGGAGGATGTTCATCTCGCAACACCTTGCAGCAGAGGGGGCTGCTCCCGCGGCCACAGGAGGCCCAAGAGATTGCAGGTGCTGACAGCTGGAAACCAGGCTGGTGTGTACGGAAAAGGCTAAGTGTATGCGCACGAACGGTGCACACAGCGACATGGAGGACCTTCCCGCAGCATAGTTCTTCTCTGTCTAACGCTGTCTTGGTTGTGTAATGGATTTCCCTGTTAATGGACACTTGGGAACTGCTGATGCCTCCTTTGCTGCAGCTTGCATTCTGTGTTACCCTTCCTCTGTCTTTCCACGTCACTGTATTCATCATTTTGCCTTGACTTTGGCATCAAGGATTGGTAAAAAATTACTTCCTTTTCTGCCCTCATTTTTTTTAATCTCAAGGTAAGAATAATATCTTTTTAGGACTGTATGTGGTGAGGATGAATTAACGCATGGAAAAGCGTATGTTACAACCTGTGTTTTAGAAAGACTGGTTCTCTTTCTCTTGCTATATTTGTTTCTCCCTTGCAAAAGTCATCAAAAACTTGGGAACTTTATCTTCCTGGGACTTCTCCCCCAAAATCAGATATGTAGATGAAGGCTGTTTTTCATTATTTGTCTAACATTTGCTGAGTTAAACTGATCCCATGTTTGTTTTTGGCATTTAGTGGAACAATGCAAAATATACTTGATTGCTAGCGCAGCACATTGCATTTCTTTTGCTGCCTTTCATCACTTGACTTCTCACAAATAATTAGAGGAGGAGCTGGGAGCTGAGTTTCAAGAAGCCGCATTCCGGGCTCTGCCTTGAGGTTGGGCCAACCTCGGGGTCATTTATGTGCCTCAAGAGACTGTAGTCATCTGTATTCCTGACTTTCATGTCCTGTGGTGTATATGTTGGCTTTGATTCCAGGGATTACTGCTTTTTGCTCTGAATTATTTAGGCTGGAGGGAGGAGGAGGGAAAATGGAGAAAAGAAGGGGAGAAGGGGGAGGAAGGAGAGCTGCTGTTGTCGACTTCTGAATAATCTGTAATTATTATAATGACACCTTCCTAGATAAGCTTTCTTGTACATGATTACAAAATCCTTTAACATACCTTTAAGAATGGAATCCTCATGACTATCCCATCACATGAGCAGGAAGAAGAGTCCAAAGGATTAGTTTGTACTAATCCTTTGGAGGAAGCAACTGTGGAGAAAAGGAGATGCAGAGAAGAAAATGGATATGGTACACCAAGGCGGTGAAGGCACCACCTTCTGTCTGCTTAGGGAAGAATGTACTCGGGTTTCTGTGGAAGAGTTCATTGTTTTTTATGCTGGCCTAGTGTACAGTCTGGGCTTTGGCAGTTCTGGGATGAGACATTTTGAGAAAGGTCTCTCATTGCCATGATCCCTAGTTTACTTAGCTGCAAAATGGACATTGAAAAACTTGCATGCTAGACTGTTAGGTAGGAAGTCAGTTATGAGCTTATGTGTGTGTGACATAAAGGCCTAAAGAGAAGACATCTATGTCCGGCATATGCATCTGCATCTCAAAGTCATCCTGACAATGTTTCAGGGGCAGCCCGGTATTCGCATCCTGCCCTGCCCCCTTCTACCTGATAACCTGCCAGGTGGAGGTCCCCGCCCCTTCTGCCTGACAAATCTTCCACAATCTCCCAGGTGCAGCCCAGTATCTGCACTTCAAACACCCTGCTCTGATCCCCATTCTCCAGGGGTCTTGCTCACCCTTCCTCTAAACTCAGGGTGGCGCCAGCTAGGCTTCCTTCTGTCTGATACCTTCAGGGGAAAACTCAGAAGTTTTTCTATTTATATCCAAAAAGCCCTTTGTTCCAAGAGGAGCAGAGGTGGGGAAGCAAGACCCATCTCCTTAAAAACCCCCGGCCTCAACCGGACAGGGCGCTCAGCCCTCTGCCTCTCTGCTGAGCCACCCGCCTGGTCTGACCAGGTGTACTCTCTCCACTCAACCATGTAACCTCTACCCCCTCACCCCCGCCCAGTCCAAGTGACTGGGCACTCTCTCAGTCTCAGGCTCTGTCTGGAGAGGTGCCCATCCGTCCTTACGGATGTCCCTTCCCTAATAAACCTTGCTATTTTACCTCCCACTACTTTGTCTCACGCCTGAATTCTTTCTTGCGCGAAGACAAGAACCATGCATTTCTCCGGTAACAAGACTACCACTTGGGGTGGCTGTAAGAATTTGGGAGTGCAGTGGAAGATGGCCCAAGTGCTTGGGTCCTGCACCCTCATGGGAGACCAGGAGAAGCACCTGGCTCCTGGCTTCAGATCAGCGCGGTGAACCAGCAGCAGCACGCCGGCTGTAGTGGCCATTGGAGGGTGAACCAATGGAAAAGGAAGACCTTTCTCTCTGTCTCTCTCACTGTCCACTCTGCCTGTCAAAAAAAAAAAAAAAGTGTGTGAAAGCACTGTGCAAACTGTAAAGTACTATACATGATACTATGTACTGATTCCTTACCAATAATGAATAATTATGTAGAATCAGCAAAATGTAAAATAGCAAACTAAGAATTGACTTCTTAATTGTGTTGTTGGAATTCCAAGTTTATTTTGGTAATTTAAGGTTTGCCTAGCATAAGACTGACTTTTTATTAATTAAAAATACTTATTTTGAAAGGCAGAGAGACAGATGGAGAAAGATCTAACATCTATTGTTTCACTCCTCAAATGCCCACAACAGTCATGGCTGGACCAGGCCAAAGCTAAGAGCCTAGAACTCAATCCAGGTCTCCCACATAGCTGTCAGGGATCTCTAAGTACTGGAGCCATCTATTGCCTCCCAGGGTGCCCATGTGCAGGAAGCTGGATCAGAACTGGAGTGGTTGGGACTTAAACCAGGCACTCCAGTGTGGCATGTGGGCATCCCCAGTAGCAAACTTAATCACTGTACCAAACACCCCATGATGATTTATTTGGTTTTACAAGAGGGCAATACTGATTTATCTAGATACCTTTACTTAAGTACTTCTTGTCGCTCCCCCTCTTCGTGGAGGAACGACACTAAACCCTGCCTAGGCTTCATATCCGAGTCACGGCACCATTATGTCGCTCCCCCTCTTCGTGGAGGAACGACACAGGACCCTGCGCTGTTCTTTTGTCTGCTCGGCCCTCCCCGGGTTTGCTGCTGGTTCTTCCCGGGTTGGCTACCGACCCTTCCACCTCCGTGGAAGGGCAGTTCCCCCAGCCACTTTCCCCACTTCCGCGGGGGAGCGGCACACCGCCGGCCGGCTCTCTCGGGGGCTGCACAGGTGTTCCTTCAGATAGATGTTCCTGGTGCATGTTGTCTCTCTCCTCCTTTATAGTCCTCTTCCACCAATCCCAACTCTGCTACCCACACGCTGAGTACGCTGCTCTCCTCCAATCAGGAGCAGGTCCTACAGTTTATTGGTTGAACTGGAGGCAGCTGTGTAGAAGCTGTTACTCCCTTCTCAGCGCCATATTGTGGGAGAGCAGATGCATAGAATAAGTCTTAATTCCAGTAACTTAGTCTAGTCCGAGTTGCTCCCCACACTTTTAAATTAAAAAAAAATTATTTGAAAGGTAGAGTTACAGAGAGAGAGGAAGAGAGAGAGGTCTTCCAACTGCTGGTTCATTCCCTAAATGGCCGCAACAACTGGACCTGTGCTGATCTGAAGCCAGGAGTCAAGAGCTTCTAGGTCACCCACATGGGTCTAAGCACTTGAGCCATCTTCTGCTTTCCCAGCTACATTAGCAGGGAGCTAGATGGGAAATGGAGCAGCTGGGATTCAAACCAGCATTTATATGGGATGTTGGCATTGCAGGTGGTGGCTTAACTCACTGTGTCACAATGACGCAAAGTAATGCTTATGCAATTTAGAATTGTCATGAACTTGCCCCATCATGGCAATAACCTCCATTGCGTTAGGTTATTGGATTTTGTAAGATCCAGATTTAAGTCCATATTTAGCTACATAGTAGCTGCATGACCTATGGTGTTCCTTCATGAATATAAGAGGCTCAAAGTTCTAGAGATAGTTGAGGACTGAATGAGATGTTCAGTGAGAAATTCTCTGAAAACTATAGTTATGCTTATAAGCAACTCCATAAATATAAGGTGTTATAATTATCATCATTACTCATGTTTAAAGAAATGAAACCAGTGAGCACATACTCAATGACACAATTTAGAGAGAATCAAGTCAGAAATCAATGAAGTATAGTCAGTAAGGAGACGCAGATTGCTTTTTGATCGTGTTTTCTTCCCATATGGCTTTGGTAAGAGATGCTTATGGATGATAGATGGGGAACTATGTAAATGTGATGCATATGCATGAATTTATTTCAAGATTCATAGCTTGCCTTGCTGGCAAGCCACAAACTTCTTAAGAACTTCATTTGAACCTGCTCAGTCCATTGCTTATTTCAGACTTAGAAGACTGTAAGTAGTTTGATTCAGCCTCCAATAACTCTAAAGAAAGCCATAGGGTTAAGTGACTGCACATGTTGAAGGCTGGTGTCAGAGTTCTGACTCTGCAGGAGGGCTCACCTGGGCAGGACCTGTCGGTTATTCGGTCGGTCTTTGTAGGATTCCCTAGTGCAGTGAATTTGACACAACCTATGTTCTGGGTATTGGTAGGGTTGTATGTGAAGTCCAATTTTGTCAATAGATAGCAGATCTTTATTTCTGGAGGAGATTCACATTATCCCTATTCATCACCTAAAATTGAATATCTAAAGGATAACTAATTTTCTTTTTTTAATTCTTTCTTTTTTAGTGATTTATTTTATTTATTTGAAAGAGTTATACAGAGAGAGAAGGAGAAAGAGAGAGAGTCTTCCATCCACTGGTTCACTCCCCAAATGGCTGCAATGGCCAGAGCTGAGCCAATCTGAAGCCAGGAGCCAGGAGCTTCTTCTGGGTTTCCCACATGGGTGCAGAGGCCCAAGGATCTGGGTCATCCTCTGCTGCTTTCCCAGTCACATTAGTAGGGAGCTGGATTGGAAGTGGAGCAGCTGAGATTCAAACTGGTGCCCATATGGGATACCGGTGCTGCAGGCTGGGGCTTTAACCCGCTGTGCCACAGTGTTGCCCCTCACTTAAGATTTATTTTATTTAGGATAACTAATTTTCTATGAGAAACAGTTATCCAAAAGCCCAGATTTTCTAGTTAACATATGAGAAGACAAGTTATAATCAGAAAATTGCTTAGTGAGTTTAGAACCCAAACAGCCATCATCAGTCATCTGACTGGAAAGTTAAACTGTATGTCACTGAAGTACCTTGGTTGTAGGCAACAAAATAATTCTGTGCTGACTCACCTGAGTAGAAAAGGAACTCGGTAGAAGTTCTTAGGCAGCTCTCAAGAAAGGATGGGCAGGCTAAGAAACCAGGAGCAGAAGACAGTGGGAACCAAGGGAAGCTATGAATGGAAAGGCATGATACAGTTTGCGGTGTACTACTGCCACCCTACCTCTCAACTGTTGGTGCTGCTACTACCTGTGGACTCCTGAGGGACCATGTCCTCAACTGTTAGCAGCATGCTACTTCCGTAGGTTTTTCATGCTGGGAGGGCAAGACCTGCCAGCAGGAGGCTTCCCACAAAAGGAAGAGCATTTGAAAGCTGTATAGCAAAAATCAACAAATATCCACCACAAATGACACCAAGCTAAGCAAGTCTGACGCTTCCTACTTTGCATAGAGACATATGTACCATCAGGAATGTGGAATCATGTGGATCTGGACATACTCTTACCTGGCTGGTGCCGGGTTGGGCATGATATCTTGATTCTCTTGCCACTTGCTTTTCCAAAGAGCAGACAGATCTCTAGCTACCCTCTTGATGAGGGAAACGTGGTGAAGACAGTTTTATGTCCAAATAAGTTGGCTGGTTGAGACTCTTTACTATGATGGTGGCCAATGATCCTTAAATGGCCTTGGAGTGAGGTCATTGGCCGTTCTGTGTCCTGCCCTTTCTGTCTTCCACAATGCAAACACTCTTCACATCCTGATAAAGATGTGAGCTCTTTAGGAAATGCAGCACCGGATTGTGGCAAGTTGGGGATGATACGAGAAGGGAAGCAATCAAAATCAAGCACTGTGACCCTGGTTTGGCCACTTGCCAAATATCCACCATCTAAGCTATCGATGTGCATCTCATGTGGATGTTCCTTTGTTTTCTAACTCTTCCACTTCTCCCTCAGTCCTCTCCAAGATCTTCTCCCATTGAGTGTCCCATTCCAGTACCTCCGAGGGACTGCTAAATTTTCCTGATAGCATAGTAAAATCTTTCTATGGCTTTTCAATGTAAACTCCCCTGTAGACTGCTGGATATGAATAGCTTAGCCTTCTGCTTGAGCTCGTGCTATAGCCTAGGAAGCTCTGATCCTATAAATGAGGCAGGGAAAAGATGATGGGCTGCAGAAGATTTTCTGATTAGATTCCACAAAATAGAGCATTACTCAGCTTCTAGGGGATTAATTACCTTCCAAAGACGTCTTGAAAATTGCACAGTACTATCAGTATGGCTTTGGAGCTATTCCTTATTACGAGAATACTGCATCCATTGCTTATGCATCTTGAGTTTTAGTATGCATCTTCCCCACGTGATGGACAATGGCACCACAGCGAAGCTGCCGTTCTCTAAAATTCAGTGTTCTTCCTGCTTGCAACTCTGATTATGGAGGAAGGGAAGGTGGGTGAGAAGGTTTAGTTCAACTTACCTTATCCTCATCTAGTATCTCTGTACCTGAATAAAACCTTTAATTCTTCTAGCTAGCTTAACCTCTGTTCAGGTTACAGACACATCTGTGATAACCTATGGTGTTTTGAGATCCTAAATTAATATGAGCTACTTCTTATGCACCCCAGCTAGAAAAGCTGGGGAAAATGTGTTTAGTATTATAGACTTGAAAGCACAAAATAAACAAAGAGGAATAAAGGAAGGGAAAAAGAAAGAGATAAGAAATAATAACTCTTATTGAGGGAATAAAAGATTATTTTGGTTGTCTATTCAAATGTTACGTACTGGTTGGTTAAAATAATTGGGATTTTCTGGTGTCATTCCATGCAGTAGGGTGGTAAATATCCAGTATCTGTTGGTGAACTCATGCCATGACTATTTTTCCTATGAGGAAAAGAACAGAAAACCTGTTAACTTGAATATGTTAGAGCATTCACTTTCCAATAGGATATGCACTGGTGCTATGAAGGTGAAAGGGTAGGAGTCATTAAAACATAGACAACTATAAAATTATAACAAAATGTTCAATATGATAAATCCTAAAGGCTAAGTAGAAATTAGAAGCATTATGAATTTGAGAGGTTAATGAAGTTGTCTTGGAGTTAGACCTTGGTCAGTCATTGAAGGATGGGATGATGGCATCAAGAATTGTGAAAGGTCTGAGTTTCGGCCCTATCTGCAGGCTAACAAGTTATCTGGCCGTGGTTTCATGGACACTAGTGGAAGACATAAGACCCCTGGACCAGAGACAGAGGACTTTATTGCTCATAGTACAGAACTGCAAGCAGAATGAGCCAGAATTTTTTTTCTTCTTTTGAAAAGAAATTTTATAGAAGGAATAATAGGGGAAAATAAAGAGATCAGGAAGTACAACTTGTTCCTGATGCGGTGGAAAGTAAGAATCCAAATTGGGTTTTGACACAGCAAATGTGGCCCAGACGGTAGGGCTGGCTACACACACAATTATCTCTAAGAAGCGGGCTGGCTTCCGGCTCATTTCTTATTACAGCTCACGCCTGCTGGCCTTAGTCTATGGTTTCTACAGCACTAGTCCAGCTGCTAAATGAAACCGTGAATGAGAGGTTGTTATTCAAGGGGCTGTTTCCTTTCAAGGTCACCTTCCCTCAGTCCTGCCCCATATAATACTATAGCCCTGAACTGCATGTGGCTATGAAGCACTTGCCATGTGACTAGTTTAGATAGAAATGTGCTACAAGTGCCCAATATACACTGGATTTCAAGGGTAGTAAAAATTAAAAAAAGAAAATATCTCATTAATACTTTGAATGTCAATTACATTTTGAAATGATATAAAATATGTAATTAAAATTACAGGGGACATGATCAGGACACCCCACCCCCACCCTGTGACCTTGTCCCTCCCTTCCTTTTGCAGACCTCCCTCCTGAGGTTTTTGAGGTGATTTAAGCCCTGTGGAAGGGTTGAGGAATACCAAAGGGAGTTACAAGCTATGAAGGAAGGACCCTTAAACTGTGTATCGAGTTTAGGAGCCCAATCTTGTTGAAACCATAGCACCATGTTAATGTAGAGAGGAAGCTGTGGGGTTCTACATGAGGCCATTGGCAGCCACAGCGGGCCACGCCCCTGGTCTGAGCTGGTTAGCTTACAGGGCTCCAGAAGGGCAGTAGTGGCCACTGTGTCTATAGAGCAGTGGGATGCACATCAGCTCAACACACATCCACATGGCCCTTGTTTCTCTTGGCTTGGGTGTCTCCCAAACAGACTCTAAGGCAAGGATTTGGGTGCAGGCAGTGTAATTAGGAGGTGGTTGCAGGGGGAGAGGCAGGGAAAGTAGAAAGTCAATCAAGAATGCATAAATGAGGGGTCTAGTGCCATGGCTCACTTGGTTAATCCTCCACCTGTGGCACTGGCATCCCATATGGGCGCCAGGTTCTAGTCCCGGTTGCTCCTCTTCCAGTCAAGCTCTCTGCTCTTGGCTTCGGATCAGCGCAGCGCAGGCCGTAGCGGCCATTTGGGGAATGAACCACCGGAAGGATGACCTTTCTGTCTCTCTCACTGTCTATAACTCTATCTGTCAAATAATAAAAAAAAAAGGATGCATGAATGAGTAGGCTCCCACTGTGGGAGGCCTTGATTCCTCGGGGACCCTCACAGACTGTGGAACACCCCCTTTAAGGGGTAGGCGTTGGAATCATTATCTCCTCACTTGCAGCCTGTCCCAGGCTGTGGGAATACACTCTTTTAGTGGCCAGCAAACACTCGCAGAGGGAGTCCATTAGCCTTGTGACCTTCAATCCTGCGGAGCACCAAGTCAGTCAGGATGCTGTCTGTGCCGTGAAGACACCCTGCAGCTGATTCCCAGGTGACGGGGCCTTTTAAGGAGCCTCAGCTGTCACCTAGGAAACATCAGCTGTGGGCAAGGAAATATCTGCTGTAAATTAAGGAGGAGTGAGCTTTCCATCTTAGGACCACCGTAGAAAGAATGGTAAATAACCCCGTTGTTTACATCTCCCTGAATAGAAATAACATCCAGTGTGGGAATGCAATTCTATTACTGGGTACTCTTTGATTTTATTTTTTTAAGATGTATTTATTTGAAAGAGTTAGAGAGAGGAGAGGCAGACACACACACACACACACACACACACAGAGTGTTCTTCCATCCAATGGTTCACTCTCCAATTGGCCACATGGCTGGAGCTGCGCTGCCAATCTGAAGCCAGGAGCCAGGAGGTTCTTCTGGGTCTCCCATGTGGGTACAGGGACCCAAGAACTTGGGCCGTCTTACACTGCTTTCCCAGGCCATAGCAGAGAGCTGGATCGGAAGTGGAGCATCCAGGTCTTGAACTGGCACCCATATGGGATGCTGGCGCTTCAGGCAAGGGCACTAACCTGCTGCGCCACAGCTGGCCCCTCTTTGATTTTCAATGTGATTGATAACCACACACAAATCCGTATTGGTTGAAACCTATATGTATGTATTTACCCTGTAAGAAAAGTATAAAACCTGTGGCCAAACTCAGGCTTGTGGAATGGTCAACTCAAGCAACCGACTGGTTGTTTTGGGGTTTAAATCTTCAGTATGACTAGCTGAGTAAACTTTAACTTTGATTTCTCGACCATACCCTGATTGTAGTTAACAGCCTGCAAGGGAATTCTGTGTAGGTGGGCTTCCAGGAGGGCCGCAGGGATCTAGGCAGGGCAACTCAGCCATGTGCTATGCAGTCTAGTACAATGCCAGACCCACAGCAGGTGCTTGATGCATATTTATTGGATGAGTGAATCCACACTTTTCACGGAAGGACAAGCTTGTGTCTCAGACTATATCCTCTGCTTGGTGATGAGGCAGGTAGGTTTCTCTTTAACTGCCCTTCTTTAATTGTGAGGCTGGTCCTCTCGTAACGGCGTTAACCCCTCACGATATTGTGCATTCACCTCCTTTGCCCTCTCTTCCCCCTGAGACCTACCTAGGATAATGAAAGTGTGAATCACTAATCTCTTAACAGCAATTCTGATAGCTTCAGGAAGACCAGCCATCGAGATGAGAAATGAACTTGAGAAGGCATAATGAAGTCCCTAGGTAGGAAAGACTACCTCCTCCCATCCCCAATGGGCTGGCAGATATATTCTTCAATGACAGATTTGTCTTGACATCACTTGCCCCTGGTTTGGGTTCATTTTTACTTTGAAAATGATGTCTTAATCCAAATGATGGTTATCTTGGTGGGAACATCAGGGGTGGCAGCAAGCCTGTGTGTGGCTAGGAGGCTTAACTTGGAACAAGTTGGGGGTAAGGAAGTTGGCTGCCATTCCTCAGATTGCGCAACTACAGGCCGGATCTGCAGCATGTGAAGACCTGGGCGTAATGCAGTGCCAACTCCACAGAGAGCCAGTTTAGAAAATGTGAACCATGCAAGGGAGCTCCCCCGACCAGAAGTAAGACTGCCTTGCATGCAGCATATCAGAAAAAGACTGTTTAATAGACAAATTGATCAAGCACTAGCCTTATAGTAGGTATTGTGCTACACAACACAATAAAACTACATTGGTACTCAACTAGGGGCCATTCGTTAGTTTACTTACTGTTTATTATCTGTCACTTCCATCGGGACTAATTTTGGGGGGAAATGAAATCTCCCTATACTGTGTAAAGTAGAAGTGTTAGAGGATCCTGTTATTTGCTGAGGGTTCATGTACCCCTCCTACTCACATCCATATATTGGAACCTCAAATCCCAGTGTGATGGAGTCTGTTGCTTAGCCTTAGATGAGATCATTAGGGATGGGAGCTCACCAACAGGAGGAGTGCCTTTGTAAGAAGTGGCTGGAGAGCTTGCTCTGTCTCTTGCCTCTCACAACAGGAAGATACAGGGAGAACAATGATCTATCTGCAAACCAGGAGAGCTCTCACCAGACAACATATTTGCCTGCACTTTGATCTTGAATTTCTCAGGTTCTAGAAATGAATGTCTGTTATTTAAACCGCCTGGTCTATGGTGTTTTTGTTATAGCAACCTGAACTAAGAGATCTATTCTAAAAACCATTACATTCAGGACTTTATATAAATATGAGAAAAATCACATGGAACACAGATGCTCCTTGACTTGTGATAGGGTTAGTTAGAATTGCATTTACTACATGTAACCTACAGAATGTCACAGCTCAACCTAGTCTATTGTACATGTGCTCAGAAGACTGCAGTTGGGAAAGTCATCCAACGCAAAGCTTGTTGTGTGACAAAATGTTGGCCATCTCATGTGATTTATTGAATACAGTACCCTGTACAGTACTGGTTCTTTCTCCTCATGATTGTGTAGCTCATGGAGGTACCACTCCCCAGCAGAGATGGATAAGACCACATATTACTAGCTCAGAAAAGATCAAGATTGAAAATTCAAAGTGTGATTTCTACTGAATGTGTATGATTTTCATACCATCATGAAGTTAAAAAATCGCTAAGTCAAACTACTGTAAGCCAGGGACAGTATATAGCTTATTTATCTCATTATTACCGAGAGAACCAGGAAGAGGTTACAACCAGTTCAAAGGATAATTCAAAGAACACTTCAGAAATGCTTCTGTGATTTTAGAACTAGATGCAAAACTGGTCAATATCCACAAAGTATAATCCATCCCACTCCACCAACACAATTCATTTGCATTTCCATGGACATGAATCATCATGTAAGTTTTTTCCTACAATTTCTGGAGTTGTAAAATAACTTTCAGGCATTGAAAGTCAAAAGCTGCTGTAGAATCAGATAAATACTTTTCTGGGGTCCATTTCAAAGTCTTTTACAAGTTTTTCTAACAAAAGAAAAGAAATGTTTTCTGCATAGTCTATTAGGAAGCAGAATGCAGATTGTAGATTAGCCAAGACTTTGAATCGGAAGAAAAATGGTTTTTTGTGGCAACATTGCTTGCTACCCAGGAGATAAGTGAAGAGTCATTTGGGAATGCATTTTGAAGTACAAGAGTACTGATCTTTACTGGTAAAAGAACAATTGAAGCAAAATTTGCTGAAATTTGCCCTTGGGAGAGGAATAGGATCAAGTCAGTAGGCACTTCAGTTACAAAATGTTCAGCCACAGATCAAAACTATTGAGGGAAAAACAGGAAGTTCATAAAATCTTAATTCAGGCTCCCTAATTGAGATTTCACAATGAATTTTGACATGAAGTGGGAAGAAGATTTTTTATTTTTTAACAGCTGTATTGAGCTACAATTCATATACCATGAGATTCATTTAACATGTGTAATTAGGAGTGGAGATTTGGCACAGTGTTTAAGAGATACCACCTGAGACCTCTGCATCCCATGTTGGAGTGCCAGGGTTTGAGTTCTGGCTCAACTTCTGATTCCAGCTTCTTGTTAATGGGTACTTTGGAGGCAGTGGATGATGGCTCAAGTAGTTGGGTCATTACCATCCATATGGGAAATATAGACTGAGTTCTGGGCTCCTGCTTCAGCCTGGCCCAGCCCTGGAATTACAGGCATTTGAAGGAGAGAGCCAGCAGATGGAAAAATCAGTTTGACTTTCTCTCTGCCTTTCAATTTGAATAAATAAGTAAATAAATTTTAAATGGCAAAGATTAAAAAAAAAAGTATATAGTTAGGTTTTTTAATATTTTCGTAGATTATATAACCATAATCACAATCTAGTTTGATGTGGGGAGCAACTCGGACTAGACTAAGTTACTGGAATTAAGACTTATTCTATGCATCTGCTCTCCCACAATATGGCGCTGAGAAGGGAGGAAACAGCTTCTACACAGCTGCCTCCAGTTCAACCAATAAACTGTAGGACCTGCTCCTGATTGGAGGAGAGCAGCGTACTCGGCGTGTGGGTAGCAGAGTTGGGATTGGTGGAAGAGGACTATAAAGGAGGAGAGAGACAACATGCGCCGGGAACATCTGAAGGGAACATCCGAATAACATCTGAGCAGCCCCCGAGAGAGAGCCGGCCGGCGGTGTGCCGCTCCCCTGCGGAAGTGGGGAAAGTGGCAGGGGGAACCGCCCTTCCACGGAGGTGGAAGGGTTGGTAGCCAACCCGGGAAGGACCAGCAGCAAACCCGGGAAGGGCCAAGCAGACAAAAGAACAGCGCAGGGTCCTGTGTCGTTCCTCCACGAAGAGGGGGAGCGACAGTTTGAGAATGCTTTCATGCCTTTTAAAATAAACTTGGTACCCACTCTCATTCTCCATCTACCAGCCATAAGCAATCACTAATCTACACTCTGGATTTGCCTATTCTAAATATTTCATATAAATGGAATCATATAGTATGTGGTGTTTTTTGATTGGGTTCTTTCACTTAATACTTAGCACAGTGCTTTCAGGATTCCTCTATCATTACTTCATTACGTTTTATTGACGAATAATATTCCACTATCTGAATACACCACTTTTTATTTAACCAGTCATCAGTTGATGGACATTTGTTTCCTCTTTTTGACCATTAGGAATAGTGTTATGAACATTTTTGAAAGATTTATTTATTTGAAAGTCAGAGTTAGAAAAGGAGAGGCAGAGAGAGGGAGAGGTTTACTCCCCAATTGGCTGCAACAGCCAGAGCTGAGCTGATACAAAGCCAGGAGCTGGGAGCTTCATCTGGGTCTCCTATGTAGATATAGGGGCCCAAGGACTTGGGCCATCTTCTACTGCTTTCCCAGGCCATAGCAGAGAGCTGGATCAGAAGTGGAGCAGCCAGGACACAAACCAGCACCCATTTGGGATGCTGGCACTGCAGGTGGCAGCTTTAACCACTATGCCAAAGCGCCAGGCCCTGTTATGAACATTTGTATAGAAGTTTTTGTATAAGACCTATGTTTTCACTTCTCTTGGGTATATACCTAGGAATAGAATTGCTAGGTCATATAGTAACACTATATTTAACATTTTGGAGAACTGCCAAACTGTTTCCCAAAGCAGCTGCAACATTTTATATTCCCAACAGCAGTGTATGAGGGTTCCAATTTTTCTACTTCTTCACCAACATTTGTTATTATCTGTCTTTTTGATTATAGCCATCCTGGTGGGTATGAAGTGCTATCTCATTGTGGTTTTGTCTTGCTTTTCCCTGATGACAAATGATGTTGAATTCCCTTCCATGTGCTTATTGGCTTTTTGTATATCTTCTTTGGAGAAATATCTATTCAGATCTTTTGCCTCTTTTGAAATTGAGTTATTAGTTTTTTTATTATTGAATTATAAGGGCTTTTTAAGAAAATATGCTGGATCCATTCAAATTTCTAAAAATTTTCTCCTGTTTTTCAATGTCTTTTCACTTTCTTGTTGTAGCCCTTCGTGAAGCATAAAAGTTTCTAAACTTGATAAAGTCCAACTTATCTTTTTTTTTGCTACTTGTATTTTTGGTGTTATCTGAGAAATTATTGTCTAACCCAAAATGCTTTATAATTTCAGCTCTTATATTTAGGTCTATGATCCATATTGAATTGCAGAGACCCAGCTTGACATGACTGCAGCCATCTTGGTCATGTTACCAGAGGGAAGGTCATGGAAGCGTTGGGTTCTTATCTTCACTCAAGAAAGAATTCAGGCGTGAGACAGAGCAGAGTGATAAGGCTTTATTGGGGACAGGGTGTCCGTCAGGACAGAAGGGACAGAGAGAGAGCACCCAGTCACTCAGGCTGGAGGAGAGCGAGGTTACATGATTGAGTGGAGGGAATACACCTGGGCAGGCCAGGCTCAGCAGAGAGGCAGAGGGCTGAGTGTGCAGTCTGTTTGGACTCCCTAGGTTTTTAAGGGAGTCTGTTTACCTACCTCCCCCACTCCTCCAGGACTAAGGGTGGAGAGTCCTGGCAGAGTAGGGGGGCTTTCCTTAGGGCATCTGAGAAGGTTTTAGTGCCCCATGTTATCAGGTAGCCCATTTGCTCCTGAGGAGAGAGAATTGTTCTGGGGGGCTTTCCTTGGGGGAAGGGCTGGAACCACCTGGAAGGTTATCAGGGTCTGAGCAGGACTTTGAAGTGCAAGATGTTGGGCTTCTAGAGCTTCCACAGTAGGTGCTGGTCTTCAGGCCTTTCACACACACACACACACACACACACACACACACACGGGCTCAATTTCTGACTTCCTACCTAACAGTCATAACTGCCATCTTGTTCTCTAGGTGACCTTAGAAGTCATCCCAAACCATATGGGATAAGTGAAGTCATTAAGGTAATCTGATGCTCTTATCTAATGCTTATAATGTCTCTATCTGGTACCTGGAATGTCTCTTCCAAATGTTAATATGTCTTGAGAAAGTCCAGGTACATTCTGGTTGGTCATGGGCAATGTTTGTGTAGTTTAGCATATAAAACTCTTCTCTTGCCTCACGGTATGAGAATCCTTTTTTCTTGTGAGTGCCCAAGATATTCTTCTGTCTCCTGCGTAATCCTGGATTTATCTGCCTCTTTCTTTTGTCTCTTGGTCCATTCTGCCTTTGGCCTGTTCTAATGTATTAGGTTTTTCTGAAACAAGTTAGTTTTTCTGTGTGGTGTGAGGTAGAGGTCCATCTTTATTATTATTATTTATTTTGCTTTTAGTTGCAGTTGTCTCGGTACCATTTGTTGGAAAGACTATTTTCCCCTTTGAATTTTCTTTGTACCCTTGTCACAAATCAATTGATCATAAATGTAAGGGTTTATTTTAGGACTCTCAGTTTTGTTCCTTTGGTCTATAGATCTATCCTTATCCCTGTACCCATGTCTTGATTACTGTAACTTTGTAGTAAGTTTTGAAATTGGAAACTGATTTCTCTCCACCCTTGTTCTTTTCCACATTGTTTTGAATAGTATGAGTCTCCTGTGTTTCCATATGAGTTTTAGGATCAGCTTTGCAATTTCTGGGGGAAAAAAAACCGGCAGCTGGAATTTTGATAAGGATTGTATTGAATCTATAGATCTAAAAGTTACTTTGACTTTTCTTTTTAAAAGATTTATTTATTTGAAAGTCAGAGTTATACAGAGAGAGATGGAGAGGCAGAGAGAGAAAGAGGGATCTTCCATCCACTTGTTCACTCCCCAGATGGCCATAATAGCCAGAGCTGCACCTATCCAAAGCCAGGAGCCAGGAGCTTCCTCCAGGTCTCCCACGCGGGTGGAGGGGCCCACGAACTTGGGCCATTTTCCACTGCTTTCCCAGGCCGTAGCAGAGAGCTGGATTGGAAGTGGAGCAGCTGGGACCAGAATTGGCGCCCATATGGGATGCCTGCACTGCAGGTGGCAGCTTCACCCACTACTCCACAGTGCCGACCCCACTTTTAGACTTCAATAAAAGGATTTGCTAAATTGAATTTTTTTTTGCAGGTACTTGAGATTTATTCATCCTCTCATAAACTTAACATGTCTATTTTACCTTATAAATAAAGACTTTGCTGATAGTACATTGGCATGGATTTGTTTATAAACACGTTTCACTAATGTGTTAAATCTCTTCCTCCTCTCCCCTGCGCTGTCAATTGAACTTATAATAGTATAGTCATGTGTATAAGAAGGCAAAATATAGGAAGAGGGTGGTAAGAATTTGTTAGAGAAGCAGTATAACGCACCCTGGTAATGAAGGGACCTAGCTTCTGACTGTGTGTTCTTGCTCTAATGCGCTTCACCAAGCACAAGATGTGAAATAGATTGGTAGTTTCATTGAGCTTTCCTCATCATAATGTAAATAGATATAATGAATGTTAACGCCAAAAATGTTTTCAGGGAGATTAAATTGCTCTTTTATTCAGTTGTTATGAAATTGAGAAGTACTATTTTAATAAAAAGTATTTTGAATGAACCATTATAATCATCCCAAACTCCAGAAAAGCAAATGTATTTGGTTGAAAAAAGTAGAATTTATAGAGTTACTTTTAAGAGTCTACAATTATAAACCCAGAGGGTATCTTTCATGAAGTTACCAGATCAAATAGTTTATTTTTAATGATGCTATAGATTAATTCAGGATACAAATGCAGTACTGAAGACCTAAGTCTTAAACATATTGTTCACAAAACTGTCAGTCATGATTCTACCAAGAGAATGAAAGACAGTTAGCCTACTAGGGCAAAATCAAAATACCCATGACACAGACTAGTCTGGCTTTGAAGCAGGTCTAGAGCTATCTAGAGAAGAAATGGGGCACAATGAACTAGGCAGGACTTGAGTTTGCATATGTGGCCTAATAATTTAGAGGAATTAATATCTGTAATACAAGGTCTTAAAGAAACCACTGACTTCCACTGTGTTGGCACTGAACTACTTGAACTTGGTTAGAATTTTGTAATTGGTAAAAAAAAATAATAAAATCTTGTTTCCCAGAAGTAAAGCCATTTGACATGTGCAGCTATGAAACATAAGAATACCTTGTGACCATGGCAGCTTGAATGATCAACAAGAGATCTCATTCTTGAAATCAGAAAGGTAAGATGCTTAGTTCAGGTCCTGGCTCAGGTCCAGCACGGGCTCAGGAGCTGAGGTAATTGGTCCATCCTGCAACCTGTTCAAATGGACATTGGTTGTGGTAAGGAAGCCTGTTTATGACAGGCAGGTTTAGGCCAAGATCTTCGCAAGCTCTGGTGGTCTGTGGTGTTTCTTTTTCCTCTTGTGGGTGATGACAAGGTTTCTCATGAAGTTTTGCCTTGGGCAAGACGAGGTGGTACTGAGAGTATTGGCACATTGCTAGACAGGAGCTTATATTTCTTATTAGGATAACCAGAGCTCGGTATTAATCTCATTGCTAATCGAAAAAGCACTTTTTTGAGGAATACTATGTTATGTTCTGTGCTAGGACTTGAATGGGCCCTAGGGCTTTCGATCTGGTGGGGAGATGACATGCCAGATTCTTCAGTGGATGCTGCTACGAATCTTTAAGCCAAGGATTGAGGGAAGATGAGCAAGTTTTGGAGGACGATGAATTCCATGTTGGGGATATTGAGTTTGTGAAGCCTGTAGAGCCTCTAAGTGGAGATACCTAGTAGGCAGTTGGTATGTCTTTGAATCTCACACTGGGGGAGGGGGATCCAAATGGGAAGTATTGATTTGGGAGTCGTCATTGTCTAGATGCTAATTGAAACCATTGACACAGAGATTCTATAGAGTAAGAAAGAGAGAAGGCTTAGAGCTGAAACCCTGGAGAAGCCTTCCAGTTTAGCAGTGGCATCTGATGAATGCTATTGTCTGAATACACATTGCTCTCCCATCAGTGAATTTACATTTGAAAAGCTTGAATAAACTTGCAAAACACATTCAAGAGGAAATTATCACAGCAAATATAGACCCAGGACATTTTGAAAGTGAACGTTCAAAATTTGGGCCGGTAATAAAACCCAATGTATCTTCAGAGTCAAAGGAATTCAGGCACTAACTGTATTAGGAAATAATATAGATAAAGCGGTCAGACTTTCAGAACCCCAAATAAGCTCTAATAACTATTTTAATGGGAATGATGAGGTACAATGCTTAAAATTGAAACCATCTGGAATGCATGGTGAGAGCAATATACAACACTCAAGTAATAAAACAACTGTTCAAACATGAAAACTGAAAATTAAGGCAGTAATAATCAAGGGATCAAGGGGTGGGGTTGTACAGCAGGGATGAGAGAATAACTTCTTAGGTAAGATAGGGAAAATTTCCTGGGAATTTGGGATATCTGAAAATTGGAGAAGAAAAGGATTTTAGTAGAGTTGTGTGTGCTGTCACCACGTAAGTTTATGTAGGGATTGGGGCTCCTGTTTGGATGGTGGTTCTTTTTTTAAAATTTTTTTTTAAAGATTTACTTTATTTGAAAGACAGAGTTACAGAGAGAGAGAGAGACAGAGAGAGAGGTCCTCCATCTGCTGGTTCACTCCCCAGATGGCTGCAATGGCCAGAGCTGTGCCAATCCAAAGCCAGGAGCCAGGAGCTTCTTCCAGGTCTCCCAGGTGGGTGCAGGGACCCAAGGACTTGGGCCACTTCCACTGCTTTCCCAGGCCATCGCAGAGAGCTGGATGGGAAGAGGAGCAGCCGGGACTAGAACTGTCGCTCATATGGGATGCCGGCGCCTCAGGCCAGGGTGTTAACCTGCTGCGCCACAGCACCAGCCCTGGATGGTGGTTCTTGAACAGAACACTCTCAGGCTCCGGCTTCCATAGCCATTATCTATCTTAAAGAATTTCGGGCCTCAAATCGTTACTCGAGGAAAATGAACTCTTTCTGTGTTATTTTCAGCCTTTTGTTCTATTTCTCTTGGTAGATCGTACTGTAATTTTGAAAAATGTCAGTCTTGACTCTATGATGGAAACACAAGCAGAAAGTTTCTTGGAGTTTTTCTTCAGCTGGAGTGTGAGGGAAAGGATGTTCTGGGGCGAGAGCACAGAGGCCATCAAAATGAGAGACCAGAAAGGCGAATACAAAGCTGAAGGGTGAGAGTTGGTTTCTTCCCACAGTTCTCACTCTACTGCTGTTAAATTCCAGTCAAGAGCTTGTTTCTACCTTTGACGTTGGGTCTGAGTGTGGTTTTCTTACAGCACTGGTTCTCGGCTGCAAGAGGGGAGGGCATGTGTCGTTTGGAAGAGTTCCAGGTGCGATCTGGCATTCTGTTCTTCCCCTCTCCCTTCATACACGGCTGAGCAGGTGCTATGGTGTGAACGTGATTTGGCTCCCAAATCCATGCAGATCTTTAAATCCCAGAGTTATAAGCTGATGGTACTAAGAGAGTGGAAACTTAATCCAATTATGGTGTACAAGAGGTAGACCCTAGTGAGAAGTCCTGAGGTCATGGGGACATGCCCTCAGAAAGTAATTTTTTATTTGAATCACTTCTCAGCCTTTTGGCTAAGATCAAGTGTAGTAATTTTTTATTTGAAAGGCAGAGTTGGGGGAGAGGGAGGCAGAGAGAGAGAGTGAGAGTGAGAGAGATGTTCCACTTGCTGGTTCACTCCCCAAATGGTCCCAATGGTTGGGAATGGGCCAGGCTGAAGCCAGGAGCTTCTTCCAAGTCTCCCACATGGGTGACAAGGACACAAACACTTGGGCCATCTTCTGAGCTTTCCCAGACATATTAGCAAGGAGCTGGATCAGAAGTGGAGCAGCCAAGAGTTGAACCTGTGCCCATATGGGATGTTGGTGCTGCAGATGGTAGCTTAATGTGCTGCACCATGGTATTGGCCCCAGACAGTAATTCTTGTGAAAGGGTTGATTATAAAGCCTGACTGTGGACCCAGCATCCCTCTGCTTCCTGGCTGACCATGTGATTCTCCCCACATATGCTCTGCCATTGCCATCTGCTATCTTCACAGGCCAAACCAATGGGGCTGCCCCATCGTGGATTTGAACCTCATAAACTTTGAGCTAAATAAACCTTCTCAGGTGTTTCATTGTGGTAAAGAAAACTGACTAATAAAGGATTATGCCCATTGTTCATCAGCATCAACTATGGAATAATTTTTTTAAAGATTTATTTATTTATTTGAAAGGCAGAGTTACAAAGAGGCAGAGAGTGACAGAGAGAGAGATCCTCCATCTGCTGGTTCACGCCCCAGTGGCCACAATGGCCAGAGCTGTGCCAATCAGAAGCCAGGAGCTTCTTCTGGGTCTCCCACGTGGGTGCAGGGGCCCAAGGACTTGGGCCATCTACCACTGCTTTCCCAGGCCACAGCAGAGAGATGGATTGGAAGTGAAGCAGCCGGGACTCAAACTGGCTCATGTATGGGATTCCAGCCCCTGCGGGCGGTGGCTTGACCCACTACGCCACAGCACCGGCCCCTGGAATAATATTTAAACTCTTGCATTAAGCATTCAAGTACAATATCAATGTGGCCCCCCAGACTATCCCTCCTACTTGCCTCCCAGTTGAACCTGTTACTATGGCTAGGTCCAAGTCTTTCAGATCTCTGGTCACTTCATATTCCTGCTCAGCCCCACTACTTAGTGCTGTGTGCTATGCTCTTCATCTGCCTGTCTACAGCTTCAAGGCCTCACTTAGGTCTTTCCTATTTTATGGAGCCTTCCAGAAATGATGCATCCCATGTTCCCTGAGCCTTGTTTCTGGAATTTGAGTTAAGTGGGCCGGCAGTGGGGAGATGAGGTTGTCAACGTACGGAAACAGTCAGATCATTTATATGGAAACCAGTTGACAACTTTCTATAGTTGAGCTAATCTAATGATATCAATGTGTTCCTAGCAGTACAAACAGCTCTTTCCCTGGAGAGCTTCTGAAATCTCCATGCTCCTATCCTACCACAATGTTTTGAAGTTTCTTTATGAAGGAAATGTGCAAATTGACCAAATGGCCACCACAAGCAACAAATGATTCAATGAAATGAGATATACTTGAAAATCATTAAGAGAATAGTTTTTTAAACTTGAAAATGATGACAATTGATTGGGAACTGGGAGGGGAGAGAAAGGTATCTCATCCAAATAACAGAGCCTTCAAGGACTCAGAGACAGGAAAATGAGTAGGAGCATATACATATAATAGAGCAAGTAAAGTTAAGAGGCTATTCTTACTAATTCTTTGCTCAAATGATGTCATGACAAGTATTCACATAGTTGCATGATATTTCAGTTTAAATATACTATAATTTTCCCCCATCATTCCCCCAGTGGATCTTTTGGTTGTTTCTAATGGTTTCATTAGCATACGGAACACTATGGTGAACATCCTTACTCATATGTATTTGAATGCTCTTTTCTATAGCTTTGTTCTCACTGTCTGACTCCATGATTATGAACAAGTAACTTGGGACTTCTTTAAGTCCATATCTGCTTAAGGAACTCTTGGAGTTTTATATATCTATATGTACAGTGGTTGATCAACAAAAATTACTAACTTTATTGATTGATAAGGAGTTATCACGTTTACACAGCCATCTCATTATAAATCTACTGAATGTTCCAGCATTTTGAAACTGTGCCAGGCTTATTACAAGACATCAACTTGAAACTACTGGACTAAATCAGAAGGTGTGGGAAGGACAAAAAACAGCTGAGTATGTGGAAAGAGTCTGAAATGAGAGAATAAAGTAGACAAAGGGCAATGGTTAATAGTAATTAGTAAATATCAAAAGCAAATAAGGATAAGACATGCCTAATTATGCTAGAGGTAGGGTGGGCAAAGTGAAAGTATAGGATCCAATTATTTTTAAAGAGTTGCTTGGTCAACTTAATTGGAAAACAGGGCAACAGTTTGCTCCATGAGCTAAATCACGGAGGCAAAGGTCAAAGATGAAAGTTGTGTTTAAAATTTCCATCAGCTACATGGCCAGCAGAAGCTGCATGATCAAATAAACCACCTGGGCAGCTGAACAGCTTTTCTTGTCTAAACCATTAGCCACAAAGCTTCCTTTAGCAAGCTGCTTTTTCAAAAGTAAAATCCATCCAAGTTGGCCACTTAGTACCTTGAGCAATACTTAACTCTTCTCACAATTGCAAGACAAAATTAACAGAAAATAGGTGAAAGCATATTCCATAGTTTATCAGTCCAATAGTCTGTGGCTCTGGAATATCTGATATAAAGCGTCCTTGACTCTTGTTCTAGTATTTGGAACATCAAAGGATTATACCGGGGTGGTCGGGTATATCTCCTTGTCCACCATCATTTCAATTTGAAACCCATCAGATAAATGCAATTTCTTTCCATATTATAAATAGTATATATAATCATAAAATATTATATGATCATTGAGAAAAGATGAATGGTATAGCAAACTTCAAAGAAGTAGAATCATTCTCTACCCCACCATAATGAATTTGTTTACCTGAGCCATTTTTGGGTGTTCTCTCCCTGTCTTCTAATTTATCCACCTAAGAGAACCATACATTATGAAACTACAACCTGAAGGAAAGAAATGGAGTCTTTGATAAAATCAAGCCAAATAAATAATGAAAGTAAGCCTGCAGCTTCTTGTTCTCACCAATCACAAACTCATCCTTTTCCTTCCTCCTCCTATTAAACTTTGAATGTCCTTGGCTCCTCTCATTTCTCTCAAATCTTCTTGACTATACCTATTTGTATTGATTTTTTTCCTTCTCTGTTATCCAATAACTTCAATAATTTATTTCCATGATGTGTTTTCTAATCTTTAAAAAATGATTATATGTTTTACTTCATCTAACTCTTTGAGGGCAGTGGGCTTCTATTAGTTTTTTTTTTAATTATTTGAGAGGAAAAGAGAGAGAGGGAGGGAGGGAGAGAGAAAGAGAATGCATTCCATACTTGTTCACTCCCCAAATGCTCAAAAAGGCCTAGGCTGGGCCAGGACAAAGCCAGGATCCAGGAACTCAATTCAGATCTCCCATGTGGGTGTCAGGGACCGCATTACTTGAGTCATCATCATCATTGCCTCCCAGGGTCTACACTGGTAGGAAGCTGGAGTCAGGAGCCAGAGGTGGTGTTGAACTCAGGCACTCTGAGACACTGGTGTCTCAAGTGGTCTTTTTAACTAATTTATTTTTTGAAAGGCAGAAAGAGAGATTTCACATTTGCTGGTTCACTCCCCAAATGGCCACAACAATCTGAGCTGAGCATAAACCCAAGTAGGGCGCTCAAGTGGTCTTAACTGCTTAGAACAGCCGTCCCTAGAACACCCTTCTAATGGAAGCAGTCTTGGGCTTCTTGAAAAGGGAGGCTGAGACAAAGAGGGAAAAGAATTTTGACAGTAAGCAAAGGTGGATAGGGTCTGCTGGCTGGAGAGAATGCTACATCACAATGACATAAGTAAGTTATTGTCAATACCATCATTAACTGTTATTGCTATTATAGCAATTTGTCTATGCCAGGGGGAGGTAAATTATGGCTGTGGGCCAAATCTGGCTTGCCACTTGCTTTTATAAATAAACTGTTATTAGAACACATACATGTCCATTCATTTACATTTGGCCACTTTTATGCTACAATGACAGAAGGGAATAGTTGCAACAGACACTGTCCGGCCTTGAAAAGCCTTAAACATCAGGCCTTTAACAGAAAGTTTGCCGATCCTTGCTTCAGGCAACAATTTCTAGCAAAATGCTTACATTTAATTTCCCTCCCCCCCCCTTTTTTGATAATGTTTGCCTGAACTTACAAGTTCAGTTTCAATTTTTAAATATTAATTTATTTTCATTTTTTTTTCAAAGACTGAGAAACAGAGGGGGCTTCTATCTGCTGGTTCACTCGCCCAAGACCCACAGCAGCCAGAGCTGGGCCAGGCTGAAGCCAGGAGCTCAGAACCCAATCCAGGTCTCTGATGTAGGTGGCAGGGACCCAAGTACTTGAGCCATCACCTGCTGCCAACCATGGTGCATATAAGCAGGAAGCTGGATAGGAAGAGGGCGATCTAGGGCTTAAACCAGGTGCTCTGATATGGGACATGGGCTCCCAGATGACATCCTAACTGCACCAAATACCTGCTGCTTTTTTTCCCCAAGATTTATTTATTTGAAAGAGTTACAAAGAAAGAGGGAGAGACAGAGATCTTTCATCCATTGGTTATTTCCCCAGGTGGCTTCAATGGGCAGGGCTTGACGAGGCTGAAGCCAGAAGCCAGGAGCTTCTTTCGGGTCTCCCATGTAGATGTAGGGGAACAAGCACTTGGGCCATCTTCTGCTGCTTTCCCAGGTGCATTAGCACGGAGCTGGATCGGAAGTGGAGCGGCTGGGATATGACTGGCGCTCATATGGGATGCAGGCGTTGAAGTCAGTGGCTTAACCTGCTACAATGCCAGCCCCCCAGTTTCTGTTTTGTAAGCATTGCTAATTTGCATAAGCCTGGCAACTATTTATATGTCTACAATTTTTATGTTTTTCAAAATTTTCCCTTGATTTCTGCTTTTCAAATGTCAGCTAATTAATTTTCATCTAATGATTCTGCATATTTGTCTTAAACTACAAATGATAATAACCTGTTCAACCTCTGAAAATAAATTTCAGTATTCTTTCTTTTGAAGTTGTATTGTTCCTTTCATGGTTTCTCTCTTTTTAAATTCACAAAACAAATTCTTGCTGATTTCCAGAAAATGAGATATTGTGGATAAGAAAAGAATATTAACCTGTAATTCCACCTAGTGTCCTAGGGAAAAAACCCTTTTGGAGCCTACATATGTAACTTTTGAGGAACGTTTCTATACATATTATAATGTTTTTGTATTTTTAAAAAAAGATTTATTTTATTTATTTGAAAAACAGAGGTAGAGCCAGGGAGAGAGAGAGTGAGAGAGAGCAAGAGAGAGAGAACCTTCCATCTGCTGGTTCATTCCCCAACTGATCACAATGGCCAGAGCTGAGCTTATCTGAAGCCAGGAACCAGGAGCTAGGAGCTTCTTCTGGGTCTCCCACGTGGGTGCAGGGGCCCAAGGACTTGGACCATCTTCTACTGCTTTCCCAGGCCAAAGCAGAGACCTGGATCTGAATTGGAGCAGCTAGAACTTGAAATAGCACCCATATGGGATGCCGGTACTGCAGGCCAGGGCTTTAATTCACCGTGCCACAGTGCTGGCTCATAATGTTTTACATAAGTTGAACCATGTCTGCCACCACTAAGGATCTTAAACAGGGACTTTGCTCATTCTTCTCGTACCTCCGTGGTTTGTGTGGTCAGGGCTGGTTTACCAATGAAAGATGCCAAGATGGGTAAACTTCAGAGTTACCCTTCAAGGACAGAGGGAAGATGCTCCCAGAAGTGAAACTGTTGGTTGTCCCATGAAGAACTCTTGAGTGGTCAGGTACCATGAGATTGTCTTTACCTTTCTGAATATTCATAAGAGTGGAGTCAAAAAGCTGGGTCTCTGTGCCTATCAGGTATCTACTGCTGCAATAAGGCCATGTGACAGCTGACCACAAAGCTTAGTCCTCCACAGTGGGATCTATTTTTTTTAACTTTTATTTAATGAATATAAATTTCCAAAGTACGACTTATGGACTACAATGGCTTCCCCCACATACCGTCCCTCCCACCCACAACCCTCCCCTTTCCCACTCCCTCTCCCCTTCTATTCACATCAAGATTCATTTTCGATTATCTTAATATACAGAAGATCAGCTTAGTATACATTAAGTAAGGATTTCAACAGTTTGCTCCCACACAGAAACATAAAGTGAAAAATAATAGATGATTTTTTTTAAATGATGATGAAATCAGATCAGACCTATTGTCATGTTTAATCCCAGTGAGAGTCAAGTTGGGAATTGATAATTTCTTTTTTTTTTTACAGAAGATCAGTTTAGTATGCATTAAGTAAAGATTTCAACAGTTTGCACCCCCATAGAAACACAAAGTAAAATATATTGTTTGAGTACTCGTTATAGCATTAAATCTCAATACACAGCACATTAAGGACAGAGATCCTACATGAGGAGTAAGTGCACAGTGACTCCTGTTGTTGACTTTACCAATTGACACTCCTGTCTATGGCATCAGTAATCTCCCTATGCTCCAGTCATGAGTTTCCAAGGCTATGGAAGCCCTCTGAGTTCTCCGACTCTTACCTTGTTTAGACAAGGTCATAGTCAAAGTGGAGGTTCTCTCCTCCCTTCAGAGAAAGGTACCTCCTTCTTTGAAGACCTGTTCTTTCCACTGGGATCTCACCCACAGAGATCTTTTTGCCAGAATGTCTTGGCTTTCCATGCCTGAAATACTCTCATGGGCTTTTCAGCACAGTGGGATCTATTGCACACACATCTGGTCCTTACTGAGGCAGCTCTGCTGTTCTCAGCTGGGCCTGCTCCTACGTCTGCAAGTGTCCTGTAGTCTTGCTCTGCTGTATGAGGGTCAGCTGCTGTTGGCTGATCTAGGCTGGCCTGGGCGTGTTCTCATCGCAATTTCAGAGGTATACAAGAGAGCAAGTGGGAACATGCAAGGCCTTCTGTGGCCTTGGCCTTGTCTATTGGCCAAAGCACAAGAGTGAGCTCAGACTGAAGGGATGAGAAATTAGACTCTGTTCCTTCAGTGGGCTGAATTGCAAAATCACGTGGTAAAAGTTGTGGACATGGGGACAGGAGGAGCATTGATGCAGTAAGTCTTCCGTAGACTCCAATCGCACGGCTGCGGGCACAGTAAGTAATACACATTCCTCTCTTTTAGGAGAGCAGGAGCTTTGTTTGTAGCTGATATACACCAATGTCAAATGACATAACTGTCTCCCTATTTTCCATCTCTAAGAGGAAGTACTCTGAGAGAATCCCTAGTTTAAGCACAGCATCCCTTCTATGCTGATGTCTACCAGGCAATTATTATACAAGATTTTCTTGCTTTGGGTTAAGCATTGCCCCTCTTTCTTTGTTCTACTTTATTTTATTTTATTTTTTTGACAGGCAGAGTTAGACAGTGAGAGAGAGAGAGACAGAGGGAAAGGTCTTCCTTCTGTTGGTTCAACCCCCAAATGGCTGCTACGGCTGGCACACTGCACCAATCCGAAGCCAGGAGCCAGGTGCTTCCTCCTGGTCTCCCATGCGGGTGCAGGGCCCAAGGACCTGGGCCATCCTCCACTGCCTTCCCGGGCCACAGCAGAGAGCTGGCCTGGGAGAGGGGCAAGCCATAATAAACTGTAAGAATGCTCAACTTCACATGGCTAAGCAAGAGGAGACATAAGAATAGAGCTCAACCTGGTCTTCTCACTTAAAGCCTGGAATTGTTTCTTAGGTTGGAAATTCAGTACCTCTTACAGATTTTTTGGTCTGCCTGGACTTTCCTGCCTCCAGTAAAGTGTTTTAGCCTAGGTTGTCTTGTCCAGGAATCAAGGGGGAGAATAGGTGTCTTCCCTGTAGGTGGCTTTGCCTCCAGCAATTATAGTTGATGGGAAGACGACTTGCTTCAATAGCCCCTCTGCCCCCTAGTGGTGAGATGCCTGTGGGTTAATTTTCATCCAAACTTGGGCACTGAAGGAATTCTCAATCCCTGGGGGACTTACAAAGGAAAGAGGGTTCTTCTTTTGAACAGATGCATCACAACTAGGCATCAGGGCTGCCCTCAGACCATGACACAGGTGACCATGGCCTGGGTTCTGCAACTTAAAGGACTGCACACATCATGAATCAGGAAAGACAATGACTTTTGGAATGTTTTTGAACTCCCACGATCTGGAAGGTCTTAAAAGTTGGATACGTTTTTAAAGTTTTTAAAAGGCTTTTGAAAGTATAGTGATGATTAAGTTACCGAGAATTATGAGAGACATATGCATTGGTTGACCCAGACACCACATCCCCCGCCTCCCAGCCAGAAAGGGGCCCCTTGGGTCTGAGATATCTAGGCTGAGAACTTGTGAATCTGTGGGAGCTGAAGGAAGCAGGACCTCTGCCCCAGGAAGCCCCGAAGAGTGGCTGCTTTCATAGAAAGTTAGCTGTGCCAAGACATCCAGCATAGGTGATTAGGCAAGTGGGGTTCCCCAGATAACTGTATTCTCTCCTTCCACTCTGCTTGTGTAGTGAAGTATTCAGAAATATTTAAACTTGCCCAGAAATCTTGACTGTGAAGTGCCCTCCCTGGCTCGTTGGGAGTTTGATCTGGTGGGTTTGAGGCAGATCCCAGTCATCATGATACTGCCCAGGCATCTAAGACTTGGGTCAGCTTCCACCATGCCTGGCCCATGAGACCCCTCTTTTCACTTAGACTCCTAAATCGGTAGGGCTTAACCCTGGATGGGCCTATGCAAGGTAAGCGCAATCCCCATGCTAGGTGGGAACAGGTGCCAGGCTGCTGGCGTAGCTTGGTTTGTTAAGTTCTATATTGTATTAGGTTTAAGCTATGTGGCTCTCTATTTCTCTTCTTGCTCCAGGCACTCCAAATGTTACTTTTATAAAGTCATTGTAGCATTGCTGGCCTTATGTTCTTCACAGTAATGTCTTAAACACTTTCTTTGGATTACCTTATGTAAAATCATTAAAATGAAAAAGAAAAAACAGACTGAGGCAACCCCCAAAACTCTAGACCAGAGCATATAGCATCCAACTGCAGCCATCTACACATCAGAGTTTTTGACCCTGTGTGGATGTATATTCCTTTCCCTGCATATGTTAAGGCCCTGCCAGGCCCCAAATCCATTACGTCTTGTTAGTTACATGCTTAGAGCAAAGGTTTTTCACATCAGAGGAGTATCCCTACCCTATGGATGCCATCAGGATTATCTTGCCCCTTAGCCTCTTCCTTTCCCGGGGATTTCTTTGTTCTTGTTTCTTTCCCCCTCCCTTACTGAGAATGGCTTTCCTCGCATTCCTTAGGGATGCAGTCCCTTACAAGATAGCATGCTACCCTGTCTACACTAGTCTAAATTCTTGGCCAACAACTGATGAGATTCCCCTCAGTCTTTGCCTTTAAAACCTATTTGTAATCTTCAAGACCCTGGAGTACAAGCTCGGGACAGCTTGGCTTTTGTGTTTTCCTGAGCTGTAGCTTTTTTTTTTTTTTTTTTTTTTTTGGACAGGCAGAGTGGACAGTGAGAGAGAGAGAGAGAGAAAGGTCTTCCTTTGCTGTTGGTTCACCCTCCAATGGCCGCTGCGGCTGGTGCACCGCGCTGATCTGAAGGCAGGAGCCAGGTACTTCTCCTGGTCTCCCATGGGGTGCAGGGCCCAAGTACTTGGGCCATCCTCCACTGCACTCCCTGGCCACAGCAGAGAGCTGGCCTGGAAGAGGGGCAACCGGGACAGAACCTGGCGCCCCGACCGGGGCTACAACCTGGTGTGCTGGTGCCGTTAGGCGGAGGATTAGCCTAGTGAGCCGCGGTGCCGGCCCTGAGCTGTAGCTTTCTTTTTTTTTTTTTTTTAACTTTTATTTAATGAATATAAATTTCCAAAGTACGATTTATGGATTACAATGGCTTCCCCCACATACCGTCCCTCCCACCCACAACCCTCCCCTTTCCCACTCCCTCTCCCCTTCCATTCACATCAAGATTCATTTTCGATTATCTTAATATACAGAAGATCAGCTTAGTATACATTAAGTAAGGATTTCAACAGTTTGCTCCCACACAGAAACATAAAGTGAAAAATAATAGATGATTTTTTTTAAGTGATGATGAAATCAGATCAGACCTATTGTCATGTTTAATCCCAGTGAGAGTCAAGTTGGGAGTTGATAATTTCTTTTTTTTTTTCCAGAGGATCAGTTTAGTATACATTAAGTAAAGATTTCAACAGTTTGCACCCCCATGAAAACACAAAGTGAAATATATTGTTTGAGTACTCGTTATAGCATTAAATCTCAATACACAGCACATTAAGGACAGAGATCCTACATGAGGAGTAAGTGCACAGTGACTCCTGTTGTTGACTTTACCAATTGACACTCCTGTCTATGGCATCAGTAATCTCCCTATGCTCCGGTCATGAGTTTCCAAGGCTATGGAAGCCCTCTGAGTTCTCCGATTCTTATCTTGTTTAGACAAGGTCATAGTCAAAGTGGAGGTTCTCTCCTCCCTTCAGAGAAAGGTACCTCCTTCTTTGAAGACCTGTTCTTTCCACTGGGATCTCACTCGCAGAGATCTTTTGCCAGAGTGTCTTGGCTTTCCATGCCTGAAATACTCTCATGGGCTTTTCAGCCAGATCCGAATGCCTTTAGGGCTGATTCTGAGGCCAGAGTGCTATTTAGGACATCTGCCATTCTATGAGTCTGCTGAGTATCTCACTTCCCATGTTGGATCACTCTCCCCTTTATTTATTCCATTGGTTAGTGTTAGCAGGTACTAGACTTGTTTATGTGCTCCCTTTGACTCTTAGTCCTTTCATTATGATCAATTGTGAACTGAAATTGATCACTTGGAATAGTGAGATGGCATTGGTACATGCCACCTTGATGGGATTGAATTGGAATCCCCTGCTATGTTTCTAACTCTACCATTTGGGGCAAGTCAGCTTGAGCATGTCCCAAATTATACATCTCTTCCCTCTCTTATTCCCACTCTTATGTTTAACAGGGATCACATTTCAGTTAATTTTCAACACTTAAGAATAACTGTGTATTAATTACAGAATTAAACCAGTCATATTAAGTAGAACAGACCAAAAAACTACTAAGAGGGATAATGTATTAAGTTGTTCATTAACAGTCAGGGCTATGCTGATCAAGTCACCGTTTCCCATAGTGTCCATTTCACTTCAACAGGTTTCCTTTTTGGTGTTCAGTCAGTTGTCACCGATCAGGGAGAACATATGGTATTTGTCCCTTTGGGACTGGCTTATTTCACTCAGCATGATGTGTTTCAGATTCCTCCATTTTGTTGCAAATGACTGGATTTCGTTGTTTCTTACTGCGGTATAGTATTCTAAAGAGTACATATCCCATAATTTCTTTATCCAGTCTACCGTTGATGGGCATTTAGGTTGGTTCCAGGTCTTAGCTATTGTGAATTGAGCTGCAATAAACATTAGGCTGCAGACTGCTTTTTTGTTTGCCAATTTAAATTCCTTTGGGTAGATTCCAAGGAGTGGGATGGCTGGGTTGAACGGTAGGGTTATTTTCAGGTTTCTGAGGAATCTCCAGACTGACTTCCATAGTGGCTTGACCAGTTTGCATTCCCACCAACAGTGGGTTAGTGTCCCCTTTTCCCCACATCCTCGCCAGCATCTGTTGTTGGTAGATTTCTGAATGTGAGCCATTCTAACCGGGGTGAGGTGAAACCTCATTGTGGTTTTGATTTGCATTTCCCTGATTGCTAATGACCTTGAACATTTTTTCATGTGCCTGTTGGCCATTTGGATTTCCTCTTTTGAAAAATGTCTATTGAGGTCCTTGGCCCATCTCTTAATTGGGTTGTTGGTTTTGTTTTTGTGGAGTTTCTTGATCTCTTTGTAGATTCTGGTTATTAACCCTTTATCTGTTGCATAGTTTGCAAATATTTTTTCCCATTCTGTCGGTTGTCTTTTCACTCTCCTGACTGTTTCTTTTGCAGTACAGAAACTTCTCAATTTGATGCAATCCCAATAGTTGATTTTGGCTTTGACTGCCTGTGCCTCCCGGGTCTTTTCCAGAAACTCTTTGCCTGTGCCAATATCTTGAAGGGTTTCTCCAATGTTCTCTAGTAATTTGATGGTGTCAGGTCATAGATTTAGGTCTTTAATCCATGTTGAGTGGATTTTTGTGTAAGGTGTAAGGTAGGGGTCTTGCTTCATGCTTCTGCATGTGGAAATCCAGTTTTCCCAGCACTATTTATTGAATAGACTGTCCTTGCTCCAGGAATTGGTTTTAGATCCTTGATCAAATATAAGTTGGCTGTAGATGTTTGGGTTGATTTCTGGTGTTTCAATTCTGTTCCATTGGTCTATCCATCTGTTTCTGTACCAGTACCATGCTGTTTTGATTACAACTGCCCTGTAGTATGTCCTGAAATCTGGTATTGTGATGCCTCCGGCTTTGTTTTTGTTGTACAAGATTGCTTTAGCTATTCGAGGTCTCTTGTGCCTCCATATAAATTTCAGCACCATTTTTTCCAGATCTGAGAAGAAGGTCTTCGGTATCTTGATTGGTATTGCATTGAATTTATAAATTGCTTTTGGGAGAATGGACATTTTGATGATATTGATTCTTCCAATCCATGAGCATGGAAGATTTTTCCATTTCTTGGTATCCTCTTCTATTTCTTTCTTTAAGGTTTTGTAATTTTCATCGTAGAGATCTTTAACGTCCTTGGTTAAGTTTATTCCAAGGTATTTGATTGTTTTTGTAGCTATTGTGAATGGGATTGATCTTAGAAGTTCTTCCTCAGCCATGGCATTGTCTGTGTATACAAAGGCTGTTGATTTTTGTGCATTGATTTTATACCCTGCTACTTTGCCAAAATCTTCTATGAGTTCCAATAGTCTCTTAGTAGAGTTCTTTGGGTCCCCTAAATAAAGAATCATGTCATCTGCAAAGAGGGATAGTTTGAGTTCTTCCTTCCCAATTTGTATGCCTTTAATTTCTTTTTCTTGCCTAATAGCTCTGGCTAGAACCTCCAGAACTATATTGAATAGCAGTGGTGAGAGTGGACATCCCTGTCTGGTCCCAGATCTCAGTGGAAATGCTTCCAACTTTTCCCCATTCAATAGGATGTTGGCTGTGGGTTTTTCATAGATTGCTTTGATTGTATTGAGGAATGTTCCTTCCAAACCCAGTTTGCTTAGAGTTTTCATCATGAACAGGTGTTGTATTTTATCAAATGCTTTCTCGGCATCTATTGAGATAATCATATGGTTTTTCTTCTGCAGTCTGTTAATGTGGTGTATCACATTGATTGTCTTGCGCACATTAAACCATCCCTGCATACCAGGGATAAATCCCACTTGGTCTGGGTGGATGATCTTTCTGATGTGTTGTTGCATTCTATTGGCGAGAATTTTATTGAGGATTTTTGCATCTATGTTCATCAGGGATATTGGTCTGTAATTCTCTTTCAGTGCTGCATCTTTTTCCGGCTTAGGAATTAACGTGATGCTGGCTTCATAGAAAGAATTTGGGAGGATTCCCTCTTCTTCGATTGTTCTGAATAGTTTGAGAAGAATTGGAGTTAGTTCTTCTTTAAATGTCTGGTAGAATTCAGCAGTGAATCCATCTGGTCCTGGGCTTTTCTTTGTTGGGAGGGCCTTTATTACTGTTTCAATTTCTGTCTCAGTTATGGGTCTGTTTAGGTTTTCGATGTCTTCCTGGTTCAATTTAGGTAGGTTGCATGTGTCCAGGAATCTATCCATTTCTGATAGGTTTCCCTGTTTGCTGGCATACAAGTCCTTGTAGTAATTTCTGATGATTCTTTTTATTTCTGTGGTGTCTGTTGTTACGTTTCCTTTTTCATCTCTGATTTTATTGATTTGGGTCTTTTCTCTTCTTTTTTTAGTTAGTTGGGCCAATGGGGTGTCAATTTTGTTTATTTTTTCAAAAAACAGCTCTTCGCTTGGCTTATTTTTTGTAATGTTTTTCTTGATTCAATCCTGTTGATTTCTTCTCTGATTTTAATTATTTCTCTTCTCCTACTAGATTTGGGTCTGGTTTGCTGTAGGTTTTCTAGATCCTTGAGGTGAATTGAAAGCTCATCTATTTGGTGCCTTTCCAATTTCTTGATGTAGGCACCTATTGATATAAACTTTCCTCTTAACACTGCTTTTGCTGCGTCCCATAAGTTTTGGTATGTTGTGCTGTTATCCTCATTTACTTCCAGAAAGTTTTTGATTTCTCTTTTGATTTCTTCTATGACCCATTGTTCATTCAGGAGCATGTTGTTCAATCTCCATGTGTTTGCATATGCTCTAGGGATTCCTGAGTTGCTAATTTCCAACTTCATTCCTTTATGGTCTGAGAAGCTGCATGGTATGATTCTAATTCTTTTGAATTTGCTGAGACTTGCTTTATGGCCTAGTATGTGGTCAATCCTAGAGAAGGTTCCATGTACTGCTGAGAAGAATGTAAAATCTTTAGCTGTAGGATTGAAAGTTCTGTATAAATCTGTTAGATCCATTTGGGTTATAGTGTCGTTTAAATCTACTGTATCCTTGTTGATCTTCTGTCCTATTGATCTATTTCTGAGAGTGGAGTATTGAAGTCCCCCAGTACTATTGTATTGGGGTCTAAGTCTCCCTTTAAGTCCGTTAACAAATCTTTTAGATAAACCGGTGCCCTGTAGTTAGGTGCATATACATTGATAATTGTTATATCTTCCTGTTGAATTGATCCCTTAATCATTATGTAGTGTCCCTCTTTGTCTCTCTTAACGGTTTTTGTGGTAAAGTTTATGTTGTCTGAAATTAAGATGGCTACGCCCGCTCTTTTTTCATTTCTGTTGGCATGGTATATCTTTTTCCAGCCTTTCACTTTCAGTCTGTATGGATCTTTGTTGGAAAGATGAGTTTCTTGTAAGCAGCAAATAGATGGGTTTTGTTCCTTAACCCAATCAGCCAATCGGTGTCTTTTAACTGGACAGTTCAGGCCATTCACGTTCAATGTGACTAATGATAAGTGGTAACTTCGCCCTGCCATTTGCCAAAGATAAGTTCTAATATATGCTTTGAATTCCCTGTGATCTTTTGCTGTGAGGTTTCCTTCCTTGGTTTCCTTCCTTTACCTTCTTTCATATTGATGACCGTGTTTCTTTGTTTCTGTGTGTAACACATCTTTAAGCATCTTTTGCAGGGCTGGACGCGTGGCAACAAATTCTTTCAATTTCTGCTTGCTATGAAAAGTCTTTATTTCACCTTCATTCACAAATGATAGCTTTGCAGGATATAATATTCTGGGCTGGCAGTTTTTCTCTCTTAGTACCTGGGCTATATCTCGCCATTCCCTCCTGGCTTGTAGAGTTTCTGATGAGAAGTCAGCTGTGAGTCTGATTGGAGATCCTCTGAGAGTAATCTGACGTTTCTCTCTTGCACATTTTAGGATCTTTTCTTTATGTTTCACTGTGGAGAGTTTAATTACAACGTGTCGTGGTGAGGGTCTCTTTTGGTCGTGTTTATTAGGGGTTCTGTGAGCTTCCTGTACTAGGATTTCTCTGTCCTTCTCCAAACCTGGGAAATTTTCTGCTAGTATCTCACTAAAAAGGCCTTCTAATCCTTTCTCCCTCTCCATGCCTTCAGGAACTCCTAGAACCCGAATGTTGTTTTTTTTTAATAGTATCCTGAAGATTCCCGACAATATGTTTTAGATTCCTAATTTCCTCCTCTTTTCTTTGGTCTGACTGTATCCTTTCCTGTTCTCTGTCTTCTAAGTCCGATATTCTCTCTTCTGCTTCACCCATTCTGTTTGTAAGGCTCTCTATTGTGTTTTTCATTTGATCTATTGAATTCTTCACTTCAGTCACTATCCCAGTTTCCTGTTGTACTAGTTGTTTCGTTTCATTTTGATTCCTCCTTAATATTTCATTTTCACGAGAGAGATTTTCTATCTTGTCCATTAAGGATTTCTGTAGTTCAAGAATTTGTTTTTGAGAACTTCTTAATGTTCTTATCAATTTTTTGAGATCTGCTTCTTGCATTTCTTCTATATCATCATCCTCATAATCTTGAATTGGGGTGTCTTTTTCATTTGAGGGCTTCATGGTGACTTCCTTGTTTTTATTACCTTGGTTTTTGCGTTTGTTATTTGGCATATTGGAGATATTTGGTTTCTTCACTGTGGTGCTTTTTCTTGTTATACTATGACTCTAGATTAAGTGGACTATCTGTTTTTGATGGAGCCTTAGGGCTTGAGATGGGTGTGGCCTGAGAGCTCTGTTTGGTGTGCCAAAGGTGACACTCCCAGGTTAGGCGTGGTAAACCTCTCTCTCTCTCTCTCTTTCTTTTTTTTTTTGATTCAAAAGGGAAGTTATTCTGCACAGCTGAACGAAGTTGGAGGTAGTTAGCAGGCAAATGATATACCCACAGGAGCCAGAGATCAGAAGCTCTTTCCCAAGGACCACACAGGGAATCTGTTCGGCCCTTAGAGTGGGCTCAAATTCTCCTTCAGTCTCCCACTGGGTTGCCAAAGTTACGGAATTGTAGCGTCTCTGGAGAGTGCTCACGTGAATTCCGTGAGTTCTCTCCCCCACCGTCTCTTTTTTCACAGTCTCAGTTCAGTAGCACCACAAATTTACTAGGTCCTAATCTCCTGTTAATTCGCCCCGCCCAGAGTCAGGTTTTTCTGCTAGGCTCAGGGCCGGTGCAGAACTGAGGTTGCTCTGCTTATGACGTATGTCCAAGATGGCGCCTGCTCTTTGTCTTGCTCGCCCTTGAGAGGTGAGCGGAGAGAGAGAAACCCGTGTCCGTACCAGTCACCTCTCTCTCTTCCAGTTAGCCTGGTGAAGTTCCCCCCCTCCCCGGGGGTCGTTCCCTCTAGTCTCCTCTCTCCGCTTGCCTGCCGGTGTCTCGGGCTCACCTCGCGTTCCAGCGGCTCGGTCCCGCGGCTCGGCTTGCGCAGCTCAGTCCCGTGGCTCGGCTTGCGCAGCTCGGTCCCGCGGCTCGGCTGCCGCGGCTTGGTCCCACAGCTCGGCTTCCACGCGGTGGGCGACCTTGTTCTCCCAGTAGGTCCTCCGATTCATGACCACTCAATCCAGAAGGGTTTCCTCTGCAATATTTTTCTGGTTCTTTTTTCTGAGGCTACCGTAACTCCCCTTTTATTAAACTAAATTTTCCCAGACTATCGGTGCACGCCCTCACTATTCCGCCATCTTGGCTCCGCCCCGAGCTGTAGCTTTCAACAAGCCCAAATAAATTCTTCTGTGCCTCGCGTTCCCTCAAGGGCTGACACTTCTACTCTGAGTTGCATTGAGTCTCCTCGAAAGATAGATTGAAGTCCTAGCCCTGGGTTGCTGTGAGCTGCTCTGGCAATCGGGCTCTTGCAGATGTGATCTAGTTAAAATGAGGTCATTACAGTGGCCCCTAATCCAACATCACTGGATTCTTCGTAAGAGGAAAGGCCGTGTGCGGATAGAAGACAGCAGGGTGAGGACAGCCATGTGAAGATGAGGGCTGAAGTTGAAGTGATGCAGTCACATGCCGAGAAACTCCAGCAGCTACCGGAAACAGCAAGAGGCGTGGAAGGGCACTTGCCTATAGACTTTCTCAATGGTAAGCATAGTTCTGACCAAGGTGCAAGCTGGTTTCCAATGAGGAATCTCCAAAAGGATTTAAAGAGAATCATTAGGATAATATTGTGTTTGTAGTGTCCAGTTTACTTATTTATAAAGATTTATTTATTTAGTTGAAAGGCAGAGTTAGAGAGAGGCAGAGAGAGAGAGAGAGAGAGAGAGAGGTCTTCCATCTGCTGGTTCACTCCCCAAGTGGCCGCAACAGCCGGAGCTGAGCTGATCCAAAGCCAGAAGCAGGAGCTTCTTCACTTCTGAATTTCCCACGTGGGTGCAGGGGCCCAAGGACTCAGGCCATCTTCTACTGCTTTCCCAGGCCACAGCAGAGCACTGGATTGGAAGTGGAGCAGCCGGGACTTGAACCAGCGCTGATGTGGAATTCCAGCCCTGCAGGCGGCAGCTTTACCTGCTATGCCACAGCACTGGCTCCACAGTTTCCGATTTTAATATCATAGACAGAGGCGTGAAGACCAGCATGTGGGGAGGGCAGTGTGGTTCTACCTGGGACACCTGCGTCTTGTAACAGTGCCTAGGATTGTGACCCACCTCCACTTCCAATCCAACTTCCTGCTAATCCTCACCTTGGAGGCAGCAGATGATGGTGCATGTATTTGGGTCGATGTTACCCACCAGGGAAACCTGGATGGAGTTCCAGGCTCTTGCCTTTGGCCTGGCCCATCCTGGGCAGTTTCAGGCATTTGGGGAGTGAACCAGATTCAGGAGAATCAATTTCTCTCTCTCTCTTCCTTTCAAATAAAAAAATAAATAAATGTAAAATATGAAACGAGCATGGATTTTAATGTTCTGCTAGATTAAAGTGACTGACATTCTGTGTGGTGACATTTTACTCATTCACTTTACAAGACAGAACTGAAACAGATGTGATTTCTGGTTAAAAAACAAAAACAAAAACAAAACCCAGTGTGTTTTTTTTCTTGTGGTTTTACAAATTAGTTCACTTTTTAGAAATATGCTGATGATTTCTCTTTCCAAGGAGGAAGTTCAACTGTTTTGGGCAGACAAATTTCTTTAGCAGATGAGGTTACAGGTTGATGTTAGATTCTGAAACTGTCAACCAAGGCAGTGTGTTTCTGCGTTTGCATCTGTTGCCTCCAGAACGTATGAATGTTTAAAGAAAACTTTCAAAATTCCAATTCAGCTCCTCTGAAGTCATTTTCGGTCCTGGGAAGTGGAAATGCAGCTTACACCTGTATTTCCCAAGGGATTGATGTAATGCAATTTGTATAAAATAATCATAGCCAGTGAGAGGCAGGAGTGGATCTTTGCATTAAAATAAAATCAGCCTGGAAATCACTCTTTTCAGGGTCTGCCTTTCGAACCCCATTTAGCTTTTAAATAGACTCCTCTTTCCAGACTTGCTCTGATGAGCTGCTCTCATCTGTGTGATTACTCCTGACATTTAGCTGCTTGTTCAATTAACTGGGGCCGTTCTTTCTCCTGGAGAAGGGCTGTGTGCTGCTAATATGCCTTTGCAGAGTGTTCCCTTGACTTGGGAGAGTGGCTGTGGAGAAGCAGTTAACAGTAGTGCTTGGAGAAATGTAAAGTGTGTGATGGAGACACCCAGCCATTCCCCCTGAGCAAAGCACTCTGTGTCCACTCTGCCTCCCTTCTAGCCTCTCCTTGAGTTACCAGGTAAGCTGGGATTTCTTATTTCAGGGAATGAAAAAGAAAATCTGATAAGCTTCTGGAAGGATTGAGAACTCCATATGTTGTCCCTACAGGTGACTGCATTTTTGGCTGAGGTGCTAAAAAAAAAAAAAAAAGAAAGAAAAAAAAAACAGGAAATGGCTCAGAAAGACGATTGAAATTTTTGTGATGGGATTTTAGATATCAAGGTGGGAGACATTTGTTCCTCCTGGCATGGCTAGGCATGGGCTTAAGTCTGGCCCAGCAGGGAGAACAGGCAGAGCTGGAATAATTCAGCGTGACTAAAATACAGAAAAATTGCTGCTTACCCAAGAGTCTGCCCCTCTTTCTAGCACGGAGCTATTGTTGGGGTTACTATTCCCGGATTTCTTTACGTGGTGGCGGCGGAAGGGTGTCACTTAACATTTTGTTGCCATGGCTTGTGAGTGGAGGGGCTGTGTAGCATTCTTGGTTGTAGGTGACTGAGAAGCAGGTGTGGCTTCTCCTCCCTCATTTTCCTTGTCCACTGACCATCTTCAGAGGACTCTGGGACTCTGGGAATGTGCAGCCAGAAGATGGAAGGGGCCTGGCTCTCAGTCACCACAAGGAGGGAAGCCGCCCTCGATGATTGGGAGAGCCAGAATAAGTTTGATTGATCTGAATCTCTGCGCTGTTTGACCTCCTTAGCCCTTATTACTATCTAGCAGACTTCGTATTTTTCTTTGTTTGTCTTTTTTACTCATATGTTAAATCCCATTGATATGGTACAACTAGTTAAAGTTTAAGAGATAGGGCCGGCTCTGTGCTAAGCCTTTGCCTGCAGTGCTGGAATCCCATATGGGTGTCAGTTCAAGTCTCGGCTGCTCCACTTCCAATCCAACTCTCTGCTATGGCCTGGGAAAGCAGTGCAAGATCACCCAAGTGCTTGGGCCTCTGTACTGTGTGGGAGACCACCATGTGGGAGACCCAGAAGAAGTTCTTAGCTCCTGGCTTCAGATCAGCTCAGCTCTTACTGTTGTGGCCATCTGGGGAGTGAACCAGCAGATGGAAGAAAAAGATCTTCCTTCTGTTGGTTCACTCCCCAAGTGGCCACAACGGCCGGAGCTGGACTGATCTGAAGCCAGGAGCCAGGAACTTCTTCCAGGTCTCCCATACGGGTGCAGGGGCCCAAAGACTTGGGCCATCTTCTACTGCTTTCCCAGGCCATAGCAGAGACCTGGATTGGAAGAGGAGCAGCCGGAACTAGAATCAGCACCCATATGGGATGCTGGTGCCCCAGGCAGAGGATTAACCTACTGCACCATGGCGGCATTGGCTCTGGAATAAAACCTTAAAAAAAGTTTAAGAGAGCTGGCATGCTTGTGTGGCTGCAAAATCATGCTGTCTCTTTAACTGTTGGTTTGATATGCCCACTTTCCCAGGATGTACCTGTAGCTTTTGGCACCAGGGCGCATGCTAAGCTCCCACCTTGCTTGCATATCCAATTGGGGTACCATCACCTTCTTTCTTTATTTATTTTTTGACAGGCAGAGTGGACAGTGAGAGAG
Source organism: Oryctolagus cuniculus (assembly GCF_051225735.1). Lineage (NCBI taxonomy): Eukaryota > Metazoa > Chordata > Mammalia > Lagomorpha > Leporidae > Oryctolagus > Oryctolagus cuniculus. The sequence continues at coordinate 2,351,064 of NC_142888.1, read as the reverse complement.
AGAGAGAGAGACAGAGAGAAAGGTCTTCCTTTGCCATTGGTTCACCCTCCAATGGCCGCCTCGGCCGGCACGCTGCGGCCGGCGCACCGCGCTGATCCGATGGCAGGAGCCAGGTGCTTCTCCTGGTCTCCCATGGGGTGCATCCTCCACTGCACTCCCTGGCCACAGCAGAGAGCTGGCCTGGAAAAGGGGCAACCAGGACAGAATCCGGCACCCAGACCAGGACTAGAACCCCGTGTGCCAGTGCTGCAAGGCGGAGGATTAGCCTAGTGAGCCGCGGCGCCGGCTCATCACCTTCTTTATAAAAAGAGGTGGAAGCGGGGAGAACTCTTCCCCTGCTCGGAAGTGCTGCTCCTGTTTCCTCGTTTCCACCGCGGCATGCACTCCGACGTACCAGGCCCGGCCGTACTGCTCTTCGGTTAACCTGCTCCTGGATAGTGTTTCCCAATTAGAGGTACCATTTTCAGTTTTTCCTTTCCCTCTAGATTATGGGCGATTGTTTGGGCTACTTATATTGGGTATTTCTCTGCGTGGGGCGGCCTACATTCAATACTCACTTGTGAATGTATGTTTATTCCCTCACTGCCAGATAAACACAATACCTATCTCCCGTTAGTATTTCTGCAGAAGACAAGGGCCTGGATCAAAAATTAATATACTCATTGCCTATATAACCATGAGAGCAAAGATTTTGATCTGTCATGCTTGCTGTTGTATCCCATTGCCTGGCACTGACTAAGTGCCTGATAGTGTTTGCTGAATGAATGAGTGAACAAGGGAATAGGTGCAAGGAATGTAGTTGTGATATGATGCGACTTGGAGATCTTACTCATGGTTTCCCCAGACAGCATTTTTCATTTATGGAGAAACAGGGTGTAATTCCAGTTCAGAATAATTTACTCGGAAGTACCTCTTTAACACATGCCCAAATATAGTGGCTTACAAATCAATCTATTACTTTGTTTCTGAGGGCCAGGAATCTGGTGATTCTGGTTCAGAGTCTCTCATGAGGTTGCAGCCACCTGTGGGTGAGGGCTCCGGTCATTTGAAGGCTCTGCTGGGTTGGCAGATTTCCTTCTAAGTCGGCGTGCTCACGCGGCTGTTGGCCAGAGGTCTCCCTCAGTGCCTTACTGCGGTCTCTCCATCGGGCAGCTGATGATCTGGAAACTGGCTTCTTCCAGAGAAAATGACCCGAGAGGGCTAGAGGTAGAGTGACCAAGGTGCAAGTCCTGGTGCCTTTCTATGTCCTAATCTCTAAAGCCACACACAGTCACTTCTGCCATATGCTATTGGTTAAAGGCAAGTCAGCAAGCCCAGCCCACCCTGAAGAGAAGAGTTATGCTCTGCCTCTTGCAGTGAGACACAGCAAAGGCTTTGTGGACTTTTTTTTTTTTAATAAGATTTATTTCTTTGAAAGGCAGAGTTAGAGGGAGAGAGGCAGAGGGACAGACAGACAGACAGACATCGGTCTTCCATCCACTGGTTCACTCTCCAATGGCCACAGTGGCCAGGGCTGGGCCAGCCCCAAGCCAGGAGCCAGAAGACTAACTTTATCTCATCTTCCTGGTACCTGATTGCTTTCTATGGTAAACATCCCCCCCCCTTTTTAATCAGATTTTTGTTTCTCTTTCCAAGTGCAAGCTACTATGAATTTGTTTCCTTATTTTCCCCCTTCTTACACAGAAAGACCAGGTGATATATACTGCTGCTCACTTTGTTTTTTTCACCGAACAATATTTCCTGAAATTCTCTCTGTACCAGTCGGTGGAGAGCTTCCCCATTCTCTTTATTGCAGCTGCATAGTTTTCCTTTGCACGTTGCACCATGGCTTACTCAGCCTGTCGCCTTTGGATGGACAGTTATGTTTCCATGGTTTTGTTAGTAAAAGCCCACGTGCAGTGAGTAATGTCGTAGCTGTGTTTTCTCATATTGAGCACTTGGATCTGGAGCCTAGCCTCTGAGGCCTGGGATGAGTTGGGTTTTGAATTCAAGGCTGAATGATGCATGGGCCTTCTCCCCACATAGCCCATATACCTGTGCTCACCCTTTTCTTAGCTGCATTTTGCCCATTCTGGTGGGTAGATAGTAAAGCGCTGTTTTGAATCTTTTCTGTTATTTTAATTTTTTTGTGCTTCAGATTCCCCTAGGAACCACAAAAGGATAAACGGAGTGAGTGGCCAGGCGGGGTATGGCATTCCAGGGCCTCTGATCCTCATAGCATCAGTCCCAATTTGTAAATCCCATCGCCATTCTATTGTGCCATCACGGGGTAATTTAGAGCAGGACTTGGGCATGCAGGAGGAGTTGGGAAATGCAGCAATGGCCACATGCCATTTGGACAATATTTTTAGCTACCTAAATAAATGTATTTCCACAGTGTCTGTACAGCTTATGGTTTGTGTGCAGTAAATAAAATGATGGAATGCCATGAGGGAGCCCAGCCAGCTGACTCCATTTCTGTGCGTCCTGTTCCAGATGGGCTCCATGTGTCTCAGTGAAGGCCTACGAGCTGTCTGGCCGCCCTGCTCTCCTGCTCTCTGTGTGCCAGTCTCATTTCCCAGCCTGTGAGCTTCATTTCCAGGAGGAACAGTGCTCTGTGGTGACCAAGGGAGTTTTGGGAATGCTACACTGAGCAGAGTTCAATGAGGTCCATTCCCGCAGGACGTCTTAGCACTGCTAATAATGTGTATTAGGAGGGTGGTGTGTGGTTCAGATTATCTGAACACAAAGCCCTTCTCTATTTAAGGAACAGCCATTAGTGTCTGTGCTCATCATCAAGCTCTTCCTTTTAGTGCCAGATCTATGCTCTGTAGCCCGATGGTGTGCACGAACATCTCCCTCTCGCCCCTGGCCCCACAGGAAGCTTCATTGGCAGTGGCTGCTGCGGAGGCTTGGGGAATGAAGGGGTTTCTCTTCTCAGTGCTGCACCTTTAGCTTCTGTGGCACTGGGCTGTGCTGTGGGATGCCCAGTGGAGTCCCTCAGCCAGGTTCAGAGCCGCTCTCATGGGCAGGTGCCCCAGCTGCAGTGAGCTCAGGGCCAGCTCCTCCCATGGGTGCCCCGACTGGCCTCCCCATGAGTCTGGCAGCATTGCCTGCATGTGGCACCCTTGTGACTTTCTGGAGAGTCCAGCCAGTGGCCTTGCCAGCTTCTCAGCAGATTCAGCAACACCCCCAAGGGAAACTTTTTTTCATCAGCACCCCATTGGGTAGTTTCCCTCCCACCACCCTTGGCCCACAGCACCCCCACTCCCACCCCCATCCTGACCTGGCAGGCTGGAAGAATTTCAGCTTGACAGTCCTGGCCCACAGCTCTCAGCCATGGCTCTCAGTGTGCAGACCCAAACTCTGGCCCAGGACAACCCTAGGACAGCTCAACAAGGTTCTCCCATGAGCTGGGCTGCAGCCATAGCCTCTCCAGTGAGGGCCGAATCCCAGCCTTGGAGAACCTTCTTCCTCCACCCTGTTCAAATCTGTTTCTTCCTTACATGTTTCTCCTTAGCCCCAGGGCTGCTCTGCTTCCCTTTCTTTTCTCTTTCTTTATAAATTTGAGATATAATTCACATACCACAGAATTTATCCATTCGAGGCTTACAATTCAGTGGTTTGCAGTATACTCAGAGTTGTGCGACTACCACCAGATGTCATCCAGATGTCATCACCTCAAAGAAGGACTCCTGTACCCAGCAGTAGTCACTCCCCATTCTCCATCCTGTCCTCCATGCCCAGTTTCTGACATCAAGTTCACTTTTTGTCTCAATAGATTTGTCCAAGCTCATATAAATGTAGTCATACATATTTTTGGTATTACTTAGCATAATATTTTTAAGGTTCATCTGTATTGTCAGATAGATTAGAATTTCATTCTTGTTCATGACTGAACAATACTCCATTGTAAGAAATGCCACATTTTATGTATCCATTCATCAGTTGATGGATATTTGGGTTGTTTCCACTTTTTGGTGATTGTGAATAATACTGATATGAACAACCATGTGCAAGTTATCGTGTGGACATATGTTTTCATTCCACCTGGGGTAGAATTTCTGGGTCTTATGGTGTCTATGTTCAACTTTGGATTTGTCTGACAGAGAATATCAGTTAATTATCTTATTAAAAGATTTATCCCAAGCTGGCTTTGTGGCACAGTGGGTTAAGCCTCTACCTGTGATGGCGGCATCCTATATGAGCACCAGTTTGAGTCCTAGCTGCTCCACTTTCAAACCAGTTCCCTGCTAATGTGCCTGGGGAAGGCAGCAGAAGGTGGCCCAAGTATTTGGGTTCCTGCCACTCACGTGGGACCTAGATGAAGTTTCTGGCTCCTGGTTTTGGCCTGGCGCAGCCCTCACCTGTTGTGGCCATTTGGGGAGTGAACCAGTGGATGGAAGATTGATCCCCCCCCCCCTTATTTCTATAACTCTGGCTTTCAAGTAAGTAAACAAATCTTAAAAAATTATCCCAGCAGCCAGTATTTGGTCTAGTACTTGAGATGCTGGTCAGAGCACCCAAGTTTCCTATTTGAGTAGCTGGGTTCAAGTCCTGGCTCCACTCCTGATTCTAACTTACTGCTAATATGCACCCTGGGAGGCATCAGGTGATGGTGCAGACTTAGCTCCCTGCCACCCATGTCGGAAACCTGCATTTAGTTTGCTGTTCCTAATATCAGCCTGGCCTAGACCTGGCTATGCTACCATGGGCATTTGGAAAGTGAACTAATGGATAGGAGCCTTCTCTCTCTGTCTGCTCTCTGTCTCTCTGCCTCTTAATAAATAAATTAAAATTAAAATTTATCCCAGTCTTATTTTAATTACAAAGCAGTCTTGGTACATTTATTTATTTATTAAAGGCAGAGTTACAGGCCGGAGCTGCGGCTCACTTGGCTAATCCTCCGCCTGTGGTGCCGGCACCCCGGGTTCTAGCCCCGGTTGGGGTGCTGGATTCTGTCCCAGTTGCTCCTCTTCCAGTCCAGCTCTCTGCTGTAGCCAGGGAGTGCAGTGGAGGATGGCCCAAGTGCTTGGGCCCTGCACCCCATGGGAGACCAGGAGGAAGCACCTGGCTCCTGGCTTTGTATTGGCACAGTGCGTTGGCCATAGCAGCCACTGGGGGGTGAACCAATGGAAGAAGACCTTTCCCTCTGTCTCTCTCACTGTCTAACTCTGCCTGTAAAAAAAAAGGGCAGAATTATGGGGTGGGAGAGAAGCAGACACATACACACACACACACACACACACACACAGAGAGAGAGAGAGAGAGAGAGAGATCTTCCATCTGCTGGTTTACTCCCCAAATGGCCAGGGCTGGGCCAGGCCAAAGCCAGGAACTTCTTCCAGGTCTCCCATGTGGGTGTAGGAACCAAAACACTTGGACCATCCTCTGCTGCTTTCCCAGGCACATTAGCAGGGAGCTGGATCAAAAGTGGAGCAGCTGGGACACAAACTGGTACCCATACGGGATGCTGGCATAGCAGAGAGCGGCTTTACCTGCTACACCGTAACGCCATTCCCATGGTTTGCTACATTTAAAGCAATCATAATTATTATCACAAAGTACAGATATCATGGACTTTGGAGGCACTCAGGCTGGGATAAAATTCCACCTCCACCATTTAAAAATTATTTATATTTTTATTTGAAAGACAAAGAAATACAGAGAGAAGGCAGAGATCTTCTATCCACTAGTTCACCCCGCAGATGTTCACAACAGCCAAGGCTGAGCCAGGTTGAGGCCAGGAACTCAATCTGGGTCTCCCATGTGGGTGGCAAGTACTTGAGCCATCACCTGCTATTTCCCAGGATACGCAGTAACAGGTATGCTGGAGTAGGAAGCAGAGCTGGGGTTTGAATCCAGGCACTCTGAGATTGGATGTGAGCATCCCAACTATTGTACCGAACACTTGCTTCCAGCTCTGTGTACCATTTAAACCTGAGATGTGGTTGATGGGCTAGAGTCAAATATTCTCCTACCATTGTTAGCTGGAATCAGACACATTGGGATGGGGGAAATGAACAGTGTATAATCTTCCCTGCTCAGGGGTGAAATCAAAAACAATTGTTTCTTGATGTACTAGTGTTCTTTTGCTATGCATGGAAATAGGGTCTTCTGGTTAGTTAAATATTCTGGCTGAGAGAAAAATACTAGAGACCCCCCCATGGGTAGATTGCATTTGCTAAGAATTTGATCACAAAAAACATTGAAAGTACTTCAGTAGCCCTTTTGCAATCTTTTGAAGTGGATTTCTAGAAATCAACATTGGTGTTGTCTGTCTCAGCTTGAGGGACCAGCAGACAGAGCCAGATGCCAGTGAGCAGTGTGATGGCAGTGCAGCTGCGGTGGGACTAGAGAGACACTTTCTGGCCACTACAAGGCCAGCCACAGGTGTGTTGGGTATTTTGAATATTTGCGACTTTAAGGTGATCAAAACGGTTCCTATATCTTCTTGTCTAAGAATATATTAATAACTCCTGCATATGTTATGCTAAGGTATCCAGTACAGTTATTCATCACTCGTGATTCAAATCAAGCTAGTAAAAGGGTTAGGAGTGGCTGTGAGGATCATTTAGCCTTCGTAAATTCTCAGCAATTTTCTTCCCCTCAATCAAAGGGCTTTCTAGTGGTGAAAGCATTTCATACAGCAAATGCATTAAATGCTTTCCCAGACTTTACTATTCCAGTTAATGATTCCATTTTCCTTGAAGGGTTATTGACTGAAATGAGAGTGATTTTCATGTGGGAGGCATGATTACACACTTAATATGTGAGGGCTGCCAGCAGTCTAGCTCGGCGCTGTGCCCTCTGAACTTGCAAGCTCTTAGAACTGGATCAAGCCTGTGACTGAAGGAAGTCCATGCTCTGATGCAGTTTCTATAGCTACAGAAATTTCTAGGGCTTATCAATATCCCATCAAAAGTGAGTCTCTATGAAAGCCCACATTCATTGTGTAGGAGATAGAGAAAGATAGCACAAGTTCTAACTCGCCTGGGAAGGAGGTGCATTCGTGGGAGTTAGATACAATTATAAATACTCGAGCCATGTGTGGTCCATGTGAACCTTTTGTTATACCAGCAGATTGTGCTGAATGATCTTAGAAATCCAGGTAATGCAACATGGGCTCAATCTAGGGAAAGGCGGGAGCAGGGGGCGTTAGATATCCTCACAGAAATTTTCCCATATATTCTTCCTGCCTAAAGGTTCAGTGAAACACAGGTTTATTTTCGTGCTCATTAACCATGCATCATTGATCATAAGCTTTAAAACACTTGCAGTGGGGAATCCAAAATTGTCCAAGAGACAATGCAGCAGCAGTGACATCTGCCTCATAGGCATATATTGCCTATTGTATGCCATTTAGGATATATTCGATAGTAGACCCTGCATGTCGAATATTACATGTTACATATTATTCTCTCAGGTTTTGATAGCTTGCACGTTCAGAGAGTGTGAAGCTTGGCTGCACACACTCTGTGGAATGTTCATATAGGAAATGTATAAGCACTTACAAAATGCACACTCATTCTATGCAGTAATCTTGGGTACAAGACAATTATTAAGTGCTGTTATAGGCAACCTTCAAAGCCATTCTGCTACATATATTAATACACCAGAATGAAATCTGTTACTTCTCCTCTTTAGCATTGTCATAGGTGATATTGCAAACATTTTGCCACATTTTCTTAAGTGATCCTGGGGACGAGACAAGGGTCTAGGAGAATGACAGGTGGAAAGGTCCAAGTATTAAAAAAAAATCCCAAGCACATAAACAAACAATGGTGCCTTGATTTTTCAAGGGAAAGGTCATGAATTCCCCAGACTTCTGACTGGTGAATTCAATATTGAGTCTCAGCCAAAGGTCAACAAACTTTTTTTCCTTCAAGTTCAAGGGAGTAACTGTTTGAGGTTTCATGGGCCACATGGTCTCCCTCACAACTATTCCACACTGCTGTTGAAGCAAAAGCAGCCATAGACCATCTGCACATGAGTGAACATGACTGTGTGCCAATACATTTCAAAAACAGGTGCAATATTATGGAGTTGGCTCAAAAGACAAAAGAATGTGAGCTCTTAAAAAGAGATGTGTTGGAGGCAGACATTTGGAACAGCAAGTTAAGCCATCTCTTGGGATGCCCACATCCCACATTAGAGTGCCTGGGTTCAAGTCCTGACTCTGCCTCTAATTCCAGCTCCCTGCTAATGTATGCCCTGGGAGGCAGCAGGTGATGGCTCAAGTACTTGGGTCCCTGCCACCCACATGGGTGACCTGAATTGAATTCCTGGCTCCTGGCTTTGCCCTCGCCAAGCCTGAGTTGTTGTGGATATTTGGGGGAAGATCTTTCTCTGTCTCTGACTTTCTGCCTTTCAAATAAAAAGAAAATAATAACAAACTTAAAAAAGAAAAAAGGTGAATTATTGCATGTGAAGAATAGGAATTGAAATTTAAGAAAGAGATGTGTTGATTGCCTGGAGTTTGCATGAATGCAGTGGCTCTCAGCCCTGGTTATACATTAGAATTATTTGAGGGAGCCTTGAAAAATTCTGGTGCCAGACCAGTGAAATCAGAATCTCTGGCTTGAGACCCCTGAAGTCCATCTTTTTTTAGAGGACCCCTAAGTGATTCTAATGTGAAGCCAAGGTTTTGAATCACTGCATGAAGTCATGAAGTAGTGCCAAGTTAACCTCATTTCTTTTCCCTGAAAATCCTCAAACACTTACTATCTGACACTTTAGAGGAAAAGTTTGCTGACCTCTGGCTTAGAATCAATGTCAAATTCATCAGTCTGTAGTTTGGAGGGAATCCATAGCCTTTATGTTTAGAAAAACCTAGGAATCAGTTTGTTGTTTTTAAGTATTTGGACTTTCCCATCTGTCACCCCCCCCCATCTTTCTCCTCCTCCTTTTCTTTCTCCTTTTGGATAAGGTAACCAAGGGTCTCTATTGGCATAAAATTATAGATGAGGTTTATTTGAATTTCTGCCAGCCATTTGCTAAAGCCTTTCATACCTGTCTTGGTGGACAAATTAGGACAATGTGGGAAGATGACAGAGCTGGGCTTTGATGAATGAAATAGATATTACTTAGACTTTTTTTTTCAAGAAAGCTTTTATTTAATGAATACAAATTTCATAGGTACCACTTTAGGAATATAGCGGTTCTTCCCCCATACCTGCCCTCCCACCTCTACTCCTGTCCCACCTCCTATTCCCTCTCCCACCCCATTACCTAGATTTCTTTGAAAGTCCCACTCCTCCACAGTGGGCTGTGCATAATGGCATCCAATAAACCTATGTCAGAAGATTATAGTTTGGTCTGCTCATGCTGAGGTTGTAGGCCAGAGAATCAGAGTATGAATCAAACTGTGGACACATTGTCCATCTCTTGTATGACAAGGCCAGAAGAAACAGAGGAAGGGCTTGCCTTCTGCTTTGGGTTCCTGCCTCCTGCACATTCCATACAATGGAGTTGGCAACCTAGTGTTTGGGGTCACAGGAATTTGAATGATGTGTGTTTGGAGTCTTAGGATTTCCAAGACATCTGGCTGGTACATGGTACTGTAATGAGGTGTCCTTTTTTTGTGGTGACAAAATGACCCCATGAAGTATGCCATATTCTTCTTTCAGATGTCCAAACTGATCTGAGAAGAGAAAAAAATAGAAGCATTATACCACGCAGGGCAGGAGAAGGAGTTAAATTTGAGGGCATGATAACTGGGGACAGCATGAAAGGTAGGCTTTTCTGGCTGGCACAATGAGTTTGTGGGAGGTAGTTTGGGTCATTGGGGAAACAGGACAGATTGAGGGTCTTGGGACCTGGAGTTCTGTTTTTCTTTTCTCAGGCACAGAGAGCCCAAAATGCTTACTTTTATAACCCAGTTATTTTTTGTTTTATGTTATAGAGGAATTGATAATTGTGTAGTATTTGTCACTTTGAAGATTTACATCCCACGGGAATGTAAACGCTTTGTTGACTTTGTCAACAACTGGTTTCAAGTTTTAGAAATAGCTAGATTATGTAAAAATGATCTCAACGTTGTAAAAAAAGAAAGTTACCACAATAGGATTAAGATATGCTGTTATATGAAAATTGTAATTAAAAAAAAAGATATATTTGTTTATTTGAAAGGCAGAGTAGAGTCATAGGGAGGCACACACACACACACACACACACACAGAGATAGAGAGATCTTCCATCTTCTGATTCACTCCACAGATGGGTGCAATAGCAGGGGCTGGGCCAGGCTGAAGCCAGAAGGCAGGAACTCCATCTTTGTCTCCCACATGGGTGGCAGGGACCCAAGGACTTGGGCCATCATTCACTGCTTTCCCAATTGCATTAGCAGGGAGCTGGATTGGAAGCAGAACAGCCAGGACTCAAACTAACACTTTTCTCTAGAAGTGGCTTAACCTGCTGCACCACAACCCCAGTCCCTGCAATTGTTTTTTAATTTCCAGAACTGTATCATCTTTTGTCTCCTTCCTAATGTCACCTATAGTATCAAGCTAAAGCAAACATGACAAAAAGTTTAATTTCACTGTTTAGGATGGTGTTAGTTCATTGATCTTTCACCAGAATCTCCCTGGAAATGCAGGCTGGGAGCTTAGCCTGAAAGTCAGGGGTGGAAGGTGTAAGCATCAGTGTTAAGATGTGGACTTTCAATGAAGTGTTTTGTGTTTCCAACATCAATTGAGAAGTAATTTAATAATGGTTTAAACTAGGTCAGAGGACAACAGGGCTTTCCTGCAGAATTATAGATCACATAGATTTTTCTGTAGAAGCGAGATAGTGTTGTAACCAATTTCCCTTGTTACCATGTGATTCTCTTGCTGTCAGAAAGATTCTGAGTGTTGGTCTCACTGTTGACAAGTGGTTAGTGCTTTAGTGAAGCAGTGTGTGTGGCCTGAGGGCCTTCCTTTTGCAGCTTGTTGCTTCTCCTGGGATGGGTCTCGGGGGCAGTGCCTGGCTTCTTGTATTCTTCAGTTACTTGGCTTGGAGGGGCACTAGGAGTCTGATGTGCCAGCAGGATCAAAAGCATTGCTTTCATTACTTGCAATTTTGGTTCCAGCTTCAATTTGAGGATAAATTTTCAGGAATCTGTGTGGTGAGGAGGTGTGGCTAGATTGGGTCAAGTTTGGGCATATGCAAATGGGAGTCACAATAGTCCGACAATGGGAATTACAGAATGATTCCTTTCAAAGGGGATTTAGAATCATTTAAATAATGTTATGTACTTCCTTGGATGATACTGGCCATGACTCTGCTTGTTAACCTATACTAGGCTTTAAAAACAGTAATACATAACCTTAAGTTTTGTCCCTGATGACTTTGGATTTTTGATGGCTGTAATGGATTGCTACGTATATAGATGAGCATACCAGGATCGTAAGCTGTAAAATAGTATAAAAAGGAATGAGATATGACAGATTGCCACATTCACTCAAGCTCAGGGAAAATGCTTATATAGGGGATGTACTGAACCTATATCTGCAGAATATATTTTATGATCGTAAATGCCTAATTTCCTTTAATTTTTGAAATCCTGTTGGCAGAGAGAAGTCAGTCAAATTTTTTGAGATATGATGTGATTAAAAACAATGGTTAAGGATTACTACCATAATGTATTGAATGGATGCCAGGAGATGGAGAACCCAAAGAAAGCAGATCTACAATAAAATTAGAACTGTAGTTGAGAGAGAGGAAGTGCCTCTGTGGCCAAAAGCTTTGAGAAGGCGTCATGGAGGGAATGGAAATTGATCTGAGCCTTGAAAGTTGCAAATGACATTTGGAGGAGGGTGAGAATCATTTCAGAGTGGGAGACATTTATGAATTGTTCCTCGGTTACATTAAAAAATCAATAAAAACTTTTAACACCTTATTTCGGAATACTTTCTGTTGCCATCCTTTATCTAGGCCCTCATCACCCACATTTTGGGCAATTATTGTCACTTCTGCTGTCTCCCATTGCATGGAAAATCTGTAGTCTGTACCAGGGCCTTGAGTATTTTATACAACACACCATGTCTCTATAAATGTCTTAGAGTCTCTTCTCTAAGCCACTCAATTCCATGGTTCCAGCCTGGACACCACCACCTGCCCCACTCATCCTTCCAGACTTCTGTTCCATTCCTCCTCTCTCTTCTTGGGAAGATTTGAACCTGTCTCAGTGTCTTTCTCCAATATGATGTATTTCCATCCAGCAGTTAGCTTCCTTAGGTGTGGAAAAATAGTTTTGCTGAGGATAAAGCATTCAAGGGGCACCTCCAGCACTCTACATCCACCCGCCCCAAGCTTGCTATTCCCCAAAGAATAGAATTTATAACAGTGCTTTCTGTTGCGCAACTTAAGTATAAAACATGATCCCTCATGTCAAGTACTTCATGATCTCAGTTTTGGGTGAGGATATACAAGACTGAAGAAGGAAGCCAAGACAGGATTAAAATCTTCCATATGAGTGGGGTAGGGAGTAGCATTTGAACTGGAGGAAAAAAGATGAGCCAAAGTATTGCACAGCTTAGAGAAAAGTTTAGGGCACAGACATTTGTAGGAAATGTTTTGAGATACATGTTGCATGCTGTGCAATGTGAATTTCTTGTTTATCTCCTCACAAGTTGATCAGTGAATTTTCGCTAATTTAGTGCACAGTGATTCTTCATGGTGTCTTAAAAAATGCTCCATCCTGCTTGCGGTGAGAGGACAGGAGAAGGCAGACATGGGGATTTTCTTGTCCATCTTGTTCCTCTCAGCCCAGGATGGGAGACACAGGCTGCATTGTCAATCAACCCTTCTGATTCAAATGTATTTTTATTTTTTTAAAGATTTGTTTATTCATTCATTCTAAAGGCGGTGTTGGGGAAGGGAGAAGGATCTTCCATCCACTGATTCCCTCCCCAGATGGCTGTAATATCTGACCAGACTGGAGCCAGGAGCCATCTTCTGCTGTATTCCAGGCGCATTGGTAGGAAGCTGGATTGGAAGCAGAGAACTTGCGCTCTGATATGGGATGCTGGTATCACAAGTCCTGTTGTGCCACAACACAGGCACCTGTAATTTTATTTTTACAACTTCATTTTGAGGCTCACAATTTTATCACCACCTTCCAGATAAGAAAATGAAGAACTTGAAGTACCATACTTCTGTTTCCCAAATTCCTTAAAAGTAAATTTTTTAAAAGATTTATTTTAAGCCGGCGCCGTGGCTCAATAGGCTAATCCTCCACCTTGTGGCACCGGCACACCGGGTTCTAGTCCCGGTCGGGGCGCCGGATTCTGTCCCGGTTGCCCCTCTTCCAGGCCAGCTCTCTGCTATGGCCAGGGAGTGCAGTGGAGGATGGCCCAGGTGCTTGGGCCCTGCACCCCATGGGAGACCAGGAAAAGCACCTGGATCCTGGCTCCTGGCTCCTGCCATCGGATCAGCGTGGTGCGCTGGCTGCAGCGGCGGCCATTGGAGGGTGAACCAACGGCAAAGGAAGACCTTTCTCTCTCTGTCTCTCTCTCTCACTGTCCACTCTGCCTATCAAAAAAAAATTTTTTTTAAAAAGATTTATTTTATTTATTTGAAAGAGTTACAGAGTGAGGTAGAGCCAGAGAGAGAGAGAGAGGTCTTCCATCCACTGGTTCACTCCCCAATTGGCTGCAACGGCCAGACCTGAGCTTATCCGAAGCTAGGAGCCAGGAGCTTCTTCTGGGTCTCCCACGTGGGTGCAGGGGCCCAAGGACTGGGCCAACTTCCACTGCTTTCCCAGGCCATGGCAAGGAGCTGGATCAAAAGAGGAGCAGCCGGGACTTGAACCTGTGCCCATATGGGATGCTGGTGCTACAGGCTGCGGCTTTAACCTGCTATACCACAGAGCTGGCCCCAAAAAAGTAATTTTTAAAAAAATAGTTTTATTTGAGAGAGAGCACATCTTATCTCTCCATCAGCAAATTTCCTTTTGAATATCACACAGATGATTGAGAAATTAACTTTTGACTCATTTGTGTAAAGCTAAGGCACAATAGGACAGAAATAAGCTAAGTTTTCATCTTTCTCAGGATGGCAAAAGAAGAATTTCCGAGGGATGTGTGTATGAAGGTTGCCCTCAAGACAACTGGTTTGGGGAAATCTTGGTATGTGAGAGCTGGCTGCAGAATGTGGAAAGTGTGGAGAGACTGATGAAAGAAGTAGACAAATCTGGGATTGCACAAAGTGTAATTTATTGAGGGAACTTACAGACAGAAGTGTGGTCTCCAGTGACTGTGAAACATAGATCTCTCATCCCTAGTCGGAAGTAAGAGGTTTATGTGTTAAGTTAGATAAGGATGGCTCTGGGCTACTCCAAGTACACCTGGACTTTCTCAAGAATCATCAACATCCCAGACATTCGATAAGAGATATTCCAGGGTCTGACCAGACAAGACAAGCCTAGCAGGTAATCTTAATAACTGTTTATCCCATAAGATTTTGGATGTTGTCAGGATTGTGTAAAAGGCACAATGGTGGGCATGCCCAAAATAATTGTGGTCATCTCAAACTGAATCTGTAGAATAACCCATAAGTTGTTCAGAGGATCAAAGAATGGGAAGAGGTGAAAATTTTGCTTGGACGTTAGAGAGAGGAAGATCTTGATTCTTGGGTATTGTGGATTCTGGAGATAAGGAAGAGTGACCAGGGTGGCAAGTTCCTCAGTTAGAATAGAGCAGGGCTTACTATAAGGCAGCACCTTAGAGTGGGTGGACCACTGAGAATGCCCTGGTGGGGGTAGAAAGTGTCATGGTTACAGAGGCAGCCTGTCCAGATCCATGATGCTGCATCAGAGCAGGGGCACCTGGCCAGCAGAGGCCGCGGCACAGCAAGCAGAAGTAGCGCAGCACTGCCACAGCACTGGGAGCCTGTGAGGGCACCAAGAAATTGATGCTTTACTTTCCACCAATAGCAATTCAGGTGAGTGGATGCTCAAGCCAAATTTCCTTTGATTTAGACAAAACCATGTCTTCATAGCTATTATCCTAGTGTCAAGGAGTAATTCATATTTGTTGTATTAATAATCGTAATAGTAATAATAGCTACCATTCACTTGCTACCTCTGTTACAGACAAAATGTTTGTATCCCCTGACATTTACACATTAAAGCCCTGACCTCCAATGTAATAGTGTTTGGGATGAGGCCTTTGGATGAAGTCAGAGTGGGGCCCTTCTGATGGGATTAGCGCCCTTTGTACTGGTGGAAGGACATGTGAGGAGGTAGCAAGAAGGCAGCTGCCTACAACCCTGAGGGAGCCCTCATCAGGAACTGATCAGCCAGCACCTTGATTGTGGGCTTTGTCTCCAGAACAGTGAGGAAATAAATTTCTGTTGGTGAAGTCACCGCATCAGTGATATTTTGTTCTGGCAGCCCTAGCTGATAGTAGTAGCTACGAGCCCCAGCAGATTCTAGAACTGTCTGTATATTGTCTGAACTAATTCTCAAAACTGCTCTGCAAGATAAGTATTTCTACCTGAGAAAGGAAACAGAAGTTAATCACTTTGTCCAAGATCACATAGCTAGTTTTTTAAACAAAGATTTATTTATTTATTTGAGAGTTATACAGAGAGAGAAGGAGAAGCAGAGAGAGAGAGAGAGAGAGAGAGATCAGTCAGTCGGTCTTCCAGCTGCTGGTTCACTCCCAACTTGGCTGCAATGGCCGGAGCTAAGCTGATCTGAAGCCAGGAGCTTCCTCCAGGTCTCCCACGTGGGTGCAGGTGCCCAGGACTTGGGCCATCTTCAACTGCTTTCCCAGGGCATAGCAGAGAGCTGGATCGGAAGTAGAACAGCTGGGACTTGAACTGGCGCCCATATGGGATGCTGGCACTGCAGGCGGTGGCTGCACCCATTACACCACAGCGCCGGCCCCATACATAGCTAGTTTTTAAGAAAATGTACATAAAGTGCTAAGTGCGGTGTATAGCACAAAATAAGCACTTAATAAAGAGCTTTTTTTTTTTTTTAATGACTCAAAGTTCGTGTTGTTTGCAGTGTACACTCAGGCCATTCTTTTGTCTGAGCATGTCACTGTCTTTCTCCTTTAGAATTTTTTATTTGTTAGTTTTTATTCGAAAGGCAGAGAAACAGAGACAGAGAAAGACTGACTGATGGAGATCTTCCAACTGCTGTTTTACTTCCTAATGCCTGCAGCAGCTGGGGCTGGGCCAGGCCAAAGCCAGGAGTCAGGAGCTCAACCCAGGTCTCCTACGTAGGTGGCAGGCACTCAGCTCTTTGAGTCATCACCACTGCCTCCCAAGGACTGCATTAGCAGGAAGGTGTATTTGGGAGTGCAACCAGGACGCAGATCCAGTACTCTGATATGGGATGTGGGTTTCCCATGTGAGGTCTTAACCTTGGTACCAAATGCCTGTCCTGTCTTTACCCCTTCCATTCTGCGGCTACCGTTCAGTACAGCGATTCTGACTTTTATTCCGACAACTTGGAAAGGCGGTTCCTGGTCTGGACAGAAAGCGAAACCACGGGGGCTGGCGCTGTGGTGTAGCAGGTAAAGCCACCGCCTGCCTTGCCGGCATCCCATATGGGCACCAGTTCTAGTCCTGAGTGCTCCTCTTCCAATCCAGCTCTCTGCCATGGCCTGGGAAAGCAGTGGAAGATGGCCCAAGTGCTTGGGTCCCTGCACCCACGTGGGAGACCCAGAAGCTCTTGCAGCCAATTGGGGAGTGAACCTGTGGATAGAAGACCCCACCCCCACCCCGTCTCTCTGTCTCTCTGCCTCTCCTCTCTGTAAATCTGTCTTTGAAATAAATAAGTAAATCCTTTTTTTAAAAAAAAGGCAAGCCAACAGCCGGTGCCGTGGCTCACTAGGCTAATCCTCCGCCTTGTGGCGCCGGCACACCAGGTTCTAGTTCCGGTTGGGGCGCCGGGTTCTGTCCCGGTTGCCCCTCTTCCAGGCCAGCTCTCTGCTGTGGCCCGGGAGTGCAGTGGAGGATGGCCCAAGTGCTTGGGCCCTGCACGCCATGGGAGACCAGGAGAAGCACCTGGCTCCTGCCATCGGATCAGCGTGGTGCGCTGGCTGCAGCGGCGGCCATTGGAGGGTGAACCAACGGCAAAGGAAGACCTTTCTCTCTGTCTCTCTCTCTCACTGTCCACTCTGCCTGTCAAACAAAAAAAAAAAAGGGGGGGGGGCAAGCCAAACCACACCATTCCTTAAAATCTCTTTAAAAACCTCCGGAATAAGAACTAGTCAAGTTGGACTCTCATTCAGAAGCCAAATGGGGAGTTTTACTTGAGAAACTCCCACACTAAGGGTGCTACCTTACTGCTGCTCCATGACCTGCTTACGCAAGGTCTAGAAAGCCTGTAGTCAGCCACAGATAGTGGGCCTGGTCTGCTCAGAGGTTGCTTTTCCTTGGATGTGTCTCAATCCAAAGACTTGGCCACACAGCAAACCCTCAGGGGTGTGGAGGGAGCCAGGTAACCTTTGCCTCCCTTCCCTCCTACTCCTCCTGTTGATCATATCTCTGTACCATGCCTGGGGGTCCTTCCATGCTGCTCTGTCCCTCCAGGGACTCTGGACTCTGGCAGTGGGGACAAGAGAAAGGAGGGGTCAGCAGTCTCAGGAGCTCGCAGGAAGTGGGGACAAAGTGGGGTATCAAAGTCAAGCAGAGGGCAGCAAGGGCCTTGGACTCTCTTTTTTTTTTTTGACAGGCAGAGTGGACAGTGAGAGAGAGAGACAGAGAGAAAGGTCTTCCTTTGCCGTTAGTTCACCCTCCAATGGCTGCAGCGGCTGGCGCACCGCGCTGATCCGATGGCAGGAGCCAGGAGCCAGGTGCTTCTCCTGGTCTCCCATGGGGTGCAGGGCCCAAGTACCTGGGCCATCCTCCACTGCACTCCCGGGCCACAGCAGAGAGCTGGCCTGGAAGAGGGGCAACCGGGACAGAATCCGGCGCCCCGACCGGGACTAGAACCCGGTGTGCCGGTGCCGCAAGGCGGAGGATTAGCCTATTGAGCCGCGGCGCTGGCCCCTTGGACTCTTCATTGCCATCTCACTCTTCCTGCCTCACTCTTGAATGTGGAGCTCAGGAATGAGCCAGGAAGGCTTTCCTAGCTACTAGCATAAAAACATAAGAAAATGAGTGGGCAAGGAGTAAGTCCAGGGTTAATAAAAAGCACCTTTGCTGTTGAATTCTTCTGAGAAAATTTCAAAAGTAAATTTCCTGGGCAGATTTTACTTTATCTTTCATGCTAGGGAAATGTCAGCCACTCTCCTCTAATTAGCATCGCTAATAGCTACTGGAAGACTAGAGTTAAAGCTTTCATTTCCTGTTGCTTTTGTACAGGGGAGCTGCCTTTGCAATCAGTATCCCTTCATGTGCATAGCTTTCTTTCCCTCTGGTCTGGGTGTTTGCTCTGATGTTAAGAAATTGTCTTCCTCTATGGAACAAGAGTCATTTTGTTAAAACTGGATGCCTATCGTTTATTTCTTGCAACAAATAGGCATTTTATCAAAGGGTTCTGATGGTTCACACAGCAATCCCACAATGCAGTTCTCCAGTGGAAGCCATTTTTTTCTTCTTGGAGCTATTGCTGAGAAAATTGCTCTCAGAATCATCAGGGTTTTGAGTATAGATAACATAAAGAGATAATACTACGATCTTTCTTGTAACCAAGCTCCCACATAGAACGTACGTAGTTTGTCTGTTGCGCTTAGGGAATTGTAGAATGTCCCAGTAACCATTGAAGTTGCACAGAAATTGACCCTGATAGGATCCAGTAATCTATCCTTGCAGCAGCCTTTGGTAGGCTTGTGGGTGCATCTTTTGGACAACTAAGGGCTCATTCTGACTCTAACTCAGAGTTTCTTAGCCATGACACTATTGACACTTGGGACCAGATAACTCTGGTCTGATATGGGGATTGCCCTGTGCATTGTAGGATGTTTATCAGGACTAATTACAGCATCTTCCCCCAAGAATGACAACCAAAAATATCTGTAGATCCTGACAAATGACCACCGGGAGAACACATTCCCCCCTGTTGAAAACCACTGACCTAAAGCACACTCAAAATTGAAGGACTTGAAGGCTTTTCTTCAAAGGGCTGCACAGCCTTAAGTAGCCACTAGAGGGCGGGCAGGGCTGCTACTTTGAGCTACCCCCAGGAGGGTGTCATGGAGGGACCTGACAGAATCAGGAGGTGAAGGAGAGGTCCTCTTGAGAGCTTGATGGAACCATTGATAAGTGCAAGTCCTGGGCTTCGAAGAACTTGAGGGAAGCAGCCGCCAGTAGGAATGCACTCCATGCCCCAGGACCTGAGGCACCCCTGCATTCAGAGGTGACTGGCAAGTGATGGGCTCCATTTCCCAGGGAGAGTTGTTCTTCCGTGAGTAGCGCTCAGCCAGCCTTGTGTGTCTGCTTGATGTGGTGTCCTTAGTGCACAGGAAAGAAATTGTTGGTCTGACCTTGGCTTTTCATGGAGGGGAGATAGCGTTCAGTTGAAAAAGCATAACTGTTGTGTCTACTGTTTACTGGGTTCTGTGTTTAGTTATGAGGATACTGGTAGATTGCATATATGGCCACACATTATCTACCTGTTTGTATCCATGCCCTTGGGGGGTCCCCTCCTCTCTGAGTCTGGGTGTAGCCTTGTGGTTTTCTTTGACCAATGGGTCAATGCCAAATGTGATGCACGCAGAGACCTGAACAGCTCTTGTTCATTGGGGCTTCTCCAGTCTGGAGGCTCTTCTTTAGGGGATTACTATATACACAGATTTATAATAAGGTTTTCTACTTAATGTTTTGAGATTACTAGGAAAATACTGCTGTTCTAAAATAGAATCAGCATTAACTATTTTTCTTTTTAAACATTTTTTAAAACTTAATTTTTATTTAAGACAGAGGGAGGGAGGGAGGGAGAGAGAGAGAGAGAGAGAGGGATCATTTCCATCTGCTGATTTAATTCCTAAATGTCCACAATACCTGGAGCTGGCCCAGGATGGAGCCAGGAGTACAGAACTCAAAACAGGTTTTCCACATGGGTGTCAGGGACCCAAGTTCTTGAGCTGTAACCTGCTGGCTCTGATGGTGCACGTTAGCTGAAAGCTGGAATTGACAGAAGAACTGAGTCTTGAACCTGGGCACTCTGATATGGGATGTGGGCATCCCAAGTAGTTTCTTAATTGTGTTAAATACTTGCCCCAAAGTTTTCTTGTTTTTGAACAACACTTTCTCCTAAATACAATAGCAATTGTTTCTGGTAGAAAATATAAAAAAAAAATACGGAAAAATCATGAAGAGAACAAATGTCATCCCTTAGATTTTTTTTTTTTTGGACAGGCAGAGTGGACAGTGAGAGAGAGAGACAGAGAGAGAAAGGTCTTCCTTTGCCGTTGGTTCACCCTCCAATGGCCGCCGCTGCAGCTGGCGCACTGCGCTGATCCGATGGCAGGAGCCAGGATCCAGGTGCTTTTTTCCTGGTCTCCCATGGGGTGCAGGGCCCAAGCACCTGGGCCATCCTCCACTGCACTCCCTGGCCACAGCAGAGAGCTGGCCTGGAAGAGGGGCAACCGGGACAGAATCTGGCGCCCCAACCGGGACTAGAACCCGGTGTGCCGGCGCCGCAAGGTGGAGGATTAGCCTATTGAGCCACGGCGCCGGCTCAGATTTTTTTTTTAACTTTTATTTAATGAATATAAATTTCCAAAGTACGATTTATGGATTACAATGGCTTCCCCCCCATACCGTCCCTCCCACCCACAACCCTCCCCTTTCCCACTCCCTCTCCCCTTCCATTCACATCAAGATTCATTTTCGATTATCTTAATATACAGAAGATCAGCTTAGAATACATTAAGTAAGGATTTCAACAGTTTGCTCCCACACAGAAACATAAAGTGAAAAATAATAGATGATTTTTTTTAAATGAGGATGAAATCAGATCAGACCTATTGTCATGTTTAATCCCAGTGAGAGTCAAGTTGGGAGTTGATAATTTCTTTTTTTTTTTTTTTTACAGACATCCCTTAGATTTTTTTAAAAAAAGATTTATTTATTTATTTGAAAGTCAGAGTTACACACAGAGAAAAGGAGAGGCAGAGAGAGAGAGAGAGAGAGAGAGAGAGAGAGAGAGAAAGGGAGGAAGGGAGGGAAGGAAGGAGAGAGGTCCTCCATCTGCTGGTTCACTCCTCAAATGGCTGCAACGGCTGGAGCTAAGCTGATCCGAAGCCAGGAACCAAGGGCTTCTTCCAGGTCTTCCACATGGGTGCAGAGGCCCAAGGACTTGGGCCATCTTCTACTGCTTTCCCAGGCCGTAGCAGAGAGCTGGATCGAAAGTGGAGCAGCCGGGACTTGAACCTGTGCTCATATGGGATGCCGGCACTGCAAGCGTTGGCTTTACCTGATATGCCACAGTGCTGGCCCCCAGCCCTTAGATTTTGTGACAACTTTAGCAATAACACACTTTTATTTTAAATCAAGCTGCTATGATCAGCTGTTGGAGAAAGGTGATTCAAGATACTCAGGAAGTAAAGCTATCAAGCACTTAGCCAACTCAAGCCCTTTGTATGGACTTTATTCAGTGTACGTTGCTCTGGCTGGATTGCTGATCAGGTAGTTCCTTGTTCTATAGCAATGGGGGAATATTTTTCAGATCCCAGTGGGACTCAATGAGACATTGGGGCAAGGTGCAAAAGAAAACCAACAAGGGGCCAACACTGTGGCATAGTAGGTTAAGCCTCTGCCTACGGCTGGCATCCCAAATGGGCGCTGGTTTGAGTTCCAGCTGTACCACTTTCCATCCAGCTCTCTGTTAATGGCCAGGGAAAGCAGTAGAAGATGGCCCAAGTGCTTGGGCCCCTGCACCCACATGGGAGAACCAGAGGAGGCTCCTGGCTCCTGGCTTCGGATTGGCTCAGCTTTAGCCATTGGGGCCATTTGGGGAGTGAACCGGCAGATGGAAGACTTCTCTCTGTAACTCTGCCTTTCCAATAAATCTTTTTTAAAAAAGTGAAGATATCTAAAAAATAAAAAATAAAAGAAAACCAACAAGGAAGTCAAAAACAAGCAGCTGTGGACCCATGAGGCATTTTTAACTAAAGAGCATGTTATGTTTATTAATATTATTTTTAAGAATTTCTATTTATTTGAGAGACAGAGACAGATAGAGCTCCCATTCACTGGTTCATTCCCTAATGCCTGCAATGAAGCCATGAACTCAATCCTGGTTTCCCATATGGTTGGCAGAGACCCAACCATCTGAGCCATCACCTGTTGCCTCCCAGGGTGCACATTAGTAGGAAGTTCCAATATAGAGTGAAGGTGTTTTAACCATGAGGCCAAATGTCCGCCCCTTTGATATTTTAGAAGGAATGAAATGAACAGCCTAAAATCAGTATAGAAAATCAAGTTCCAAGTATTTTTTAAAAACATTTGTTGTTGAGTATTACTTTTTTGATGAATTTCTAATCAAGGATATCATAATTCCTAAAGCCCTAATGAAGACTCATTACTAATTAGCTTAATTATAAGTACTGAGTAAATTTTATATATTTTGTGAATTTTTTTCTGGACATTTCAAGATTGGGCACTAACCTTTGAGTTTTTCAGAATGAATTCTCCTCTTCAGAGATATTTTTTAAGCTGAGAAGCCTTAATAAGCAATCTAGAGTTCTTTGTTGGGAGGAAAAGCATAGCTGTAAATAAACTGTGGTACATTTATAAATGTACCTGCACATATTTAACTATAAGTTCTGTTTATCTTCGTTCCCTGGAGAGTCACTGGATGAAATTAATTTTAAGGGAATATCGACCAGGTCCCTCAAAGGTTAAATTAAATCGAGGAGTGCTATCACAATTTGATTATGTTTTCATCTTTTTGGATTAGTCATCTAACACAGATTCAAGCCCTATTTTCATACGTCTGTATAGGTCACCTAAATGGCTTGTTCAAAATTCTGATTTTTTTTCCTCATGAATAATTTCCCTCAGAAGGTAACCTTTCTCCTCTATGAGCATAATAGAAGTGTTGATGTAGAAACAGCAA
Source organism: Oryctolagus cuniculus (assembly GCF_051225735.1). Lineage (NCBI taxonomy): Eukaryota > Metazoa > Chordata > Mammalia > Lagomorpha > Leporidae > Oryctolagus > Oryctolagus cuniculus. Next base: position 2,328,080 of record NC_142888.1, on the reverse strand, counting down.
AAGAAAATAGATTCTATTTTGTGTTACACTGAATTGTGAAACAGAATGATGCTTCCATGCTCAGCGGTTGCTCTTTTCTTTCCAGTGTCACGTGGCTTAGAAGGGGGTTGACCTGCTGTTGTAGCTGGGTAGAGAGTGGGAGACGCAGGCTGCCATTGCAGAGCCCAGGTGGTGGGATGGACAGCATGGGGAAGGTCCGTGCCACTCAGGAACCCAAATACATTTCTGTCACAAACCTGTCCCTGGTGTCAGATGTTTCTGATACTAACTCTCGCTGGTCCTTTAATTGCTTATAATTTTTGCAGAAATGTCTTCCTCCCTCCTAAAATCTTCCAGCTTTGCATTTCACGTGCCAGACTTTAACACCTTCTATTCTTTCTTGTTGCAGTCATCGCCAGAGTCCTGGCTCATTCCTCTTCCTTGGCAAAATGTATCTCCTGGCTTCCTGTCATTTTTTCAGTGCTACTCCTGCATAGTTCTTGGTGATTGAAGTCCAGTTGATTCTCATTATCTGTGATACTTATGGTCTATAAACTTGCTGTGGAAACTTAGTACTGAAGCCTTGTTACTAGGCGAAATAAAAGTAAGGTTCACGTGAGCATCTAGTCTCAACATTTTCATCAACTGATCAATACATGACTTTGTTTCATATGTGTTTCTTTCTAAGCATATCTCATTTAATATATTTCGTTGACTCGTGAACATTGAACTCACAGCCAGCAGGGCTGTAATGCGAGCTTGAAAGAAGCTCATGTAATACACACATTTTCTCTGAAAGGCATATCCCAGCCTTCTTGCGCTTAGGAACTAGCCAGTTCTTCAGTGCTGTGTGTGGAGGCCATTTTAACCAGAAGAATGACCAACAAAAGCCATAAAACGCAAAAAAAGGCACTAAGTAGATAGTGAAAAGGATTTGTGTTTATAGTCTGAGAGCCGGAATACAAAGGCATGTTTCTCCTTGTTTAGTCTCAGCTGGTTGTGTGTGTATTGGGCAACTCAAATTTCTTTTTTTTTTTTTTTTTGACAGGCAGAGTGAACAGTGAGAGAGAGAGACAGATTTCTTATTTTTAAAGATTTATTTATTTGTTTGGAAGGCAGAGTTCCTGAGACGGGGGTGGGGGGGGGAGGGGAGAGAGGGGGAGAGGGGGAGATTTTCCATCCGCTAGTTCATTCCCCAAATGGCTGCAGCAGCCAGTGTTAGGCCAGGCTGAAGTCAGGAGCCAGGAACTTCATCCAGGTCTGCCATGTGGGATGCCAGTACTGCAGGTGGCACCTTAACCTGCTGTGCTATAACACCAATCCCAGCAACTCAAATTTTTTGCCACTCTATGTGTACATATGACTGCTCAAGCTCTATGAGTGTTTATTTGAGGGTTACAAATAAATGTTGGCAAGTAGGTAAGTTTGCCAAAAAAGAATCCTTGAGATATGATGGTTAACCATCTACATTCATGACCCTTCTGATGATAGGACCTCTTCATTACTTGACCTCTTCTCTGTTAGTGATCTTGTCCACAACACTGTTACAGACTGTACCCCCAAGATCATGCCAAATGTCGTGAAAAGACAATATTTGCATTCATTTCCCACTCGAACACCCTTTATCATATAGGGATCTTGATTCTCCAGTGTCTCATCTGTATGTCATGGACTAAATATTTATGTTCCTTCCACTGCACCAAATCAGTATGCTGACATTGTAACCTCCAAGTGTGACTGTATTTGGAGATGGATCCTCTAAGGAAGCAAAATGCTTCTGGTATTTATCTGATAAGAGACAAAGAAAATTGATAGATTATAACTCCAAGGAGAGGCATTTTTTTTTCTTGTTCAATCCAGTGTCCCCAGCACGTAGAATATTATCTGGAACAAAGTGAGTACTTAATTGAGTGATGAGGGAATAAATGCCAGAAACCAGGGACTGAACTCAGTTTCCTCAGTATGTAGGCCAGGAACTGCAGCTGCAATTGGATCACCCCCAATGATGCTTATGTCAATGCATTGTCATTCTCTAAGAAGCCCCTGTCCTCTGCAATGGGATAAACAGGAAAGGTAAATGGGGATGTGCTAGGAGTCACCATCCCTGAACTTCTCAAGATTTTTATGATGATGCTGTTTGATATAACTCCCTCACATATGATACCGCTTTCCATTTTTTATTTTGAGTGAAGGGGGGTAATCCTGGGGACTGCCATTTGGCTCATTTGGTGTGGTTGAAGTAAGGGGGGCATCATACTAGTGACTAGGCTTGTCTAGTTGAAGTAATCCCCTAGAAAACAGAACAACCATCATGGGTGTCATTATGTATAAGTTGAACTTGAACTTTGATTCTGCTATGGTTTGGATTAGTCCACCAAAAGGCCACGTGTTAAAGGTTTGGTGCCCAATGTCTAATGTTAATGGTACTAAAGGAGTGGAAGCTTAATTGAATTATGGTTTCTGAAGGCAGGACTGAGTAGATTGAATCAGGTTGTTAAGGTGGATCCCCAATGAGTGAATTCTGGTAGCTTTATCAGGAGAGAGACAGACAGATTTAGATCTACACACACACACTCCCTTTGCCATGTGATGTTCTTTCCTGACTTGAGACTCTGCCAACAAGGATGCCTTTACCAGATGCCCAACCAATAGGGCCAACTGATTTTAGATTGTGAACCTCCAAACTTTGAGCTAAAGTAAACCTCCTTCTGCCATAAGTACCTTGCTTAAGTGTTTCATGTCAGTAATGAGAAGCTGACTAATACAGGTTCAGATTTTATGTATCACCTAAATCTTAGAAGTCTCCACTCTGATTAGTGAGTGGCAAGGGTGTTAACTCAGAACCCGTGTTCAACAATTTTTTAAAAGATTAGTCATTTCCCTTTGCCAATTACACAGTTTCCTTAGTAAGTATTCACAGGTCTCTTTGGGAAAGGTTAGGAGGAAAATTCCCAATATGCTTTTGTGAAGTAATTTCAGGACACTTGTTCAAAGGCCTCCCCTGGCCTCCTCTTCCTTAGGGGACTCACAGCTGGTGACTTGGGCACAGACTTCCTTGTGCAAGGTTAACCATAGCAAGGAAGGGGAACTACAGGGTCTTGAGATAAGGCAGGAAATGCTTCATCAGATGTGGGAAGAAGAATGGCTTGAGCTGAAAAAGAGGTTCAAGGGAGTTTGGGGATTTGTGGATCTGAGTCCCCGATATCCTCCAACTCAATACCTTTATGCTTCTTAGGCTCTGCTCGCTCTTTATTGATGCCCCAACTTTCATGCAAGGGCTTGATGAAACTGTGATCAACTGATGTTATGAAGTAGCCCACCATTGAAGTAGGGGTTTGACTGTGGGTAGTTTTGTACTGCTGCTACAAAAATTAGACTTTTTTTAAAAGCACAATTTCGGTTTTTGCTTTCAGCCCAGAATTAGGGATTTTAGCATGCCATTTTCTTTCTTTAAGTTTTCCATTATTAGCTACCCTCATTCTTCAGTCCTAATTTCTCATGCTGTTCTATGTGGCACCACCAATTTAGTTTGCTAAGGCTTGCTTTCAAACAGGTATTGTACAAATTATAATTTAATTAGTTGCTTTTTCCACTCTGGGCCACAGGTTACCATTCCTGAATGCTCACTGCCTTTATCCCTGCCAAGTTATATAACTAACTAATTTAGATTCTCTTCAACCCTGGAAGATCTGCCATATTAAGCCCCTTCTGACAACAATTTCTGGTCCAATTAGGGTTCATGACGTAAGCTGACTTTGTTTATCTTAAAGAGAAAAGGAATTGATTGGAAGAATATCAAATATCCCATGGGACTGATTGGAACGCTGTTGAGCCAGGCTCAGAAAATGAACTGGAACTAAGGGAGGAATTCTGTGTACTCTCTGGGTAGGAGAAATAAGAGAAAATGTCACTAACTAGCCTCTTTGAGTTTCATTGCTCCTCTCACTGAGCATTGAATGCTGCCATGACTGCAAATACTGGACGAGAGTCCAAACTTCCTTCTTGGAATCCTGATTGGCTGAGCTTAGGACATGTGTGTGACCTTCCTAACTGTCCATGTCCAGGGTAAACAAGTACTTGGGCCTTGGAATCTGTGAAAGTAGGAGCTCTATTTGCACCCAAGATTCAAACAATTACAGATTCCTCAAATTTATTGTATTTTTTAAAAAGATTTATCTGGGGCTGGTGCTGTGGTGTGGTGGGTGAAGCCACTGCCTGTGATGCTGGCATCCCACGTAGGCATCGATTCAAGTCTCAGCTGCTCCACTCCTGATCCAGCTCCATGCTAATATGCCTGGGAAAGCAGTGGAGGGTGTCCCAAGTCCCTGGGCCCCTGTACCCACGTGAGAGTCTTGGATAAGGCTACTGGACTCCTGGCTTCTGCTTGGATTTATTTTATTTATTTGAAAGGCAGAGTTACAGAGAGAGGGAGAGATTTATACAGAGATCCACTTTTTCACTCTCCAAACAACTGGGGCTGGGTCAGGCTGAAGCCAGGAGCCAGGAGCTTCTTTTGGGCCTTCTACCTTGGTGTGAGGGCCCAAGGATTTGGGCCATTTTCTGCTGCTTTCCCAGGCACATCAGCTGGGAGCTGGATTGGAAGTGGATCAGCTGGGACTCAAAACAGTGCCGTTATGGGATGCTGGCTTTTAAGGTGGCAACTTAACCTGTTATGCCACAACACTGGCCCTGGATTCCTCAAATTTATAATGTGCACATAGAATCACATCTGTTGGGTAAAGGATTAGCTTCAGTACTGGGCTGATCCAGGCTTGCCCACGAGAACAACTGACCATGACTTCAGAAATGGCAGTGATCAACAAATGTGAAATGTTGTAGCTGCTGTTTGCTGTGAAAGCCTCGTTCTGCGGGACTGCTCCTGACCTGGGGTTACTGGAGGCTGACATGTAGGTTTTGGGCCTGTGTCACTGGAAGCATGCACAAGATTGCTGGGAGGTGTCTGACCCAGCGTTTCAGATGCTGTTTGAGACGTCTGCATCCCATGTTGGAGTGCCGGGGTTTGAGTCCCAGTTCTGCTCCCGATTTCAACTTCTTGCTAAGTGCACCTTGGGAGGCAGCAGGGGATTGTTAAAGTAATTGTGTCCCTACCACCCACATGGGAGATCCAGATTGAACTCTGGGCTTCTGCCTTCAGCCTAGACCAGCCCTTGGCTTTTGTGGGCATTTGGAGAGGGAAGCAAAGGGTGGAGTATCTATGTCTTTTTCTAATTTTAAATAAGTCAAAAATTGGAAAAGATGATTGGGAAGCTGTGGCTTCTCTGTCAAGGTGAGCTACCCAAACCTTGGATGTCATTCTGTGGCAGCTTTGAATTTCCTGGATGGGCATGGAGGCGAAAGAAGCTGCGCACTTAGGTATCTGTTAGCTGTTGTATTAGTTTCCTGTCACTGCTGTAACAAATCACTGCAAACTCACTGGCTTGAAACAGCCTGAATTTAGTATTTTACAGTCTGTAGGATAGAATACAAGTCTGCAGTGATTCTCACTGAGCTAAGGTCAAGGTGCCAATAGGGCTGTGTTTCTTTCTGCAGGCTCTAGGGGAGAATCTGTTCCCTTGTATTTTCCAGCTTCCAGAGGCTGCTCGCATTCTTTGGCTCAGGGTGCCTTCCTCCATCTTTTTTTTTTCAGATTTATTTATTTATTTGAAAGGTAGAGTTACAGAGAGCGAGAGAGCAAGAGCGAGAGAGAGGGAGAGGTCTTCCACCCACTGGTTTACTCCCCAGATGGCTGCAATGGCTGGAGCTGTGCCAATCCAAAGTCAGGAGCCAGGAGCCTCTTTCAGGTCTCCCACACGGGATTAGGGGCCCAAGGACTTGGGCCATGTTCTACTGCTTTCCCAGGCCATAGCAGAGAGCTGGATGGGAAGAGGAGCAGCCAGGACTCAAACCGGCCCCATATGGGATGTTGGCGTAGCAGGTGGCGGCTTTATGTACTATGCCACAGCGGCGGCCCCAGCCTTCCTCCATCTTCAAAGCTAGCAATGATGGATGAATCCCCCTCATATTGTGCCACTCTGACCTCCTCTTCCACTTTTAAGAACTCTTGTGATTACTATGGGTCTATCTGGATAATCTAAATAATCTCCCTATTTTAAGATCAGCTAATTTATCAATCTTAGTTTCTCATGCTACCTCAATTCTCCTTCCCATGTAATGTAACATGTTCACAGGTTATGAGGATTAGAGTAGGATATCTTTGGGGGGCCATGATTCTGCTTATCACAGATGCCCTGAACAAATGTAGATGTGGCATATGCCGTTTCCTGTCCTGTGTCCTTTTACAAAAATCAAATAAATGGAGATTAAAGCCTGCAGTGTCTTGAATACGATTGTCACTTTGTACCTACAACCACTGCTGTGTTGATGGTCATTAGAAAACAGTTTTGAGAGGATGGCTATTTTATTGGCACCGTTTTCACATGTTTAAGGACAATGTATTGTCTCTATAAGGGGGATACTGTTTCTCTGAAATGGACTGATTTCTTAATTGCTTAATTCCTAGGGTTTCTTTCCTTTCCAAGACTTTTTTTTTTTGACAGGTAGAGTGGACAGTGAGAGAGAGAGAGACAGACAGAGAGAGAAAGGTCTTCCTTTTGCCGTTGGTTCACCCTCCAATGGCCACCACGGCTGGCGTGCTGCGGCCGGCACACTGCGCTGATCTGAAGCCAGGAGCCAGGTGCTTATCCTGGTCTTCCATGCGGGTGCAGGACCCAAGGACTTGGGCCATCCTCCACTGCACTCCCGGGCCATAGCAGAGAGCTGACCTGGAAGAGGGGCAACCGGGACAGAATCCAGCGCCCTGAACAGGACTAGAACCCGGTGTGCTGGTGCCGCAGGCAGAGGATTAGCCTATTGAGCCGCGGTGCTGGCTTCCAAGACTTTTTTTTTTAAAGATTTTATTTATTTATTTATTTGAAAGGCAGAGTTACAGAGAGCAAGAGAGTGAGAGCGAGAGCGAGAGAGAGAGAGAGAGAGGTCTTCTATCCACTGGTTCACTCCCCAAATGGCGGCAACAGCTGGAGATGTGCTGATTGAAAGCCAGGAGCCAGATGACTCGGGCCATCTTCCACTGCTTTCCCAGGCCATAGCAGAGAGCTGGATCAGAAGTGGAGCAGTGCCCACTTGAACTGGTGCCCATATGGGATGCCTGCAGTGCAGGTGGCAGCTTTACCTGCTATATGCTGGCCCCCCAGAACTTTTGAAAACAATTCTATGACAGGGTGCTGGGTAATATGTTTCTGGAACTCTGGTAACTACCCAAATAGCCAAATTTCTGGAACTTTTCTTGGCCAACAGAAAGAGTTGAATGTTACTTTTGTCTTCTGTTAGAAGAACAGTTTAAAAACTCCTCTGATATAAATTTTAAATGAAGCCAATATGCTAGGCTGGGTTGTTGTAAAATTATTTTCATCATCATATTCATTGTGTCAACCAGATCTTTGGCTCCAAATATGCTATCCTCGTAAAAATTTCATTTCAGCTGTCAGGGTAATCAAAAATGGTTTCAAAAGCTTTCCTTGAATACTGAATTGAAATTAAAATAATAAAATACATTATCAAACCCCAGAGTCTGCAGAAGGAAATACCAGATATGAGCAGGTTTTGCATCTTAAAAAGTCAAGTTTATTAAATTTTTTACTTTGATAGAACTTTGTAGTAACTATTCCTGAAATATACAATTTCAGGATAAATTAAGTGGATTTTATATAGAAAATCACATTTGGGACTGCTCCATAATTAAATATACAAAATGCAGAACAATATTTCATTTATTTAAATTATCTTTTGATGGCACAATTTTGCGTAATGTATTTTTATAATGTCATTACATTTCATAAGCAGAGAAATAAAATAACAGCTACAAGTTTTATCTTTTAAAATTTTGACACTACAGATCTGTATTTCTAAAATACTGCAAGCTACAGATGTCTGTGAGCTACATGATCTTATTATTCCATTACAGTCTGAAAATATTGTTGAGGTTGTAGATGACACAAATATGGATACAAAAAAGTTTTGGAGAGAATTCACTGAGTATTCAAAGGGCTATGCAAAATATTGTTCAAAAGAAGCTTCTGTTTTAAAACATTACCCAGCTTAGTCACGGTTAAAAATTAAAGCACACCCCAAACATAAGGCTAGACCATTTTAGAGGCACTGTGGGCTAAAAGTACCATTTTTGCTGTTTATGTGAATATCAGAGGAACAGGGCTGTAAATTTTTATCCTCCCTGTGTCTCTTCTTCAGTGAAAGCCTCTTGACAACCTCCCCATCTGTTCCCAATTTTCTGCCTCTGACCACTGCTGTAGTTCCTTCTTGCCCTTGGTGTTTGTCTCTCTGGCCATGCATCCTTCCATCTAGTAACTTTTTTTCTGAGCACTGCTACTATGGTTTGAATATATTCTCCAAAGTTCATGAGTTTGAAACTTAATCCCCAAAGCAATAGTGTTGAGAAGTGAAACCTCTTAGAGGTGATCAGATCATGAAGGCCTGCCCTCATGAATGGATTAATGCTGTTAAGACAAGACTGGGTTTGTTATTGTGGCAGCTTGGGAGTGAGTTCCTGATGAAGAGTGTTTCTCTTTCTCCCTCCCTGCCTCCCTCCCTCCCTCCTTCCTTCTCTCCCTCTCTCCCTCTCTCTCTCTCTCCCCCTCTCTCTTTTTTCTCTTTCATCATTCTACCTTCTGCCATGGGATGATAGAGCAAGAAGGTTCTCACCAAATGTAAGCCCCTTGACCTTGAACTTCCCATCTATGAGAACAGTAAGAAATAGATCTGTTTTTCATAAGCTACCTAGTATCCGATATTCTGTTATAGAAACATAAAACAGACTAAGAAAATCATTTCTAGGAATTACAGAGGAATGAATAAATTTCAGAATGATATTGATCTGCATTGTCTAGTAACTCATACAGACATAGGGAAAACTCCAGGGCAAATGGTAATTGATTGACTCACCAATTCAAGGGTCTGGGTCTTGCCATCACTTATGCTTGCTGGTTACCGAGTAAGGTGCTGTCAGAGTATAAAGGCAAAGAAGATATCAATTAGCAGATTGTAAGTGGGAATCAATCAACTGGGACAAAGATAGGGGTTGTGGGGAAGGGGAAAAAAGGGTATTAGGCAAACCTCTGTTTGAAATTCTCCACCACCATTTCATATGCCTAGAATCTGTTAGTAGCTGCTTTTCAAATTTCCAGAATGTTCTATTTCTCTGTAATTGGTGAAGGGCCATTTTGCTCCTCACTCCCATTTTCCACTGGAGGACTGTGACTGTCTTTGTCTCCAAGCTCTGGATTCAACCTTCCTGACACCTCTCATTAACATGCCTTTGTCCCACTCTGTTATGGAAGGGTCTTGTTCTAAGGGCCAGTGTTTCCCCTTAATTAGTCAGATAACGAGGTTATATTCTCCTTTGAGGCAAGGCAGCAACTCGAGTCGCTCTACTGGAACATAGCAGAGAAGCAGGATTTTCACTACCAACACAACGCTCAACACACAAGACCACTTGTTATTGGTCTTGCAGAGCTCAGCCAAAATACCATTTGTCGCTCCCCGTCTTCGTGGAGGAACGACACAGGACCCTGCGCTGTTCTTTTGTCTGCTCGGCCCTCCCCGGGTTTGCTGCTGGTTCTTCCCGGGTTGGCTACCGACCCTTCCACCTCCGTGGAAGGGCGGTTCCCCCTGCCACTTTCCCCACTTCCGCGGGGGAGCGGCACACCGCCGGCCGGCTCTCTCGGGGGCTGCACAGGTGTTCCTTCAGATAGATGTTCCCCTTAGATGTTCCTGGTGCATGTTGTCTCTCTCCTCCTTTATAGTCCTCTTCCACCAATCCCAACTCTGCTACCCACACGCCGAGTACGCTGCTCTCCTCCAATCAGGAGCAGGATCAGCTCCTGCAGGTCATCACTCAAGTTGGCGAGAGGCAGCTGCGTAGAAGTTGTTACTCCCTTCTCAGCGCCATATTGTGGGAGAGCAGATGCATAGAATAAGTCTTAATTCCAGTAACAGTCTAGTCCGAGTTGCTCCCCACAACCATTCCTAATTCAGTAGTGGCCAGTAAATAGTTCTTGCCCAACTTCCTCCGTGGTAAGTGAAGGAAAGGTGCCCGAAGCTTCAGCTATAAATGTCTCTCTCTAAGGTAGGGGCAGTGAATTTAGACACATCAACAGTCGAGTAGATTGCAAAACTGGCCTCAGTACTTTGCCATTCTTGCGATCAAGAGTTGAAGTGTATTTCCCTATCTTGAGTTGGGCCTGGCCTAGGGAACGCAGTGGAAGTGGCATCAAGTGAGTTCCAAACCTAGGCATCAAGCATTAAGAGGTCATGAGCCTTCTGCTTCACTTCTCCTGGGATCCTGTGACAGCTGTGTGGAGGAACCCAGCAAACCCTACTGGATGATGAAAGGCACGTGTCCCTATTGCTCCAGCCTGCCGTCAAACATGCAAACGAGATGATGCTAGATCATTTGGCCACTAGCTGCTCACCAGCTGAATATAGATGTATGCTCAAGTCTAGCAGGCATCAGTTGAGCCGGTCCAGATGAAAAAGTTAACCAGCTGAAGTCTAGAATGATTAGCTAGACAAATTGTTGTTTAAACCACCAGGTTTTGGGGTGCCTAGTTACAAAGCAAAGTCTAATTGATACATGCATTCATGTAAGATGATTTTTCTTTATTTTAAAAGGGGAGAATGAGGGGAGTAGTGTTTGGGGGAGTGGTTAAAGGCTGCCCGGGATGCCTGTGTCCTGTATCTCAGCACTTGGATTCAAGTCCTGGCTCCACTCTCCCTTTCATCTTCCTTCCAATGCACATCCTGGGGGCAGAGGTGATAGCTTAAGTATTTGGGTCCCTTCCAACTACCTAGAGACCCAGACTGAGTTCTAGGCTCCTGGCTTTGGCTCAGCCCAGCCACAGCTGTTGTAGGCATTTGCGGAGTGAACCAGCAGATGGGAGCTCTCTCTTTGTCATCTCTGTCTTTCAAATAAATAAAATAAACATAAAAGAGGAGGATGGGATGTATTCATCAGCAGTGTTGAGGTAGATGTATAAATTTTGGCCTTGTAGCCTGAACAGGAGAATTGGGGAAGGAAAAAAGATATGAGAGGGGCATTGTGGTACAATGATTTAAACCACTTCTTGGGATGCCCACATCGCATATTGGAGTTCCTGGGACTGAGTCGCAACAGCTCCTCTTCTAATCCAGCTTCCTGCTAACGTATGCCCTGGGAAGCAGCAGATAATGGCTCAAGTACCAGAGTCCCTGTCACCTATGTGGGAGACCTAGATGGAGTTACTGGCTCCTGGCTTGGGCAAGGCCCAGTCTTGGCTGTTGTGGGCACTTGGGGAGTGAGCCAATAGATGGACAATCTCCTTCTCTTCCTCCCTCTTTTTCTTTTTTTTTTTTTTAAGATTTATTTTATTTATTTGAAAGACAGAGTTACAGAGAGAGGTAGAGACAGAGAGAGAGGTCTTCCATCTGCTGGTTCACTCCCCAGATGGCCGCAATGGCCGGAGCTGCGCAGATCTGAAACCAGGAGCTTCCTCTGGGTCTCCCCTATGGGTGCAGGGGCCCAAGGACTTTGCCCATCTTCTACTGCTATCCCAGGCCATAGCAGAGAGCTGGATTGGAAGAAGAGCAGCCAGGACTAGAACCAGCGCCCATATGGGATGCTGGTGCTTCAGGCCAGGGCTTTAATCTGCTGCACCACAGCGCCGGCCCCCCTCCCTCTTTTTCTTTCCCTCTCTCTATCTCTCTGCCTTCCAAATAAATAAAAATAAACCTTAAAAAAGGACATGAAGATGTAGATATCTAAAACTATTTAGAAAATTCAGATCTGTTGCCAGTACTTGCTGTGAAAAATCCACAGAATATTTGAATAGGTCTGGATATCTTAACCATGCCTATCAGTATGAAGGAAGACAGGGTTGATTCTACCTGGATAGCACTCAACTTTTTGTGGCATATGTCCCAATCAGTTCAAATCACAATTCAGAGACTGGTGACACTGCCAGGTATCCATTTATATGTGTGGTATGCCTGAGGATCGTTTTTCTTCCTGAAGAGAGTGAATTCTTTGTTACTGCGTATAACCTGATTGTAGTTGCAGCCCCATATGGCTCAGTTTCTAAGCAGTGTTGCTTTCAAAGAAATAGCCTTGTGGCAGAAAGCATAATTGACAGCCATTCACATCTGTACTCAATCTCTTGAACAAAACAATGCCAATGGGAGAGTATATTCTTAGTGCCAGCAAAGCTTACAAGTGCGCCCTTTTCAGACATCTTTATCATTCTCAGTCTTTCTGGTATGCCCTGCAGTGGCACTTTTAAACACTTTCCAGAAGTGGCTTATGGAAATATAAAGTGTTTTCTTCTCACTTTCTCTTTGGTCTTTATTTGTTTTTATTTCTTCATTTAAAAATAATTTTACTGATTTTCGTTTATTTGAAAGGCAGAGAGACAGAGAAACATAACACACACACATACAGAAACCTATCTGTTTACTTCCCAAATGCCTATAATAGCCAGTGCTGGGCTGAGCCAAAGGTAAGATCCTAGAACGCAATCTGGGTCTCCCATGTGGGTGACAGGGACCCAAGTAATTGAGCCATCACTGCTGCCTCCCAGTGTACGTTTTTGCTGGAAACCAGATCAGAAGCAGAGTGACTAAGACTCTGACCAGGCACTTCCAAATGGGATGTGGGCATCGCAAGTGGCAACTTAGGGGCAGGCATTTGGTGCAGGAGCTATCTGTTTCTTGACTGTGAGTTCCCCTGAAGTATATATGAGGGGTTTTCAAAAGTCCATGGCAAATGCATATTATGAAAAAAAACTGTGCATGGATTTAAAAATTTTTTTTGTACGAAAAACAAACCAATCCTTTAACTTCATTGTACCATGAACTTTTGGAAGTACCCACAAAGCCAAAAATCTTTCTTTTCCGTTTGCGTAGTTTCCCCTCCCCACTGTGATACTGTTTCAGTCACTGTCTCTTTTCTATCTCGGTGTTGTTCCTGCACAGTGATCCTTTGCAAAATTCTAGTTCTCCCTGCATCTGGCCCTCCTTGATGCATTCAGGCAGCTGGAATGCATAACCTGGTTTTCTTGCCTGGAGAGTCATTTCATTATCCAGATTCCACACACCACAAGAGATCTTAGGTGCTTAATTCTCAAGCAAGATTCCTTCCCCTTTAGAAATGGAGAGAGCCAAGATGGTGGCTGAGAAAGAGGCTCAGGCCACCACCTCCTCGCAGAGACACCAACGTGAAGAGCTGTATGCACAGCAGAGCTACCCTTCACCAGAGCTACAGAAGCCAGATAAGAGACCATAGTACCTCATCTTGCTACAATTATAAGAAAAGTTGCATCGAAGAAAGCAAGAAGGAAAGAGTTGCCTGAGTCTCTCCTGCCCTGGCTCCAAGGAGTGCCAAGTGGAGAGAACCTCCCACTGGGCAGAAGGAGAGTGAAATGAATCCCAAGGCTGGGCCCACTGTGAAAAAATTCAGTGGGGCTGAGCCCACTGACTGCTCAGACCACCCCTTTCCCAATAGCCAGCAAAGTCCTTGATGAATATAGATGCAAAAATCCACAACAAAGTACTATAAGTAAAACTCAACAGCACATTAACAAGACCATTTATCATGATCAAGGGGGATTCATCCCAGGGATGCAAGGATGGTTCAACAAATGTACATAAATAAATGTGATGCATCACATCAACAGAATGAAGAACAAAATCATATGATCACCTCAAAAGACGGAGAAAGGGCATGTGATAAAATTCAACATCTCTTCATGATAAAAAATACTCTGACCAAATTATAGAAGGAACATACCTCAACATAATAAAGGCCAAATATGACAACCCAACAGTTAATATATTGAATGGGGGAAAAGCTGAAGGCTTTCTCTCTAAGTTCTGGATAAGACAAGAATTCCCACTCTCACCATTTTATTCAATATGTTACTGGAGGTCCTTGCTAGTGCAATTAGGCAAGGGAAAGAAAGCAAGGGCATCCACACTGGGAAGGAGGAAGTCACTGTCACTATCTATAGATGGCATGATCTTATATATAGAAAACCTCAAGGACTCCACCAAAAGGCTGTCAGAGCTAATAAATTCAACAAAGTTGCAGATACAATGCCAATGCAGAAAAATAAGTAGCCTTTTTATACATCAATAATGATTCTGAAAAAGAAATCAAGAAAGCAGTCCTATTTCCAATAGCTGCAAAAAGATATTAATAACCTAGGAATGGGACTGACACTGTGGCGCAGCATGTTAAAGCCCCGGCCTGCAGTGCTGGCTTCCCATATGGGTGCTGGTTCATGTCCCAGCTGCTCCACTTCTGATCCAGCTCTCCACTTGTTGCCTGGGAAAGCAGTAGAAGATGGCCCAAGTCCTTGAACCCCTGCACCCACGTGAGAGACCCAGAGGAGGCTCCTGGCTCCTGATTCCTGGCTTCAGATCAGCGCAGCTCCAGCCATTGCAGACAATTGGGGAGTGAATCAGCAGATGGAAGACCTCTCTCTCTCTCTCTCTGCCTGTCCTTCTCTCTCTGTGTAATGCTAACTTTTAAATAAATAACTAAATCTTTAAAAAAAAACCCTAGGAATAAATTTAACCAAAGAAATGAAAACTCTCTACAATGAAAAGTATAAATCATTGATGAAAGAAACCAAAGAAAACACAAAGACCTCCTGTGTTCATGGATTGAAAGACTCCATGTCATTAAAATGTCCACACTGGGCCTGTAGCTGTGGCTCACTTGGTTAATCCTCCGCCTGTGGCACTGGCATCACCTGTGGCGCCAGGTTCTAGTCCCAGTTGCTCCTCTTCCAGTCCAGCTCTCTGCTGTGGCCCAGGAGGGCAGTGGAGGATGGCCCAAGTGCTTGGGCCCCTGCACCTGCATGGGAGACCAGGAGGAAGCTCCTGGCTCCTGGCTTTGGATCGGCACAGCGCCGGCTGTGGCGGCCATTTGGGGAGTGAACCAACGGAAGGAAGACCTTTCTCTCTGTTTCTCTCTCTCATTGTCTGTAACTCTGTCAAATAAAAAAAATGTGCACACTACCCAAAGTGATTTACAGAATCAATGCAATGCCTAATAATGTCTTAGTGACATTTTTCACAAAACTAGAAAAAAAAATTACTAAAAGAGACCCCAAATAGCCAAAGCAATCTTGAGCAAAAAGAACAAAGCAGGAGGTATTATACTACCCGAATTCAAAATATATTGCAAAGCTACAGTAATTAAAATGCATGATATTGGCATAAAAACAAATCCATAGAGCAATGAAACAGAATAGATACCCTAGAAGTAAACCCACACATCTATAGCCAAGTGATCTTTGACAAAGGTGCTAAAAACATGCATTGGAAAAAGGATAGTCTTTAATAAATAGCGTTGGGAAAATTGAATATCCACATGCAGAAGAATGAAACTAGACCCATGTCTCTCACCATTTACAAAAAATCTGTCAAAATGGAGTCAAGACATAATTGTGAAACCTGAGAGTTTGAGACCATTAGGAAAAACCTGGGGAAAACACTTCAGGACATTGGAATGGGCAAAGATTTTCTAGATCAGATCCTAACACAGAAGATCTAAAAGCAAAAACAGACAAATGTGATTTCATCAAACAAAAGAGCATTTGTGCATCAAAGGAAATAATCAACAGGATAAAAAGACCATCTACAAAAGCGGAGAAAATATTGGCATGCTATTCATCTGAAAAGAGGTTAATATTCAGAATAGAGAGAGAACTCAATAGTAGAAAAGCAAACAATCCAATTAAAAATGTTCCACACCATTAGTCATGAGGGAAATGCAAATCAAGACCACAACTAGATACCTCCTCACTCCAGTAAGATTGACTACTATCAAAAAGACAAGCGATAAGTGTTGGTGAGGTTGTGGAGAAAAGAGAACTCTTGCACATTGTGTAGGTGGGAATGTAAATTAGTACAGCCATTGTGGAAAACAGTACGGAGGTTCCTCAAAAACAAACAAACTAGAAATAGATCTACCATGCAATCCAGAAATCCCACTTTTGGGTGTATATATATCTAAGGGAAATTAAATCCATCTGTTGAAGAAACATCTGCACCCCTATGTTATTGCAGCACTATTCACAGAGGCCACAAAACAGAAAACAATCCAAGCTTCCATCACGTGATGAATGGGTCAAGAATGTGGTACATATACATGACAATACTATTCAGCCATAAAAAGGATGGAATCTTGTTACTTGCAACAACATGGGTGGAACTGGAGGTCATTATGTTGAGTCAAATAAGCCAAACACAGACAAATGTCATATAATGTCACTCATATGTGGAGTCTAAAAAATTAGATCTCATAGCAGTTAAAATATGGTGGTGGTTATCAGAAGTTGAAGAGGGAAGCTGGGAGGGTTGGATGGGGAAAGGTTGATTGATGTGTACTAGACTATAGCTAGTTAGCAGTAAGACGTTCTGGGAGGGGCCGGTGCTGTGGCAGAGTGGGTAAAGCCACTGTCTGTAGTGCTGACATTCCATATGGGCGCTGGTTCAAGTCCTGGGTGCTCCACTTCCAATCCAGCTCTCTGCTATGGCCTTGGAAGGCAGTAAAAGATGGCCCAAGTCCTTGGGCACCAGTACCTGTGTGGGAGACCTGGAAGAAGCTCCTGGCTCCTGGCTCCTGGTTTAGGAGCGGCCCATTTCCAGCTGTTGTGGCCATCTGGGGAGTGAACCAGTAGATGTAAGACCTCTGTCTCTGCCTCTCTGTAACTCTGCCTTTAAAATAAAATAAATAAATGAAATCTTAAAAAAAATAGGCAGGAAGAAAAATAAGTTCTGGGATTCTTTTGCACAGCTGGGTAAAGATAATTTACTATGTATTTCATGATAAAAAACTAAAAGATAGGAATTTTGGAATTTATCTCTGGAAAGAAAGGTTAAATGTAGAAAGGATAAATATATTTGTCTTGATTATAAAATGTATTCATGTAATGAAATATCACATACTACCCCATATACAATTTTTTATGTCTTAATTTTTTTAAATAGGAAGAAGTGGAAAGGGCCAAAGTATTCTTATATTAATACAGTCTTGTGACTTAGATTATGTGACTATGAAACAATGTGATATAAATATATTTAAAAAGTCTCATTTCTGGAGAAAACTTTGAACTAACATGGATTTCCCCAATGAGAAAGAAAAATCAATAATCACGTACGTTCAAAGGTGGTGGACAGAGAAAATTGGAACTGTTGTT
Organism: Oryctolagus cuniculus; assembly: GCF_051225735.1. Classification (NCBI taxonomy): domain Eukaryota; kingdom Metazoa; phylum Chordata; class Mammalia; order Lagomorpha; family Leporidae; genus Oryctolagus; species Oryctolagus cuniculus. Next base: position 2,310,828 of record NC_142888.1, on the reverse strand, counting down.
ATGCTATTGCAATGGTAGCTGATAAGCAGAATTACCCCTCACTGTTTGTTGGTCCTGTGGGAAAGTTATTCTTGGGCTTATGTGAATGCTGAACTATGAGAGGTGTTCCAGAAAACACTGCATCAGCTCATTTCGACATTCTGACCTGTTACGTTTGCTTTTGTGCCTGAGGCAAATTGGAGAAGACTGGGGAAAACAAGAAGTGAAAGTCAAGGCCAGCGCCGCGGCTCACTAGGCTAATCCTCCACCTAGCGGCGCCGGCACACCGGGTTCTAGTCCCAGTCGGGGTGCCGGATTCTGTCCTGGTCGCCCCTCTTCCAGGCCAGCTCTCTGCTATGGCCCGGGAGTGCAGTGGAGGATGGCCCAAGTACTTGGGCCCTGCACCCCATGGGAGACCAGGAGAAGCACCTGGCTCCTGGCTTCGGATCAGCGCGGTGCGCCGGCCGCGGCAGCCATTGGAGGGTGAACCAACGGCAAAGGAAGACCTTTCTCTCTCTCTCTCTCACTGTCCACTCTGCCTGTCAAAAAAAAAAAAAAAAAAAAAAGTCAAGTTTTGAGTCCTCATGGGTGTGGTTCCCACGACAACTGTGGGTTTTTTAACTAGCAACTCGGACAGCAAGACATGGCTGAGGGTACACACCGAAGCTTCCCTGGTTGACTGCATCAACTTGAGCATTCATATTCACTTATTTTCATTTTATTTGAAAGGCAGAAACACACACACAGACACACACACACACACACACACACAGATCTACCATTGGTTCACTTACTAAATACCCAAAACAGGGACCGGCGCTGTGGCGCAGCAGGTTAAAGCCCTGGCCTGAAGCGCCGGCATCCCATATGGGTGCTGGTTCTAGTCCCGGCTGCTCCTCTTCCAATCTAGCTCTCTCCTGGGAAAGCAGTAGAAGATGGCCCAAGTCCTTGGGCTCCTGCACCCACGTGGGAGACCCGGAGGAAGCTCCTGGCTCCTGGCTTTGTATCGGCGCAGCTCCGGCCGTTGTAGCCATCTGGGGAGTAAACCATCAGATGGAAGACCTCTCTCTCTCTGCCTCTCCTCTCTCTGTTTAACTCTGACTTTCAAATAAAATAAATCTTAAAAAAAAAAAGTAAGTACCCAAAATAGCCACGGAGGGGCTGGGTGGGAGCCAGGAACCAAGAAGTCAGTGTGGGTCTCTGACGTGGGTGGCAGGGCTGCACTTCCTAGGGTACACATTAGCAGGTAGCTGGAGTAGAGAGCAGAGCCAGGATGCAGACTCAACTCAGGCTCTGTGACAGGGGCTGTGGGCGTCTTAAGCAGTGACTTAACTGCTGAGACAAATGCCAGCCCCAGTCCATTTGAATTTATGCCCACAGGCTGCTGAGGCCTTGGAATCTTGGAATTCTTATTACTCTTGTTGTACAGACCAGTGTAGTGGTTTTGTTTCTTACTGTCTTTGTGGGCTTGGACTATTTATTTAACTCGCTAAACTTCTGTTTTGTTTTATTTCAGAATGGCAGCAACATTGGCACTTACTTTATGGGATTTTGTGAGGATTCAATGAGCTGACCCAAGGAAGGAGCTTAGCCTGGTGCCCAGCCTATATTGTAAGTGTTCAATAAATGTCAGCTATGATTGTGCTGTTATCACGTCCCTGGTCTTTGAAGTATACACTCTCAATTTCACAGAGTCCTTGGAGTTACTAACATGGTTCGCCAGCCAGGCTGCCTTGATATTATGAGTATTTTCTGGGTCTTGGATCCCTCCTAATCTTTAATGACTGAAGTAGCAGGAGGACATGGCTAATGATTCCTTCTTAATCTCTGGCCCTCTGGAAAGGGAGCTGCCGTTGTGGCTAGCAGTTTCCAATTTTCTGCCAGATCGTCTGGGAAAACAGTACCTCATACTCAGGAGAGATGGTATTTTATCAGGCAAGACCAAATCATTCCGAGAGAGAAGAAATTACCCATATGTTCTCATTCCTTGACCTTTTGGGAAAATTAGCATTTTCTTCCTTCTTCATTAAATGGCAGAAAAATTCTTCTATAGAAGCAATTAATAGAAAGCTAATGGTATTAAACCTGTATTTTCTATGTTGCAGTCAAAGTGTTAGGTCAAATGAATCCTTGAAAGAATGACTAGGTATCTCCATGGTAACCAGATGGGGATGAGGGAGGAGACCAAGTTCTGGGTGATAGGTGTTTTTCTCACTCCTTAAGGACCCTAGAGATTCCCACTATAGTTCAGGGACAGGGTTGGCTGTGGATTTCTTGCCATTGCTCTCAGCCCAGACCAAATTTAAGGCTGTGAATAGCCCATTTTACTCAACGTGGGACTGAGGGAGGTTTAAGTGATTGGGTTATATTTTCCAGTCTACAAAGTGTTTGTATTTCCATTATTTATTTACCATGTTAACTTTGCTCTGAGACAAGGTGTCTCCATTCCTAAGGTGAGAAAGCAGATTCAGAAAGGTGACATGGTTTGCTGGCATCAGGTGGCCGGGTCAGGGCCTGTATTCAGTGGCAAGACCAGTGTTCCTTCCTGGGGCCCATGGTATGTGTTGGAAGGTCTGCTCTGTCCACTGTGGTGTGTTGCATGGTTGGAGGGAATGAGGTTTTACTTGCATCTTTATTAGAAGCTGCGATGGGAAACAGGACATAGGTTTGTGTGTTTCCATTAACAGCTCAGGTGTCAGGATGGGAGACCAACACGTCATGGGAAAAATGTATATGTGTTCTTCCGTGATTCCTGATTCTTTGCCTGTTGCAGTAGTGAAAAACACTCTTTTGTTGCATCTATTAACACCGCCTTCTACAGTTTTCTACAATGGCACCACTTATTTCCCATTATGAATTTCTTTTTTTCTGAGCTTTTCCTTAAGAAGCTTCTGCAATTTTATTTCCAATTATAATGTATTGTAAGAGGTGGCTCTCCAGTGGCCCAGTGAAATGGCTGGGGTCTGTGTCATTTTGAGCTGTCACATAAAGCATCCTCTATTTTTGTTTTGGATGAAAGAGCTGGCTGCGTATTGGAGCTGGGTGGATTACGTGAATACCCTAGATCTTTAATTATGATGAAATAACATTGTAATTATTTCCCAACTTTAGAACCATTTCTCTCTTTTACGTTCTACTTGCAGCCTGCCACTAGGCATTTTTTCCTGTGCCACATTTCTTGGCTTTCCTGCTTCCCTTTCATTCCCACCCTAATTCCGTAATAGTTGATGCCATTTCAGATCCATGGTGCATCACCTGCTTCCTTTCTGGCTTCTCTATTTCTTGCCTTTACTCTAATGCAGCCTACATATAGTAGCACAATTACTTTCTTTACCTTTTATTTTGATTAGGCCACTCCCATTCTAAGAAGCCCAGAATAACTGTCAATTACCTCTTGAATAAAGTTAAACCTTCTAATCTTATACTCGATGGTCCTCAGCCTGCGAGCTCCTGCACTTAATGGCCCCCTGGCCTGCCCTGCTTCACTTGGATACATAAGCCCGTTTACACTTCCTGCCCACAGTGCACAGTTATACCTCTCAATTAACCCAAGAGCTTTTGAACAACCCCTCTCCTGTTCAGAATGCTTCCTCTATTTATTTTTCCAGGAAAGTAATTGTTTTAAATTTGTTTCTCAAAGATTTTTTTTACCATGTAACACTTGTGCTTATGAGATAGCTGCTAAAAAGGTACAGTATAGCTTGTGTCTTCTCTTTGCTCCATCTTCCCACCTCCACTGTACTGTGTGCATTGTGAGGGAGGTAGACCTGTTAGGGAGCCATCAACAGGTTCCCCTTGACCTTTCTCATGCCTTTTTAAAAATTTTAATTTTTCAATATGTTTAATTTGAGGGACAGAGTGACAGAAAGACTGACAGCTCCCATCCTCTAGTTTACTCCTCCAAAGCCCACAATGGCAGGGGCTGGGCTGGGGTTGGAGCCAGGGGCCATGAATGCAACCCACACCTCCAATATGGGTGGTAGGGACCCGATTACTTGAGCCATCACTGTGCCTGCTAATGTCTACATTGGCAGGGAATTGGAGCAGTGGTGTAAACCCAGATAATTCCCATGTGGGATGCAGGTGTCTTAACTGCAAGGCTAAATACCAGCTCCTGTTGTGGTTAGTTTTCTGTGGCAACTTGGTTAGGCTTTATTACCCAGTTATTTAATCCAACACTAACCTAGATGTCACTGTGAAAGCATTTATAGACATCATTAGCATCTATAATCAGTATACATGAAGGAAGTCAGTTTACCCTCCATAATGCGAGTAGGCTTTATGAAGGCCTTAAGATCAAGAATGAGTTTCCTGAAGATATTCTAACTCCAGACGCCACATTAGTTTCTGTCTGACTTTCCAGTCTGCTGGCTTATCCTGTGGATTTTGGACTTTCCAGTTTTCCCTGTGCCCCCCAACATGAGCCAGCTCCTTAGAATCTCTCTCCTTCTTTTCCCATTTACCCTCCTCTCCCACCTTTCTCTCTGGAGAAAGGTTCTCTGGAGAACCCTGACTAATATTCTCTTTAACTTCTGGATTGGTTTGGCCAGAGGAGTCTACCCAGATATAATCAAAAAGAGGGAAGAGTTGGGTTAGGGTATTTACTTCCTGAGTCACACTGTTGGATCACCTATAGTTCGTTGCATCTGTGGACAGAGGTGCCAGTTCCTATGGGAGACTTCTCCCTGTGATTGTTTCCTTCTTGGGTCTGGGTTCAGTAAGCTACCCATCATCTTTCCCCTTCATACCTAGAGGTGATAACAGCTTCCCATTGCTACTAGACCTGGGGCATTGCACTATTTGTTGTCCTTTCCCTACACTCTGCTCACATGTTTTTTTTTTTTTAGATTTTTTATTATTTATTTTAAAGTCAGAGTTACACAGAGAAAGAGGCAGAAGCAGAGAGAGAAAGGTCCTCCATCTGCTGGTTCACTCCCCAACTGGCCGCAATGGCCAGAGCTGCACCAATCCAAAGCCAGGAGCCAGGAGCTTCTTCCGGGTCTCCTGTGTGGGTGTGAAAGGAGCCAAGAGCCACCATAAAAAAATGGGGCTCCTGAGACAAACCGTTCCAGAGACGGCCTTGGGAAATGGGGAGTAAACCGGTTCACAGAGAAAGCAGTCAGCTACTAACCAGAGATACACAGAACACCTGCCTTGTAGATAAGCCCCTTCCCTACGCTTGCTCAAGGTTAACAAAAAAAGCTGCAAGGCACGTAGCAACCTATTCCTCTCTCCTAGAGACCCCCTCCCCTAATGTATCCCTTTGACCTAGTACTTTTCCACCGACATTACCACTTTTAGACTGCCATACAAGGCCTGCTACTGAAAATTATCCAATGAACTTACGCCAGCCTATAATATGTTAATTTTGTGGTTTTGCCCTTTAAAAGCTGTGTGAGATAGCTGCTCGGGGCTCCTCTCACTTGCTTGCTGCTTGCAGCAGTAGGGGGCCCATTTGTACAAATGAAATAAAATTACCTCCTGTTCTATTGCATCGTCTGGTCCGGAGTCTGTGTTTCTGGGGTCGTCACAAGAGGACACCGCTTTTGGGGTCCTACAGGTGTAGGGGCCCAAGGACCTGGGCCATCTTCTACTGCTTTCCCAGGCCATAGCAGAGAGCTGGATCAGAAGTGGAGCAGCCGGAACTCGAACTGGCGCCCATATGGGATGCCAGCACTGCAGGTGCGGCTTCACTCGCTATGCCACAGTGCAGGATCCTGTTCACATCTTTGTGGATAGCCCATTGTTAAACTTTCCTTGAATTTCCCAATTCAAATATGCTATTTTTTATGTAACCTTTGACTGACATAATGTGTCATCAAATTGGTTTTGCACGGAAACTAAGCTTCAACTTCACCCTTTCTCTTATTAGGATTGCCAATTTGTGGGGTTCACTGGGTTAGATTCTGGGTTAGGAGGTGAATCATGAGTGGATATCATTCAGCAAGAGAGAATGTGGGCATGCCAACAGCAAGGGAACACTAGCTTCTGTGGACTTGACAGTTATAAAATGCCTCTGCACATTTGATTTTGTTTGATCCTCTCAGCAATCCTGGGAGGTGGGCAATTATCCTTGTGTCACAAATAATCAAAAATATGAGCAAATGAGCAGAGTGTGTCCAGGATGCAGGAGAAGCCGGTCTAATTAAACCCGAGGGTTCTTGATGAAAAGTAGAAAAGAATGGAGATTTTCATAGGTCAAGCAGGGCCAATTCTGTGTAATCCTGAGAGTGGAGGTGAGGAGTTAGATTTGATACAAGAGGCTGCAGAGAGCTTTTGAAGGATTATTTCAAAACATTTTGTATTAACTATACAAATAACACATGTTCATGGTAGAAGATGTAGGAAAGTATAAAGAGTAACTATTATCCATGATTTTATCACCAACTGATGTCTTCATTGTTCCCTTTTAAAGTTGGAAATCAATCAGCATTCATAGTGTTGTGCTCTGTTTACTCATCTGACTTGAAATTTCTCAACCATGGCACTATGGACATTTGAGTGGGATAGCTGTTTGTGGTGGGTGCTGTCCTGTTTATTGTAGGGTAGTTAGTAGTGTACCTGGCCTTTACCCACTAGCATTCCTCTCCCCCAGGTTGTGACAACCAATTATGTCTCCAGACATTGCCAAATGATCTTTGCCTCAGGTTGAAAGTCTCTAATCCAACTTTGTATTGTCAGCACTTCCCCACATCAAGTAATCATTTAAAAAAATCCATGTGATAGATTTACCATACTTTATTTGCTCATAGCTTGTTTTTACTGAGTCTTTAGTTTGCTTGCATTTTCCCTTTTTTTTTTTTTTTTTTTTTTTTTACCATCACAGACAGCATAATCCTTGTCTATAAATGTTTGGTAGGATCTCTTGTTATCTCATTAGGGCCAGTTCCTAGAAGTACATTTCTGAGTTGAAAGACATGAACATTTCAGGGTTCCTGGAAATTTCTCTGAAAAGTGCCTTCCAGAATGGATGTGCAAATACATACACCTACCAGCCAGTGGTATATGAGCAAGTTCATCTTATCAACCCTCATAAGCACTAAGCATTACCCTTAGAAAAACTCCTGGTATGTAGACAGGTTTAAAAAAATGATATCTTGGAATTTTGATTTGTACTTTTTGATCTTTAATAGTTTTCCCATGTGTTGCTAGAAACTTTGTGGTTTTTTCCCCCTTTCCTAATTTGTAGATTGTTGAATTTTTTAAAAAGATTTTATTTATGTATTTGAAAGTCAGATTTATAGAGAAAGGGAGAGACAGAGGGAGAGCTCTTCCACCCACTGATTCACTCCTCAGATGACTTTAATGGCTGCAGCTGGGCCAGGCTGAAGCCAGGAGCCAGAAGCTTCTCTCATGTCTCCCATGTGGATAGCAGGAGCCCAGGCACTTGGGCCATCTCCACTGCTTTTCCCAGGCCATAGCAGGGAGCTGGATCAGAAGTGGAGTAGCCAGGACATGAACTGGCGCCCATATGGGATGCCGGGTTGCAGGCAGCTGCTTTACCTGCTACACTACAGTGCCAACCCCTATTGTTGAATGTTTTAATCATTATGTAATCAGTGTTAAGGATTTCAGCTGACCTGGGTTTAGGCAGACTGGACTGATTCAAACTTCTTTTGCTCAGATCTTTTGTTTTTTCAATTTTCAGCCTAATTTCAGTTCTCCAACTATGTCAGAGAATTATTCCACTTAGTGAAGATCTGACGTTTTCCTTAAAAGAAGTGTGGGAGGGAAGATAGGAAAGAAAAGAATTTGAAAATAGACTCTTGAACTTTTCAATTTTCAACCTTAAAGTTACACTTTATGTGGCCAGGTTTGCCAAGGTTTACTCATTAGTATCAAAAATGTAGGGGCCTGCGCTGTGGCATAGCAGGTAAAGCCGCTGCCTGCAGTGTCAGCATCCCATGTGGTGCCGGTTTGAGTTCCGGCTGCTCCTCTTCCAATCCAGATCTCTGCTATGGCCTGGGAAAGCAGTGGAGGATGGGCCAAGTCCTTGGGGCCCTGCACGTGCATAGGAGACCTGGAGAAAGTTCCTGGCTCCTGGCTTTGGCTTGTCGCAGCTCCGGCCGTTGTGGCCATCTGAGGAGTGAACCATCGGATGGAAGACCTTTCTCCCCCTCCCCTCCCCCCTCCCCCTCCCCCTCCCCCTCCCCCTCCCCCTCCGCCTCTGCCTCTCCTTCTTCTCTGTGTAACTCTGACTTTCAAATAAATAAATCTTTAAAAACAAAATGTAAAGCACAGGCCAGTGCTGTGGCGTAGCTGGTAAAGCTGTTGTCTGCGGTGCCGGCATCCCATATGGGCACCAGTTCAAGTCTCGGCTGCTTCTCTTCCTATCCAGCTCTTTTCTATGACAAGGGAAAGCAGTGGAAGATGGCCCAAGTCCTTGGGCCCCTGCACCTGTGTGGGAGACACAGAAGAAGCTCTTGGCTTCAGATTGGCCCAAGGCTAGCTGTTGCCGCCATTTAGGGAGTGAACCAGTGGATGGAAGACCTCTCTCTGTCTCTCCCTCTCTTTGTCTGTAACTCTACCTCTAAAATAAATAAATCTTTAAAAAATGCCTTGGCTCTTCCCCCAACTACTTCTATAATCTTGGGCAAATTGCTTTATCTTCCTAAACCTAGCTCTCCTCATCTGATAAATAGTATAGCCAGAGAGGATGATCTCTCAGAGCCTTTAAATTCTGAAAATTTGTCTTCATGTCACGGGAGGAGAAGAAATGCCTCAATAGCAACAACTTGGGACCCTGAGATCTTGTTTTGGGCAGGTGGAAGAGGAGAGATTAATACTAAAATAATATACTAAAACAAAATATTGGCCAAATGCTACACTTGTATTGGTGTTCCAACCATTAGTAAGTTTGCTTGTCTTACCTTGTACTCTTCTGCAGGCCTTTTGTCTACCAAGAACAGGGATTTTCCTGAAGTGCCAAATGTCACAAGGGTACTTGTGGAGTCCGGGTGTTTATATAGGAGTTCTGTAGAAGCAAGAAAAGCCATAAAATCAGCTTTTGCCAGTGATGTAAAATTTACCATTGTGTGTATTTGTCTGTTTATTGAGTCCCTCTTCCACTGGAGTGGAAGTTGCATGTAAGGGGAGACTTTCTGTATCTTGCATATCATGGGATCCTCAGTACCTAACACAGTGTGAGGTCAATATATAAGTGAAGAACAGATGGAAAAATGAGTTTGTGAATTGGAATATTTCTGCTGCATGTATAACCAAGAAGTACAATTTCCTCAGAGTCGGGAGAGCCATCTGCTAGCAGTTCTGTGTCTGTGGAGCTTGAACCTTAATCATGTTCCTCAAAAGGTGCCCTTCAGGGGCTAGCGAGTGGTACAGTGGTTAAGATGCTGCTTGGGACACCTGCATCGCATATCACAATGTCTGAGTTCGAGTCCTGCCTCTGACTCTGATTCCAGCTTCCCGCTCATGTGCACCCTGGGAGGCAGCAGGACATGATTTAAGTAGTTGGTAACCCAGACTGAGTTTCTGACTCTTGGCTTGAGCCTGTCCTACCTCCAGTTGTTTCAGGCATTTGTGGAGTGAACCAATAGATGAAAGATTTCTCTCTGTGTCTCTTTGCTTTTAGAAATAAGTAAAATAAATTAAAAAATTTAAAATGTGCCCTCCATAAAGAATCTCAGCACATGGAGCTATTTTTACGTTAACTAAAAGGGGGGAGCTTGCTCTGAGCCACTTGTGGAATCCAGGCATTTTTGCGGTCAGAAAGCAGATTTCCCACTCAAGAACAGGTGTGTATGAGGAGAGCAGCGCCTGTGTCCAGTCCTCTACGTGTGTTCTGTCATTTAATGCACACAGCAGTCTGAAGAGGTAGTTACTGGGAATGTTCTCATTTTCATGAGGTGAAACAGGCTTGGATAATGCATAACTGGTTCATGTGTTCTCTTGAGTTTGTTTTGGAAAACTTAGATTGATCTGAAATGAAAAGTTGATACTTATGAATAAAAAGTTAACTTAAAAGATGATATCAGTCAGAGTTGAGAGTGATTGATGGAAGGAATGAAGAAATGAAAATAAAAAAGCAACAGATAAACTCACAGGCAGGTGAAATGAACCTGGCTAAAAAATCAAGTTTGAAAGAGAACTTAAATTATATGACTTTCCTTTGCCATCATTTAAAGATTTCATGAAGATAATTTTAGAATTAGGCTCTGCTAATATCATTATCATTCATTAGAACAGAGAATCATGAAAATAGATGTTATTAATTTTTTAACTACTTGGTGTGTAGATTAATGCATGCTCAAAAAGACATTAACAAGAAGGGTGATGAAACTACAGACACAGATAAGTACATGATGGAAGTCAGCTCAGTAGTGGAAAAGAATGAGAACCTTTGAACTCCATTTGCTGCCTCACTTGTAAAGTAAGAATGGAAACTCTGTCAAAGATGGTGAGGGAATAGCTATGATTGCAAGGCATTTGCAAAATACAAATAGACTTTGTGAAATTGTCATTGCAGCAGCAAGCAGTTTCAAAATTATGTTAGAGAACTCCATTTTGTTGTGAAGATGTAGACAAGCAATTCCAAAGAGCACTAGATTTTGATGCTGTGTGATTATGTGTCAGATTTGTTCTACAAGTTCAGCAAGGCTGACATGCAGGTCCATAAATTTGCCAATTGTTTTCTAATGATCAGTCAACGTATATTGGCCAGCCAACTGCACATTCAAAAATGATAAGATAAAGGAGAGATTTGGAATCACACATTCTTTTCGGAGACAAACTTCTTCACTCTCTCAGCATAATCTCCAAGTTATATTGCTACTTCTTAACATGGAATTACTGTTTTCTCTGGTAATTGAAGGCAATCTGAAGCACTTAATAGGCACTCACAATGTGCATTTGGCAGTGAGTTTATACTTTAAGATTTATTCCTTAGAAACTTTCATTTAGCCTGTTTCGAGGTTCCATTGGCTACAGTGACTATGTCTGATTAGTTTGTGGTGGAGACTATCAGGCTACTCACCACATTTGTTTCCTTTCTCCTGGATACACAGGTGGGGTACATTTCCCAACTGCCCTTGCCATTATGGACAGTTCAGTGGGATTGAACTCTGGCTAGTAAAATTAAGTAGAAGCAGTGTGGGCCACCTTTGGGCCTGGCCTGTTGTAACCTCTCGCATGATCCTCTGAGGTGCCAAAGTCTTAGTCTGGGTCCCTGAGTTACTCTGTGGAGTGGAGAAAAACCTGTTTCCCCAGCTCTCAGGTTACTGGGTATTATTTTAGAAAACACTCAGCCTTGGTTGTTTAAACCACTGAGACTTCAGGACAACTAGCATTACCACAACAGATGCCCAGGATAGAAAATGGAAACGCTCTAGATCTGGAGCAACAGAAACTGTAGCTGCAAGGTCTTCAGCTAGCCAAGGGCTGGCATCCTTAGCAACCCTCTCAAGAAAAGTCCTAGGGCACTCTGGAGTGAGAAACCATTCTCGAAATGGTGTATAGTGGGATGGAATGAGGAATATAATTAACACAATGACATAGCACCAAAGCCTGCTTCCCAAAGTCATCAGGAAAATAATGAGAGAAAAAAGGCAAGGTATTTTGTGCCAAGTGGAAATTGAACACCTCTTCTAACTCACTTCAAAGCTTCTATTACTTTAATGCAATTATATTAGCCTCACGGAAACATAAATCACACAATTATAATTGGGTTAGCCATGTAACTTATAATACAAAACAAAGACACTTTTGAAGTGAAAGAAGGCAGTCTAAAATAAATATTTATTGATTGACCAGCAATTTGGTGGTGTTATACTGATAGATCCAAAAATAGTTTTATTAGAAATAAAGTCTTTCAAAAACAAAATTAATTTTTATATGTATATAAAAGAAGATGAAATGGAAATATTTTATACTGATAATTTTGACATTAAAACTAATGGAAGCAAAACAATGATTGTTGCATATATTTACATATTTTATTAGTTCTTAAGTCATAGTTCTATCTAGTCCGTGTCACTGGTGTTTATCTGAAGAATGCAATTTTATTATGGTTTTGTAACTTTATATTACTTTCATAAAATAGGTTATGGTTTAAAAAATTGATGTATATATTATTTATTTATTTGAAAGGCAGAATTATATATAGAGAGAGATCTTCCACCCACTGGTTCACTCCCCAGATGGCATCAGTGGCCAGAGCTGGCCAATCTGAAGCCAGGAGCTTCTTCTGAATCTCCCATGTGGGTGCAGGGGTCCGAGCACTTGGGCCATCTTCTACTGCTTTCCCAGGCACATTAGCAGGGATTTGGATTGGAAGTGGAGCAGCTGGGACTCAAATCGGCACCCATATGGGATGTCAGCACTGCAGGAGGTAGCTTTAGCTGCTATGCCACAGCGCCAGCCCCTCTCATTTTTTCTTTATCCGTTCATATGTGGTCCATTGAGCAGTGGTGATGAACATTGCCATTAATGTTGGATTGGTAAACCACCAAAATGTCAACACATCTGGTGAAAGCAAACAAGCTGGAATTATTAGTTTAGTATGCAAAGCAACCAACCAACTTATATCAGTTACCAAAACTGTCTCCAGCAGTGGCTTAGACAAATAGTCATTTAGTAATTTTCATCTAACCAAGAGTCCAGATGTAGGCAGTCTAGGGCTGGGGGCTCAATAACGAAACCCAGGCTGTGAGCTGCATCTCTTTATTCAGCACTCCTCGGTGTGTGATGCTTGCTCAAGATGCAGTTGGCTGCTTCTGCTCCAGCATGGGGTCCACAGGCGTAAGAGAGGCTAGAGTGGAGTGCTTTACCTGAGTCTATCCTGATTTCTTTTTTTCTCTTTTCTTTTTTTAATCTATTTACTTGAAAGGAAAGGGACATAGAGACAGAGGTCTTCCATCTGCTGGTTCACTCCCCAAGTGGCTGCAACAGCTGGGGCTGGACTAGGCTGAAGCTAGGAGCCAGGAGCTTTATCGTGGTCTCCCTGTTGGGTGGTAAGGGGCCCAAGTACTTGGGTCACCTTCTACTGCCTTCCCAGGTACATCAACAGGAAGTTGGATTGGAAGTGAAATAGCCAGGGCTCAAATTGGCACTCCAGTATGAGTTGCTGGTATTGCAAGTAGCAGCTTAACTTACTGTCCCACAACACCAGTCACTGCCCTGGTGCCCATTTTAAGGAGATCTGAGAATCCCTGTCAACAACTCCTACCTACACTTTGTTGATCTGATCTGGATCTGTGGTCCTGTTCAAGAGAGGCCAGGGAATGTGGTTTTCACCTGGGCCTATTGCCTTTTCCAGCAAAAGTGGAGTTTTGCTAGTCATTAAAATGGAGAGGTGATATTGGATTGTTAAAGGTAGAATTCTGTTCAATGCCTTTAGGTCTCACTTGCCGCCACACTAGGTCATGGGTGAAGCTGGAATTACACAGTTAGGTATCTATTGAGCCACCACAGTCAGCTCTGCCACACATCATGGCTTTCATTTTCTCTCCAGTTGTATGAAGTCACACTGATACACTCATTAAGGCACAAGAGGAATTTATAAGCACCCAAGGGACTCGTCTCTCAAAATGTTGATTTGAAAAATCATTTTAGCCAATTCAAGAGATTGCATTCTGAACAACAATTTGTCTTTTTAGAGGGCTATAGAGAGAGTCAAACAATAATGCTTTATTTCAGGGGATGAATATTATCCTGTCCCTGGATAGATTTTAACACCATGGGCGGGAAATAAAAACAAGATTTTCTCTTGTTCTCAGAGCATTTCAGAGAGGATAATATCTTTGAAACCAGGTTTAGTTTGGTTTTCCCTAGTTCTTTTGCAACTGTTAGCAAAAGCCTATTGTGATAATGCACCAATCCCTGTGGGAAAAATGATGACAAAGCACAGCAGGACCTTCTCCTGTGTAGGATTCTCCTGTGACAGAATTTCTCCATCCACTTCACATGTGTAGCACTTTGTCCCTCATCTTCTTTCTCGGTCACTCCAGCTTCCATCAGTTACTTTTGGGTCTATTCCTTCTTTCCAGTTCTTTCCCCACAATGCTAAAATAAACTTAGATGTTAGAGACTAAGACACTCATCTTTTTGCACCTCATAGTCCCTAGGTTAGCACTGTTCAGGAGAAATACAATGTGAATTTCCCAAATTTTTTCACATTAAATGTTCTAATAGCTACATTAATTTTCCCTATTTCTTCCATCCGCTGGTTCACTCCCCAGATGGCTGCACTGGCCAGAGATGTGCTGATCCGAAGCCAGGAGCCAAGAGCTTCTTCCAAGTCTCCCACATGTGTACAGGGGCCCAAGGACTTGGGCCGTCTTCTACTGCTTTCTCAGGCCATATCAGAGAGCTAGATCAGAAGAGGAACAGCCGGGACTCAAACCAGTGCCCATATGGGATGTCAGTGCTTCAGGCCAGGGCTTTAACCCCCTGTGCCACAGCACCGGCCCCAATTGATTTTTATTTAAAAAATTATTTATTATTAGAAAACCAGAGTTACACAGAGAGAGAAGAGGGAGAGGGAGAGGGAGAGAGAGAGAGGTCTTTGATCTGCTGGTTCACTCCCCAATTGGTTGCACTGGCCAGAGCTGTGCTGATCTGAAGCAAGGGTCAGGAGCTTCTTCCGGTTCTCCCATGCAGGTGCAGGGTCCCAAGGACTTGGGCCATCTTCTACTGCTTTCCCAGGCCATAGCAGAGAGCTGGATGGGAAGTGGAGCAGCCGGGACTTGAACTGGCGCCCATATGGGATGCCGGCAGCACTGCAGCGGCGGCTTTACCTGCTATGCCACAGTGCTGATCCCAGCACTTTGATCTTGCTAAAAATAACTTTTAGGGGAAGTGAGCATTTTGTACTTTTAGGGGGACTCCCCTTTTCCTCATTGCAACTGGGACCTCCTAATTGCCTATTAGCCTATCTCACTATCACACTAGGACACATTGATTCATTCAGCATTTATTTAACAAAGTTATCAAGATCCTTTTATGTGCAAGGCACTGTATCATATGCTTGTGATACAAGGCAATTGTACAGTTCCTGTTTGTGAGGAGTTGACAGAGAAGAGGGGAAGACAAGGAAGAGGAATTCTGCAGTATTATAAACCACCTACAGTAGAGACCAAAGGAGGGAGAAGTATTGAAGAGGTGAGGAGGCCAGCACTGTGGTGCAGCGGATTAAAGCCCACATCCCATATGGGCACCGGATTGAGTCTCAGCTGCTCCACTTCTGATCCAGCTGGGAAAGCAGTGAAAGATGGCCCAAGTCCTTGGGCCCCTGCACCTGCGTGGGAGACGGGGCAGAAGCTCCCAGCTCCTGGCTTTGGATTGGTGCAGCTCTGGCCACTGTGGTCATCTGGGGAGTGAACCAATGGATGGAAGACTTCTCTCTCTCTCTACCTCTGCCTCTCTGTAACTCTACCTTTCAAATAAATAAATAAATCTTAAAAAAGAATAAAGAGGTGAAATGTGGAAGGCTCATGTGTTACTCATTTCAGTGCTGCTTCCAAGCTCTTGAATTCATAACATAGTTACAACTTAATAGTTAATTCCACATTTAGTGGTGTACT
This sequence comes from Oryctolagus cuniculus, assembly GCF_051225735.1. Lineage (NCBI taxonomy): Eukaryota > Metazoa > Chordata > Mammalia > Lagomorpha > Leporidae > Oryctolagus > Oryctolagus cuniculus. Next base: position 2,295,313 of record NC_142888.1, on the reverse strand, counting down.
ATTTAATTTCTTTCCTTTTGAGTGTAGTTAGGGCTTTTCCTATGACATTTTTGGGGTATGTCATAGCTTGAGTTTCCCCAAAGCCGATCTTGATAGATGATTTGGGTGCAAATAATTTAATTAGGAGGAGACCCTAGGATGCACAAGTCAAGGAGTAGGAGAGTGACGCAAGGATGAGAGAAAAGGCAACAATCCAATGTGGATTGCAGCTGTGGGCAACTGGGACTCAGTCTTGTTGGAGATGCTGGAAGACAATGTTGGACTCCTTGGAATTATCCCAGTCTGTGAAGGGGAAGCTGAAGCATTTACCCTGTTGGGAGGCCCAGGAGCCATCCAGTGTAGCTGGGTAGACTTCAGAATCCAGAGTTCAGGTGGACTCTGAAGTGAATGGAGACGAAATGAGAGAGTACCAATATGTCTGCCACAGGGAGTGTCTTACCCTTAATTATTCAGAGTCACTGTCATGTCTTAACTATTTTAAAAACAGCAGTGTTTTCTTCTACTGTATCCTCAAGTTTAGTGTTTGCTCCAGATGTCTTGGTTTTCCTCTGCAATTCCTATTTTCAGAAGCTTACCTCTTTGTCCCCAGAGCTATAATATTCTCTATTTTAAAAAATCATTTCCATCATTTTGTTCTTTTCCATGATTATTTTTGGAGTGCTGTGCAAGTTTGCCTTAAACATTTTTGATTGGTTTGCTTTCTAGTGCAGATTCCCAGCCCCCACTATGTTCACTCCAGGGGATACTTTGTTTTAGTCTCCCTGGATTCCTTTCAATTGTTTCCAGCTCCTTCTTCACCCTGGCCTTCTTCTTAGCCAGGTGTATTTTCATGCCAGTCTTTGCGCTTTCATCTCACTACCTGCTTCACAGAGTTCACATTTTCATACATTTGTTATTTGAGAGCCTGGTTTCCTCTTGTTTCCCTGCAGTTGTGTTATGGGCTGGATTTGGGGCCTAAATTAGTTTTCCAGGTTCTTGCCTTTTACTTAGAGAAGAGTTCTAAATACAGGCCCAAACATTGCATGCAGTGTGATACACTTTATTTACAAAGTGAGAAAAATACACAGGCCCATTAGGGCCTTATTACGGGAGAATAGGGCCAAAGAAAAGGCATTCTCATACCCTGCTCTGCTTGTCCTGAGTCCACATGGAGGAGTGTGAGCTTCCATTCTTCATGTGCTTAGGAAAATGGAAGTGTTTCCCTGGTACTACCCCCACGTCCCAGGTAAGGGGAGGTCCTTCCTGGGGAGGGATCCCCTGATGGACAAGTAGATGAACATGGCAACACAGAGTGAAGGAGGTGCGGCTTCCAGCTCATGAACTGAAATTATCTATGGAAGCTTCACCACATCAGTTGTACATTTCCTTGACCTTTGCTGCTCAGACTTGGTCTAGCACCAGCAGCATCAACAACACCCAGAGCTGGATTGTTTGGCTCCACCCCAGCCTCACTGAGTCAGAATCTGCACTGTCACCCAAGCCCCAGGTGGTCTGTACATGTTGTGACACAGGAGAAACACAGGTCTCTGGTTCCCTGGGAAGGAGCCGAAGGCTGTGATCAGGAGCGCAGACCTTCCTTTCCTTCGAATTCCAATACTGCCTCTAACCAGCCATGTGACCTTGAAAATTTAACTCTCCTTCTCACATTTGAGTTTCCTATTTCCAGAATGGAACAAAAATACCTATTTCATGGGGAGGCTCTGAAAATTAAAGTAGATAAGAATGTAAAGTGCTAAGCAGAATACCAAAAATTTCTGCTAGGTTATTACTTTCCAATGTTGCAAATATTTGCCCTGGTCCTTCCATGTTAAATACTTTCCCCCTCTTCCTGTTAGTTCATCTGCAAAAAAGACTTAGCCTGACCCGAGTTTGGCAATAGACAAAGTGCTGCTACTCCCTTGGTTATATTCATGGGCCTTAAAGGTGTTGGAAAGTGGTTTTCCTGGAAAAAGGTGTGACTCAGACCTCTTCTTTCTGAGATACAGGTGGATATCAGAGTCTAGTTACACCCACTCCTGCTTATTTCCTTTTAACTCTGTCTTGTTTCTCAGTCAGGCTCATCTCCCCTAAGGCCACCAGCTTTTCTCCTGAGAGTTGCAATTCATTGATTGCTTTGCTGAACTTCCGGTGCTATTAGGAAATGAAATGTCCTGTACATGCGTGGACGTTCTACAGGGACACAGGGATAATGGAAAGTGAGACACACGCTGGGCCAGCTAACTTAATTACACCTGGGAAATTCACAAGTCTTTTATATTTGGGCTATGCTGACCTTGCTGATTTGAGTTTTATGTATCTTACATATTAATACATTATTCATTGGGAAATCTTTAAACTGCCATTCCTTAGCCAGATTGAAATTCACACACACTAGCTGATGAATGAGCATTTCCAGCCATCCCGTACTGGTGCTACCTGTCATTCTTCAGGTTTGGAAGAGTCTCCATCTTTGCATAGCAGTGCTTATGCCATTCTTTGAATTTTTTTTGACAGGAAGAGTGGACAGTGAGAGAGACAGAGAGAAAGGTCTTCCTTTGCCGTTGGTTCACCCTCCAATGGCCGCTGCGGCTGGTGCACTGCGGCCAGTGCACTGCGCTGATCCAATGGTGGGAGCCAGGTACTTCTCCTGGTCTCCCATGGGGTGCAGGGCCCAAGTACTTGGGCCATCCTCCACTGCACTCCCTGGCCACAGCAGAGAGCTGGCCTGGAAGAGGGGCAACTGGGACAGAATCCGGCACCCCGACCGGGACTAGAACCCGGTGTGCCGGCGCTGCAAGGCGGAGGATTAGCTTAGTGAGCAGCAGCGCCGGCTTGAATTTTTTTAAATTATATTTTGTCATTATTTTGTAAAATGTCACTCAGAAAAGTTTAGGTCTAAAACTCAATATAGGTAATAAGCATGGTAAAACCTGATTATGTTTAACTTTATTTGGATGCTCATCAGATTTTGTGGATATACTATTTTAATTATGAAGAAAATGAATAAAAACAATAAACATCTCCAAAATGCCAAAAATTAAAATGTGTCAAGATTGTCAATGTAATTTGGGGTTTATGTAATATTTTTTTAATGTCTGAGAATTGAATCTTTTTTTAAAGCCTTTTTCAAAAAATGATTTAATTATTTATTTGAAAGGCAGTGTGACAGAGAGGCAGAGGCAGAGAGAGGTCTTCCATGTACTGGTTCACTCCCCAGATGGTCACAATGGCCAGAACTGGGATGATCCGAAGCTGGGAGCCAGGAGCTTCTTCTGGGTCTCCCATGCTGGTGCAGGGCCTAAGGACTCGGGTCATAGAGAGCTATATCTGGAGTGGAGCAGCCAGGACTTGAACTGGCACCCATATGGGATGCTGGCACTGCAGGCGGCGGCTTTATGCGCTATGTCACAGCGCCAGCCCAGAGAATCTTCTTATATAGTGCTATTGTTTGACTTCCTGACTTTGGAATTTGTACACATGGTTAGGAAGACATTTTATCTCAAAAAATGGGGTCATCACATCATAGTATTGATGATTTATTTATTATCTTTTTCCTAAACTGAAAGGATGATGGATGATTACAATTCATTGGTAAATAATCCTGTTTTTTTTCCTCTCTCTCATGAATGTGTGATCAGCATAGCCCTGACTGTTAATGAACAACTTAATACATTATCCCTCTTAGTTTTTTTGTCTGTTCTACTTAATATGACTGGTTTAATTCTGTAATTAATACACAGTTATTCTTAAGTGTTGAAAATTAACTGAAATGTGATCCCTGTTAAACATAAGAGTGGGAATAAGAGAGGGAAGAGATGTATAATTTGGGACATGCTCAAGCTGACTTGCCCCAAATGGTAGAGTTAGAAACATAGCAGGGGATTCCAATTCAATCCCATCAAGGTGGCATGTACCAATGCCATCTCACTATTCCAAGTGATCAATTTCAGTTCACAATTGATCATAATGAAAGGACTAAGAGTCAAAGGGAGCACATAAACAAGTCTAGTACCTGCTAACACTAACCGATAGAATAAAGAAAGGGGAGAGTGATCCAACATGGGAAGTGAGATACTCAGCAGACTCATAGAATGGCAGATGTCCTAAATAGCACTCTGGCCTCAGAATCAGCCCTAAAGGCATTCGGATCTGGCTTAAAAGCCCATGAGAGTATTTCAGGCATGGAAAGCCAAGACACTCTGGCAAAAGATCTCTGTGAGTGAGATCCCAGTGGAAAGAACAGGTCTTCAAAGAAGGAGGTACCTTTCTCTGAAGGGAGGAGAGAACCTCCACTTTGACTATGACCTTGTCTAAACAAGATAAGAGTCGGAGAACTCAGAGGGCTTCCATAGCCTTGGAAACTCATGACCGGAGCATAGGGAGACTACTGATGCCATAGACAGGAGTGTCAATTGGTAAAGTCAACAACAGGAGTCCCTGTGCACTTACTCCTCATGTAGGATCTCTGTCCTTAATGTGCTGTGCATTGAGATTTAATGCTATAACGAGTACTCAAACAATATATTTCACTTTGTGTTTCTATGGGGGTGCAAACTGTTGAAATCTTTACTTAATGCATACTAAACTGATCTTCTGTAAAAAAAAAAAAAGAAGAAATTATCAATTCCCAACTTGACTCTCACTGGGATTAAACATGACAATAGGTCTGATCTGATTTCACCATCATTTAAAAAAAATCATCTATTATTTTTCACTTTATGTTTCTGTGTGGGAGCAAACTGTTGAAATCCTTACTTAATGTATACTAAGCTGATCTTCTGTATATTAAGATAATCGAAAATGAATCTTGATGTGAATGGAAGGGGAGAGGGAGTGGGAAAGGGGAGGGTTGTGGGTGGGAGGGATGGTATTGGGGGGAAGCCATTGTAGTCCATAAGTCGTACTTTGGAAATTTATATTCATTGAATAAAAGTTAAAAAAATAGTTGCTTGTTTTTTTTTTCTTGCAATGTAGCTGGTACTAAATAAATGATTGAGGACTACTAGTAACTTTCCCAAGTTATTATTAACCTCACAATAATCATGGAACTAACCAAAATAGCTTTATGATAACCCACAGGCTAATTCATCATTGACTAGTTTTTAAAAATACCGGATTATTTTCTATATTTATTTGGGAAAAGGCATTTTCAGATCCCGAATCCTTGGCTGGGCAGTGGTTATTTTAGAAAAAATATATAGTATGGTCATTTTATGGGCTTAGAATCTTAATCCAAGTCTCTCTTACTATGAACTCATGAAGGTTCCTGGTTTCTAGAAATAATTTAATATGCTCAAAGTTGATCAAAAGAGCCCTGTTCATACATTTGAGAATCACATGTGAAATGAAATCAATGTGGTTTTCTCCCCCCCACCCCTTTTGTTTTTTTGTTTCTTTCTTCTTTTTTTTTTTGCCATAAACCTGCTTTGTGGTCTTTGGAATTTTATTTAATTTGTTTGGAGCCTCAGTTTTCTCATCTATAAAGAGGATCCTGATAGGTTAAAGGTTGAACTAAACCAGTTGCAACTGGCCGATGTTGCTCTTTCAGCAGCTCTTAGTGGTTATTAATAAAGTATTGACACATCTAATTGATTAGCTCATAAAACTCGTTGTCAACACCATTAGAAAGCACACTTGGCAAATTCAGTGACTGGATGTTTAAGAGCTTGGCAATAGGATGTTCATGACTAAACACAGATTGGGGTGGGTATGAGTAGCTTCTAATAAAAGCCTATCTATGTGTCAGGCCCTGTAGGACACCCCATACTTATTATAATTATTTTTCTATACTATAATCTCTTTCAAAAATGTAAGCCATTTTAAAAAAGATTTATTTATTTGAAAGGCAGAGCTTGAGGGAGAGGGAGAGAGAGAGGGAGAGAGGAAAAGAGAGAGAGAGATTGAGATCTTCATCTGCTGGTTCGCTCCCCAAATGGCCAGAACAGCCAGGGCTAGACCAGGCTGAAACCAGGAGCCAGGAGCTTTTTCCAGGTCTCCCACATGGGTGCAGGGCCCAAGTACATGAGCTATCCTCTGCTGCTTTCTCAGACTCATTAGCAAGGAACTGGATTGGAAGTGGAGTAGCCAGAACTCAAATCTGTGCCCATATGGGATGCCAGCACTACAGGGGGTAGCTTAACCTGCTGTGCCACAGCACCAGCCCCAGCAAACCATTTTTGACATTTTGTAGTCCATGGAATTCTACAATTGATTTCAAAATTATCAAGTAAATTGGAGCTTAGAAATACAAACACTTCTAATTTCAATTCTCATGCTTATGCTTACTGGGAAATGTTGGAGTGATGTCCTGAAGACCTCTGTGGATTATTTGTTGTGAAAAATTCTCCATGAATGTCTTGCGTTTCTGCCCAGCTGAGCAAATGCATCAAAAAATTTGTGTCCCAGATTATTTTTTCAAGGACGTTTGTATAATGAAAAGCCTTAGAGACAGAGTCTTCCAGAACAGAGAGCAGATTTGTTTGCTGTCCAGGATGGTAAAGATAACGCCTCTCTCCAGGGCAGGTTTACCCGCAGCCCTCTTACCAAAGATTGGTGTTACCCAAACTTGCAGTTCTTCTGTAATGTACTCAAACATCACCTGGCCCTTGTTGCATCACTGCGCAAACTGTGGCTTAGGGCATTGGTGCAATTGATGTTACTTTGGCTGTTGCTATGACTATCCTTTGTCTTTGATTAGGAATCTGATCATTTTATATGCATAGAAAATAGAGAATAGGACTGGGCTCTGAGAGATTTTATCCAGATACTCTAGGCCCTTGCATCCCCTCCTTCATACTCCATGCAAGGAGGAGGATAGAGGGGACCAAAGGCTAATGGCAGAACTTACCTCTTAGAGTTGTGTGAAAATTAAAGAAGATAATGCTTGCAAAGCCTTAAATGTGGTATGTGGCACAGAGTAAATGTACAATAAATCATAGGTATTTAATTTTTCCTTGGATACACTCTCCCAAGATTCATCTGAATGTGACTTTGGTTTTCTCTTAATCGGTGGATATTGTGTGCCCATTGGTTGGACCAGTCATTTGAAAATCAGGTCTAACTGCCCACTGGGGAATCAGGCCTAAACATTTTATATATAAAGATGACATAGTACCTACTAATGTAGTGCATTGTGTAAAGTAGGCATTCCGGAAATGTAAGATATGATAGTGATGGTGAAGAAAGCTAGTAGTATTATTTTTCCATCTATCCAGACTCATTTATTACATATTTTATTCTGTTCAGTCCAGTTCTCCTCTACCTGCTGATTACATGTACAATTTAAAGTTGCATAAGCAGTGAACATTCGAAGAGCTTAAATGTTCAAAATGTGGAAGACACTGTGCACTTGGGCACAATATATGATTTTTTTTATATGTTCACTGCTTTATCTGATAATGTCACATAAGGAAGCACAGTGGCTCAGATAGAAATCAAATGAGATTGGTTTAAGTTTCATTCCTACCATTTAATTAATTATGAACTCTTGCAAGTTTCCTTAGTATCTCCATGTCTCAGTTTCCTTGTCTTCAAAATGGAGAAAATAATAGTAGTGGCCTCAAGGAATTCTTGTGAACATTAAGTGAATTAGTACTTGTAAAGCACTTAGAGCAGTGCTTTGCACAGGGCAGACACTCAAGAAATATTAGCACCCTTATCACCTACCATTTAGAAGGCTGAAAGAGGCTTTTGGTGGTGGTAGTGTTGATGTGAGCAAAAATGTATCTCAATAATTCATAGAATTTGGCAGATGCATTAGGTGGGAAGCTCTGCCTTATTAATTTGAAAGTGATCACTTTTTATGGTATTGTATCAATTAAGATTGAATTTGGCTACATGTAATATAAAGTTCAATTTTCATAACTTAGACTTGGAGTTTTTTTTATCTCTGAAAGAGGGAAACTCTTGATGTTGTTTTGACCATTCAGCTATGGGGCCAGTGTTTCTCAATTCCCTAGGCCTTTCCCTCAGAACCATCAGATGGTAGAAGTACCTCGAGACATTGGGCAGAAAGAAAGGGAAAAGAGTGGTTCCAGTCATTTCCCCTATTTTATCAGGAAAGCAAAGTCTTTCTTGTAAACTCTTTGAACAAATTCCTGTTTCCTTCTCATTGGCTAGTGATACGTCACCTGATCACCACTTGTGGCAAGGGAACATGGGAAAGCCAATGAGTAGTGTTCTCAGAGTCCAAGTTTCAAGGCAACAAAGAATACATAGCTATTGCTGGGTCAGCCAATCAAAGGTACTGGTTTCGGGTAGTATTTGGGTTTTTCTAAAAGTAAGCATTTGATCTAGTAAACTGTGGGTTCTCTTATTATTTTTTTCATCTTAATAATGCCTGACACATTAGGCAGTAAATAAAAATAACCAGAGAAAAATGGAAACATGCAGTGGCTTTTTTTTTTTACTGGATCACTAGTGTAGTAATATATTTCTGTGTAAATTCAGTGGCTTGAAATAATATTTATTGAGTGAGAGTTTCTGAGGGTCAGGAATTTGTGAACTGCTTAGATGGTGCTTCTAGTTCAGGGTCTCTCATGAGATTGTATTCATGATGTCAACCCTGACTACAGTCATCAGAAGGCTTGGCTGGGGCTGGAGGCTTCCCTTCCAAATTAGCTGAAATGATTATCGGTTATAAACCTCTGCTCCTAACTATGTGGGCCTGTCTGTCTGCTTGAGTATCATCATGGCTTCCAACGGAATGAGTGATCCAAGACAGAACAGGGGAGAGAGCTGCAGTGCTTTGGTGATCAAGCCTCAGAAGTCACATGGCATGACTTTTGCCAAATTTAATGGGTCGCACAGACTTACCCTGATATAGTAAGAGAGGGGACTACTTAAGGCCATGAATATTAGAAGAGATAAAAAATTCAGTGAGGGGCTGACGTTGTGGTGTAGCAGGTAAAGCTACTACCTGTGATGCTAGCATTTGGTAGGGATGCCAGTTCATGTCCCGGCTACTCCACTTCTGATCCAGCTCCCTGCTAATGGTTGAGAAAAACAGCAGAAGATGGCCTAAGTGTTTGGGTCCCTGCCACCCATGTGAGAGGCCTGGATGAAGCTCCTGGCCGCAGCGTGGCCCAGCATGGCTACTGTGGCCATCTGGGGAGTGAACAAATAAATGGACGATCTCTCTCTTTGTCTCTCCCTCTGTTTCTGTAAGTCTGACTTTCAAAATAAGCAAACAAATAAATAAATAAAATCAGTGAGCAGTGAAATGAGAACTGAAATCTCAGCTTTTCTGATTATCAACTTGTGGCCCACATTACATTCTTATCTTCATTTTTATATTGTTTTTAAAGTTAGAACCAGCAATTAATAAATATTAACTTTTGTTAAAAATAAGTACAGTAGTATCCCCTTATCCGTGATTTTGCCTTCCCCATTCAGTTGCTCGCTGTCAACCATGTCCTGAAAATAATATAAAATTTGTGAAATAATTTATAACTTTAAAATTTTTATTATAGCATATTATTATAATTCTTCTATTTTATTATCAGTTATTGTTAATCTCTTACTGTGCCTAATTTATAAATTAAACTTTATCACAGGAAAAATGTAATATAACTATAGGGTTCAATACTATCAGTGATTCCAGGCATCCACTGGGGGTCCTGGAACATATCCCCTGCCAGAAAGAGGGGACTGCCATATCACATAAATTAGCTTATAGTTTCTCCTATGTTTTATACATATACATACAGGCACATTCATGCTTGCAAACACACAGACACAAATACACAGATGTGTTGCAATGGTGCAGTTTTTGTCAATATATGTTAAGAGAGGACAAAGACTTCAGAACTTTTTTTTAAGATTCACTTTTTTATTTGAAAGGCAGAGTTACAGGCGGGGGGAGGGGTCTTCCATCTGCTAGTTCACTCCCCAAATGACCACAAAGGCTGGAGCTTAGCCGAACCAAAACCAGGAGCCAGGAGCTTCTTCCGGGTCTCCCACATGGGTGCAGGGGCTCAAGCACTTGGTCCATCCTCCGCTGCTTTCCCAGGCACATTAGCAGGGAGCTGGACTGGAAGTGGAGCAGCTGGGACTCAAATTGGCCCCCATACGAGATGCTGAGATGCTGGCACTGCAGGTGATGACTTTACCTGTTAAGCCACAGCGCCAGCCCCACTCGGAACTCTTGATTCATGTAACTAAACCTCATAACTAGAAAATTAAGAGAGCCACATCACCAATGAGGTATGGATCTGACATAAGAATTACGCAGTTGCCTTCTTCCATCAGAGAAATGGAAAACAGTTAAGAAAGAAGAAAAGAAACCATCTGCAACATAGAAGGGAAGGAAGCAAAAGGTAATTGAAAGATTTTTAAATGAAAAGAGTGGCTTTTATTTTTTTACTGTGGAGCAAACTGAGCCCCCAAGCTGTTCTTTCATGTGTCTGTGTTTGTACAGCACCGCAGATTGATGGAGAATTGCTTTCTCCAGTTGGGTCCTATAGGGAAAGGAGCCCACACCGAATTTCAATTTATTACAGATATTATTTTCCAACCATATATTAAAGTAAATATGAATTTGTTTTCAGAATGAGTGATCCTTAATACATTGCAAAAATAAGTATTTTTCAGTTTTATCCACTCTAGTTTTGGAGCTAAAATAATGGCAGACATTTCTTTTAATAGCATCTTTTTGTTATTATTCCTCTGAAGTCTATCAAAATCACATTCTGGGTAGGCACCAGTAATTTGACACCTCTTGCAACAATGAGGGAGGAACACAGAAAGGATCCCCCCCCAGTTCTTTATGGATATGTATATTTCTTTTTTTTTTTTTAAGATTTATTTGAAAGGTAGAGTTAGAGAGAGAGACAGAGACAGAGAGAACCTTCCATCCACTGGTTCACTCTCTAAATGATCACAATGGTTGGAGCTGTGCCAGTCTGAAACCAGGAGCCAGGAGCTTCTTCCAGGTTTCCATGTGGGTACAGGGGCCCGAGTACTTGGGCCATCCTCCACTGCTTTCCCAGACACATTAGCAGGGAGCTGGATCAGAAGTGGAGCAGCCGGGACTCTAAATGGTGCCCTTATGGGATGCTAGTGTTGCAGGTGGTGGCTTTACCTGCTGTGCCACAACACTGGCCCTGGACATGTATATTTCAATCACCTTCAGTTAAAATTGAAATGGACTCCCTTGAGGCCCATATATTTGTATTTTAAAAATAAACATTCAAATCTAATTGGATACAGTTATTCATTGATTTAGTCTGGGTATATAAAATGGATCACATTTCAGAGTCATTTTTATTTTCATCGAAAATACCAGTTTTTGAGAGAGGCACAAACTAACATTTACAGGTCAGTAAATACACAGGTAAGGGTTGCACCAGGAAGTGTTTACCGTTTTCAGTTTGAAATATCTTGATATTGATACCAAAATTGGCCCAATTTATAGCTAAGAGAACTGAGTTTCTTTAATTTTTTAAAAATATTTTATTTATTTATTTGAGAGGTAGAGTTACAGACAGTGAGAGGGAGAGACAGAGAGAAAGGTCTTCCATCTGCTGGTTCGCTCCCCAAATGGCCACAATGGCCAGAGCTGCACTGATCCGAAGCCAGGAGCCAGGAGCTTCTTCCAGGTTTCCCACGTGGGTTCAGGGGCCCAAGTACTTGAGCCATCTTCTACTGCTTTCCCAGGCCATAGCGGAGAGCTGGATGGGAAGAGTTACAGCCGAGACTAGAACCAGCCCCATATGGGATGCTGGCACTGCAGGCCGAGGATTAACCTACTGCGCCACGGCGCTGGCCCTGAGAACTCAGTTTCTGAGAGATGGACTTTCTTACTCAGTTAATGACTGTTCCTTGAATTCTTGCTGTAAGGGATACATGCTCTACTAGATGGAGGAAGTATGGTGATAAACAGGATAAGGTCACGTGGCTAATGAGTGACCCAGATGGTTCCAAAGTCCAGCACCCTTTTTTTTCCACACTATGTACTTATACATGAAATAAAAATTATACATGAAATATACTTATACATGAAATAGCTATGATACAACAAAAATATACCCCAGTCATACAGAAGTACATATTTACATTTATTGAGTGCTGACCATTTGTGAAACATTATTCAAAATGCTTACCTTGTTTTAGTATGTATTCAACACAGAATCATTCTATGAATTGAGTTACTGCTCGATTTGCCAATGAAAAACTGAGGCATATAACGGTTCAGATTCTTGCTTATGATTGCTCAGATATTCAGGGATGGAAAATTATCTGAGTCAAAGGAGAAGGGTTTATTTGTAGCAGGAGTCAACCCATAAGTTGCCTGTGTTTCACTCAGCCAGAGTTGATTTCTGTTGCTTATTGCTAAGACATCCTAATTGGTATACCATCCTGGCTGGTTTATTATTACTGCTGGTCCTGGGTAATAGCACTCTCACCTGAAGGTTAAGAAAAGAAAAGCAGCACTCTTCCTGTCAAGAAGCAGCCTAATCATTCTAGTCCAATTCATACTGTCTACTTAAATTTTATGCTATTAAGATAATTACAGGGACCATCCAGAATTCTTGGTGCCTGAAATACTTAAATATATCCCTGTCTGGATGAACAATATAGATCAGTTCCAGAAGGCACCCCTAAGTGATACATTGGCTTTTACAGGTCATCTGACTGTGAACCAAATATCTTATGAAGCTTGTTTAAATTCTGATTTTTTTTTTTTAACTCAGAAGACACACAGGGCTGGCTGTCAACCTTGAGGTCCCAAGCCATTTCCAAGATAACAATGCCGTTTAGTGGTAAGAAACAGGGCCAGCTTCCTGGGCGCGTGGCCTGTGCAGTTGCCCAGGTCCCATGGTTAGAGGGCCTCAGGTTTGCTCAGTGCTCGGCTGTCACCATCTTACCTCCTAAGCACATTTGAACACAGAGCCTCACATTTTCATTTGCAGTGGGTCTCCCAAATTATGTAGCTGGTCCCAGTGACCAACCAGTGACAAATTTACCACAACCAGGTTACAATTTATTTTGTAAGATGAAATGGAAGATAACTTAGTAGCAGAATTTAAGTTTTATTAAGTGGCTCAGTGCTCCTTAGGTTATAGTTGGATTGTAGAAACTGTGACTAGTGCTACTTGAGTCTTTTCTACTAATTCAAGATTTTTCAAAAGACAACTTGTGGGGAGCAACTGGGAGCAACTTGGACTAGACTAAGTTACTGGAATTAAGACTTATTCTATGCATCTGCTCTCCCACAATATGGTGCTGAGAAGGGAGGAAACAGCTTCTACACAGCTGCCTCCAGTTCAACCAATAAACAGCAGGACCTGCTCCTGATTGGAGGAGAGCAGCGTACTCGGCGTGTGGGTAGCAGAGTTGGGATTGGTGGAAGAGGACTATAAAGGAGGAGAGAGACAACATGCACCAGGAACATCTATCTGAAGGAACACCTATGCAGCCCCCCGAGAGAGCCGGCCGGTGGTGTGCCGCTCCCCCGCGGAAGTGGGGAAAGTGGCAGGGGGAACCGCCCTTCCACGGAGGTGGAAGGGACGGTAGCCAACCCGGGAAGAACCAGCAGCAAACCTGGGGAGGGCCGAGCAGACAAAAGAACAGCGCAGGGTCCTGTGTCGTTCCTCCATGAAGACGGGGAGCGACATAATGGTGCCGTGACTCGAATATGAAGCCTAGGCAGGGTTTAGTGTCGTTCCTCCACGAAGAGGGGGAACGACATAATGGGGCCGTGACTTGGATAGGAAACCTAGGCAGGGTTTAGTGTCGTTCCTCCATGAAGAGGGGGAGCGACAGCAACTCATGCTAAAATCTTAGGCATAGTCACAAAAATGATTATCACTTTACTAGTATATTGAGCTTCAAGGGAAAAAAATGATTCTGAGATTGTTGTTGCAGAGGCCAAGTATAGTTAATGTTAAATATAAAAACACACGAGGCTAGCGTTGTGGTGTAGCAGGTAAAGCTGCCACCTGCAGTGCCGGCACCCCATATGGCGGTTTGAATCCTGGCTGTTCTACTTCTTATATAGCTTCCTGCTGGTGTGTCTGGTGCTTGCGCCCTTTTACCCACGTTGGAGACTTGGAAGAAGCTCCTGACTCCTGGCTTTGGCTTGGCCCAGCCCTGGCCATTGAGGCCATTTGGGGAATGAACCAGCAGATGGAAGATCTCTTTCTGTCTCTATCTCTTCCTCTCTGCATAACTCTGACTTTCAAATAATTTAAAAAACCTAAAAAAAACCCCACATAATTATAAATATTTAAATAACATACTAGATATATGAACAAAAATATTTCACTAGATCAAATGTGTAAATATAAAAATAAAAAATAAAGTAATCATAATAGTTCCAAGGATTAGCAGTGAAAGTTCTTCATAAACAACACAGGAAGTGGAAATCTGTCAAGCTCCAATTACAGCTGGCAAGCATGGAACATGGATAGAGAGCAACAGCATCAGCACTACCAGAGAACCTTTTGCCACCTGATGGGACAAGGAAGGCCTGATGTCAGAAAAAACATCAGCGGAGCAGGACTGACAAAGCATGAAAGGTGTTTGTAGCTCTGCTGCCAAATGTGCTTTACAGGATTTCTGACAGCAGGAGCCATCAAGTCTTTATAGGCCAGTTTCCAACGCCCATGCCTCTGAATCCTTCATCTTGCGCTTAGTGGCAATGGTGGTTGCGAAAGCAATGTGCTAGCTTAATCAGGACATTGGATTTCAATGGGCATATTTGTTTACTTTCACTAATAATAGAGTAAGCACAATGTTATTGTAAGGAAAGAGGAGACAGAAGGAAGCCTCAGCCAGACTAGGTTTATTCAAAGAATAAGCATGGGTGGGACTGAGAGAGAGGGAGGGAGAGGGAGAGGGAGAGAGGGGACATGAACGCCCCTTCCTTTTATATAGTACAAAGTGGCAGGAAGGGGCTTGGGGGTCTGAGCTAAAGCTGGGCCACCAAGATAGAGGGAGAGTTTGGGCTAGATCTACGAGTCCTGCGAGATTACAGTGTGAGCTGGGAGGCGTTTGGGCTGGGGCTGGACTCTGAGTCTGAGCTTCTGAGATAAAGGGGAGACAGCTTGGGAGGAGTGGGGAGAGCTCAGGCTGATAGCTGAACTCTTCAGATAGTGACGTGTCCAACAATCCAGGCAGGGTAGGGCTGGGCAGCACAGAGTGGAGTTGTATTAACAGGCAGAGAAATGGGAGCCTGCTTATTGTTACGTAGGTGAGAGGGCAACATGTTCTAAGGCTTTTTGTCCTTGCTCCATCAATTGTGCTAGATTTTCAGAGTCTGGACAGTGCTAGATTTTGTCAAAGTAACTCTTTTCTCAAAAAAAAATTATGAGGTTACTCTAGAATGGGGGAGAGACCAATGGAATGAAAACAAATTTAAGCTGTTTCATATTTGAAAGCAAGGATATAATTTTGTTTACCTGAGTTATCCTTCCTTTAAGTCAGATTCTGTAAGCTGAATACTGGAGGGAGGCACATTCCCCGAAGCCCATTGAGTTACCTGGTTTGAGCTGCTGGGTGGGGTGATGGGGGTGTGAGATGTGGAGAGCAAGGCTGCCTCGAGGTGATTTTGTCTGAAATGCCAAGATAGGTCCTAGGTCCTAAGAAAAGTACAAAGCGATTCCTGCATAAGGAAAGGCTTTCCACACTGGCTAGGAAGCTTGATGTGTGTGTGTGTGTGTGTGTGTATGTGTGTGTTGGGAGGGGGGAGAGAGATAGGAGGACACAAAATGGAAACTGTCCTCTTCTTACTTCTTCCTTACAATGATAGGAGGTGTTGGTATAGAATGTGGAGTGATAGGAAAGTTCACTAACCAAGGTTAGCCAAGGGGACTTTGAGGTTGGTGCGCAGACTTGAGGGGATTCCTCTGGGCAATGTGGCAGGTGGATTTTCCCAACTGTTATCCAAATGGAAAGAACTAAGACTCAAACAGACATGGATTTTGCTCCAGAAGCCAAGTGGCCAAGTGGCCAAGTGGCATGGGCTGGGGTAGAGCTGAATAGAAATCACTTAGCCTTGGATGCGGGAGGGAAAGGTAGGTAATGTGGAAACTGTCATTATGATTTTCGGGCAACAAGAAACCAATTTTAATGTTCAGATCTTCCAACAAAGAGAAAATGTGGTTGAAACTTATCCACTTGTGTCCAGACTGTGCCCTGAACGGCTTTAAAAATGAATTTATTGGGGCCAGTGCTGTGGCACAGTAGGTTAATCCTCTGCCTGTGGCACCGGCATCCCATTTGGGCACCAGTTCTGGTACCGGTTGCTCCTCTTCCGATCCAGCTCTCTGCTGTGGCCTAGGAAAGCGGTGGAAGATGGCTCAAGTCTTTGGGCCCCTGCACCCACGTGGGAGACCCAGAAGAAGCTCCTGGCTCCTGGCTTTGGATAGGTGCAGCTCTGGCCACTGCGGCCATTTGGGGAGTGAACCAGCAGATGGAAGATCTTTCTCTCTGTCTCTTCCTCTCACTGTCTAACTCTGCCTCTCAAATAAATAAATAAAATCTTTAAAAAAAGAATTTATTTTTACATATGTTCTTGTTTTTAAATAGTTTGACTTAAAGCTGTGGAAACTAGGGTTTCCATGTACCATCCACTCTGCTTCCCCTTATGGAATATCTTTTACAAAATTAAATTCTCCCCATGATAACATCTTGCATAACCATACTATGTTATCAAAGCCAGAAAATTAAATTTCACTAGTTTTTGTTCTTTTTTCTTTCCCCTTGTTTAGTTCTACAAATTTCTATAATGTGTATATATTTGTGTAACAGAACTGTTTCATTACCACAAAACTCCCTCATGTTGCCCCATTATAGTCCTACTCTAACCCTTGTCAACCACTAATATGTTCTCAATTCCTATAGTTTTGTAACTTCAATAGTGTTCTAGAAATTAAGTCACATAATACACAATCTTTAAAAATTCAGATAGAATTCAGACATCACAAATCTCACCCATTTATAGTATATAACTCACTGGTTTTTAGTATGTTCACGAATTTGCACAACTGTTACCACTATCTAATTCCACAATATTACCATTATTCCACATTAAATTGTGTTGACACACTTGTGGAAAACCAATTCATCATGAATATATAAAGTATTTAAGGTTTTCTGTCAAATCTAGCTTGCTGGTTTTTCATTTCCTCCTTTCATTGGATTCATTTATCTTCATTGATTGGGTTTTAAGATCAAAGCATTTATTATAGTTTCCTTTTGTATCTCATGGCTGGCATTGCTCACTTTACGATATTTTATCAACATGTAATGCTGCCATTTTTCCCTGTTGTGATGCTTAATTTTTTTCTACCTATTATAGACAAAGATCATGATATGTACATATTCTGTAGTAAAATAACTCAGATTTATTTAGCTGTTCATATGTTTCAAAACACTGTTATTGACAGCATCTCATTGGATACTCAAAAAACTCTATAAAGGCAGACAGTGTTGGGATTATTATTATCAGTTGAACTCATTGATAGATGTGGAAGCTGAAGTCGAGTGACATAAGAGCCATTAGCAGAACCCAGCTAGAGCCCAGGCCTTGATTTTTGTTCTAAATTCTGTTGGTTGTGTTTGAATTCAATAGCCATTGGCAGTTAGTAAGGGCTTGACAGGAATGATGGAATTATTCTTTTATTCAATGTCATTCATATTTGCCTCCTCCTTTTAATTGTCAAGGCTACTGTCCTACAGAAGACCTTCATCATTTCCTATGTGGAAATTCCTGAATTGGTAACAGCTGCTTAGTGTTCACAATGTCATCTCTTCATCATCCATTCATCCACGTATGGCTACCAAAACAACGTCACTAAAACAATACTGCTGTTATGCTATCTTCCATTCAAAAAGATGTGGAAGATTTCTGTCGTTTCAAAGAATAAACTTCCAATTTTGGGACACATGATATATGAAAGGATGCATTTGATCTAAGAGGAAACAGCTAATCTTTAAAGGGACACTCAACTGCTACTTTCTTGAAACTTTGTGCTACATTGAACTCAGTATTTTACTTTGTTAATTTGGTTCTCTCACAAAATAATCTGGAGACAAGGATTAAATTGCAAATAATCTATGTGAGAGGTGATCCCAAAAAACAGCAGTGGGAGAGTGCAGAAACGAAACAGGGGAGGGAAGGATGTCACTGCAGGGTGTTTAATCAAGACGCTGGTACTAATGGAAACTAGAGTTCAATCTGACTCTGGGAAATTCTGGTTGACAGTATAGACCATGAAACTCAGAGTTACCCACCCAAGGGGTGAGAGGACTGGGGTCTTTCTCCACTAACTCACATCAGTCATTGGTTGAAGCCTTCTCCTGTAGTTCCAGCCTGATCTGTACCTTCAGTTTGGGCATGGATAGATCAGGCTTTAGCAGCCAGAGCACGCCCTCTGGCAAAACATAGGCACTCACAGAATTTTAATTAGTGTGCTTTGAAAAGTAAGAGTCAAGTGGCTATGGGTAGGGCACCAACAGGAGTTATTACACTTAAATTCCTTTATCCCATAGGTCTTGGGCAGTGGCTATAGGAAAACCCTGGGAATTCAAAGATGTTTGAGACCATGTTGGTGTTGAGACCATGTCGGGGAACCCATGCCCTGGAGAAGAGTGGTCATAGCTGTAGATCATAGCTGTAGAATGTGGCCATGCCTGAAGTTGGTATATGGACTGTAGGAAAGGAAAGGAAAACCATCCCTGTTGGCATCATTAAGGACAATTTTCTAGGGAAAGAGCCACTGGTTCTTAATAAGATAAGGGGAAGCAAGCTCTTGCCAGGCTGCTAGAAAGGAGGGGGTGGGGGTGGGGAAATGGGAGACAGGAAGAGCATTGTAGGTGGTGGTGGCATTAGGAAATAGTATATGACAAACTAGATGGAGGTAGATGTCCTGTTCTTGAAATAATTGATATTCTTAAATAATTAGAACTTAAGGAATATGACAGGGAGAGGATATGATGAAAACTAATGTTGGAGGGTATGTTGGAACCAGGTCACAAACAGCCTTCTTTGCCAGTCCTTTAGTATTATACTTTTGAAGTCACATTTTCTTGTAAACAAGTTTACAAGAAAAATTTTAAGAAATTCTAATTTGAGTTGACAGGTGCAAATGATTTCCTTTTATGAAAGAGAAATGAGTAAATGGTAAAGCTAATATTATAGTAGTTAGATGATACATTTAGACTTATTGAGGAAAACTTACATGTTTTCCATAAAAGAACTGTAATGCTTAGAAAAGAATTTTACTTGATAGCTTACCTTGCCTAAGTGAATACTAGAAGTTTCTTTTTATTTTGGTTTCCATGACAATTTGATACCATTGCCTTTAAAATAATGGGCCTCAAACTCCAGCCAGATAATTTCCATGTGTGGATGTTTGCATTGATTTTTAAATTCTTTTAGTTTATTTATTAGTTTACTGTGTCAAAGGGAATCAAATAGCTTTTGGAGATACAGGCAATTTGCCTTGGGAGGCTCTACCACCATTTATTATACTTTTTTTCCAATCCAAAAGCCAATCTAAATTTAAAAAAAAAGCTGTATCCCTTAGAAATGTCTGTTCATCCCTACTTCCTTTGCTGAATTTTTCGACTTGCATTCATCTACTTTTTAAATAAAAGTCAACAGAAGTGCTGTGTTTTTAGAAAAAAAGCCACAAGAAAGCATTTTTACTCTTCACGAGGTTTTATCCATTTTAAGGTGTTATCCAACATAGATACATAACCAGCAGCTCAGAGATGTCAGTGCCTAAGGAAGAGTGCTTTGTTTTTCCACTCACCCACTTGAGAGTTAATTCTGGGTTCTATTAAGACCAATATTCATGCAGCTCAATTCACAATGGCTAAGACCTAGAACCAACCCAAATGCCCATCAACAGTAGACTGGATAAAGAAATTATGGGACATGTACTCTATAGAATACTATACAGCAGTCAAAAACAATGAAACCCAGTCATTTGCAACAAGATGGAGGAGTCTGGAAAACATCATGCTGAGTGAACTAAGCCAGTCCCAAAGGGACAAATATCATATGTTCTCCCTGATTGGTGACAACTAACTGAGCACCAAAGGGGAAACCTGTTGAAGTGAAATGGACACTATGAGAAACAGTGACTTGATCAGCTCTTGTCCTGACTGTTGATGTACAATGTAGTACTTTATCCATGTTAGTATTTTTTTTTGTTCTAGTACTATTGGTTGAACTCTGTAATTAACACACAATTATTCTTAGGTGTTCAAATTTTAACTGAAAAGTGATCCCTGTTAGGAATTGGGAAAACATTATGCTGAGTGAAATAAGCCAGTCCCAAAGGACAAATATCATATGTTCTCCCTGATCAGTGACAACTAACCGAGCACCAAAAAGGAAACCTGTTAAAGTGAAATGAACACTATGAGAAACGGTGACTTGATCAGCCCTCGCCCTGACTGTTGATGAACAACTTAATATGTTATCCCTCTTAGTATTTTTTATGTTTGTTCTACTTAATACTTTTGGTTGAATACTGTAATCAATACACAGTTATTCTTAAGTGTTGAAACTTAACTGAAAAGTGATTGCAGGTAAATATAAGAGTGGGAATAAGAGAAGGAAGAGATGTGCAATTTGGGACATGCTCAAGCTGACTTGCCCCAAATGGTAGAGTTAGAAACATACCAGGGGATTCCAATTCAATCCCATCAAGGTGGCATGTACCAATGCCATCTCACTAGTCCCAGTGATCAATTTCTGTTCACAATTGATCATAATGATAGGACTAAGAGCCAAAGGAATCACATAAACAAGAATAGTGTCTGCAAATATTAGCTGATAGAATCAAAAAGGGAGAGAATGGTCCAACATGGGAAGTGAGATACTCAGCAGACCCATAGAATGGCAGATGTCCTAAACAACACTCTGGCCTCAGAATCAGCCCTTAAGGCATGCGGATCTGGCTGAAAAGCCCATGAGAGTATTTCAGGCATGGAAAGCCAAGACACTCTGGCAAAAAATAAAATGACCTAAATGAAAGATCTCTGTGAGTGAGATCCCAGTGGAAAGAACAGGTCTTCAAAGAAGGAGGTACCTTTCTCTGAAGGGAGGAGAGAACTTCCATTCTGACTACGACCTTGCCTAAATATGATCAGAGTCGGTGAACTCAAAAGGCTTCCATAGCCTTGGAAACTCATGACTGGAGCCTAGGGTGATTACTGATGCCATAAACAAGAGTGCCAATTTGTTAAGTCAACAACAGGAGTCCCTGTGCACTTACTCCTCATGTAGGATCTCTGTCCTTAATGTGCTGTACAGTGCAATTTAATGCTATAACTAGTACTCAAACAGTATTTTTCACTTTGTGTTTCTATGTGGGTTCAAATTGTTGAAATCTTTACTTAATATATGCTAAACTGATCTTCTGTATATAAAGAGAATTGAAAATGAATCTTGATGTGAATGGAAGGGGAGAGAGAGCGGGAAAGGGGAGGGTTGCGGGTGGGAGGGAAGCTATGGGCGGGAAGCCATTGTACTCCACAAGCTGTACTTTGGAAATTTATATTCATTAAATAGAAGTTAAAAAAAAGACCAATATTCATATGAAATGCAGTTGTTTGGGTTATTCTCATCTATGTCAGTAATGAGATTATTACTGTTTTTTAGTTAAAAAATTATATTTTTTGAGCAATGTCTAGTTTTTCCACTGTGGAGGTTGTACATCTGTCAGTTGCTCTTATTTTGAGGAATGTATTATGGCCTTGGGATGGGGCTGACATGAGCAGAGGAGTGCTGTTTCGCTTCTTGGTTCTGTACTTAAGTAAACCAGCTACTTTGTTCTTTCCCTTGTCCCGAAGGATATCTTGGTCATAAATTAATGTGATTCATTTTCAGTAAGAGACTGGAAGATAGCCTTGGGCTTAACAATGTCAAAGCATGTGATGAGCAAAGAATACAAATCCTGAGAAAAATAGATTTAGGAGACCATTTTGGGCTTGATTGGTAAAAATTGACAAGCCCCTCTTCTGGAGATTGGCTTTGAAACATCAGTGAAAAATGAAAAGCAAGAGGGAGAAAACTACTTAGCCAAACCTAGAAAGGACTTTAGTAAATTTGAAATGCTTACATGTAATCAAATGCCACCTGAGACTTTCTGAAACATCTTTTATGGGTCAGTTACCCAGAAGGTATTTGTGTATTGGATCAGATCCTTCTGCAGATGCTTGTAATCTTTTTAGCTGTTCCCTTTTATGTAGCCTGAGTTCCTACTCGGAAACACATTTGGGAGAACATGATACTAAGACAGGTCAACAGTTTCAGTGAGGAAATGCTTTTGAAATGAGGGTACATGGTGTGCCGCTGATGAAATAGGAACTCCCGTCCTTGTTCTCCAATGTCTAAGCCTGTGCTACTTCATTGCTCTGCTCTGTGCAGAGATTAGGAAAGGGACTGTGAAAGGCACCTGGTTGTTCCCTAAATCCATTCTCTCCATTCTCCCAGGGCACTAAAAGCTCCATTCTCAGCTTCATTTTGAATTAGGTGTGTTCATGCAGCCAAATTCTCCTCAATGCCATTTGATAATGTTCAGCTTCCAACTCCTTTGATCAGTCACAGTTCCTGCCAACTGGAATGCCAGTCTTTCCTGTGACCTTGCTCTGTTCAGGGAGATAGGAACTACGCCTTAAGAGTTATGGAGGGCCGGCGCCGCAGCTCACTAGGCTAATCCTCCGCCTTGCGGCGCCGGCACACTGGGTTCTAGTCCCGGTCGGGGCGTCGGATTCTGTCCCAGTTGCCCCTCTTCCAGGCCAGCTCTCTGCTGTGGCCAGGGAGTGCAGTGGAGGATGGCCCAGGTGCTTGGGCCCTGCACCCCATGGGAGACCAGGAAAAGCACCTGGCTCCTGGCTCCTGCCATCGGATCAGCGCGGTGCGCCGGCCGCAGCGCGCCGGCCGCGGCGGCCATTGGAGGGTGAACCAACGGCAAAGGAAGACCTTTCTCTCTGTCTCTCTCTCTCACTGTCCACTCTGCCTGTCAGAAAATTAAAAATAAATAAATAAATAAATAAATAAATAAGAGTCGTGGAGTCACAGATGGAGGGAGAATGTCCTGAATGACCTCTTAAAGTGTCGAATCATTCCCAGGATAAGGACTGACCTCCTTTCCAACAGCGTGGCCTGTGGGAGTTCTAGGATAATTAAAAAGAAAAGGGATAAGTTACATGGGAAGGTTGCTACCCTAACACAACCAATAAGACCCACTTAATAATTCAGTCCTGTCCCCAGGGTATAAGTCCTTTATGGAGATTTACAGAATGCTCAAGAATCTCCCCAAGCAGCCTAGTCTTAGATAACTTCTTTTTAAGAAAAGAAAAAGATTTATTTTATTTATTTGAAAGACAGAGTTATAGGGAGAAAGAGAGAGAGAGAGAGAGAGGTCTTCCATCCGCTGGTTCACTCCCCCAAATGGCCACAACGGGCCACAGCTGAGCCGATCAGAAGCCAGGAGCCAGGAGATTCTTCCGGGTCTCCCACATGGATGCTGGGGCCCAAGGACTGGAGCCATCCTCTGCTGCTTTCCTAGGCCTTAGTAGAGAGCTGGATGGAAAGTGGAGCAGGTGGAACTCCAAGTAGCACCCATATGGGATGCTGGCACTGCAGGCAGGGGCTTTAACCCTCTGTGCCACAGTGTTGGCCCCTAGACAACTTCTTCCACAATGTATAAGAGAAGGGTGGCTCACTAGGCTAATCCTCTGCCTGTGGCGTGGGCACCCCAGGTTCTAGTCCTGGTTGGGGCACCAGATTCTGTCCCGGTTGCCCCTCTTCCAGGCCAGCTCTCTGCTGTGGCCAGGGAGTGCAGTGGAGGATGGCCCAGGTACTTGGGCCCTGCACCCGTGTGGGAGACCAGGAGGAAGCACCTGGCTCCTGCCTTCAGATCGGTGTAACGCAGCAGCCACTGGGGGGTGAACCAACGGAAGGATGACCCTTCTCTCTGTCTCTCTCTCTCACTGCCCACCCTGCCTGTCAAAAAAAAAAAAAAAAAGAGTAGAGTGGGAGAAACACTGTGATAATCAGCCTGATGCTGCAAATCGTGAGTCAGCTTGTCTCCCATCTTCCCTGCCTGTGTTCTTGCCCCTGATAACCACTATTCTACTTTATGTTTCTATGACTTTAATTACTTTAGATACCTAATGTAAGTGGATCCATGTAGTATTTGTCTTTTTGTGATTGGCTTATTTCACTTGACATAATGGCCTCAATATTTAGCCTTGTTGTAGCATGTGATAGGATTTACTTCTTTTTAAAGGCTTAATAATACTCACTTGTATGTGTACATGACATTTTCTTTTATCTGCCTATCCTCTGACACACGTTTAGGTTGCTTCCACCTCTTAGCTATTGTGAATAGTGCTGCAATGAACACAGGTGTATGAATATTTCTTCAAATCCTACTGTTAATTCTTTTGGATATATACTTAGAAGTGCGATTTCTAGATCATATGGAAGTTCTATTTTAAAATTTTTGTTTTTCATAGCAGCTACACTGTTTTACAATTCCACCAACAGTAT
Source organism: Oryctolagus cuniculus (assembly GCF_051225735.1). Classification (NCBI taxonomy): domain Eukaryota; kingdom Metazoa; phylum Chordata; class Mammalia; order Lagomorpha; family Leporidae; genus Oryctolagus; species Oryctolagus cuniculus. The sequence goes on along the minus strand of NC_142888.1, from coordinate 2,270,817 downwards.
GCAACACCTATGTAAGTGTTTCAGTCTCTCCACATCCTTGCCAGCACTTATTATTCTCTGTTTATTTTAATGGTGGCCTTCCTAATGAGTGTGAGGTGATGTCTCATTGTGGTTTTGATTTGCATTTTTCCTGATAATTTGTGATGCTGAATGTTTTTTCATATGCTTCTTGAAAATTTGCATGTTTTCTTTGAATAAATGTCTATTCAAGTACTTTGTCCATTAAATTTTTTTGTTGTTGAATTGTAGGAGTACCTTAATAGATTCTGAATACTAATCCCTTATCCTATATACAGTTTGCAAATATTTTCACTCTTTCCATAGTTTGCCTTTTACTCTATGGATTGTTTCCTGCACAGAAGTTTTAAAGTTTGATGTGGTCCAATTTGTCTGTTTTATTTTATTTCCTGTGCTTTTGGTGTCATATCCAAGAATCATAACCTGTTCTAATATCATAAAGATTTCCATCTATGTTTTCTTCTAGGAGTTTTATAGTTAGGAGTTTTATTTTTAGATCTTTAATCAGTTTGAGTTAGCTTGTGAATATCCAATTTTCCCAGCAGTGTTTGTTGAAGAGATTATTATTTTCCCTTGTCCAGCCTTTTCATCATTGTTGAAGATCATTTGATCATACATGTGAGAGTTTGTTCTAGGCTTTCTATTCTGTACCATTGGTTTATATATCTGACTTTATGCCAGAACTATACCGTTTAGTTGCTGTAGCTTTATGATGTGTTTTGAAATTAGGAAATGTGAAACCTTGCTTTGTTCTTCCTTCTTAAAATTATTATAGCTATCAGGGTCCTTTGTGATTACATTTGACTTTTAGCTTTTTTTTTTTGCTATTTATGCAAAAAATACCATTGGGATTTTAAAAATTATTTCTTTGAGGAGGGGAGAGAGAGGAGCGAGAGCGAGAGAGAGGAGAGAAAGAGAACAAACACACTCCCATCTGTTGGTTCAGGCCCTGTGTCCTTTGTTTTTTTTCCTGGCTCTGCCACTCCTGCCCAGGCCCCTCCTGTCTCTTGAGAATCAGTCCTAAATTCCCTAGGATAGAGAAGAGGGGGCCAGGACAGATAGCTGAGCTCACCACTAAGCACTCTGGTCAGCCAATAGAAGGCATCTGTCCCACTCCACTCAATCCACTTGTCTTGAGCCAAGGGCTGAGAGCAGAGCACGGAGAGGCAATGGCTGTCTCCACTTCAGCTTTCCCCTCCACATTGAGGCCTTTTCCCACCTTGGGGAGGGAGAGGGTCCCGCTCTCCTCTTTTTCTCTCCTGTACCTTTAACCTCCCAACCCCCCACCCTGGCACTGGTTCATCCAGGGCCGCCTGCCTGGAAATTCTTGTCCAACTTCCTCCTGCCAATTGCAGCAAAGATCCCCAGTAAGTAGCAGGGCTCCAAGGCTGTGTTGTTGGGCAGTATCTTAGGGCGGACATGAAATCCTTCAGGCTCATGGGCATTGGTGGTGTGCTGGAGCTGGCTTGTCCTGGCTCAGAAGAGCCAATGATTGAATTTTAAGGAATTTTGTTGCAGGCCAGTTGTGAAATACAACTGTTATGAAAAATTAAACATTGTAAAAATTTTAATTACATAAAAAACAAAGATAATAAGTATTTGAAACTTCAGCAAGACACAGGTGCTCAGTGCTGTTTGTGGACACACTAAATGATATCTTAACTGCTGCGCTAAGTAAATGCCCACTGCTGGAACAATTTCTGTAGCATTTGATTAGCAATTTCTTGAGAGTTTCAGAGAACTTAGCAGTAAAGCTCTCTGACCCAAGAACCTTTTATCTCAAGGTCATAGTTTTCATAACTTTTTCTATGTCTTCATCATTGGTATACTACCACATTTTCTTAATTCAGATAATTTATGTTTTTTTTTGTCAGAAAAACATACATTTTACTGAAGTTTAGAATTTTACTAATATGAAACTGTACAACGTGGTCTCATAAATCGTTTTTCATTGATTTTATTTTCTATAATTGTTTTTCAAGTATTTAGGATTGGATTTATTAATTTATCGGCTTTTCTTAGCTCTCTTATAATACATTTATTTTATACTTATGAAAGTGCCACCTTAAAAGAAATTAAGATTAGTTGCAGAGCTCATTTTGACACTCACTGGGGACAATGCTCTCAGCGGTGCCCGTTGCTGGCTATCCTGTTGCTTTTTACTTTAATTACTCTAGGTCCTTTAAAAATTAGTAACAGGAACACCACAACCGTAACACTTTTCTTTTGATCTTGACTCTTTTCTTTACTGTTCACACTTATCAAATGAGGAAACTGTTGCTGAGAGAATTTGATCACTTTTCTGGGTGGGTGGATTTACAAACCCGAGCTTACCTATTCTTATAACAAAATTTTTATTTTGGAGTAAAATTTTGTATTTATGGAAAAGTGGCAAAGATAAGGCAGGATCTTCCTAAAAACCTTTCACCCAGTTTCCCCTAATGTTAACATATTACATGACTAGGAGATATTTGTCATATTTGTAATATTGGTATATCACCATTAACCAGACTCTAGTCTTTATTTGGACTTTGTTAGCTGAGTTTAATACAGTTCTCTTTTCTTGGGAGGAGAGTTACTGAAGTGAAGAGATACAGAAGGGAAGCAGTAAAATCAGAGCAGAGGAATGCATACAGTTGGTACAAAGCATTTCAATTAATCTGGTTTGTGTTCCATATTATTAACTGCTACTCAAATTTTTTTAAGTGAAAAAATCTTCCTTAATGGAAACCCAAGATGTTGGTGTAGGAAAAGGCTCTTGAAATCAGTTGATCCAAGGTTGCACAGTCAACAATCTGGGGTAAGATGGCAGTAGAATCTAGACTTACAACTCCAAATCCCTTTACTTTCCTCTAAGATATAAGCCACTCAAAGGGCCGTAGTACCACACAGTTTTTCTGCTTAGTAGAACAGACCAATTATATTCACAGTGCAGTGGAAATTCTCTGAAATCTAATGGTAGATGACAGTGAATGATAGCAGGGATCCAGAGTAGATGGTACCCCATGCCTCTGAAAGTTAGTTATTACTTTGTTCTCTTTGAACAAAGAGGATATTCCAGTTATCATCCTACCTTTCTAGAAATTGTTTTCAGTAGAAAGAACAATAGCAATATAATAGGAATAAAAGAAATATGCACCTTCACTTTTTGTTTTTCTAAGAGAATGCAAAATGGCAGGCAAATTATATTTTGTTTATGTGGCAGTACTTGCAAGTTTCACATTATTGCATGCATTACCAATTAATGCATAGTAATTATTGGCCAACAGATGACTTATACCTAAGAATACTTAGGGAATTAATAACCAAACTGGAAAATTACGCAAGCTTTAAATATTTTTTAAAAATTTATTTGACAGGTAGAATTATAGACCGTGAGAGAGAGAGAGAGACAGAGAGAAAGGTCTTCCTTCCGTTGGTTCACTACCCAAATGGCCGCTATGGCCGGTGCTGCGCCGATCCAAAGCCAGGAGCCAGGTGATTCTTCCTGGTCTCCCATGCGGGTGCAGGGCCCAAGGACTTGGGCCATCCTCCACTGCACTCCCGGGCCACAGCAGAGAGCTGGACTGGAAGAGGGGCAACCGGGACCAGAACCTGGCACCCATATGGGATGCTGGCGCCGCAGGTGGAGGATTAACCAAGTGAGCCATGGCACTGACCCCCTAAATATTTATTTATTTAATTTATTTGAAAGAGAGAGAGCAAGAGAGCAAGCTTGATCTTCTGTCCTCTGTTTCACCAGCCCAGTGCCTGTAATGGTTGGAGCTAGGCCAGGCTGAAACCAGGAGCTGGGAGCTCAATCCAGTTCTCCCATGTGTATGCTAGAGCACCAACTGATCACTCGCTGCTTCCCAGAGTCTGCATTGGCAGGAAGCTGGAATCAAGGTGCAGCCGGGACTGGACCCAGGCCCTCCATTATGGGATGCAGGATCCCAACTGGTTTCTTTACTGCTGTACCAAATGCCTTCCCCCAATTACACTAATTTTAAATCATGACATTCAATTGACCATAATTTCAGCACTTAAATATTCTGCCTCATTTGAATTATGTTTTCTGGAATATATCTTACATCTCATTCTCTCATTCTTGTAACTATAATCCTCCTCTAGGCCCTTATTATCCCTTCCTCAGCATATGCAAAGGCCTTGCTTCCAGAGTAACCTCCAGACTGGGAGAAGATTGTATGTGGAAAGGGAGCTTCAGACCTAGGAGTTGAGGGGAGGCATCATTCTGATAGGCTTCCAATAGACACTTAGGAACTTTGATGCAGCTCTAGAGGCTCGAGATGACCAACGGGTCAGTATTGCATGAGGTCAAGTGGTCAAGTGTTTGAGCAGCTGAATGGAAATAAAGCAAAGTCATCTGACCCCTAGCAATTATTTGTCAATGCTACCATTGTTCTCTCAGTGTCTCAGATGCTAAATTTTGGATCTCCTTTTTCATTAATGTACTTTTATACTGATCTTCTTTTTTAAAATTTATTTATTTGGGAAGGAGAGAGGGAGAGAAGAGAGGGAGGGATGAATGGAGGGAGAGAGAGAGATGAAGAGAGAGAGAGAGAGAGAGAGAGAGAGAGAGAAAGTTAGTTTCCATCTGCTGGCTTACTCCTCAAATGTTGGCAATGGCTGGGGCTGGCCAAAGCTGAAGCTGGGAGCTAGGAACTCAATCCAGGTTTTTGATGAGGAGGGCAGGGACACAAGTACTTGAGCCATCATTGCTGCCTCTCATGTCAGGAAGCTGGAGTCAGGAGCCAGAAAAGGACATTGAACCTGGGTACTCTGATATGGGACACGGATGTCTTAACTGCTAGGTCACTCACTCACCCCCAATCCTCCTCCTAGGCCTTGTCAGTCACTGCAGCAGATGCTATTGGTGTCTTGCCCATATTCTCTTGCATTCACCTTTATAAACTGATGGCTATTCACTGTAAAGAGCTGGAGTTCTGCCTCAGACTTTATTTTCTGTCCATAGAGGATTCTCTGCCCATATACATGGTAAGAAGGAAGTGTCTGGGAAGCAGTTCTGCACCAATGAAGGACAGGGACTTGGTGAATTAATACTGCAGCCTCCTTGCCCCTCTTTTGTGATAACTTTGGTATATATTCTACACTCTTGTTGTTTCAAATATAGTTTGTGGATCAACCTACTGAATCAGCATCTGCATTTTAATAAGACACCAGGGAATTTACAGTCACCCTGAAGTTTGAGAAGTGCTATTCTCCTCAGTCTCCCAGAGTTTACCAGTGGGACTGGGTTCCAGTTGTCCACCTTGGAAACTGGCTCAGTTTAAAACTATATATTTATTTGAGGGAATCCTCCCAAATTCTTTCTATGATGTCAGCATCACTTAATTCCTAAACCAGAAAACATAAAGCAGAGAAAGAAAACAAAACAAACAAACAAAAAATAAATATGTAGACCAATATCCCTGATGAACATAGATACAAACATTCTCAACAAAACACTAGCTTATCAAATTCAGCAACACATCAGAAAAATCATTTCCCTGGACCAATTGGGATTTATTCATGGTATGCAGATGTGTTTCAACATTCACAGATCAATCAATGTGATGCATCATATAACAAACTGAAGAATAAAAACCACATGATAATTTCAATGATGCAGAGAAAACACTTGGTAAAATGCAACATCCTTTTATGATGAAATCCTTAAGCAATTTGGGTATAGAAGGAACATTCCTCAATACAATCAAGGCAATTTATGACAAATGCATAGCCAGCATCTTACTGAATGGGAAAAAGTTGGAAGCATTCCCATTAAGATCTGGAACTAGACAAAGATGCCCACTTTCAACATTGCTATTCAATATAGTCATGGAAGTTTTAGCCAGAGCCATTAAGCAAGAAAAAGAAATCAAAGTGATATAAATTGGGAAGGAGGAAGTCAAATTATCCTTATGTGCAGATGACATGATTCTATATATAGGGGAACCAAAAGACTCCACTAAGAGACTATTGGAACTTATAAGAGTTTGGTAAAGTGGCAGGATATAAAATTAGCAACACAAATTGATAGTCTTTGTATACACAGAAAATTCCATGACTGAGAAAGAACTTCTAAGATCAATCCCATTCATAATAGATATAGAAAAAATTAAATACCTTGGAATACATTTAACCAGGGAGGTGAAAGATCGCTATGTTAAAAATTATAAAACATTAAAAAAAAGAAATAGAAGAAGATACCAAAAAAATGGAGAAAGCTTCCATGTTTATGGATTGGAAGAATTAATATCATTAAAATATCCATACTACTGAAAGCAATTTTCAGATTCAATGCAATTCCACTCAGAATAACAAAGACATTCTCAGATATAGAAAAATGATGTTAAAATTCATATGGAAACACAAGAGACCACAAATAGCTAAAGCAATCTTAAATAACAAAACAAAGCCAGAGACATCACAATACCAGATTTCAAGAATTCTATAGGGCAGTTATAATCAAAACAGCTTGGTACTGGCACAAAAATAGACTTATATACCAATGGAACAGAACAGAAATTTCATAAATCAGTCCACACATCTATAACCAACTACTCTGTGACAAAAGAGCTAAACACAATCCCTGGAGCAAGGACAGTCTCTTCAAAAAGTAGTACTGGGAAAATTGGATTTCCATGTGCAGAAGTATGAAATAAGACCCCTACCTTAAAACTCATACAAAATCAACTCATAATAGATCAAGGATCTGTGTCTACAATCTGATATCATCAAATTACTAGAAGATAACATTGGGAAAATTGTGCAAGACATTGGCATAGGCAAATACTTCTTTGAAAAGACCCCGAAACACAGGCAATCAAAGCAAAAAAATAGACAAATGGGATTACACCAAGCTTAGAAGCTTCTGTACTGTAAAAGAAATATCCATCAAAGTGAGGAGGCAATCGACAGACTGGGAGAAAATATTTGCACACTATAAAAGTGATAAAGTATTAATATTCAGAATCTATAAAGAGCTCAAGAAACTCAACAATGACAAAACAAACAATCCAGATAAGAAATGGCAAAGTACTTGAACAGATATTTTTCAAAAGAGGAAAATCTTTTTTAAAAATTTTATTTAAGGTATACAAATTTCATGTATTTGCTATATAGATTCAAGAACATAGTGATACTTTCTACCTAACCCTCCCTCATACCCAAGGCCCCACCTCCCCTTTTTCCTCCTCCCTCTCCTTTTGCCATTCTTATTTGTTTTTTACAAAGATCTATTTTCAGTTTACTGTATACTCATAAGATTAACCCTACACTAAGTAAAGAATTCAACAAATAGTATGAAGAAAGAAAAAACACTGTTGCTCAACAGTTGAGACAAGGACTGTTAAAAATCATCATATCTCAAAGTGTTGATTCCACTCCTATAGATTACCTTTTAGGTACTCTATTAGTTACCACAAATCAGGGAGAACATATGGTATTTGTCTTTTTGGGACTGGCTTATTTCACTAAGTATAATGGCTTACTGTTGCATCCATTCTGTTGCAAATGACAGGATTTCATTTCTTTTTACCACTGTGTAGATTTCCATACTGTATGTATACCTTAATTTCTTTACACAATCATCCATTGATGGACATCTGGATTGAGTCCATATCTTCGCTATTGTGAATTGAGCTGCAAGAAACATGGGGGTACAGATAACTTTCATATGCTGATTTCTTTTCATTTGAGTAAATTCTCAAAAGCGAGATGGCTGAGTCATATGATAGGTCTATAATGAGATTTCTGAGGTATCTCCATGCTGTCTTTCACAGTGGCCTTACCAGTTTACATTCCCACCAACAGTAGATTAAGGTACCTTTCCCCCCACATCCTTGCCAGCATTTGTTGTTTGTTTGTTTATGTATGGGAGCCATTCTCTTTTTTAAGATTTATTTTGTTTATTTGAAAGAGTTACAGAGAGAGGTAGAGACAGAGAGAGAGGTCTTCCATCCGCTGGCTCACTCCTCAGATGACCGCAATGGCCAGAGATGTGCCGATCTGAAGCCAGGAGCCAGGAGCTTCTTCCAGGTCTCCCACATGAGTGCAGGGGCTCAAAGACTTGAGCCATCTTCTACTGCTTTCCCAGGCAACAGCAGAGAGTTGGAGTGGAAGAGGAGCAGCCAAGACTAGAACCGGCACCCATATGGGATGCCAGTGCTTCAGGCCAGAGCTTTAACCTGCTTTGCCACAGTGCCAGCCCCTGGGAGCCATTCTAACTGAAGTGAGGTGAAACCTCATTGTGGTTCTGATTTGAATTTCCCTGATGGCTAGTGATCCTGAGCATTTTTTCATGTCTGTTGGCCATATGGATTTCCTCTTTTGAAAAATGCCTATTCAAGTCTTTTGCCCATTTCTCAACTGGATTGTTTGTTATGTTGTTGTTGAGTTTCTTGAGTGCTATAGATTCTGGATATTAATCTTTTATCAGTTGCAGAGTTTGCAAATAATTTATCCCATTCCATCGGTTGCCTCTTCATTTTGCTGATTGTTTCTTTTGCAGTATAGAAACTTCTCAGCTTGATGCGATCCAATTTGTCAATTTTGACTTTGATTGCCTGTGCTGACTTCCAAGAAGTCTTTGCCTATGCCAATGTCTTGCAGAGCTTCCCCAATGTTCTCTAGTAATTTGAGGTATTAGGTCATAGATTTAGGCAAAAGAAGAAATTCAGATGTCCAACAGACACATGAAAAAGTGCTCAGGATTCCTAGCCATCAGGGAAATGCAAATCAAAACCACAGTTAGGTTTTACCTCACCCCAGTTATAATGGCTCTCATACTGAAATCAACAAACAATAAATGCTTGTGAGGATATGGGGGAAAAGGTACCCTAATCCACTGTTGGTGGGAATGTAAATAGCACGGTCATTGTGGAAGAAACTGAAGATAACTCAGAAAGCTGATAATAGCTATAACGTATGACCCAGCTATCCCACTCTTGGGAATTTACCCCAAAGGAAATGAAATCAGCATATGCTGCTTCGGCTCCCTGCTATGGCCTGGGAAAGCAGTAAAAGACGGCCCAAGTCCTTGGGCCCCTGCACCTGCGTGGGAGACCTGGAAGAGGCTCCTGGCTCCTAGCTTTGGATTGGCTCAGCTTTGGCCATTGCTTCCAATTGGGGAGTGAATCAGTGGATGGAAGACCTCTCTCTCTCTCTGCCTCTCCCTCTCCCTCTGTGTAACTCTTTCAAATAAATAAATAAATCTTTTTACAAAAAAATTAAGAGAGTGAATAGGAGAGGAAGGAAGAGGGTGGGAGGGAGCATAGGACGGGAAGTATCCTTGTGTTCGTAAATCTGTATACATGAAACTGTATACATTAAAGAAAATTTCAAAAATTAAGGAAAAGAAAGCTAAGAAAAAGAAATAAACTTTCTTAGATCCTTCTTGTAAAAAAAACTATTTGAGAAGCAAGGAGACAGACATAGACAAAGGGAGAGATCTTCCATCTACTGATTTACTCCCCAAATGCCCAAAATGAATGGAGCTGTGCCAGGCAAAGCTAATAGCCAGAAACTCAGTCCAGGTTCCCAGGCAGGAGGTGGTAACTCAATCACTTGCTATCACTGCTGCCTCCTTGGATCTGCATTAGCTGGATTCTGGAATCAGTATCCAGAGCTGGGGGTTGAATCCAGGTACTCTGATATGGGATATGGCATTCTGATTGGCTGGCCAAATGCCTGCTCCAGTATTTCATATTTTAAACTTCAGAATTGGTAAAATTACCATATAAAGAGTCATCAAAAATTCATGGGAAATATGTACTATGTATAACTATGCATGGATTTGAAAATCTTCCAGTGTCTTATCAGATCAAATACCTGATGCACCTGGCTCAGTTAACACTGTACTCATCTCCTCCTCTCTTCTCTCTCACTTCCTCTGGTAGGCAGTTTGGATAATGACCCCGGAAATGTGTACATTTTAATCTCTGGAACCCATGTTTATTAGATTATATGACAAAATGACTTTGAAGACTTGATTATGTTGAGAACATCGAAATTTTAAACCAGTTGTGTGGGGATTTGTCACAGCAGCAATATAAAACTAAAATACTTCTTCACTCCCTTACTGGGTTTTATCTCTTAGAAAACTGGGTGTGTTCAAACTGTCTTTTCAAGGTTTTCTTCCTGGGGTCATCCACGTTATGATGCTTACTGCCTTTGCTCTACTCTCCATTTCCTTTTTATCACCCCAGTCTAAACCCACATTGTCTTTTCCTGGACTGTTCCTGGCCATTAGCAGGGAGTTGGATCAGAAGTGGAGTGTCGCTCCCCCTCTTCGTGGAGGAACGACACAGGACCCTGCGCTGTTCTTTCGTCTGCTCGGCCCTCCCCGGGTTTGCTGCTGGTTCTTCCCGGGTTGGCTACTATCCCTTCCACCTCCGTGGAAGGGCAGTTCCCCCTGGCCGCATTCCCCACTTCCGCAGGGGAGCGGCACACCGCCGGCCGGCTCTCTGGGGGGCTGCACAGGTGTTCCTTCAGATGTTCCCCCTAGATGTTCCTGGTGCATGCCGTCTCTCTCCTCCTTTATAGTCCTCCTCCGCCAATCCTAACTCGGCTGCCCACACGCCGAGTACGCTGCTCTCCAATCAGGAGCAGGTCCTACAGTTTATTGGTTGAACTGGAGGCAGCTGTGCGGAAGCTGTTTACTTCTCTCCCAGCGCCATATTGTGGGAGAGCAGATGCATAGAATAAGTCTTAATTCCAGTAACTTAGTCTAGTCCGAGCTGCTCCCCACAGAGGAGAGCAGATGCATAGAATAAGTCTTAATTCCAGTAACTTAGTCTAGTCCGAGCTGCTCCCCACAGTGGAGCAGCTGGGACTAGGGGCCGGTGCTGTGGCTCACTTGGTTAATCCTCCGCCTGCGGTGTTGGCATCCCATATGGGCACCAGGTTCTAGTCCCAGTTGCTCCTCTTCCAGTCAGCTCTCTGCTGTGGCCCGTGAGTGCATTGGAAGATGGCCTAGGTGTTTGGGCTCCTGCACCCGCATGGGAGACCAGGGAGGAGCACCTGGCTCCTGGTTTCAGATCGGCGCAGCGCTGGCTGTGGCGGCCATTTGGGGAGTGAACCAACGGAAGGAAGACCTTTCTCTCTGTCTCTCTCTCTTGCTGTCGATAGCTCTACCTGTCAAATTAAAAAAAAATGGAGGAGCTGAGATTCAAACCAGCACCCATATGGTATGCTAGTGTCACAGATAGTGGGTTTACCTGCTATGCCACAACACCAGCCTGAAAGGAGATTGATGTTCAAATAAAATTAAATTACTCCTGTAATTTCAAGGTGATTTGACATCTGTTAATTTCATTTGAACAAAACTCTTCTTCTGTACTTTCATAACCATGATTTTGAGGAATTTTAAGACTTTTAATTATCAAGAGAATTTATTATTGCATATTTATTATGGCAGGGAAGTGAATATCTATTGCATTAATTGGGAATCACTTACAGAGAGAATCAGTTATAGCTGGCTTAAGTGGAAAGGACTAATAAAGGGTATTAAGTGGCGATATCATTAGATGGGCTGAATAACCTTTCCAAGCAAATCACAAAATCGGGCCTCCAGGGACATTACTCCTACCACAATCTGAAAGCTGCTCTTTGAGCGAGCCACTGCCAGTAAACGTTGGCTCAGGAACCACACTGCCTCTGCTGTAATAGGGAAGCCACCTCTGCTACATTCAGGAAGCTACAGCCTCAGCTGCTGGCATTGGAACCAGGCTGCCTTGGCTGAGATTTGCGTCCACAAAAGTGGGTTTCTCATGTCTAACCTCTCTTCCTACATAACTTGCTTCCAAATTTGAGTATTAGATGAGTGCATCTGTTGTGCAGAATCTAGATCTCATCTACAATTCTAGCTGTAAAGGAGTTTGGAAAATAGAGCTTGCTGCTTTCACGGCCCTGTAATTCAGGAATCTACACAGGGGGTTTGGAACAGAGTTGAGCAAGCCAGTCCAGAAAATCCACTATAACTGTGCTAGCAACAATATTGGAAAAAGAAGAAGAAAAACATGATCTGCTCTGTATTCTTTGGAGCAGAAAACTGCTTAGCTGCAACAGCCCATCCCTGTTTATTGAGATCAATACTATATTATTGCTGTACTTTCTGTTTACCAATATTGGTTCTCATTTGCTTATGCTAACGTTTTGGTAAGCTTTTGTGAGTTCATTTTTAAAATTTATATAAGCAGACTCAGATCAAAACTTTGTTTGCTTTCCATGTGCCAACCACTGTGTTTTGGAGCCCAGGAATGTTGGATAATAGTTTTTGGCTTATGATCTTGAACCTTCATTCCAAAACTAGAGGAAAAAGTTTTTGAAATACTGTAGAAATGACTTTGTTACATTAAATCCTAGGGCTGTACAATGTTTACTAGTGCTCAACTAGTAATGTTTAGTGGGTTGATGTGGTACTGCATGCTTTGAACAACCAGAATCCATGTTCACAGGAAAGGAGGGTAAGAGATATGTAGTAAAAAGACCTCTTATTGAAGAGGAGAAATTTGGATGAAAACTACCATTACTTTTCCTTTCTCATTCCACAGTGCTTCCTTTGCTAGTCCTGGTTGCATCAGATGCTATGATGGGTGGAAAGGTGAAACACTGCTATTCAGTTGACAGAGTTACTTTGCTTTTGCTCCCCATGGAGAACATTGAGGGTAACTGATAAAATTAGCTCATGAAGATCCCATTTTTATTTATTTTTAAAGGGTTATTTATTTATTTGAAAGTCAGAGTTACACACACACACACAAACACACACACACACACACACACAGAAGCAGAGAGAAAGAGAGAGGTCTTCCATTCTCTGGTTCACTCTCCAGTTGCTGCAACAGCTGGAGCTGCACCAATTCGAAGCCAGGAGCCAGGTGCTTCCTCCTGGTCTCCCATGCGGGTGTAGGGGCCCAAACACTTGGGCCATCTTCCACTGCTTTCCCAGGCCATAACAGAGAGCTGGATCAGAAGTGGAGCAGCCAGGACTTGAACTGGCACCTATATGGGATGCAGACACTGCAGGAGGCGGCCTTACCCACTGTGTCACAGCACCGGCCCATTTTATTTTTTATTTATTTTTTCTTTATTTGAAAGCCACAGTCACAGACAGAGACAGAGAGAGAGAGACAGGGAGAGAGAGAGAGAGAGAGAGAGAGAGAGAGAGAGAGAGAGAGAGAGAGAGAAAATGAATGAGAATTAATCTTCTATCTGCAAGCTCACTTCCCAACTGACTGCAATGGCCAGGGCTGGGCCAGCCTGAAGCCAGGAGCCAAGAACTTCATCTGTGTCTCCCATATGGATGCAGAGGCCCAAGCCCTTGGGCTGTCTTCCACTATTTTCCCAGGTGCACTAGCAGGGAGCTGGATTGGAAGTGGAGCAGCAGGGATTGGAACTGTCAACATCACAGATGGTGGCTTAGCCCACTATGCTACAATGCCGGCCCTGAAGATGGTATCTTATTTATTTATTTACTTATTTATTAAAGATTTATTTATTTACTTGAAAGAGTTACACAGAGAAGGAGAGGCAGAGAGAGAGCGAGAGAGCGAGAGCGAGTGAGCGCGAGAGAGCTCTTCCATCCACTAGTTCACTCCCCAGTTGGCCTCTCATGGAGCTGCGCCAATCAGAAGCCAGGAGCCAGGAGCTCCTTCCAGGTCTCCCATGCAGGTGCAGGGGCCCAAGGACATGGGCCATCTTCTACTGCTTTCACAGGCCATAGCAGAGAGCTGGATCGGATGTGGAGCAACTGGGACTCTAACCGGCGCCCATATGGGATGCCAGCACTGCAGGCCACAGCTTTATGCACTACACCACAGTGCCAGGCACTTATTTTATTTTTAAAAGATGTATATATTTGAAAGTCAGAATTACAGGGAGAAAAGGAAAGAGAGAGAAGATGGAAGGGAGAGAGGGAGAGAGGGAGAGAAGGAGAGAGGGAGAAAGGGAGAGAGAGAGAAAAAAACATCTTCCATTCACTGGTTCACTGAGAGCAACAGCCAGGGCTGGGCCAGGCCAAAGGCAGAATCCAGGAGCTTCATCCAGGTGTTCCACATGAGTGCAGGGGTCCAAGCATTTGAGGCATCCTCTGTTACTGTTCCAGGCACCATTAGCAGAGAGCTGGATTGGAAGTGCCGCAGGTGAGACTTAAACTGGTGCCATGTGGGATGCCAGAGCTGCAGATGGTGGCTTAACCAGCTGTGCTGTAGTGCCAGCCCCAAAGATTGGCTTTTATGTTTTACTCCTGGATTTTCATGCATGGCATCTTCAAAGCTTTTTAGGTCTCAATGAAATACCAAAGAATAACTTTTTGAAGACAGTTTATCCATCAAATCATTTTGAAAATAAATGCTCACTGAAATACAAATTGTGATACAGGGCTCTTTGGATACAGCTCCTGGCTCCTGGTTTCAGATTGGCAGTTTCAGCCGTTGTGGCCAACTGGGGAGTGAACCAGTGGATGGAAGACCTCTTTCTCTGCTTCTCCTTCCCTGTGTAACTCTGACTTTCAAATAAATAAATAAATTTTTAAATAAAATTACATAAAGTGAACAACTTTCATGTATATCATATATTTGGTTTTAAGAGCATAATGGGGGCCAGCGCCATGGCTCACTAGGCTAATCCTCTGCCTTGCGGTGCCGACACACCGGGATCTAGTCCTGGTCAGGGCGCCGGATTCTGTCCTGGTTGCCCCTCTTCCAGGCCAGCTCTCTGCTGTGGCCCGGGAGTGCAGTGGAGGATGACCCAAGTGCTTGGGCCCTATACCTGCATGGGAGACCAGGATAAGTACCTGGCTCCTGTCATCGGATCAGCACGGTGCGCTGGCCACAGCGCGCCGGCCGCGGTGGCCATTGGAGGGTGAACCAATGGCAAAGGAAGACCTTTCTCTCTGTCCCTCTCTCTCACTGTCCACTCTGCCTGTCAAAAAAAAAAAAAGAGCATAATGGTACTTTCTACCCTACCCTCCCTCTCTCCTCTCACCCTCCTTTGGTACCTTGATGATAGGCAAGACAAAGAGTAAGAGGACTGGGTTTGAAAACATGTCTCTTACTAGCCAAAGATGATAAAAGATAAGCTGTTGAAACAAAGGAAGGTCTGGTCAGAGTTGAAGAAGAAATGCATTTGGTATTTATCATCAATTTCTCCATAAAGAATATCTGAAGGAGATTCAGGGCAGGGTGTTTTTACAGGATACAGAGTAGAGTACAGGAACCATTGTCGTGCATTGTCCTTGTCATGGTAGTGATCCCAAAGCCAAGGAGCTTAAACTTGCCACTGTCATCAGGAACTCAGTCGGTCCTTACAAGACCATTCCTGGGAAGCGTGACTTTATGTGTGCTGCCTATCAGTTTAAACCTGAGCTAGGAAGAATTGAAAAGATCAGAAAGTGTTCTCTGTTGCAGAAAGCCATGCTGTCACATTCTCTTCCAGGTACCACTGACCTTTAAGTGAAAAATGTTTTCCTTCAGCCTATGGATGAGAGGTGTTTGTTGAGACTAACTTATGGTCAATCTTATGGTATGAGCTTTGGGTTGAATTGTGTCCCTAAAAGGACATGTTGAAGTCCTAATTCCCAGGATCTGAGAATGTGACCTTATTTGGAAATTGAGTCATTGCACGTAGAATTAGTTGAGATGAGGTTATACTGGAGTAGTGTTAGCCCTTAATCCAAAATGACTGGTGTCCTTACGAGAAGAGGAAAACATACAGAGACACAAACACAAAGGGGAACCCCATGAGATGACAGAGGCAAGGACTGAATGGTATGTGTAAAAGACAAGGCGTGCCAAGGAATCCTGGCAACGAGCAGAAGCTGGAAGAGGCAACGAAGGCTTTTTCCTAGAGTCCTCATGGGACACAGTGGGTTCCTGACATGGTGATTTCAGACTTGTCAATTTCAGACTTGGTGCCTCCAAAACTATGAAAGAATAAATCTCTGTTGTTTTAAGCCATCGAGCTTGTGATCAAAACTTCTACACAAGGCAAATGAAGAGTCAGGCCAGCTCGACGCAAGGTGGTTAAAAGAGTACACATAACATGTAAGCAAATTGATTATTTCAGAAATGTTGGGGAATTAGATAGCCTAGTCAACTGAATTTTCTGAATTGAGCATTAACCAGCTTACTTTCAGTATTTAATTTAGACCAGTAATATTACATATTTTAAAATAACTAATTAAATAAAGAGAGAGAGAGAGAGAGAAATCTTTTGTCTGCTGCTTACTCTTACTTCTGCAAGGTCCAGTGCTGGGCTGAGGCCAAAGTCAGGAGATGGGAACTCAATCCAGATCTCCTGCATAAGTAGCCAGAACTCAATTATTGAAGCTATTACCACTTCCTCCCTATGTCTGGATTCAGGAACAGAGCTGGGTGTTGAACCTAGACACTCTGATGTGAAACATGAGCATCTTAACCGCCTGACCAAATGCCTACTGCAATATTATATATTTTAAACTTCTGAGTTGTTAGCTGTGATTACTACACGAGGGGGTCTACAAATAGTTCACAGAAAACATGTACTATGCAAAAGCTGTGGATTTGAAAATTTTTGTACCAAGATAAACTTTACTTTGTTTTCTTTCAAAGATTTATTTATTTATTTTAAAGGCAGAGTTACAGAGAGAGGTGATGAGACAGACAGACAGACAGACAGACAGACACACACACACACACACACAGAGTGAGTTCTTCCATCTGCTGGTTCACTCCCCAAATTGTCATAATGTCCAGGGTTGTGCCAGGCTGAATCCAGGAGTCAGGAGCCAGGAGCTTCTTCTAGGTCTCCCACATGGGTGCAGGGACTTAAGCACCTGGACCATCTTCTACTGCTTTCCCAGGCTGTTAGCAGACAGCTGGATCAGAAATAGAGCAGCCAGGACTTGAACTGGCACCCTATGAGATGCTATCACAGCAGGCCGTGGCTTAACCCACTGTGCTACAGTGCTCAGCCCCCAAAATAAACTTTAATTAATCTTTTCATTCTATTTTCCTCATACCTTTTGAAGTCCCCTGGTATGTGATCCATAAAATTTGAAACAGTTACTATCTGGCCCTTAAGAAAAAGTTTGCTGAGCCTAATGCTAAGTGATTCCATTGAAAAAATCTTATTTGCTTGTATAGTACATATAAATATGAATATAAAATAGTAACAACATAAAATAGTTCCAAAGGAAACACAAGCTATGAGCATCCCTGTGTGCATGCACAGGAGAGATGATGTTCTGTCTGAGAATCCTTCCCCTTTGGGGATAAAAGACAGAAGGCAAAGCTGCTTCATTATTAATTTATTTGACAGCGAGTTCCTTGGGTGTGTCCTCAGGAAGGTGCTCCTGGGACTGCAGCATGCAAAGATGAATAAAGCATGATCCTCCCTCTTGGTGGCTCACAGTCAAACAAGGGAGTCAGACGTGTTCAATAATTATGATACAAAATGGTGACTGTTGTAAGAAAGAAGAAAAAAGTGCTGTGGGAGCAGCAGCAGCAGCAGCAGCAGGAGCACATGTGTGAGTCTGGCTCAAGGCTTTTTTAAAAATCTTGTGCTGCTAACCAAGAGAGGATGTTTACAGAAGAGTCAGGTTGTAGCAAAAATTGCCAATGAGATACATTTCACTCTTTCTGCACACACAGGTTCAGTGAATGCAAAACTGATCTAATGCAACACTCAAACAAAATGTTTAGCCCCAATAGCATGACTGGGTCTTACCTGTTTTTCCAGAGAGCTCACTTTTGCAACTAGAATTGTTTTTTGAACATTGGTCTTTTCAGACTTTTCCAGTGGATCATTTGATACTTCCTGAAAATAAAACATGCATCTTTTGGTAGGCATTCTTTACAGAAGTGAGATTTACTTATTTTGGCTTACTACAAGTATAGCACATGATAGAAGCATATCAGTCTGTAAAGTTTAAGAATGAGACTGCTTTCATTCATAAGTGGAAGGAGCTGAAAACCCACCAGCTGCATGTCTAGCAAGCTGAGTTTTCATTTTTATTTTCATTTTCATTTTCATTCTAGGTCAGGGCATACTACTTGTTTTGGGGACTGCTCTCACTGAAGTTTCATTAGTCTTTCTTATATGTGGAACAAAATGTGAAGATGTATTACAGGATTGTTGACATATATACAATAGAACGTTTGACTTCACATTACACTTCATTTATGGCTTCCATTTGCTCCTGTAGGTGACTCTCCACTCTTCATACTCCACTTTAGGGACCGAAAGGCTGAGCTTCATGGATGCCATAAATGTACTTCCTGCCTTTGCCTTCTGGCTTCCAGTTGGGTTCAACCAATAGGAAACTATGGCAGATTGCATGAAGGGAAGAGTGGGGTTTAGAGTACTATTCCTCCAGCTTCTTCCTGTTGGGTCATCATAAACTGCAGCCCTCAGCAGGTAGGCACTTTTACTCAACTCTCAAACCTCACTGTCTACAAATTCCCCAAGTGCTTTCTCCTTGATCCTTCAGTTCCTTCTTGTTATTAGCCCCAGCGTGCTTTACCCCTTCATGATTTCCCTTGTTGGCTCTTCCATACCTGTTGTAGTTTCTTTATTAAACTCACCTCATATTATCCTTGCTGACTGCTGTGCAAGAGAATACTTCAAAAAGTTTACGGAAAAATGGAATTCAAAGATACATTTATTTTGGTACAAAAAATGTGAAATCCTTGCATAGTTTTTTCATAATACACATTTTCCGTAAGCATGTTACAGACCCCTTGTATTCCTGTGCAGTGGTTTTGCAAATGAAAAATCTTAAATGTATAAGGAAAATTATTAAAAGATCACTGAGGTGGGTATTTTTTATAAAAGGAGGAATTCTTACCTAAGTCTAAGTGGGCATCTATTAATTAACTTTAAAAAAACTACATGTTAGGGGCTGGCGCCGTGGCTCACTTGGTTAATCCTCTGCCTGTGTTGCTGGCATCCCATATGGGCACCAGGTACTAGTGCTGGTTGCTCCTCTTCCAGTCCAGCTCTCTGCTGTGGCCAGGGAGTGCAGTGGAGGATGGCCCAAGTGCTTGGGCCCTGCACCCGCATGGGAGACCAGGAGAAGCACCTGGCTCCTGGCTTCGGATCAGCGCAGCACCGGCCGTAGCAGCCATTTGGGGGGGGGGGTGAACCAACAGAAGACCTTTCTCTGTCTCTCTCTCTCTCACTGTCTAACTCTGTCAAATTAAAAAAAAAACATGTTTATACATTGGGTGTGTGGAGTATTTTTTTTTTCATGAGTTTTCAAGCACAGGTTTAAAAAATATTGTTCCAAAAACATCTTTTTCTTATGAGAATCCCACAAATATTTGAAGGCATCTAATATTTCATCCCCCTAAGGTTCCTTTTCATTGTGGTGAGCCACTCTCTTCTGACCCACATCCCAAAAGGACTTCTTTTAGGATGTAATTTTAAGTTTTTTTACTATGATGATTTAATTTTCTGTGGAATATATCTTGTTAGAAGCATCCAGATTATCTGACTCAGAGGCAGTCCATCTGAGAATTATAGGTAAAAATAAAAAAAAATTAACCAAATTTGCTCGCACATATGGATTAGGTGTAATCAAATTCCTACACAATACTTGAAAAGTCTTTTTGGGATGGGCGTTTACACAGTTAAGACTCCCATATTGCAGAACCTGGGTTCAAATCCCAGTTCCAGCTCCCAGTTTGACCTTCCTGCTAATGCACATCCTGGGAGGTAGCAAATGATGTTTCAAATAGTTCGTTTCCAGCTCCCTGCTTTGGCCCAGCTAGTGCAGTAGATGAGAGATGTATGTCTCAGTCTTGCTCTGGCTCTCAAATAAGTAAAACAAACAAACAAACAAAAAGAAAATTCCTGTTCTAGAAACACAAGTCTACTCTGTGAGCTGAAGGTGACCAGCCACAGTCTGACCATCACTACCCTATAGAACTGTATTTGCTCTCTCCTCCCCTAATTTTAGCATACTATTGCATTGCATTCATCTTCTAGTCAACCACAAACCCTTCAAATCTTTTTCACACTTGAGGTTGGTTAGATTCCCCCTCTTCTGTATTTGTGCAACCATTAGATATTTCTTTTGAGAAAAGGGCATTCTATGACATCTAGGCATGCTATACTGCTTATTGGCTCAGCAACCCCACCTTGAACCTTATGTTAGGGTGAAGACTAAGCAAAAATTACAAGGAAACCATCATACAGTGGCTTGTACTTCATAACTTATCTAATCTGAGTAGAATGGTAAACCAAGGAAGCTTTGCTATATAAAATCACCCAGAGACCAAGACCCTTTCCAACTTGTATCTCATTTTCCTAAGGCACTGTAGTCATCTGTATTCTTAATGGTGAGCCACTCTCAGGTCTGTCTAGCCAGTGTGGAAATGAAAGAAAGTATAAAATGTACATCAACATGTTAAAACCTGGAAAGAGATTGGCATTGTGGCACAGTGGGTTAAGTTGCTGTTTGCAGTACAGCTATCCAAGTCCTGGCTGCTCCACTTCTGATACAGCTCCCTGCTAATGCAGCTGAGAAAGTAGCAGAAGATGGCCCAGATGCTTGGGTCCTGCACCCATGTTGGGGACCCTGATGGAGTTGTGGGTTTCTAGCTTTGGGCTGGGGCCAATTGGGGAGTGAACTAGCAGACGGAAGATATCTCTGTGTCTCATGCTTTCTCTCTCTGTAATTCTGCCTTCCAAACACATAGATAAGTCTTTCTTTAAAGATTTATTTGTTTGAAAGGAAGAGTTAGAGAGAGAGGCAGAGAGAGGGAGAGAGGCAGAAAGAGGGAGAGGGAGGGAGGGAGAGGGAGAAGGAGGGGGGAGGGGGAGGGAGAGAGAAAGAGAGAGAGAAAGAGAAAGTCTTCTATCCTCTGGTTCACTCCCCAAATACCACAATAACCAGGGCTGGGCCAGGTCGAAGCCAGGAGCTAGGAGCTTTTTCCAGGTCTCCCATGTGGGTGTAGGGGCCCAAGCACTTGGGCCATCCTCTGCTGCTTTCCAAGGTGCATTAGCAGGGAACTGGATCAGAAGTGGAGCAGCTGGGACTCAAACCAGCTCCCATATGGGATGCTGGAGCTGTGGGAGACAGCTTAACCCCTATGTCAGAATGCTGCCCCATATTCCTTTCTTGAATGATAATTACATAGTAGTTTTAGTGCCTGTAAAATGTTTAGATACGTATGTGACAAAGACATCACCAAATTAATTTAATCCTTTTTGTAAGACACTAAAAAAAAGGTTTAAACCACAATCTTAGCTTTTATGGAGGTTACAAGTTAACTAGGCTAAGTAAACATACACGAAAGATAATTAGAAGTGGCTCTCACTGTGGCATTGTGGGTTAAGCCACCATCTGCAGTGCTGCCATCCCATATGGGCGATGGTTCGTGTCCCTGATACTCCACTTCTGATCCAGCTCCCTGCTAATATGCCTGGGAAGCAGCAGAAGATGGCCCAAGTCCTTGTGCCCCTGCACCCATGTGGGAGACCCAAATGAAGCTCCTGGCTGCAGACTAGCCCAGCCCTGGCGGTTGTGGCCATTTGGGGAATGAAGTGGTGGATAGAACATTTCTCTGTCAGGACAGGGCCAGGCTGAACTCAGGAGCCAGGAACTCTCTTCAGATCTCCCATATGGGTGGCAGGAACCCAAATACTGCCATCATTTACTGTCTCCCAAGGTGCGCATTAAGTAGGAAGTTAGATAGGAAGCAGAGAAATGATCAATCCCAAGCACTCAGATAAGGGATACAGGCATCTTAAGTGGTGACTTAACCTACTGAGCCACAATGCAAATTTTTTTTTTTTTGCCTTTTTTTGCAGTGAGCAAAGCAAGATTTATTTAATTCAGAAACCTCCTGTCCCAGCAGCTAGGAGCAGGGCTCCAAGAGAGGAAGACCTGAAAAACTGGTTGAAATGGAATCTTTTAAGCACAATTGAGGGAACAATCAAAGGGTGGGGATAAAACCCAACAGAAGGCCTGGAGTTGTAGATCACTCTAACCTGCTGGTGATAAAATAAAAAAAATCCATCAGAAGCGTAGGATAGCCAGCTTCTTTATATTCTCATGATAAAGCTAGAAATTCAGAATGGTGGGATCAGCACTTTTGTCTTACTAAAATAGCTTCTGGAGAGAAGGGAGCATCTTTTAAGGCATTATCCTTTTCTCATTCCAAAAGGGACCTGACCTAACTACATAATAGTTCATTTACCTCCTCACATTCTGCCCCTTCTCCCACATCTGTCCCCCCCAAAGAAGGGCACAATGCAGACATTTTAATCTCTATTTTTTTTTACTGTGATAAATCATCCTGTAAATGTTACTGTAAGCAGTAACATTTTAGTGAACAGTAAACTCATAAATTGAATACAACTTTTGATTTTTATCATGGAAGAAAGAAGATTAAATAGAGTGAAATGTGGGTTAGAACTTCCATAATGTGCTTCCTTTGCTAGGATGTTTCTTGTTAAAGTAGCCCTTCTGTAAGCATTAGAGAATGTAGACTTGGTTTTTCCTATTCTAGACACCAACCTTCCTTGAAATAGTTAGGAAGAAGTCATCAATTCTACCTGTGTGTATGTTTATGGCAGACCGTGCGTCTTCAAATCTACATTGTGTGAAACATCAAAAGAATTAGTTGTAAATTATTTCTGCTCCAATATTACAGAATAAGAAGTTTATACAGTTCGTCTATGAACAATTGTGGGGGAAAGAAGAACAGCTACATGGGTGATCTGATGGCATTCTATTTATTTCCTAATACCTTTTAATTGTGGAATTGGTATACTGATATGTGTCTAAGAGATTGTCCCTAGTTTAGAGTTCTTTCCCTTTTTTTTTCTGTAAGTATTCTGTTGAATTTCTTGTAAATGTCCCATATGAGCTTCTGGGAACTGTCTTCTGCTTTGTGAATCATAAGGTATATTTTGTAACCACTCTACCTGCCATTGTAAAAAGAAAACCTCCTTAGACAATATGTAAAAGAGTGGTGGTGTGGTGGATTTCCAACAAAACTTCATTTATAAACATTTGTGATAGGTTAGATGTGGCCCTCACATGGTAGTTTGCCACTTCAACTTCCCATACTAGTCCTGACTGAGATCCTGTTTTCTGATTTTGTATCTCTTGCCAAAATTTTAGGAAAATGATCAGTATCTTTATCTATCATTTCTCAGGTTTTTTTTTTGTAATCCATTATATCTAAAGTATTCATTTTTTAACTTTTATTTACTAAATATAAATTTCCAAAGTACAGCTTTTGGATTACAGTGACTTTTTCCCCCCATAAATTCCCTCCCACCTACAACCATCCCATTTCCCACTCCCTCTCCCATCCCATTCACATCAAGATTCATTTTCAATTATCTTTATATACAGGAGATCAATTTAGTATATACTAAGTAAAGATTTTAACAGTTTGCACCACACAGAAACACAAAGTGTAAAGTATTGTTTGATTACTAGTTATTAATTCTAATTAATTAACTACTGCAATTAACTAGTTATAACTACTGTAAATAACTAGTACTCAAACAGTACTTATTCTAATTAATTAACTAGCATTAATTCACATTGTACAACACATTAAGGACAGAGATCCTACATGGGGAGTAAGTGCACAGTGACTCCTGTTGTTGATTTAACAATTGACACTCTTGTTTATGGCGTCAGTAATCACCCCAGGCTCTTCTCATGGGTTGACAAGGCTATGGAAGCCTCTTGAGTTTGCCAACTCTGATCTTATTTAGACAAGGTCATAGTCAAAGTGGAAGTTTTCTCCTCCCTTCAGAGAAAGATACCTCCTTCTTTGATGGCCTGTTCTTTCCGCTGGGCTCACTCACAGAGATCTTTCATTTAGGTCTTTTTTTTTTCCCCAGAGTGTCTTGGATTTCCATGCCTGAAATACTCTCATGGGCTTTTTAGCCAGATCTGACTGCCTTAAGGGCTGATTCTGAGGCCAGAGTGCTGTTTAGGACATCTGCCATTCTATGAGCCTGCTGTGTATCCCGCTTCCCATGTTGGATTGTTCTCTCCTTTTTAATTCTATCAGTTAGTATTAGCAGACACTAGTCTTGTTTATGTGATCCCTTTGACTCTTAATCCTATCATTATGATCAATTATGAACTGAGGGGCCGGCACCGTGGCTCACTTGGTTAATCCTCTGCCTGTGGCGCCGGCATCTCATGTGGGCGCCGGGTTCTACTCTTGGTTGCTCCTCTTCCAGTCTAGCTCTCTGCTGTGGCTTGGGAAGGCAGTGAAGGATGGCACAAGTGCTTGGGTGCCTTCATGCGTGCCAGAGACCAGGAAGAAGTACCTGGCTCCTGGTTTCAGATCGGTGTAGCTCAGGCCATGGCGGCCATTTGGGGGGTGAACCAATGGAAAGAAGACCTTTCTCTTTGTCTCTCTCTCTCTCACTGTCTCACTCTATCTGTCAAATAAAAAAAATTATGAACTGAAACTGATCACTTTGACTAATGAGATGGCATTGGTACATGCCACCTTGATGGGATTGAATTGGAATCCCCTGGCATGTTTCTAACTCTACCATTTGTGGCAAGTCCGAGTGAGCATATGCCAAACTATACATCTCCTCCCTCTCTTATTCCCACTCTTACATTTAACAGGGATCACTTTTCAGTTAAATTTAAACACCTATGAATAATTGTGTATTAGTTAAAGAGTTCAACCAATAGTATTAAGTAGAACAAAAAAAATACTAAAAGAGATAAAGTATTAAGTTGTTCCTCGACAGTCAGGACAAGGGCTGATCAAGCTATTGTTTCTCATAGTGTCCATTTCACTTCAATAGATTTCCTTTTAGGTGCTCGGTTAGTTGTCACCAATCAGGGAGAACATGATATTTGTCCCATTGGGACTGGCTTATTTCACTCAGCATGATGTTTTCCAGATTCCTCCATTTTGTTGCAAATGACCGGACTTCATTTTTTTTTTTTACTGCTGTATAATATTCTATAGAGTACATATCCCATAATCTCTTTATCCAGTTTACTGTTGATGGGCATTTAGGTTGATTCCAGGTCTTAGCTATTATGAATTGAGCTACAGTACACATTGAGGTGCAGACAGCTCTTTTATTTGCCAATTTAATTTTCTTTGGGTAAATTCTAAGGAGTGGGATGGCTGGGTTGTATGGTAGGGTTACATTCAGGTTTCTGAGGAATCTCCAAACTGACTTCCATAGTGACTTAACCAGTTTGCATTTCCACCAACAGTGGGTTAGTGTCCCTTTTCCCCCACATCCTCGCCAGCATCTGTTGTCGGTAGATTTCTGTATGTGAGCCATTCTCACTGGGGTGAGGTGAAACCTCTTTGTGGTTTTGATTTGCATTTACCTGATAGCTAGTGATCTTGAACATTTTTTCATGTGTCTGTTGGCCATTTGGATTTCCTCTTTTGAAAAATGTCTATTTAGGTCCTTGGCCCATCTCTGCGGTTTATATTACCAGTTGGTTTCTAATGAGGCTGCTCCATCTAATACCTGTTGAACACATGCCAGAAACCTGTTGTTGGTTTTTCTCCCAACACAGTTTTCTGTAGCTTTCTTATTTTGAACTACCTGGATAAATGGCCAGATAACTCTGATTTACCATTGTCCTCTGCTGAACTGCAGAAGAGTGAGTTTTATTGTGCTTATTCTTTTGGAAAGAGTAATTTACAGCTTGAAGCCTAAGCTGAAGACACATTCCTCCAGCGGGAAGAAGCAAGGATGCCATGACACTTCCTACCACATCATCTTTCTAATCCACAGCCTGGGTGATATGAAAAGTCAATAATTTTGCACTTGTAGTTAAATGGACCTTCAACAAACAAAAGAGTAAATTAAATATTTCTAAATGGTACATTGTACCAAAATCTAGAAAGATGATTGATAACCAGGTAACTTAGCAAGAGCAAATTTACTTTATATCTCATTGACACTGAAATGAGAATAATTAATGTTACAGTTGTGTATGTCTGCTCCTAGAGCTAGCATGTCCCTTCTGGTGGAAGACTTTGCCCATATCTTTCCTATTTATGTCTTCTTCTACCATGGTTGGTATCCTCTAGGATTTAGTCTAGTCCGTCCCTCTTCTTTAGTGCAAGTGTGCCTGAAATGTAGTCTATCATTTGTTTTTGTAAGTAAAGTTTTATTGGAACACAGTTATTACCCTTAACTTGCCTATTGTTTGTGGCTACTTTCTCCCTACAATGACAAAACTGAGTAGTTTCCACAGAAACTGGATGGCTCACAAAGCCTAAAATATTTGCTATCTGGTACTTTGCAGAAAATGTACATTGGCTCCTGGCCTAGATCATGGCTTTAAGATACATTTATCTGCTGACAACTTCTAAATTTATATCTTTATCCCAACTCTACTGAGTTCTAGTCACATGTACCCCTTCCTCTTTGGTAAATCTACTTTAATGTCTCAAACTAAATTTAACATTTCAACAAATACTTGATTATTCTCCTGTCCCTGCAAGGTCTCCCCATCACAGTGTAGATCATCACCATCCAGGGTATTTCTCAAGCCAGAGATCTGCAAGTATATGAGGTTTGTTTGCAATCTCTCCATTTTCTAGTCTACACACATTTACTTCACCAGCCAGTTCTTGATCATATCTCAAAACAAAATCTTACATCCATCCACTTTTCTCTATTCCTGCTCTTTCTACCCTACTCCAAGTCATCATCATCCCTTGACTGGATCTTGCCTGTAATATATTGCCCACTCAATGGAATGATTTTTTAAAAAACAAATTTAAGATCCATTTTTCAGCAGGTTTGAAAGCCTCTGTCACTCTCCATTGCAGTTTTGAAGGAATATGGCTCCTTACCATGTCCTAAAGCCTGTTGTGGCCTTGCCAATCTTTCATAGTTCTTTTATTCACCACCATCTTATCCCCCTGGTCTCCTTTCTGATTCTAAAACATAAGAAAGAAGCTTGTAGTCTTCAGACATGATGTTTAACCCCTGCCTTTGCCTGGGACAGTTTACTTCTCAGCCTGCCATCATCCACTTAAATCTCTATCCTTGTGCCCATCCTGAGGACTCATCTGATATTGTATTTTTAGTTTTAGTGTTATTTGCTTTTACTTATGAAAAATTTATTTTTAGATAGTATGTCTTTTTTTATCAAAATTTGTATTGAAAGTATGTATATATATAATATGTGAGGAGTTGATTAATAATCAAGTGAACAGCTGCACACCATTTCCCTTCACCATGAAAGACCTAAGTTTTGTATTTATTGTTTCCTTTAAAAGTCTATTACAAGTATACATATCTGTCTATCAGCATTGTCCAATAGAAGTATACTATAACCCACAAATGCAGGCCACATGTGTAATTTTAAATCTCCAGTAGGTACATTCAAATTAGTAAAAAAGAAAAAGATGAAATTCATTAAAATACATTTTATTTAACCCAATATGTCTAAAATGTTATTTCACCATGTAGTCAATATAAAAATTATTGAGATAATTTGTATTCTTTCTCTCATACTAATTCTTTGATACCTTATTTTTTAAAAATAAATTTATTTGAAAGCAGAGTTACAGAGCGAGAGAAAGAATTTCTGTGTATAGCATTGCGTTTGGTTATTTTTTTAAAGAAGATTTATTTTATTTTATTTGAAAGTCAGAGACAAAGTGAGAGGAGATTGGATTAAGATTGTGGAGTAGGGAGGGAGCTTGCTGCTCTAGTCTAGGAGAAGATAGTTTAAAGAAAATGGAAAGAGTGCAGTTTCAGGGAAGAGTTAAGGAGAAAACAGCAGAGAAAATGCCATGCAAATTGGAGGGACACAGTGGGCCTATGTGCAGGGCGTGGACATGTGCAACTCAGGACCTCAGCAGCTGAGAGCCTCTGCAGCAGTGTTGGAGAGCAAGGTGAGCAGCAGCCCAAGCCACTGGTGAAAAAAGCTGCAACAAGAGCCTAGAGGGAATCTGACTTTGAGTCTCATGAGAGATAGTGTAGCTGACAAACTAGAGGAGAAAAAACAAAGTGGGGGTGCATTGCTCTCTCTGATCACCCTACAACAGCATCCTGTAACAAGCTGATAGAGAGCAGGCACCATTTTGGACATACATAATAGCTGCACCAGTGTGTGTTTGCACCCAGCAACCAGCCAAGCAGAGACTCCTGAGTCTGATGGGTAGAACAGACAGGGGTCTGGGTCCTCATGCCAGGACTGCAAAAACACGGAGCCTGTGTGGGAAGGCTCAGGGTATGGCTGGGACATTGGGCAGTCACTGTGGGAGGCTCCACACAATCAGGGCTCCCTGGTTACCTGGCAAGGGACATTGCTGGGGAATTTGAGGTTACACTGAGGACTACACAGATCCTTTGTGTGGTCTTTGTGGCAGAGCAGACGAATAACATACTCACTGGGGTATTACCCAGGCACTGGTCTCCTTCAAGAAGAGGAGCTCAGCTGAGTCTATGCCAGCAGACAAGAGCAAACTTCCCCTCTGATAGAAAAAAAGAAAAAAAAGGGGAGATTTACCATGCCAAATTTGGGTGTGTCACCTGAGACATATCCTTCACATTGGAGAACTAAACAGCTCCCTGGCAAAACCCATCACATGCCTCTAGGTATTCACTGAAAGCAGACACTCCACTAATCTACAGAGGAATAGTACAAAGATAAAATCTGCCACAGCAGAAAAAACAAAGAAGAAACCAACAAGTATCTCCACAAATGTAAAATAACAAATGCATTAATTTAACAAGAATAAGGAAGACAACATGATGCCCCCAAAAGAACACAACACTTCAATACTAGATTGTGAAGGTGATGAGATTGAAGAAATACCAGAAATGGAATTCAAAAAAATTGATCATAGGATTACAAGTAATCAGAAGCAAATGCACAACTAATGAAATCCATATATGACAAAGAAAATTTCTCCCATGAAATTGAGATCTTAAAGAGAAATCAAAATGAAATCTTGGAAATGAAGAATTCAATAAAACAAATAAAAAATGCAGTGGAAATCCTTAACAACAGAATCCGTGAAGCAGTAGAAAGAATAATAGACTAAGAAGGCAAAGCATAGGAAATTATACAGTCAAACCAAATACAACAAGAAAAGGAAATTAGAAAACTAAAAAACACTGTTGGTAATCAACAGGATACTATGAAATGACCCAACATACGGGTTCTATGAGTTCCTGAAGGCTTGGAAAGAGAAAAAGGATTAGAATGCCTCTTTAGTGAAATAATAATAGAAAATTTCCCTAATTTGGAAAAAGAAAGGGACATCCAAGTACAGGAAGCACATAGAACTCTTAATAGACATAACCAGAAAAAATCGTCACATGACACACTGTAGTTAAACTCTCCACAGTAAAACATAAAGAAAAGATTCAAAAATATGCACAAGGGAAATGCCAGATTACTTTCAGAGTATCTCTAATTATACTCACAGTAGACTTCTCATCAGAAACCCTAAAGGCTAGGAGAGAATGGCAATACAAACACACACTAAGCCTTAAAAGAAAAGAACAGTCAACCCAGAATACTATACCCTGCAAAGCTTTAATTTATGAATGAAGGTAAAATAAAGACCTTCTATGACAAACAAAAATTGAAAGAATTTGCTACTAGTCCAGCCCTGCAGAAGATGCTGAAGGATGTGCTGCACACAGAAACACAGAAACATGGTCATTACTATGAAAGAAGGTAAAGGAAGAAAACCTCCTAGTAAAAGGAAATCCAAAAACAGGACAGACTGGCTGAATGGATTAAAAAACAAAAGCCATCTATTTGCTGCCTGCAAGAAACACATCTCACCAACAAAGATGCATGCAGACTGAAAGTGAAAGGATGGAAAAAGATATTCCATACTAACAAAAACCAAAAAGGATCTGGTGTTGGCATCCTAATAGCAGACGAAATAGACTTTAACACAAAAACTGTTAAAAGAGACAAAGAAGGTAAATATGTAATGATTAAGAGATCCATTCAACAGGAAGATGTCACTATTATAAACATATATGCATCTAATTACAGGGCACCTGGCTATTTATAAGAAATGTTAAGGGATCCAAAGGGAGACATAGACTCAAATAGAATAGTAATGGAAGATTTCAATACCCCACTTTCAGCAATGGACAGATCACCCAGACAGAAAATCAGCAAGGAAACAGCAGAGTTAATCGACAATATAGTGGATATCTACAAAACCTTTCACTCCACAGTGGCAGAATACACATTCTTCTCACCAGTGCATGGAACTTTCTGCAGGATTGATCACATGCTAGGCAATAAAGGAAGTCTCTAAAAAATTCAAAAAGATCAAAATCATACCATGCATCTTCTTGGCCACAATGGAATAAGGATGGAAATCAACAACTCGAAATCTCTAGAAGATATGCAAACACATAGAGACTTAACAACATGCTCTTGAGTCAACAGTGGGTCATAGCAGAAATCAAAAGTGAAATGAAAACATTTCTGGAAGCAAATGAAGACTACAATACAGCACATCAAAACTTAAGGGATACAGGAAAAGTAGTGTTAAGAGGAAACTTTATATCAACAGGTGCCTACATCAAGAAATTGGAAAGGCACCAAATAAATGAGCTATCAATGCATCTCAAGGATCTAGAAAAACTAGCAAACCAAACCCAAAACTAGTAGGAGAGAAATAATTAAAATTAGAGAAGAAATCAACACAATTGAAACAAAAAATACAAAATATCAACAAAATGAAGAGCTGTTTTTTTTTAAGAAATAAACAAAATTAACACACCGTTGGCCCAACTAACCAAAAAGAGTCAAGAGAAGACTCAAGTCAATAAAATTAAAGATGAAAAAGGAAATGTAACAACAGACACCACAGACATACAAATAATAATCAGAAATTACTACCAAGAGCTGTACACCAACAAACTGGGAAACCTAGAAGAAATGGATAGATACCTGGACACATACAACCTAACTAAATTGAGCCATGCAGACATAGAAAACCTAAATAGACCCATAACCAAGACAAATTGAATCAGTAATAAAGACCCTCCCAACAAAGAAAAGCCCAGGACTGGATGGCTTCACCACTGAATTCTATCAGGCATTTAATGAACTAACTCCAATTCTTCTCAAGTTATTCAAAACAATTGAAAGGGAGGGAATCCTCCCAAATTCTTTCTTTTTTTTAACTTTTATTTAATGAATATAAATTTCCAAAGTACGATTTATGGATTACAATGGCTTCCCCCACATACCGTCCCTCCACCCACTACCCTCCCCTTTCCCACTCCCTCTCCCCTTCCATTCACATCAAGATTCATTTTCGATTATCTTAATATACAGAAGATCAGCTTAGTATACATTAAGTAAGGATTTCAACAGTTTGCTCCCACACAGAAACATAAAGTGAAAAATAATAGATGATTTTTTTTAAATGATGATGAAATCAGATCAGACCTATTGTCATGTTTAATCCCAGTGAGAGTCAAGTTGGGAGTTGAGAATTTCTTTTTTTTTTTTTTTTTTTTTTTTTTTTACAGAGGATCAGTTTAGTATACATTAAGTAAAGATTTCAACAGTTTGCACCCCCATAGAAACACAAAGTGAAATATATTGTTTGAGTACTCGTTATAGCATTAAATCTCAATGCACAGCACATTAAGGACAGAGATCCTACATGAGGAGTAAGTGCACAGTGACTCCTGTTGTTGACTTTACCAATTGACACTCCTGTCTATGGCATCAGTAATCTCCCTATGCTCCAGTCATGAGTTTCCAAGGCTATGGAAGCCCTCTGAGTTCTCCGATTCTTATCTTGTTTAGACAAGGTCATAGTCAAAGTGGAGGTTCTCTCCTCCCTTCAGAGAAAGGTACCTCCTTCTTTGAAGACCTGTTCTTTCCACTGGGATCTCACTCACAGAGATCTTTTGCCAGAGTGTCTTGGCTTTCCATGCCTGAAATACTCTCATGGGCTTTTCAGCCAGATCCGAATGCCTTTAGGGCTGATTCTGAGGCCAGAGTGTTATTTAGGACATCTGCCATTCTATGAGTCTGCTGAGTATCTCACTTCCCATGTTGGATCACTCTCCCCTTTATTTATTCCATCGGTTAGTGTTAGCAGGTACTAGACTTGTTTATGTGCTCCCTTTGACTCTTAGTCCTTTCATTATGATCAATTGTGAACTGAAATTGATCACTTGGAATAGTGAGATGGCATTGGTACATGCCACCCTGATGGGATTGAATTGGGATCCCCTGTTATGTTTTTAACTCTACCATTTGGGGCAAGTCAGCTTCCAAATTCTTTCTATGAAGCCAGCATCACCTTATTTCCTAAACCTGAAAAAGATGCAACAGAGAAAGAGAACTACAGACCAATTTCCCTGATGAACATATTAAGTGTTAAAGTGATCATATAGATAGGCTCAAGTGCTAAAGGGATCATATAAATAAGATCAAGTGTCTAGTAATAATAATAGATAGAATTAAAAAGGGGAGAATGTTCCAACATGGGAAGCAGTCCACATAGCAGATTCATAGAATGATAATCGTTTTAAATAGAACTCTGACCTCAGAATCAGCCCTTAAGGCATTCTGGTCTTGCTGAAAAGCCCATGACAGCATTGCAGGCATGCAAAGCCATGATATTGTTGCAAAAAAATGTCCTACATGAAGAATCTCTGAGACCCCAGTGGAAAGAAATGCCCATCAAAGAAGGGTGTACTCTTCTCTGAAGGGAGGAGGGAACTTCCACTTTGCTTATGGCCCTGTCTAAATACTGATGGAGATTATGGATTCAGAAGGCTTCCATAGCCTTGGAAGCTCATGTCAATAGCCTCAGGTGATCATTGACGCCATACATAAGAGTGGTAATTGTTAAATTAACAACAGGAGTCACTGTGCACTTTCTTCCCATGTAGCACCTCAGTCCTCAATGAGTTGTATTATGAGAGTTAAGTGTAAAACTTGTTTTTGAACAGTTTTTTTTGTGTAAATTGTTGAAATCTTTACTTAGTATAGAGTTGTTCTTCTGTGTATAAAGTTAATTGAAAGTGAATCTTAATGGAGAACAGGAATGGAAATGGGAGAGGGAGGAGGTGGAGGGGAGGGAGTGAGGATGGGAGGGTGGGTATGGTGGGAATAATAACTATATTCCTAAAGTTGTACTTATGAAATTTGTACTCCTTAAATAAAAGGTTTCTTTGGGAGAAAAAGAGTTATGGAGAAAGAGAGAGAAAGAAAGAGAATTTTTCATTCTCTGGTTTAGTTTCAAAACGGCCACAGCTGCCAGGGCTGAGCCAGGCCCAAGCTGGGAACTTCACCTGGGTCTTCCACATGGGTTGCAGGGTCCCGAACACTTGGCTTCTTCTGTTACTTTTCCCAGGCCACTAGCAGGGAACTGGGGCAGAAGTGGAGCAGCCAGGACTTGAGCTGGTATCCATTTGGTATGCTGGCATTGCAGGTGGCAGTCTTACCTGCTATGCCCCAATGCCAGCACCTGCATTTAGTTTTGTATATTTTTGTACTTCCATAGATGGAATCAGGGTTTGTATTCTGTGTCTTCTTTTTTCCTTGACAGTTTGTAGTGAAAATTGTCAAGTTATTGTGTTTATCTCTAGGTCATTAACTTTCATTGGAAGAATATCTACAACTATTTATCCATTCTTCTGTCAGTGGGTAGTTGAGTTCCCAATATTTTGTGATTTCAAGCAACATGGATAATAGCATTTTTGAATCTGTCTCCTGGTGCATATATTTAAGAGATTTTATAGTTCTCAGAATAGAACTGATGAACATCAGGCTAGATTCAGTTGCAGTTTTATTGGTTAAAACCAAAATATATCACAAAATATCACTCCCAATTCTCATTCCTAAGTTTTGTGATAATGATCTCCTTTATTTTCCTTACATGTCTGAATATTTACACATACCTAAAAATTTTATTATGCTAGTTTTAAAACTTAGTGTAACTTAAATCCTACAGGGTATTTTCTTATGTTCCTTGCTTCTTTCAGTCAACAGTTTCTTTATAAGATTTATTAGCTATAGCTCAATTTTATAAACTTTAATTGCTATAGAGTATTCTCTTTTCTGGTTATAACACAACTTATTTATTCTATGAGTCCATGGATGGGAATTTGGATCATTTCCTTTCAAGCTGTACAAATGTTGTGGTGTTGAGTATTCTTGTATCTTCCTCTTGGAGTCCCTGGGCACATGGGAATTAACTTCTTTAGAGTGTATGCATAAAAATGGGATTACTGGATCATTTAGCATGTTCCATTTTACTAGCTATGACCAAGTTCTATTCCAAAAATAATTGTGCCAATTTATTCTGCCAGCAGTCATGTACAGGGCTTTGATTGCTCTACATTCATGCCAGTACCAGGAATTATAACTTAATTTTGTCCAAATGCACATGAAATATGTGTAATCGTGGTTTTGACTTGCATTTTCTTATCTTTTTAAAGATTTATTTATTTGAAGGTCAAAATGACAAAGAGAGAGAGAGACAGTCAGTCAGACAAATGCATACAGATAACAGATCTCTTCTATCTACTGGTTCACTCCTCAAATGCCCACAACAGCTGGGCTAGGCCACGCAAAACCCAGGAGCCTGGAACTCCATCTCAGTTTCCCATTTGAATAGCAGAGACTCATCTACTTGGGTCATTTATCTATTGTCTTCCCAGCATCATTAGCTGGATCGGAAGTGGAGTAGTAGAGATTTGAGCCAGCACTCCAGTATGACATGCAGGCAACCCAAGCAGCAGCTTAACCACAATGCCTGCCCTGCATTTCAATATTATTAATATGTTTGACCTCTTTCAAATTTATATTTTATAAAATACTTGTTCTATTATTTTTGTCACTTCTCAAGTGGTTCATTAGCTGTAGTTGTATATTCTGGTCACTTATTAATTGTTGGTTATGTGTGTGGCAAACATTTTTTATTCCTCAAACTGTTACACATGTTATGGCTTCTTTTGGTGAATGGAATTCCTTATTTTCATGTAGTTCAGTTTATCAATTATTTCTTTTGTGGATAATACTTTTTTTTTTGACAGGCAGAGTGGACAGTGAGAGAGAGACAGAGAGAAAGGTCTTCCTTTGCCGTTATTTCACCCTCCAATGGCCGCCACGGCTGGCGCGCTGCGGCCGGCACACCGCGCTGATCCGAAGCCAGGAGCCAGGTGCTTCTCCTGGTCTCCCATGGGGTGCAGGGCCCAAGCACTTGGGCCATCCTCCACTGCACTCCCTGGCCACAGCAGAGAGCTGGCCTGGAAGAGGGGCAACCAGGACAGAATCCGGCGCCCCGACTGGGACTAGAACCTGGCGTGCCGGTGCCACAGGTGGAGGATTAGCCTATTGAGCCGTGGCACCGTCATTTCTTATCATATTAAAAATTCCCTGGGGCCAGAATTGTGGCATTGCCTGGGTATCATATGGTCACTGGTTCATGTCCTGGCTGCTCCACTTCCAGTCCAGCTCCCTGCTCATGGCCTGGGAAAAGCAGTGGAAGATGACCCAAGTGCTTAGGCCCCTGCTACACACCTGGGAGACCTAGAAGAAGCTCCTGGTTTCTGGCTTCAGCCTGGCCCAGTGCTGGCTGTTGTGGCCATCTAGGGAGTGAGCCAGCAGATTGTAGATCTCTCTCTCCCTTCCTCCTTCCCTCCCCCTCTCTCTACAACTCTGACTTTTAAATAAATAAATTAATCTCCAAAAAATTCCTCTATTCTGAAAACATGAAAATATTCTATATTACCAAGTGCTTTTTAATATTTATTCTCACATTTAGATCTTAATCTATCAGAAACTGGATTTTTGTGCACATGTAAGGTAGGGTACTGATTTCTTTTCCTCACTTATAAGCAGAGGTCCTAGCCTGTTTATTGAAGAGGCTATCCCTTCCCCTACTGACCTGCAAGGCCACCTTGGTGATATTGCTTTTATATACAAGCACATATTCTAGGGTTCTATATTCTGCTTAGTTGGTCTGTTTTTCTGTGTTTGCATTAGTACCATACTGCTTGAATAAATACCGCTTTAGATTAAGTCTTGCTGTCTGATAGGTTGAACGGCTTCTCCTTGTGCTTTAAGAATGTCTTTTTTTTTTTTTTTTTTTTTTTTTTTTTTTTAATTTTTGACAGGCAGAGTGGACAGTGAGAGAGAGAGACAGAGAGAGAAAGGTCTTCCTTTGCCGTTGGTTCACCCTCCAATGGCCGCCGCTGCAGCCGGCGCACCGCGCTGATCCGATGGCAGGAGCCAGGATCCAGGTGCTTTTCCTGGTCTCCCATGGGGTGCAGGGCCCAAGCACCTGGGCCATCCTCCACTGCACTCCCTGGCCACAGCAGAGAGCTGGCCTGGAAGAGGGGCAACCGGGACAGAATCCGGCGCCCCAACCGGGACTAGAACCCGGTGTGCCGGCGCCGCAAGGTGGAGGATTAGCCTATTGAGCCACGGCGCCAGCCCAAGAATGTCTTGATCATTCAGAGGCCTTGGCATTCTGTTGTGAATTTTCGAACATGTATGTATTGAATGTTTACTCTAACCAAGCATCATTTTGGATTTTGAGGATACCATCTTTGAGGCCAAGTAGACCTTGAAAACTTGGATTAATGGGGACAGAAAAATAAACAAATAGATGTCATATGGTGATGACTGATGTCATGTCAAGTAAAGCAGGCTAAAGGGATTAGGACTGTGGAGCAGGACCTGGAAATTTTTTAAAAAGATTTTATTTTTATTTATTTATTTAGTAGGTAGAGTTACAGACAGTGAGAGGGAGAGACAGAGAAAGCTGGTTCACTCCCCAAATGGCCACAATGGCCGGAGCTGAGCTGATCCAAAGCCAGGAGCAGGGAGCTTCTTCCATGTCTCCCATGTGGGTGCAGGGGCCCAAGCACTTGGGCCATGTTCCACTGCTTTCCCAGGCCACAGCAGAGAGCTGGACTGGGAGTGGAGCAGCCGGACTCAAAGCGGCGCCCATATGGGATGGTGGCTCTGCAGGTGGCAGCTTTACCCGCTACACCACAGTGCTGGCCCCTGGATTTTTTTTTTTTTAATAATAAAGGCCTCTGTGAGAGAAAGAGACGTTTAACCACCAGTCAGGGAGATGTGAGAGAGAAAATTGCTCAAATTTGTGGTGGAAGAAAGTTCCAGGAGGAAGGGTGTGTGCATGGGCAAAGCATGGAGTGCCTGGGTGAAACAGGCCTTGTGGGTCCCTGTAAGTTATCGACTGGGTGTTGATTTCTTCTCGACATCAGGGTGGAGACCACTGGAGAATCTGAGTGGGGGCCTGGGATATGCGGCTTCTCAGCTGGAGTTGGAAGTCTGTACTCTTGTCTTATGATGCTTCTGCTATTTACAGTGGTGAAGCCGCTATGTGTTCGGACAGATTTACTTCCATTTCCAAGTTACCTCCTGCAGTGAGGAATGGCCTTTTCCATATTTACTGCCATTCTAAGTATAAACTCTCTGGGCCTTTGGCATTTTCAGCTGCAAGGTACATCACACAGTATCCCAGTGAATCATGTGAATCAGCATCAGTTACCCACTAATATTGAACTCTGGTTCTGATAGACGGAGTAATTAGAGTCGGAAACAATTTTAAGACATAGAATTTCATGCATCCTTCAAGGGCTGAGAAATGTAATCTAAATGTAATTTTGGTGTGAGCAGAGCTTGGACAAATGAGCATAACCAGAGATAGATTTGTCTGTCTCACCATTAGCTTTATTAAGTCATTAAGAGTTTGTGTCTAGCTCCTTGCTGGAGCCTGGGAAGGATGCTTAGCCAGTCGAGTCTTGTTCGAAAGTTTCCAGGCCCACAGATTTTCTTCTCTGAGGCAGGGCCCTTGAATTATGGCTCAGATGAACCAACCCATGGACCCTTAGAAGATTTAAAGGGATCTTAAAGTTACCTGATCCCAATTTCACCCGGCAGAGGACTCTCCTTTGCAATCTTTTCTCTCTCTCCCTGTGTAAACAACCTCTTGCCCCTGCTTGTTTAGTTATCTTCCTTTTGACAGTGAGATATTTGTGAAGGCAAGATGCTGCACTGTTCACCACTGTATCCCCCAGAGCTTTGCACAGTGGTTGGTAATAACAAGCTTAACAAATGATTGTTGAGTAAATTGCCTCTTCCTTATACAAAGTCCTTGTGAGCAGCATTTCCTCAATGAAAACTATCTCAATTGGCTCTGGCTCCCCTAAGAAAATAACATACATGTAATGCTTAAGTAGAAATTAGTTTTCTTGTAGTGCTGGAGGCTGGAAGTCCAAGTTCAGGGTGTCAGCATGGTTGGCTTCTGGGGAAGGCTGTCCTCAGGTCTCACTCTCATGACCTCCTAATTACCTCCCAAAGGTCCTATCTCCAAACCTTCACACTTGGGGTCAGGACTTCAGTATATGAATTCTGGGGAGACACATTCAGTCCACTATAGAAGTCCTCAGATGACTCATTGCCAAAGTAAGCAAAAAGTAAAGTAAGCAGCATGTTTCCATGACTTAATAAAAAGGTATTGCCATTCCAGTTTCCAATTCTGCGCATAAGGAGCTTGAAAGTCACTGCTCTGTGCTAACATAAGTAAAACTCCAAACAAACTGAAAAATCAACGACTCTCCTGAGAGCCATAGGAGACGTAAAGTCACATGGCAAGCTGCTTTCCCCCATATTGCAAAGACAGACAGGCAGATGCAGAGCATCCCAGCATACCAGAGAAGAAACCTGC
The DNA here is from genome assembly GCF_051225735.1 of Oryctolagus cuniculus. NCBI lineage: Eukaryota > Metazoa > Chordata > Mammalia > Lagomorpha > Leporidae > Oryctolagus > Oryctolagus cuniculus. The sequence goes on along the minus strand of NC_142888.1, from coordinate 2,232,115 downwards.
ACCAGAACCCGTGCCAGGGTAGGAAAAGTTGAACTGCACTTAACAAATTGCAAGAGGCTAAGTGTTGACAAGTCTGAGTCAAAAATGCTGAGGGAGAGCCATTCTTCCCGCCTCCCCCAGCTTTTGTGAGTTTTACCTCCAGGAGCTTGATCAGGTTCTAACAGTACAAACTGAGAAAAATCCCCCTGTGCTCTGGCAGGGCAAGAGCAAAGGGAACCATTCTCAACTATGCTAGAGCACTCTGTTCTTGCCATAGTCTACCCTCAGGAGAAACTCATTAACCACAGCCAACATGGGTGTTTTATTTATTTATTTTTAAGATTTATTTACTTATTTGAAAGGCAGAGTTACAGAGAGACAGAGGCAGAGAGAAAGAAGACTTCCATCCACTGGTTCACTCCCCAAGTGCCCGCAATGGCCGGAGCTGGGCCAATCCGAAGCCAGGAGCTTCCTTCAGGTCTCCCATGTGGGTGTAGGAACCCAAGGACTTGGGCCATCCTCCACTGCTTTCCCAGGCCACAACAGAGAGCTGGATCAGAAGTGGAGCAGCCGGGACTCGAACCAGCATCCATATGGGATGCCGACACTGCAGGTGGAGGCTTTACCCACTACGCTATAGTGCCGGCCCCCAACATGGATGTTTCATAGGAGCCTGGCTGACCTGGTAGATGGAATACCCAACCTCAGCCTGCTCTAACTAGCCTGTTCCACTGAGGGGCTGGGGAGAAAAAACTGAGAAACACTGTGAAGTTCATAGTCCAGAGGCATGGGCTCACTAGAAGCCCGAGACCTGTTCAGAGGACTACAGACTGTTTCTTCTTTCCCCACCTCACTACATTACTGAAAGCCTATTTACATTTCCTTTCATCTGGTACATTATGTCTGGATGTTAACAAAAAAATTTAAGGCATAGCAAAAGGCAAAAAATCAGTTTGAAGAGACCTAGAGTAAGCATCAGAACTAGACTTGTATATGGCAGGGATACTGGGATTATTAGACTGAATATTCAAAACAACTATGATTATGCTGAGCACTCTAATTGGTAAAGAAGACAGTATGCAGTGTAGATAATGTGAGAAGAATTGCAATTCTTAGAAAGTACCAAAAATTAATGTTAGAAATCAAAACCACCACAGGGGCAAGCATTTGGTATAGCAGTTAAGATGCTACTTGGGTTCAAGTCCTGGCTCCACTCCTGCTTCCAGCCTCCTGCTGCTGTTCACTCTGGAAGGCAGCAAGTGATAGCTCAAGTTCTTAGGGCCCTGTCACTCACATGGGAGACCTAGGTGGAGTTCCTGGCTCCTGCTTTTAGCATGGCCTAGCACAGTTTTTGTGGGTGTTTGGGGAAGTGAACCAGTAGATAGAATGTTTCTGTGTCTCTGTCTCTCTGCCTTTCAAATAAAATGAAAATGAATACATTCTAAAAACTTTTTAAAAAGAACAGAAACTAAGAAAATGGAACAGAATATCCAAGAACTGTGGGACAACTAGAAAAGGTGTATTGTATGTACAATGGAAATAACAGAAGGGAAATAAAAAGAGAGAAAAGGAAGACATATTTGAAACTATATGCACTGAGAATTTCCCCTAAATCCATGTCAGACACAAAACCATTGATCCAGGAAGCTAGGAGAACACCGAGCAGATAAACACCAAGAAATCCATGAAAGGAAAGCAACACTCAGGTGTATCGTTTTCAGATTACATAAAATCAAAGATAAACAAAGGCTCCTGACAAGTGGATAGAGCTAGAGGTCATCATGATACGTGAAACTAGAAAGACACAGAAAGAAATACCATGTGTTCTCTCTCATATAGAGATGCTAAAAAAATTCAATCCGAGCTTCAGTACTGATTGCTGCTACTGGGAAGAGGGGATAGAGGGGGGAGGGAGGTTGAATAACAGACACCGAAACACAGCCAGATAAGAGTAACAAGTTCTAGTGTGTCACAGCACAGTGGGTGACCGTAGTTCACAACAATGCATTACATCCTGTGTGAAGAAGTGGGAGAGAGTAGATGGCAGGCTCCAAATACGAAGAGAAGATAAGGAAATGGAAAGGCCAGATGCCTGGTTTTTATCAATTTATGCTGTGTATCAGTGTTGAGATATGGCACTGTACCCCACTGATAACAAGTATTATGTGTTATCAAAAATATAAACTTTTAAAAAAGAAAAAATTCTGAAAGGAACCAGAGGAATTAAGATCTTACTGATAGAAGAGTAAAGATGAGAATTACATCCAACTTCTCTTCAGAAATTGTGCAAGCAAGGACAGAGTGGAGTGAACTATTCCAGGTGCCGAGAGAAAAAACTCACCAACCTAGGATTCTGTACTATGTGAAATAATTCTTCAAAAGTGAAGGAGAAATAAGACTTTCTCCGACAAATAAAATTTGAGAGAACTTGTTGCCAGTAAGACTTGCCTTGTAAGGAACGCTGAAACAAATTCTGTAGAGAAAAGGAAAATAACATAGGTCAGAAACTTAGATCTCCATGTAGGAACAGCATTGAGAAGGAATAAGTGAAGGTAAAAGAAAAACTTTATTCTTATTGTTAATTGATCTTACAGAAAACAGCTTGTTCAAAATAGTGTAGCAACAATGTATTGAGTTATCTATCCTTATGTATGTCTCATATATATACACATACAGGTGCATGCTTCTATAGGCTTCCATATGAGTGTAACGGATGACAGCGAGGACACAAACGACAGGAGGGAGAAATTAAGATTATTTTGTTATTCTAAGGAACTCACACTACCTGTGAAGCAGCATTATGTGATTTGAAAGTGGACTTGGATTAGTTGTAAATGTACGTTGTGAACTCTAGAGCAACTATGACAAAACATCAAAAAGGCAGTATGTAGTAGTTGCCCCTTATATGCAGAAGATATTTGCCAAGCCCTCCAGTGGATGCCTGAAACTACGCGTAATACTGAACCCTATGTATTCTGTTTTTCCTGCTAAACATACCTATGATAATGTTCAGTTTATAAATTAACCATAGTAAGAGATTAATAATAATAATATCTAATAATAAAATTGAAGGGTTATAAGAATCTACTATAATAAACGTTATTTAAAACTTATGAATTATTTGTGGCTAAAATTTTCATGTAATATTTGTAGACTACAGTTGATTATGAATAACTAAAGCCTCAGAAAGTAAAACTGAGGATAAAGAAGGCCTATTATAACTGATAAGCTACAAGAGGAGAGAAAATGGAATCATATCCAATGTTCAATTAAAGTCACAAAAGGCAGAAAAACAATGGAAACCAAAATAAGAACAAAGAACAAAGAGAACAAATAGAAGATAGTAACTAATATGTTAGACATCAATTAACTATGTCAATAATCATTATGAGCATCCATAGCACCAATTTGAAGAAACTGACAGAGTGGATTAAACAACAAGATACAATTATATGTTGTCTGTAAGAAATCCACTTCAAATACAATGACACATATAGATTAAGAATAAATGGATCGGCCGGCGCCGCGGCTCACTAGGCTAATCCTCCGCCTAGCGGCGCCGGCACACCGGGTTCTAGTCCCGGTTGGGGCGCCGGATTCTGTCCCGGTTGCCCCTCTTCCAGGCCAGCCCTCTGCTGTGGCCAGGGAAGCCAGTGGAGGATGGCCCAGGTGCTTGGGCCCTGCACCCCATGGGAGACCAGGAAAAGCACCTGGCTCCTGGCTCCTGCCATCGGATCAGCGCGGTGCGCCGGCCACAGCGCGCCGGCCGCGGCGGCCATTGGAGGGTGAACCAACGGCAAAGGAAGACCTTTCTCTCTCTCTCTCTCTCTCTCACTGTCCACTCTGCCTGTCAAAAAAAAAAAAAGAATAAATGGATCAAGAAATATATAGGATGCTAACATTAATCAAAAGAAAGCAGAAGTAGTTATACTAATTTCAGGCAGAGCACATCTAAAAGCAAGAAAAGTTATCAGGGATGAAGAAGGGCATTACATAACGTAATGGGATCAATTCTCCAAAAACATAATAATTCTTACCATGTATGTGCCTAACAACAGAGCACTAAAATATGTGGGGCAAAAAGTTATAGAACTTCAAGGAGAAATAGATGAATCCACTAGTATAGTTGGATATTTTTAATTTGTAAATTTGGCACATGAGAATTGTACAAGTGTGTGGGAGTAAAATGTAATGTTTAGTTGCATGTAGACATTGTATAAAGACCAAATCAGAGTATTAGCATATCCATCACTTGAAATATTGAGCATTTCTTTGTGCTGAAACTTTCAAAGTCCTCTTCTAATTATTTTGAAATATATATGACATTATTAATTATACTCATCCTTTACAACCAGAACCCATTCCTTATATCTAACCATAATTTTGTACACATTAACCAACCTATCACTATCTCCTCCTTAGCTGGAGACTTTAGCACCCCTTTATCAGAAATGGACAGACCCAGCAGGCAGAGGATCAGTAATGGATAGCTGATCTCAAAAACATCATAAATCCACTGGGTATAATTGACTTCTGTGGACTACCCAACAACAGCAGATGACATGTTCTTCTCAGTGTGTACTCTTCTCACATGCAATATTCACCAAACTAGGAAAGATTGTGGGCCATAAAAGTCACATTTTTAAGACACATTTAAAAGAATAGAAATCCCCTAATGGCTGTTCTCAGTGGAATTAAACTTGAAATGAATAATACAAACATAGCTGGAAAATCCCAAAATACATAGATGTTAAACAAATTGTAGTGCCCACAGAAGATGGACTCTTTTTCTCTAATAGAAACAATGGACAAGGGCCAGTGTTGTGTCATAGTGAGTTAAGCAGCACCCATGACTCCAGCATCTCATATGGGTGCAGGTTCAAGTCCCAACTGTTCTATTTCTGATCCAGTTCTCTGATTATGCTCCTGGGAAGCAGTGGAAGATGGCCCAATTGCTTGGGCTCCCATGTCCACTTGGGAAACTTGGAAGAGGCTCCTGCCTCCTGGATTTGGCGTGGCACAGCTCCAGACATTGCGGCTATTCAGGGAGTGAACTAACAGATGGAAGATTTCTCTCTGTTTCAACTCTCTCAGTAACTCTGCCTTTCAAATAAATAAATAAAAACCCATTAAAAAAAAAAAAGAATGGACAAAATAGTAGATAAAATAAGTAAGGTAAGGCATGTTTCTCTTTAGCACACCCCAGCTAAGAGCATAGCTTCTCACCTAGTGATTTCATGAATTTTCTTTTAATTAAAATAGATGTTAAAGTGAAGTATATATCAAATGCTTAATATTTGTCAGTCCCAGTGCTCTCATTTGTATCACTTAATATATTCCTATCATCTAGATGAGAAAGAGAGGCATAAGAGGCTAGCGTCAGTTTCTTGCTCATAGCAAGTGTTCAATAAGTAGTAGCTACTATTATCGTTATTATTACTGGTTTCCTGTTTGTGGAAGTACCCAAAGGGAGGTCTTGAGAGTGCCTTTCCAGTTCAGAGAATATGATGATGAATTACCATATGTCACCATTGTGCTGGAGATTGGGGACAGTACAAAATGATCAAGACAGTCTTCATTGAGAATTGAGATTAGAGAAAAAATGATTAAAGAAGCACAAAGGAAGTACAGAGGAGGGAAGATGACCACTAACTCGATGAAGGAGGAGGCATTTGATGCGAGCTTGCAAGTAGAGGTAGGGTTTACTCTGTACAGTAAGGCCGAGTGTAGGGCACACCTGGGAAAGGCTGCATTGGGGGGTGGTTGTGCTTTCCGTTCCTTCCAACAGTTGGTCCTAGTTTTAAGCTCTGGCCTCCCTCAGTTTCTGGCCTGTTAAGATGGCGAATACATCTCCCCTCGGCCTGTCCTGTATACCATCACTTATTCTTAACTTGCTTTTATTCTCTTTTGCTATGATCTAAACTGTTATCTTTATTATCTTATCTTAAATCTTGCCTCTGGTCTTTTAGATTTTTGTTTGTTCTCAGCAATTCTGATGGCATGGTATTTGCTGTTTCCCCAGGGTTTTGGCTTATCCCTCCCACTTCATCACCAACTCGTGCTTTGAGTCAGCAGTAACCTCTACTCTAATTCTGGTTCTTGGTTACCTAATTCCTTCTCTGCTTCCTGTCTCTTTCCTCATGCCCTTGCCTCCCACACAGTCTATTTTGATAGATGGAGGCAAGCAAAACAGAATACATGAATTTTGCCTCAATTTCAGATTTTGTCAAAATGTGAAGAAACTTTTCTGTTCACCCTTCTTTTCCAAGCTAAAGATCCTCAGTCATTAATTTTCCTGCAAAAAGTTTTGAAGCTACACTATCATCAGCCTCATTTCTTTTGGATGAGTTCTAGTTTCTCTCCACTTTATTCCCTCACCTAAACCTCAAGTTCACAATCGGGATGGAGAGTTAAAATTTCCATGTATGACTTCCTTAAGTGGAAAAAAAACCTAAAAATTCATGGGTGTTTTGAGAAGGCAAAATCAGTGCTACAAATAGGGGAGGAAATATATCCTACCCATCCTCGAATGCCTATTTATTAGGTTGGTGACTTGAAATTGCGAATATAATATTAAAGAAGTTATATTTCCTAGTTGTACAAAAGAATATTACAAAGAATATTTATACTACTTTAATGGGAATCTTTGATTACATCTTTTGGTTTTCATCTCTTTATCTCTGTGTCTTTTCTTTCTTCCTCGCTCCTGCTTTAATTATTACAAATTATTTTCTGCAGGAACTAGTTTCTAGATGGCCAGTAGTATATTAAAAGACTCCAGATTTTCTGTCTTGAACTTTCCATCATTGTTACTCTGTTGCTGTTCTTTCCATATCCCCTTGATGTTCACATCAAACTCATCCTTGGTTCAATCATGGAGCAAGCAGAAAGTGCCAGAGACTTAATGTTCCTACAAGCAGTCCTCAACTAACTATGGACATCCGTACTTCTTAGTTGAAAGTAACCCTTGGGAATAGTCTGCTGTCTTCCGGAATTCAGTGAGATTAGTTCCAGTTGCCCACAGTGATACTGACTTGACTACACACTGAACTGACTTCCTTTCTTTCTCTTTCTCATGTTCCACTCCACTACTGGTGCTTCCTGGGATCATGTCCCAAATAAACTCTTTGTATTCGAATCCTTGATTAAGGATCTGTTTTGTGAAATTTCAAACCAAGAGAGTATTTTCTACGATTTGCTCATGTCTCACAAAGATAGGATATTAACAGTTCTTTCTTTATTCTTAATATATACATCTAAAATTATAGGACCAGGTTCTTTATATTCAATTTCCTTTTGTGAAAATTAGAAATTTAAAATTTAAAAATTAAATTAAAAAAAAAATTAGAAATGAGGGGTGTTTGTTGTAGCAGGTACAATGTCACTTGGGATGCCCACGTTCCATATTGTAGTGCCTGAGTTGAAGTTCCGACTGTGCTCCTGATTCCAGCTTCCTGCTAATGCACATCCTTGGGATCAGCAGGTGATGGTTCAGATAGGCTCAGATATTTGGATCCCTGTCACCCACATGGGAGACCCAGATGGAGTTCATGGTTTCTGGCTTCAGCCTGGTCCAGCCCTGACTGTTGTAGGCATTTAGGAAGTAAACCAGTGGATAGGAGATCTCTATTGGTCTGAATGTCTGTCTCTGTCCCTCTCTCTCTGCCGATCTCTGCCCTTTAAGTACACAAATATATACATTTTGAATAGTTAAATACAACTATAAATGCAAATACTGCCCAATATGTATAATTTTAAAGTCTTTACTCAGTGTAACAAACTGCTTCATACTGTGACTTAAGGGTGCACTCATTAAACATGATGCTTGCCCCTCAAAGGACTTTCAGGCTGACAAAGTTTCCATATCTCATGGCATTTTACGAACAATGAGAGTATCTAGGGAATGCATTCCCATACTAGTACATTGTTCACCATTTTGAGAGCATCCCCTCTGGCAGCACAATATAGATGCCCATCTCCCTTCATTAAAATCTTGGTTTCAACAATGGATGCAGTTTTGATTAACTGAAATAAAGATCGATGAGAGGGAAAAGCTAGTCCATTTTATGATGATTTTTCACATTTCAAAGGGAAGATCAGATTAAACTGTCAGAATAGAAAAAATCTTAAGAAGATGGTAATAGAAATGTGATGTTAGACCATTCAAACTGACCATGTGGGGCATTTTGCCTTGAGCAGAAAGCACACAAACAAGGCTTATGACTGGTTAATAAATAAACAACTTTCCTTGAAGGCATGGACCAGGAAGTAACAGTTTGGCAGTAAGTTTTTGAGAAACCAACTCAGGGACTGACAGCTGCATTATTCAGTATGAAAAGAATTTTCACAGAGAGCTGACACTTTCTTCATTAATAAAACAACTCATTTACATTCCCCTAGAGAAAAACCTGCTATGCAAACTTGAAGAGACAGACTTGCATTTTCAGATTCTTAAAAACAAGTTCAAATGAAGAGGATTAATCACCCCCATTCACTGACACCCACACAAATGTGAGGTCAAAGAGAAAGAAGGAGAGGAATAGGAAGGGAAATGTAAAGCAATTTACATCGTGTACCCCGTGACATTTTACAGTGTTGCCTTTTCTTAACCCCCAAACATCATTAAAAACTTTCCAACCCAAGTACACATCCCAATTCAGTAGGAATAACACAAAAGACCAAAAACCTTGCCCTTGGAATTGGAAGACTTTAGTCGCTTTGTGGATGTCATGATAAAGGTAGTTATCTGGTTTCCTATACAAGGGATCTTCAAACAGTTAATAAAAAAGTATATTATGAAAAAAACTATGCATGGATTTCAAAATGTTTTATACCAAAATAAGCATATTTTTTTCTTTCAAACTTTTATTTAATGAATATAAATTTCCAAAGTACAGCTTATGGATTACAATGGCTTCCCCCCCATAACGTCCCTCCCACCCGCAACCCTCCCCTTTCCCACTCCCTCTCCCCTTCCATTCACATCAAGATTCATTTTCAACTCTCTTTATATACAGAAGATCAGTTTAGCATACATTAAGTAAAGATTTCAACAGTTTGCTCTCACACAGAAACATAAAGTGAAAAATACTGTTTGAGTACTAGTTATAGCATTAAATCTCAATGTACAGCACACTAAGGACAAAGATCCTACATGAGGAGTAAGTGCACAGTGACTCCTGTTGTTGACTTAACAAATTGACACTCTTGTTTATGGCCTCAGTAATCACCCTAGGCTCTAGTCATGAGCTGCCAAGGCTATGGAAGCCCCCTGAGTTCACTGACTCTGATAATTTTTAGACAAGGCCATGACATATTTTTAGAAAAAATTTTTACTGTCATTTTATTTGAAAGGCAGAGACAAACATCTCCCATAATTTGGTTTACTCACCAAAAGCCTACAGCAGCTGGAGCTTGGCCAGGCCAAAGCCAGGAGCCAGGAACTCCTGGATCTCCCACATGGGTGGCAAGTACCCAAGTATTCCAACCGTTAGCTGCTGCCTCCCAGGCATATTAGCAGGAAGCTGGATCAAAAGTGTAGAAACCAAGATTCAAATCTGTGACTCTGATAACAGATGTTGGCATCGCAAGCAGTATCTTAACTGCTATCCCTAACACCTGCCCTAACTTAGCTTTTAATTCTACTTTCCCGTGCACTTTTTTGAAATATCCTCATTCGAGGGTTGTACTTGAGAGAACTGAGGCTCTTGGGGTTTCTTGGAGGCAAGGGTAAAGCTAATGTGTGTCAAATGAATATTCATGAGAGGTATTTTAGACTTGTTGATGGGCACGACTAATTGTAGATAAACAATTGTAATGGGAGTAGGAAGACCCTTGGAACCGCCAAGTCTTTGAGTATATACATCAACACTTAACGTAGGAAACCTAAGCAAAGTAGAGGATCCCACAATGAAAAACTCAACTGATGCTAGTGCCACACACTGGCAAAAACTCCTCTAAATGTTCTAATTAATATCAACAAAATGTCTATACTACCCAAAGTAAATTTCAGATTCATTGTGATCCCAATCAAGATACCAATGACATTCTTCTCAGATTTAGAAAAAATGATGCTAAAATTCATATGGAAACACAAGAGACGCTGAATAGCTAAAGCAGTCATATACAACAAAAACAAATCCGGAGGTATCACAACACCAGATTTCAAGACATACTATGGGGCAGTTTGGGTCAAAACAGCCTGGTACTGGCACAAACATAGACATGTAAACCAATGGAACAGAATATAAATCCCAGAAATCAATCCACGCAGCTACAACCAACTGATCTTTGGCAAATGAGCAAAAATAAATTCCTAGAGAAAGGACGATCTCTTCAACAAATGATGCTGGGGAAATTGGACCACCACATGCAGAAGTATGAAACAAGGCCCCTACTTATACCATATACAAAAATCAACTCAAAGTAGATCAAGAATCAAAATCTATAACATGATACTATCAAATTACTAGAGGAAAACATCAGGGAAACTTGGCAAGACATTAGCATAGGCAATGACTTCTTGGAAAAAAACCCAGAAACACAGGCAATAACTACAAAAATAGACAAATGGGATTACATCAAGCTAAGAATCTTCTGTACTGCAAAGGAAACAACAACCAAGTGAAGAGGCAACACTTCAATATTTTACATATTCCCAAAGTAAACTTAATTCATAATGCCAACAAATGCCCAACATGAAAATAAAAATAAATAAATATATAGAACTGGTAACAGTCACATAGAAAGAAAATATATTTCATAAAGGTCTGGAACACAAGACTTGGATTGTGCATTCTCAGTGTAAATGCTCTGTAATCTTGGAGGAGGCGAGGAGAGCACCAGGAAAGAGGAATGTCATTGTAGGGGATGAGAGTATTTTAGGGGAAAAACAATCTGCTAACATTTGTCCTGAAGTAACAGTACAATGGATTCCTACATAGCATATGTCTAAATATTTATTTTAAAATTATTTAATTGAAAGGCAGAGAGATGGAGAGTGGCAAAGAGAGAGTGATCTTTCATCTGCTGGTTCACTCCTAGTGCCTAAAACAGGTGGAGCTGGGTCAGGTGGAAGCCAGGATCCAGAAACTCAATTTAGATCTCCTATGGTGGTGGCAGGAACCCAAATATTTGAGCCATCACCTGCTGCCTCCCAGGGTGTGCCTTAGCAGCATGTTGGACTCAGGAGTGGAGCCAGTTCTTGAACCCAGGCACTGTGATATGAGATATGGATATCCCAAGTGGCATCTTAACCACTGTCAAATACTTGCCCCCAAATATTTAAGAGCTGAAAAGTCAAGTTATCATATTGTTAAACAAAGTATGCTCTCTCCCAGTACCTCGGCAGAGATACCTTCATCATGACCTGGGCAGCCAGGTGTGAATAGGATTCTTGGACTCCTTGGGTCCCACACTACACTGTGGCAGCACAGAGGCTTGTCCCTTTTCTCCTTGCACTTTGAGGTCTGTCCCGCTCTGTGAAAGGACTTCCATGCACATATCTAATATCCCAGTCCACATAATGATGTTCCGCACGACCCCTCCCCCCAGCACAGAACAATTCTTTGACCACCCTTGAGCCTAACATGACTCGCATTAACTCAGAGGTCTTAGGGAAGATCCTTGCTCAGGCTCTTTGGGCAGGAAATTCCAGGATCTCAGTTCCCCAGAATGTGATACAGAAGGGGGAGGCACTGACTCTGAGCAGGCACATCTTCTTGATCTTGAGTCTCCCTGCCTTGATCTTAGGGAAGAATATAGCAAGATGATTTATTACTGTATGAATTCATACTAGTTCTCCTGTGTTACCCAATTCCTTTATTGCAAATATGCCCTAGTATTTCCTTGCTTCAGGGACTTTATTTTTTTTTGTAGGTTAGAAAATTTCAATTTGCTCATGTGCACTGAGGTGAAGGACAGGAGAGAAACAAGTGTTTTTGAAGACAACAAGGCAAGAGAGATTTGTTCCAAACTGGTTGGAAGTTGTCCATCCTGGAGGAGCTGGGGACTCAGGAAGAAGAAGAGATAGACATCTGCTTAGGCAATCATTTTGAACTTTGTGGACCATTTGATAACAGAACTCATACTGATAGGCAGTAGCTTGAGGATTTGATTCTAAAGAGAAAAATTGCATAACTGCCTATACTAAGAAAACATACTTTAAAAAAATTTTTTTTATTTACTTGACAGGCAGAGAGAGAGAGAGAGAGAAAGTCTTCCATCTGCTGGTTCAAATGGCTACAATGGCTGGAGCTGGGCCAATCCAAAGCCAGGACCCAGGAGCTTCTTCCAGATCTCTCACATGGGGGCAAGGGCCCAAGCACTTGAGCCATCTTTTACTAGAAAGTTTATGCTTTTAATGTGTCAAAAGTTTTCATCATTTTAGTTACTACTAGTTATCTAATCTGATCATCAGCTCACCACGTGAGCAACATATGATACCACTGTACTTATAGGCAGGTACATATGAGAGAAGAGTCCCCTTTTTCCACTGAAACTATCCCTGATACAGGTGGCCTTATCTCATAAACAAATGACTCTGTTTTTTAGTGAATTATAGTCTTTCCCAGGTTTTGCTTGGATGATTATATCTGATAGAGTATGTTTTTGACTGTATGTTTGGCTACATAATAGCATAGATTTATGCTACTTGAAGTGTGGTTTCAAGCAATCCATGGATTGATGCTGGTCCACAAATTTTAAGGTAATATTCCCAGAAAATAGGTACAGATACTGGGATCAGTCATCTCAAAAACATTTTAAAAACTATAACATGGATGAACCTTCACAACATTATGCTAAATGGGGCAGGCATTTGGCGCAGTGGTTAAGTTTCTGCTTGGGATGCCCACATCGCATATCAGAGTACCCGGTTTGTGTCCTAGCTGCTCTGCTTCTGATCCAGCTTTCTGCTAATATACCACTCTGGGAGGCAGTGGTGATGTCTCAAGTACTTAAGTCCTTGCCAACCATGTGGGAAATCCAGAAGGAGTTCTGGGCTCCTGGCTTTTGGCCTGGGTGAGTCCTGGCTGTTGCTGCAATTTGGCAAATAGACCAGTGAATGAAAGATCTCTCTTTTGTCTTTGTCTCTCTTTGCTTTTCAAATAAATAAAAATAAAAAATAAAAATTTTAAGAAAACCTTATTCTAAGTGAAATAAACATAAGCAAGCACAAAAGAACAGATACTGTATAATTCACTTTATGAGATACCTAGGAGAGAGAGAGAGAATGTATGAAACTATTGCAAAAATATTTATGGGAAAGGGAATTAAAAGATCAGTTTATTTTGCTGTAAAATTTTTGAAATCCATGTAAAGTTTTTTTCATAATGTGCATTTCCACACACTTTTTCTTTTCTTTATTCTTTTTTTTTAAAAAAAGATTTATATATTTATTTGAAAGGCAGAGAGAGAGAGAGAGAGAGAGAGAGAGAGAGGTCTTACATCTGCTGTTTCACTCCCCAATGGTCATAATGGCCAGGGCTGGCCAGGCCAAAGCCAGGAGCCAGGAGCTTCTTCTGGGTCTCCCACATGAGTGCAGAGGCCCAAGGACTTGGGCCATCTTCTACTGCTTTCCCAGGCCATAGCTGAGAGCTGGATCAGAATTGGAGCAGCTAGGACTCGAAACTGCACCCATATGGGATGCTGACACTGCAAGTGGAGGCTTAACATGCTATGCCACAGCACCAGCCCCTCCAGGAACTTTTTGAAGATCTCTCAAAGAAATGGTTACTATGGGTTGAGGGGGAGAAGCATGGTTTAATGGTTATCATGGTTTAATGGTTACAGTGGGCTGGGGAGGGTGAGAATTGTTGCCTAATGGTGACAAAGTTTCTGTTTTTGGTGGTGAGAAAGTTCTGGAGATGGCCAGTAGTGATGGTTGTACAACGTTGTGAATGTACTTAATGGTGCTAAATTAGACACTTAAAATGATAAAAATGGCAAATTTTATGTTCTGTATATATTACCACAATACAGAAAATTTTTGTAAAGCCATTTGAAAAGTAATTTTGTGTTTATTGAATCCATTAATATAGAAAACAAGTCTTGCCTCTTTTTTTTTTTTAGGTTTCCACTTTTTTCATCAGTCTAATGATTTTTTTCTTTTGGGTTTGTTCAAAACTATTGGCCCACAGCAGATTTAAACTTAAAACAAAACAAACAAAATAAACCTGATTCTTCAGGATAGATACTTTGAGATGCACTGTGCTATAGCTGAATTTTTTTCCCACAAAATTGTTATGTTAAAGCCATAGCTCCTAGTGTAGTTGTATTTGGAAGAAAGAAATAATTATGGTTACATCAGGCCACAAAGGTGGGACCCTGATACTATGGGATTAGTGTCTTATTTAAAAGAAGGCATTAGCTGTTCACCCCCTGCCCCTCAACACACACCACCTCCTGTGTGAGGATATAATGAGAAAGTGGCAGTCTATAAGTCAGGAAGTGAGTCCTCACCAGAAATTGAATTGACCAGCCCTTTGGCCTTGAACTTTCCAGTCTCTAGAACTGTGAGCAAATACATGTCTGTTGCTTAAGTCACCAAGCTTATGCTGTTTTCCTATGGCAGCCCAATATAACTAATGCACACCAGCTTAGGTGATCAGCGTGAAGCCACTGCTGCTGGCTTGTGATTACCTTCAACTCAAGGAAGCCATGATTCAGGTCGTGTTTGGGGGTGGGGGGAGAAAAGAGCAGGTCAATTCTGTAAGATTGAATTGAGATGTGTCTCTAAAGTATTTTGTTGATACCATGGGTCTTAACTTCAGTTTTCATGTGGAGAATGACACTAGGATAAATTACGAATATTCACAGTGTTTTAAATAGGGAAAAGTGTGCTGTTGAATAATAATGTCAAGTCTAACTCAAAGGTATTAACAAAGTCCTTTAGAAGGCTTGTGACCCCCATTTGAACCAGTGTTCATAGAGACTGAAACAGTGAGCTTTTATTTAGTCTGAATGGAAGGCAAACTTATTTTTGAAAAATTGGCTACAATTCTAGGATAAGACATTTGCTATTATCTATCACAATGAAAGAAATAAAAAAAACCAATTCTATTTTGATCGAAAGACTTGGGGCACTAAGAAGAGATTTAATCTGAATCCACTCTATGCATTTGATACAGAATTGAATGTGAAAACTTCTTCTTTTGGAGTCATTTTATTGTGATATATTGAGACTCTAGAGAAGTGAGACACTGAAGGACCAGGGAAATAAAAATGTGTAGTCCTCTGTGAAGTTGCCATCAGAATAAGCTTCCTGAGGTTGTCCTAGGTCTCTGGTTTTGTTCATCAGTTTTCCCTATCTTGATCCTCTCTCTGACCTGTCACAAGTACTGCCAAGGTATTGTAGAGTTTGCAGATGGGAGACAGAGCATTCATTTCACTGGTGAATAATGTTCTATTGGATATATGTATGCACCATGATTTTTGTAGCCAATCTGCCACTGATGGATGTTCAGATTGATTCCTTTATTCCTCTATTAATTATGAACAAAATACAGCTCTATTTATATGATCATGAATGTCTTCTAGTGCAGTTGTACAAGAATTTTCTAGGGGGGACAGTGCTGTGGCCTGGTGGGTAAAGCCACTTCCTGCAGTGTTGGCATCCCATATGGGCACCAGTTGAAGTCCTGGCTGCTCCACTTCTGATCCAGCTCACTGCTAATGTGCCTAGGAAAGCGCTAAAAGATGGCCCAAATCTTTGGGCCCCTGCACCCACATGGGAGACTAGCGTGAAACTCCTGGCTCCTGGCTTTGGACTGGCTCAGATCCAGCCATTGAGGCAATTTTGGGGGTGAACCAGTAGATGGAAGACCTCTGTCTCTCTCTCTCTCTCTCTCTCTCTCTCTGCCTCTGCCTCTCTGTAACTCTTCCTTTCAAATAAATAAATGAATCTTTTTAAAAAAGAATTTTCTAAGACATATTTCTAGAAATAGAATAAATTAGCGGTGGCACAATACCCACTTGTTCATTTTAACTAGATAAGGCTGAATAATTTTCTAAAGTGGAGAGTCAATAAAGTGACCATTAATTCTTATTATAATCCATGGATTATTTTTTAAAGATTTATTTATTTGTGGTGGTGCTGTGGCATAGTGGGTAAAGCTGCTGCCTGCAGTGTAGGCATCCCATATAGGCAGCGGTTCAAGTCCCGGCTGCTCCACTTCCGATCCAGCTCTCTGCTATGCCCTGGGAAAGCAGAGGAAGTTGGCCCAAGTCCTTGGGCCCTTGCACCCACATGGGAGACCCAGATGGAAGATTTATTTATTTATTTGTAAGGCAGAGTTACAGAGAGAGAGGGAGAGACAGAGAGATCTTCTATTCACTGGTTCACTTCCTACCACAGTAACCAGGGCTAGGCTCGGCTGAAGTTAGCAGCCTTGAACTCCATCCAGGTTTCACCTGTGGGTGACAGGGACCCAAGTACTCCAGCGATCTTCTGCTTCTTTCCCACTTTCATTAGCAGGGAGCTGGATCAGAAGTAGAACTGTTGGAACTCGAACTGGCACTTGTATAGGATGCTGGTGTTGCAGGTGGTAACTAAACCCACTGCAACACAATGCCAACCCCTGTGAATTATTTTAGATATTCTTGTGAATAATAATGATTTTTAGAATCAATCCTTAGATCCTTTAATATTTTACCCCATTTTTCTGCACTGGCTGAGGACCCTCAGAACAATGTTTAAGAAGTATTATTCTTTATAGTGATAGAAATATTTTCTTTTATTTTTTAAAGATTTATTTATTTTATTTGAAAGGGTTACAGAGAGGCAGAGGCAGAGGCAGAGAGAGAGAGATATCTTCCATCTACTGGTTCATGCCCCAAATGGCTGTAATTGCTGGAGCTGTGCCCATCCGAAGCCAGGAGCCAGGAGTTTCTTCCGGGTCTCCCATCCTGGTGCAGGGCCCAAGGACTTGGGCCATCTTATGCTGCTTTCCCAGGCCATAGCAGAGAGCTGGATTGGAAGAGGAGAAGCCCGGACTCTAACTGGCACCTATATGGGATGCCGGGACTGTAGGTGGTGGCTTTACCCCGCTACACCACAGTGCCGGCCCCAACATCATTTTTTCATATTTTACTTTTTAGTATAAAAAATCTTAAGCATATAAAAAATAGAAGTTTTGATATTACTGAGCCTTTATATACTGAAAATTTGATTTGATTGACATTTTTCCATGTTTTATCTGTTTTTAAATTCTGAAGTGTTTTAGAGTAAATTTAAGCTATTTTGACATTTAACACTTGTTTAGCATTTACTTTATTTTTATTTTTTTTAATTTGACAAGTAGAGCTACAGACAGTGAAAGAGAGAGAGAGGGAGAGAGAGAAAGATTTTCCTTCCATTGGTTCACCCCCCAAATGGCTGCTATGGCCGTAGCTATGCTAGTCCAAAGCCAGGAGCCAGGTGCTTCCTCCTGGTCTCCCATGCAGGTGCAGGGCCCAAGCACTTGGGCCATCCTCCACTGCACTTCTGGGCCACAGCAGAGAGCTAGACTGGAAGAGGGGCAACCGGGACTAGAATCCAGCGCCCATATGGGATGCCGGTGCTGTAGGTGGAGGGTTAACCAGTGAGCCAAGGTGCCAGCCCTAGCATTTACTTTATTATACAACTTTGTTATATTGCCACAATACCATGATCACTTTTAGCAAAATTAATAAAAATATATATAATCCATGCATTCCTAATAGGTGAAAATTTTTTCTTGTAGGTGAATGTAAAAAAAACACTCTTTTTACATTTAAAGCACTTATATACACATAGTATATCAACACATATAGTACAACTATGAAATTAAAACTTCTTTAGTATAGTAAAGCAATTCGGAAAACAATGTCTAAAATATTGCATGGACGGTAATACTTAAAAATAGTTGAGAAACACTGATATGATCTAGTATATATTCCCTATTCAGATTTTCCCAAAAGATCCTTTCAGTTGCTATTTATAAGCTTGATACAAGTCCTAAATAATACATAAATACTACAAAATGTTCTTTCATATGTCTTGCCTTTGCCATTTTACTTTTCTAATGAGTATTTTAGAGAGCAAAGCCTTTAAATTTCAATGAAGTGTAGTTTATCAATTTTTTATCATTATGGTTTGTGCTTTTTGCATCCAAAGAGACCTTTGCTTACCTTGGGCTGCAAGCATTTTCTTCTGGAAGTTTTAAGGTTTTACCTTTTACATTGAGATTTATAACTCTTTTTCAAGTGAATTTTTGTGTATGAAGTGAAATAAGAGTCAAAGTTTATGATTCTCAGTTGGATAGATATCTGGCTGTTCTAGCACCATTTGTTGCTACGACTCTCCTTCCTCCTTGAACTGCCTTGCCACCTATGTTGATCATCAATTGACATATAGATGTGGGTCATTTTCTGGATTCTCCATCTTGTTGCATCGATCCATGTTTCTGTCCTTATGTAAATATTGCACTGCTTTGACTACTGTACCTTTATAGTAAGTCTTAAAATTAGGTTGTATGGGTCCTCCAACTTTGTTCTTTTTCAAAATTATTTGTCTATGTAGATCCTATACATTATGTATATATATTTCCTTATACAATTGTTTAAAGATTTATTTTATTTATTTGAAAGACAGAGTGACAGAGAGACAGGTCTTTCATCTGCTGATTCACTCCCCAGATGGCCTCAATGGCTGGAGCTGTGCTGATCCAAAGCCAGGAGCCAGGAGTTTCTTCCGGGTCTCCCACGTGGGTACAGGGGCCCAAGGACTTGGGCCATCTTCCGCTGCTTTCCCAGGCCATAGCAGAGAGCTGGATTGGAAGAGGAACAGCCGGGCTAGAACCAGTACCCATGTGGGATGCCGGTGCTTCAGGCCAGGGCTTTAACCTGCACCACAGCACCGCCCCCTCCTTATACAATTTAAAATCAGCTTATCAGTTTCTAGAAAAGAGATTACTGATATTTGATTAATTTTACATTTAACTTACAGATTACTTTTGTGAGTGAATTGATGTTAATAAGATTGAGTCTTCCATATGTTACACATGACACGTTTGACTTGAACATTGGCTAAGTTTCTGATAAAACAAGCTCATGGGGGAGATTTTCTCAACAATTTTTAGAAAACATACTAAGATTCAGGGCTGGCACGGTGGGATAGTGGGCTAAACCTCCACCTGCAGTGCCGGCATCCCATATGGATGCTGGTTTTTGTCCTGGCAGTTCCTCTTCCCATCCAGCTCTCTGAAATGGTCTGGCAAAGCAGTGGAAGATGGCCCAAATCCTTGGGCCCTGCACCCATGTGGGAGACCCTGAAGAAGCTCCTGGTTCCTGCCTTCAGATAAGCCCAGCTCCAACCATTGAAGCCATTTGGAGAGTGAACCAGCAGTTGAAGACCTTTCTGTCTGTTTCTATGTCTGTAACTCTACCTCTCAAATAAATAAATAAATAAATAAGATCAAGCAAACCATGAGACAAATTTCAGTATATTTCTGCACAACTGGTGGCAAAAGGTATGTATCTGACATCAGTCTACATAGCTCTGAAAATTCTAGGGTACTCCCTAAGGGTCAGCAATAGACCAATGCTCAGATCTCTCTGTCACACTGTCTACTCCTAACCATTAAGCTAGCCCCTTGGAACTAAAGAAGGACTGGAGTTAAAGATTTATATCTACTTTACATGCTAGCTTAATTACTAATTTTGAATGCCATGAAGAAGTCCCTTGTTACTAACCTTACCCAGAACTGTTCATTCTGCCTTTTTAAAGAAATAATGCTATGAAATACCAACTCTCAGTGAAGTAGCTAGTAATAAATATCTATCTGAATATGTTTTTTCATTTTTTAAGGGACTTGGTAATAAGACTTTTTTTTCTAACATTGATTTATTTGAAAGAGTTACAGAGAGAGGTAGTGGCAGAGAAAGAGTGACAGAGAGAGAGGTCTACCATCTTCTGGTTCACCCCTCAGATGGCTGTAATGGCTGGAGCTGGGCTGATCTGAAGCTTCTTCCAGGTCTCCCACATGGGTGCGGGGGCCCAAGGACTTATGCCATCTTCTGCTGCTTTTCCTGGTTCATTAGCAGGGAGGTGGATGAGAAGTGGAGCAGTCAAGACTTGAACCGGTGGATGAGAAGTGGAGCAGTCAAGACTTGAACCGGTGTGCATATGGGATGGTGGTGCTGCAGGCCAAAAAAAATTTTTTTGACAGGCAGAGTGAACAGTGAGAGAGAGACAGAGAGAAAGGTCTTCCTTTGCCGTTGGTTCACCCTCCAATGGCCGCCGCGGTTGGCGCGCTGTGGCCGGCACACCGTGCTGATCCGAAGCCAGGAGCCAGGTGCTTCTCCTGGTCTCCCATGGGGTGCAGGGCCCAAGCACTTGGGCCATCCTCCACTGCACTCCCGGGCCATAGCAGAGAGCTGGCCTGGAAGAGGGGCAACCGGGACAGAATCCGGCGCCCCGACCGAGACTAGAACCCGGTGTGCCGGCGCCACAGGCGGAGGATTAGCCTAATGAGCCGTGGCGCCAGCCGCAGGCCAAAATTTGACCTGCTGCACCACAGCCCAGGGCCTTAGACTTGTTTTGATGTTTGATCAAATTCTATGTCATTTACTACTGGGAACACACTGATCTCCCACTCAGTGGTATCAATTATCTTCAGTTTTGGAAACCAGTTACATTTTTTCTTACACATGAGAAGCACCTAATGGTGCATTATTGAAAGGCAGTAGGAACACATCTCAGCAACCACTTGTTGGTGTTGTTTTTATCCCCTCCAGTTGACAATGAGACCATAGTTACTCTTTCCTTTCTACTCATCTCCTTTATCTGGACTCAACTAGCATAACATGTCTTAAATTTTACTCCAGGGGCTGGCACTGTGGCACAGCGAGTTAATGCCCTGGCCTGAAGTAACCTGGCTGCTCCACTTCCAATCCAGTTCTCTACTATGGCCTGGGAAGGCAGTGGAGGATGGCCCAACTCCTTGGGTCCCTGCACTCATGTGGGAGACCTGGAAGAAGCTCCTGAATCCTGGCTTCGGATCAGTGCAGCTCTGGCCATTGCAGCCAATTGGGGAGTGAACCAGCAGATGGAAGACCTCTCTCTCTCTCTCTCTCTCTCTCTCTCTCTCTGCTTCTTCTCTCTCTGTAACTCTGACTTTCAAATATATAAATAAATCTTTAAAAAAATTTTACTCCAAGGAATCTGGAAAACATGCTAAGTGAAATAAGCCAGTCCCAAAGGGACAAATATCATATGTTCTCCCTGATCGGTGACAATTAACTGAGCACCTCAAAGGAAACCTGTAGAAGTGAAATGAACATTATGAGAAATGTCTTGATCAGCCCTTGTCCTGACTGTCGAGGAACAACTTACTACTTTATTCCTTTTAGTATTTTTTTGTTCTATTTAATACCATTGGTTGAACTCTGTAATTAACACAAAATTATTCTTTGATGTTTAAATTTAACTGAAAAGTGATCCCTGTTAAATATAAGAGTGGGAATAAGAGAGGGAGGAGATGTAGTTTGGCACATGCTCACTCGGACTTGCCCCAAATGGTAGAGTTAGAAACGTGCCAGGGGATCCCAATTCAATCCCATCAAGGTGGCATGTACCAATGCCATCTCACTAGTCCAAGTGATCAGTTTCAGTTCATAATTGATCATAATGATCCGATTAAGAGTCAAAGGGATCACATAAACAAGACTAGTGTCTGCTAATACTAAATGATAGAATTAAAAAGGAGAGAACAATCCAACATGGGAAGCAGGATACACAGCAGACTCATAGAATGGCAGATGTCCTAAACAGCACTCTGGCCTCAGAATCAGCTCTTAAGGAATTCGGATCTGGCTGAAGAGCCCATGAGAGTATTTCAGGCATGGAACGCCAAGACACTATGGCAAAATAAAATAAAATAAAATAAAATAAAATAAAGACCCAAATGAAAGATCTCTGTGAGTGAGAACCCAACAGAAAGAAGGGGCTATCAAAGAAGGAGGTACCTTTCTCTGAAGGGAGGAGAGAACTTCCACTTTGACTGTGGCCTTGTCTAAATAAGATCGGAATTGGCGAACTCAAGAGGCTTCCATAGCCTTTGCAACTCATGACAAGAGCCTCGGGTGATTATTGACGCCGTAAACAAGAGTGTCAATTGCTAAATCAACAACAGGAGTCACTGTGCACTTACTCCCCAAATAGGATCTCTGTCCTTAATGTGTTGTACTATGTGAATTAACGGTATAACTAGTACTCAAACAGTACTTTATACTTTGTGTATCTGTGTGGGTGCAAACTGTTGAAATCTTTACTTAGTATATACTAAATTGATCTTCTGTATATAAAGATAATTGAAAATAAATCTTGGTATGAATGGGATGGGAGAGGGAGTGGGAGATGGGATGGTTGCGTGTAGGAGGGAGGTTATGGGGGAAAAAGCCACTATAATCCATAAGCTGTACTTTGGAAATTTAAATTTATTAAATAAAAGTTAAAAAAAAGAAAAAAAATTACTCCAAGTAGAAATTGTTCGAGTAGCAAAAGTTTTAATCTGTCTGAAGAAAGAGTGGAGCTTTCATTTAATAGAATTGGAAAGGTATTGTGAAATTATGGGGAAAGCAAAATAATGAGTAAGGGATCAGATACACTTGTGCCTCAGTTGTGCTAGTTGCTGGAGATATACTAGTGAACAAGACAGATGTGGCTTTCTTCTCATGCAGCTTATAGCTCACAGAAGAGAAGGGAGATAAATAAGTATGAGGAAAGCTAAAAGGGAATGTAAGATGTTTTACTGAGATTCTCAAAGAAAATCATAAGTCCCATAGTCTCCTTTAGTTTTGGGCAGCCCAATTAACACCTAAATTCATCTCTGTATAAATACCTAGGACTGAGTCAGTAAGCAACTCATTGTGCTGTCTGAAGTAAGTCACTTAAGTTGTCCTGGCCTCAGCCTTCTCTTCTATAAAATAGTATCAAAGAAATTCTTTCTGATCTATGAAGCATACATGCTAATGCAGGGCCATATTGTTTCACGTCAGAGTTGCAACATTGAGTGTATTATGGACCACCAAGTCAAAACCAAGGGATTTGGATTTCTCCCAGTCTCAAGTTGCTACGTGAGTGCTATCTGTTCCACATTATAAAGGAATGTTGAGCCTTTGGGTGTATGCATGTAGTCTGAAATATCTCAACTCTGGCCTTGTAATAGGATCAACAAGAGGGCCTTTAAAGCAATTCAGATACCCAGTCACACTTCAGACTAACTAAAAAGGAACTTGCAGGGTTGTCCCCCAGGCAACAATGTTTTCCAGGATCTGTCTGCGTGATTCTAATGTGCTGCTAGAGTTGAAGACTCTGGACTGTGAGTAGGAAAAGCTTTCATCCATGCCTTATCTATGAACCTGGGTGGCTGCTGGAGGCTCATTTACCTCCGGGATTTGGGATTCCATGACTAGTTTATTCTAGAGCAGAAGCAACTGCTAGTTAAAACTAAGGCAATCACCACAGAGGCTAGAATTGTGCCATTTATCCTTTCTTTTGATATTTTCTGCCTTGTAAAGTAAAAAAAAATTTGGGTGAGTGGTGGTGGTGGGAGTTGATTCCTGGCAATCCAGATAATCACCATTTTTATCCCATGTAGCTTCATCATTCTTCTCATGGGTTTCTTGTGTTGTTGTTTGCATGTCTGAGTGGTTGATGTGTAACAAATATGCACTGGGTTTGTGAATCATACTAAGTCTCATATTTTATCTTCATGTTGGAAAACTGCTCTTGTTTCACTGTCAGAATTTGGTATGTCTATGTAAATGGAAGGCAGTTAAGCAAAGAGACTTTCCAATGATGCTAAACAATGTGTGGGGATTTTATTTTCTGAAATAATATTATTAGACACTTAAAAATATCTGTGCATCCATTACTTGCATGTTGTAATGCAACTCCTTACAATAGCTCTGCCAAGTAAATAGTACTACTGTCATTTTCCATTGTTGTCTGTCGATGGTCACATGGCTTGGGTAGGGATGGAATAGTCCAACAACTGAGATGTATATGAAATACAGCTTCAATTTTTACTGACAGCTTTATTTACCTTATGAGTTACAGATTCTATTAGGTGGTGGAAAATGTAATCTTAGTTACTGTGAAGATTCTCGCTTTTCCAAAGGTTGCTTCTTATTTGAGTGGAGGAGTGTGCTCCATGATAGTCAAGGCACTGATGGAAAGGAACTATGATCTGCTTTTGTGTCATCTGTTCCTGTGGGTTCTGCTGAGGTAGGCTTCTGTTTCCTTGGTCTTCGGTCACTGATGTCCATGAAGACTGCTGTGTGTGGAATTTCTCACTTCTACTTCGTGCTCTTTCCAAGGGCCCTAGCTCTCAAAGCCACATCTCAATTGTTCTTAGTTATAAAGAAGACATTCTAGGACTGGTGCTGTGGTGTAGTGGGCTAATCATCCACCTGCAGTGCCAAAATCCCATATGGGCACTGATTCAAGTCCCGGCTGCTCCACTTCCCATCCAGCTCTCTGCTAGGCCCTGGGAAAGCAGGGGAAGATGGCCCAAGTCCTTGGGCCCCTGCACCCATGTGGGAGACCCAGAAGAACCTCCTGGCTCCTGGCTTCAGATCGGTTCAGCACCGGCTGTTGTGGCCCTCTGAGGAGTGAACCATCAATGGAAGACCTTTCCCTCTGCCTCTCTCTCTCTCTGTCTGAAACTCTAGCTCTCAAATAAGTGAAATAAAATCTTCAATAAAAATTCTATTGTTCTTAAAGTATCTGTGCAGATAGCCCATGGAGAGATTTTACTCTGTGGTCTTGCCACCTTACATGGTTTTACCTTGGAAAGGAAGGCAAGGTAGCCTTTGCTCTCAGAATCCCTTGAACTATTTCTGGTTTCTGTCCTCTCCCTTCTTCCAATTGACCCTTGGAGAGGGGGCAAGTATAGAACCTAGAGACATTGATCTTTTCAAGAGAACATAGGCATTATAATATATTAGATTTGCTTTCTTTTGTTTTTAGTAAAGTTTTTATTCATTTATTTGAAGCAGAGTTACAGACAGAGAGAGGGAGAGGCAGAGGGAAAGGTCTTCCATTCACTGGTTCATTCCAAAATGGCTGCAAAGGCTGCAGTTGGGCCAATCTGAAGCCAGGAGCCAGGAGCTTCCTCCAGGAATCCCACGTGGGTGCAGGGCCCAAGTGCTTGGGCCATCTTTCACTGCTTTCCCAGGCCATATCAGAAAGCTGGATAGGAAGAGGAGCAGCCAAGACTTGAACCAGCACCCATGTGGGATGCCGGCATTGCAAACGGAGGCTCAGCCTACTGCGCCACAGTTCTGGCCCCCATTATATTTGCTTTCTTACTAATTTTTTCTTTATTCATATCCCATGGAATCGTTTATTCCTTAAAAATTATTTATTGAGGGACTGGCACTGTGGCATAGTGAGTGAAGCTGCCACCTGTGGTGCTGGCATCCCATATAGGCAGCAGTTCCACTTCTGATCCAGCTCTCTGCTATGGCCTGGAAACGTAGTGGAAGATGGCCCAAGTCCTTGGGCCCCTGCACCTGCGTGGGAGACCTGGAAGAAGCTCCTGCCCCCTGGCTTCGGAGCAGCCCAGCTCTGGCTTTTGCGTCAATTTGGGGAGTGAACCAGTGGATGGAAAACTTTCTCTCTCTCTCTCCCTCTTTCTCTCTCTCTCTCTCTGAACTCTGTAACTCTACCTTTCAAATAAATAAATAAAACTTAAAAAAATCAACATCAGATTTTTGTGCTCCTAGGAGTATTTTTTTAAAGATTGATTTATTTATTTGAAAGTCAGAGTTACACAGTTAAATGCCACAGTGCTGGACCCAAGAATATTTTTAATCTAACTCAAATCATCATGCTTTATCTATTCCTTAAGGTCCCTCAAAATTTCCTAGGACTTTATTGCTCCAGAGGCTGAACTTTTAAAATTCAAAAGCTTTTCTTTGCTCTTTGGGTGTATCATCTCTTCCCTTTGACCAAAATTCATCTAAACAAGGAATGGTTAAGAAGTACCAGGAAATGTGGAAAGAACCTTAATCAATAGCCTCAAGAATTATCCCATCACAAATTCAAGAGCAGAGGGAGGATTTCAATCTAGGGTTCTCTGACCCTGAAATGTCTGCTCTTAACAACTGACCCCAGGTCTTATTGAAAGATTTAACAAATTAACTGCTTAAAAGAGAGAGAAAAATGGAGATTTTCGAAATATGCATTGCTGTTCATTAGAGCCAAGTGATAAAAAAGCATTCTGGACCAAAGTCTCAGGTGGATAAGCCAGCATTGGTACAACATAATGATCACTAAACAACAACAACAACAAAATTTAAGGCTTAGCAGTGGAGAGTCTCACTGGTGAAATTAAGCCTTCTGAAGACTAATCATGAATAAAAATTAAAAGCTAAGTACAGAATAAGCGTAGTGAAACAAATTAAATATCTTTCCTTGCTTAGTGTCTTTTCCTTAATGGTGTGTAGGACTTGCTCAGTTGGTCTCTACCACTAACCAGCTGTGTAGCTTTGGGCAATTCTCACTACTTTTCTGAGCTTTAGTTCTTGCAATAATAAAATTAGAGAATTATACTAAATGGTCATGACTCTTTGTTCTAACTCAAAAATCACAATGAGCCAATGTTTGTAGTGACCAGCAAGTGATCCAACGTTCCTTAGTAAAAATGCAGGATGTGGCAGATGTATGGACCACATGGAGGATTATGATTGAGTTTTCTGCTTCCATAAGAAATGCAGTGTTTACTTTTTGGATCTACCATATAAGCATGAAGGAAAAATGGATGCAAATGGTTTCAGTATTTTTTTTTAATTAGGTGGTACTAGCTATGGAGTGAAGGAAATGAAGCTGTGATCCTCTTGCCTGGAAGGACAGTAATATAACTTTTGGAATAAGTTAATTCTGGTGATATAAAAATGGCGATTTTCAGTGCCATGGAGTAGACTAATTCCCCCAAAGTACATGAGTACATCCTAGCTTGATTCTGAACTTACATAAAGGAGAATCATGACTCTCTGAGCTATAATATAAAAGCAAGCAAAAATGTACCCAGAACTTCTATACTGTGTTTTAGAAAGTTTCACAAATATTATAATGTTATATTATAATAAATAGGAATGGTAAGGCTGATGTATTAGTGTCATCTGTGAAAATAAGTAGTTCACACAAGGCCCTACTACACATAGGATTTTAGCTGGATATTATTTCAGTATTCATTTTTATATAGTTTACAGTTTCTGAATTTGTTTTTTTGTTTTTGTTTAATCATAAGATTTTGTTTGACAGAGTGTCTATTCCACTGCTAATTTTTTTGAAAATTATCAAAGTTCAAAATTTTGCATAAAAGTGGTTACGCAGAAACAGTTTTACTTTATGGTGTAAAAAAAGATGAGTGAGATCAGCTTATGCTGAAATTTTACCTTTGGCATCCTGAAGAATGACACAAATAATAGTTGGAAATTTTTTTAAATTTAGTGATTCTCTGAGTTTTCATAGGGATGAGTATCTTACTCTGTTTGAGGTACTATAACAAAACACCTTAGACTGGGTAATTTATAAATAACGGAAGTTTATTTCTGAGTTCTGGAAGCTAGGGAATCCAAGATCAAATAATCGGAGGATTTCTTTTCTGGTGAGGGTTTACTCTCTGCTTTAAATGTGGCAGCTCCTAGGTGGATTCTTATGTGGCAGAAGGGGCTAACAAAGCCCCTTGGACCTCTTTTATTAAAGACACTAATCTTATTCATGAGGGTTCTGTCCGCATGACCTCATCATGGTCCAGATGCCACACTTCTGCTATTAAGAAATGGTCTTATTGACCACCGTGAGGATTATATTTCTTTTTTTAAAATTTTATTTAATGAACATAAATTTCCAAAGTACAGCTTATGGATTACAATAGCTTCCCCCCACCCCCATAACTTCCCTCCCACCCACAACACTCCCCTCTCCCACTCCCTCTTCCTTTCCATTCACATCAAGATTAATTTTCAATTATCTTTATATACAGAAGATCAATTTAGCATATATTAAGTAAAGATTTCAACAGTTTGCACCCACACAGAAACACAAAGTGTAAAATACTATTTGAGTACTAGTTATAGCATTAATTAAACACCTAAGAGTAATTGTGTATTAATTACAGAGTTCAACCAATAGTTTTAAGTAGAACATAAAAAATACTAAAAGGGTAAAGTAATAAGTTCTTTTTTTTCTTTTTCTTTTTGTTTGTTTGTTATATAGTTTTTTTATTTAATAAATGTGAATTTACAAAGTGCAACTTTTGTATTGTTGTGCCCCCCCAACCTCCCTCCCTCCGGTGGCCCTCCCCTCTCCCACTCCCTCTCCCATCCCGCCCTTCATCGAGTTTCATTTTCAATCACCTTCATATACTGAAGATCAACTTAGTATATACTAAGCAAGGATTTCAACAGGCTGTACTCACACAACCACACAAGGTATAGGGTATTGTTCGACTAGTAGTGTTGTTTTTAAGTTTCATAGTAAAACACATTAAGGACAGAGATCCTACATGGGGAGCATGTACCCAGTGACTCCCATTGTTGATTTAACAATTGGCACTCTTATTTATGACGTCAGCAATCACCCGAGACTCTTGCTATGAGCTGTCTAGTCTATGGAAGCCCCTTGAGTTCACCGACTCTGAACTTGTTTAGTCAAGGCCATATCACAGTGGAGGTTCCTTCCTCCCTTCAGAGAAAGGCGCCTCTCTCCTTGATGGCCTGTTCCTTCTGCTGGGGTCTTGTTCACCAGGATCTTTCATTTAGATTGTTTTTTTGCCACCGTGTCATGGCTTCCCATGCCTGTGAGACTCTCATGGACCTTTTAGCCATATCTGAATGTCCCAAGGGTTGATTCTGAGGCAGGAGTGCTGCCATTCTATGAGTCTGCTGTGTGTCCTGTTTCCCCCACAGAATCATTCTCTCCCTTTTAATTCTATCCTTCATTATTTGCTTACACTGGTCTTATTCGTGAAATCTCATCGACACATACCCTATCTTTTTGATCAGTTGTGTATTTATACTTATCACTTTACCAAGTGCGCTGGCATTGGTACATGCCTCCTTGATAAGATTGAGTTGAAATTCCCTGGCACATTTCTAGTTCCACCATTGGAGTTAAGTCTGAGTGAGCATGTGCCAACCTATATATCTCCTCCCTCTCTTATTCCCACTCCTATGTTTCACAGAGATCACTTTTCTGTTAATTTTAAATGCCTAAGAATGACTGTGCATTGATTACAGAGTTCAACCAGTGGTCTTATGTAGAACAAACAGAGCAACATCAACAACAACAACAACAACAAAAATACTAAAAGGAATAAAATAGTAAGTTGTTCCTCAACAGTCTAGACAAGGGCTGATCATGTCATTGTCTCTCAGAGTGTCCATTTCACTTCAATGGGTATCATTTTAGCTGCTCGTTTAGTTGCCATCGATCAGGGAGAACATATGATATCTGTCCCTTTTGGACTGGCTTATTTCACTCAGCATGATGTTTTCCAGCTTCCTCCATTTTGTTGTAAATGCCCGGATTTCATTGTTTTTTACTGCTGTATAGTGTTCCATAGAGTACATATCCCATAGTTTCTTTATCCAGTCATCCGTTGATGGACATTTAGGTTGCTACCATGTCTTAGCTATTGTGAATTGAGCTGCAACAAATATTGAGGTGCAAATGGCTCTTTTTTTCTCCCCTTTAATTCCATTTGGATAAATTCCAAGGAGTGGGATGGCTGGGTCCTGTGGTAGGGCTATATTCAGGTTTCTGAGGACTCTCCAAACTGTCTTCCATAGTGGCTTTAGCAGTTTGCATTCCCACCAACAGTGGATTAGTGTCCCTTTTTCCCCACAGAGGATTAGATTTCAACATATGAATTTGGGTGGGGAGCATGAACTTTCAGATCATAACAGATGATGGAAGAAAATCTACTGAGATTGGGGCCAGTGCTGTGGTGTAGGGGGTAAAGCCGCTGCCTGCAGTGCCAGCATCCCATATGGGTGCCGGTTCATGTCCTGGCTGTTCCTCTTCTCATCCAGCTCTCTAGTATAGCCTGGGAAAGCAGTAGAGGATGGCCCAAGTCCTTGGGCCCCAGCACCCATGTGGGAGACCCAGAAGAAGCTCCTGGCTCCTGGCTTCAGATTGGCGCAGCTGCGGCTGTCGTGGCCAATTGGGGAGTGACCCAGCAAATGGAAGACTCTCTCTCTCTCTCTCTCTCTCTCTTTCTCTCTCTCTCTCTCTCTGCTTCTCTCTCTGTGCCTCTCCTCTGTGTAACTCTGACTTTCAAGTGAATAAATAAATCTTAAAAAAAAAAAAAGAAAATGTACTGAGATGATCTTCAACGTTCCTGGATATTTCTTTTTTTTTTTTTAAGATTTATTTTATTTATTTGAAAGACAGAGTTACAGAGAGAGAAGTAGAGCCAGAGAGAGAGACAAAGAGGCATTTCATACGCTGGTTCACTCCCCAATGACAGCAATGGCCAGAGCTGAGCTGATCTAAAGCCAGGAGCAAGGAGCTTCTTCTGGGTCTCCCATGTGGGTGCAGGGGTCCAAGGACTTGGACCATCTTCCACTGCTTTCCTAGGCCACAGCAGAGAGCTGGATTGGAAGTGGAGCTGCCGGGACTTGAACTTGAAGTGTTTTTCTCCAAAGACAGTGTCCTGTGAGGAACATGGCAGAATTCTCTGTTATGTCCTTTGTTCTGACAGGGCTGCTCTAGGCAGACAGAACCTCACTCCAACAGGTGTTTTCACAGCAATTGTCAACAGGAACAACTTTCAGATTTCAAAATAAAGGCTAATCCAGGGTCCCTGATACAACATCCTCTTCTCCTTTTTACATACCAGCAGGTGGGCCTTCTCTAGAATAGAAACCTGAATAGACATGGTGTTCGATAGTAAAATAGTACCCAAAGAACCTTATGGAAATATCCAAAGTTCTGAGACAGAGGTTTGTACAGGATCAATTTGAAGAATATTGAGTTAGTTATGAACAGGAACAGCGCTTAGGCATTTGGAGTGCAGGCTTCCTAAAGATATAGATCAGCTTGGGATTTGGGCTCAGAAACTTTAACCTTTTTTGACATCACAATTGTTCTTATTTTTATTTCCCAAGGTAGAAACCAAAATATAACTACTCAGTGCCAAAAAAAAAATGTTGACAACAAATCAGTAGAAAAGAAGCACTAGAATATGAGTTGACACAGCAGGAGATATTTCCTTATAGTTTATTTCAAGACCAAAATCTAAAAGGATTTTGGGGGAAAAATTCTAGAAAATATTATGGATGCCTTGTTTGTTGTAGTATTGGTATAATACAATGTAAATATTTTCAATTATGGCCTGCCTGCTTAAATGGTGAATGGATAGTGAGAGGGATTGTTGGTATTTAGTAGCTGTTTTGTATAGTTAAAAACATCACTGAACTTAGAAGAGCTGGATTTGTTATGCTAATTATGAGACCTTGGAGATTCTGATTCACTAGCTCTGGGATAGGCCTGAGACTGTATTTCTAGGGGGCCGGTGCTGTGGCACAGCAGGTTAAAGCCCTGGCCTGAAGTGCCGGCATCCCATATGGGTGCCGGTTCTAGTCCTGGCTGCTCCTCTTCCAATCCAGCTCTCTGCTATGGCCTGGGAAAGCAGTGGAGGATGGCCCAGGTGCTTGGGCCCTGCGCCCACGTGGGAGACCCGGAAGAAGCTTCTGGCTTCGGATCGGCGCAGCTCCGGCTGTGATGGCCATCTGGGGAGTGAACCAGAGGATGGAAGACCTCTCTCTCTGTAACTCTGAATTTCAAATAAATAAAATAAATCTTTAAAAAAAAAAGAGAGACTCTGTAGTTCTAATGGACTCCCAGGTGGTCTTAATGTTGTTAATATGGGTCCACACTTAGAGGAACGTGGAGGTCTCATACTAGGCTCTCCTTATTTTTAAGAGGAATCTGCTGTTAGATGATTATTTAGATCTCTTCTGGCGCTGTAATTTCTCCAAGGCCCAATTTTGTTCCACCTGCCCTTCTGAAAGTGTCTGTAATTTTTCTTTCTAATGGGCATGGCTAATGGTATGTCATAAATTATATCACCAAGGAAGAAGCTGTCTGAGGGAAAATTTGTTGCTTTAAAGGTATTAGCCATTAGCAACAGGTGCCTGCTTAAGTATTTTACATTCATTTTACATTACACTTTATGTCTGAGTCTCCTAATTGAGATGGAAAAAAGCTTCCAGAAAGCTTGAGTTTGAGACTTTAAATCTGACATTGACTAGCCTCATGACCTTTTTTAGTTTCTTCATGTGTAAATTAGACACACCAATTCCATGTCCTTCCTATGTTGGTGGCTTCTAGATTACACACATGAAAGCATCCGGTGGGTTGTAAGCAGCCATGCAAGTGTAAGGTATGCGAGTATGCACGGCACGTCAAGGAGGAATCACAGCCCGGAGGTACTGGGCCAGTTGCAGGGTGATTCATTAGAAGCCATGTTGTTTCCTCGCACCACTAACAAGCAGCATGGATCTTTGTTCCAGCTCTATACCTTAATTTGTCCATAGGAACTCCTGTTACACGCCTTGTAAGGCTTGCCACTGAACAGAGAAATCAGGAACTGACAATTGTATGAGCCTTGGAACCAGAACCACCGTGAGTATTATCAAAGAAGAAATTTATTATAACAATTAGATTTTTAAAAGATTTTTATCTATTTGAGAGGTAGAGTTACAGACAGAGGGAGGGAGAGACAGTGAGAAAGGCCTTCTATCTGCTGCTTCACTCCCCAAATTGGCTGCAATGGCTGGAGTTAGACCGATCCGAAGCCAGGAGCCATGAGGTACTTCCAGGTCCCCCTATTTGGGTGCAGGGGCCCAAGCACTTGGGCCTTCTTCTACCAGGCCATAGCAGAGAGCTGGATCGGAAGTGGAGCAGCTGGGACTAGAACCGGTGCCCATATGGGATGCCAGTACTGCAGGCATAGGCTTAGCCCACTGTGCTACGATTTTGGCCCCAAGAATTAGATCTTATCAATGGAGAAGTTGGGGAGACAATGGAAGGTGGGAGATGAGGGGTCAGGGGAAGTACACTAACGAGCCTCTGACTGGTGAATGAATCAGAGCTTTAGAGGGAACCCTTGGGCTTCGCAGGTCCAGTGATTGCAGTTGGACCATGAAGGGGAGCTGGTAAGTTGTTGGCTCTTTGTGGCCAGCTGCCTCTGTAAGGTTGCCAGAGAACCATCTTGTGGTGAGTGTGGGGTTGCTGTTGGTCCACAGGATATGCAGATCTCACCACCTCTAACCAGTCGTGACTTTCCCAGTGTAGTGACTGAGCCTGCCCTTCCACCTGCCCAATTTTGTATTAGCTCTCCCTTTGGCCTACTCTATCTCAGAGCCTTACAGAAAAGGAGATTCTAGAAAACTTAGTTCCTGGCACAAAACGTTGGCAGTGAACCAATCCAGCACAATATCTGAACATTTCTGAAGCCTGCACTAAATGAACAAGGAGGTATCCCTTTATCTGAGGGAGACAAGGCATCTCTAAAAGAGATAGAGAACACTGTATGCAAAGGGACCTCCAAGAGTTCATGGAAAATGGAATAGTTTTATTTTGTTTTAATCATTTTAAAAAGATAGTTTTATTTTGGTGCAATAAGTTTTGAAATCCATGCATAGTGTTTTCATAATACATAATTCCCATGAACTTTTAGAAGATATCTTTTATAAAGAATGAGATGTAGGGGTTGGCGCTGTGGCTCACTTGGTTAATTCTCTGCCTGCAGCGCCGGCATCCCATATGGGCGCTGGGTTCTAGTCCCAGTTGCTCCTCTTCCAGACCAGCTCTCTGCTGTGGCCCAGGAAGGCAGTGGAGGATGGCCCAGGTGCTTGGGCCCTGCACCCGCATGAGAGACCAGGAGGAAGCACCTGGCTCCTGGCTTTGGATCGGCGCAGCACGCTGGCCATAGCGGCCATTTGAGGGGTGAACCAATGGAAGGAAGACCTTTCTCTCTGTCTCTCTCAGTCTAACTCTGCCTGTCTAATAAAAAAAAAGAATAAGATGTATTCAAACCCCTGAATAAAAATTGCAGTCATTAAGCCTCGTGAGAACACACCAACATATATGAAAGGTATCTATAAGGCCTTACTCGTATGAGAGTGTACACACTGCAGTATAATCACAAAATATAGGCACTCTCCAGAAGTAAGCAATAGAAAGGCACAGGACTCACGTATACAGTTGTACTGCCAGGATCTGGAATGCAGGGAACACCAGTACCGCTCTTAGAAGTGAAAACAGGGTCGCGTGTGGTTCTTGGGGAGTGTTTGTGTCAGGAAAGAAGAGGCAGAGGATGCAGTCACAGCCAGACCAGGTTTATTCAGAATAAAGCCTGGGAGGGGCTCCCTCCCGGGTGCACGCACGGCACAGAGAGCGAGCCCCCTCCCTTACAGACTAGTGGTTTACACAGTACAAAGTGGCGTGGAGGGGCTTGGGGGTCCAAGCTAAAGCTGGGCCGCCAAGATAGAGGGAGAGCTTGGGCTAGATCTATGGGTCCTGTGAAATCACAGTGTGAGCTGGAGGGGTTGGGGCTGGGGCTGGGGCTGGACTCAGACTGAGCTGCTGAGCTGAGAGGAGAGCACTTGCGAGGAGTGGGGAGAGCTCATGCTGATGGCTAGACTCTCCAAATAGTGATGTGTCCAGCTGTCCAGGCAGGGCAGGGCTGCTCAAGGCAAGGGTTGGGCTGGTCAAGGCAGAGCAGGACTGTATCAGCCCGCCAGAGAAATGGGGGCTGCTTGTTGCTATGTAGGTGAGGGGTCAATATGGATCTAAGGCTTTTTGCCTTGCTGCATCAGTTTGTTTATCCAGCGTTTGGACAGTGGGTAAGGCAGAAAGGATGAACAATATGATACACACACACACACAATTGATCTTCCTTGCTGATTGTGTTTATAAAATTCCTCACCCACTAAGATTTATCAGTAATCCTCAAATCAAAACTCAAGGGTCTTTCTCGGTCATTCACAGACACGTTCGTGGTGGTAAAATAAAATTTAGCCACCCAAGCCACACATTCCTAGCTAGGGTGAGACAAAGCAACACTCTGCTTTCTTGTTTTAGCTCCCAGACTATAAACAAGTATCCTTTTCATGGTCTGTTTAGTGCCATATTTTTCACATTTTTATGGGTGACTTTTCTGTTTAAAGTGGCTCCAAAATATGGGGCCAGTGCCGTGGCTCACTTGGTTAATCCTCCACCTGTGGCGCCAGCATCCCATTTGGGCACCAGGTTCTAGTCCCAGCTGCTCCTCTTCCAGTCCAGCTCTCTGCTGTGGCCTGGGAGGGCAGTGGAAGATGGCCCAAGTGCTTGGGCCCTGCACCCGCATGGGAGACCAGGAGGAAGCACCTGGCTCCTGGCTTCAGATTGGTGCAGCGCCAGCCGTGGTGGCCATTTGGGGAGTGAACCAACAGAAGGAAGACCTTTCTAACTGTCTCTCTCACTGTCTGTAACTCTACCTGTTAAATAAATTAAAGAAAAAAACCCAAAGTGTAAGACTGAAGTGCTGACCAGTGCCCTTAAGCCCAAGAAGGTTGTGATGTGCCTTCGAGAGAAAATCCATGTGCTAGTTGTGCTTCCTTCTGGCAAAAGTTACAGTGTTTTTGGCCAGGAATTTGACATTAAGCGATCAATAACATATGTTAATTAAAGTTTCTTCAACCAGAAACACACATAAAACTAGGTTATATATATTGATCAGTTGATCAAGTTGTTGACAAGAGGCTCACTGCAATGTCACATTTCATTTCCTCTAAGAGCAATGGTTCACTGTTCCCTAATATCAAGTATTAATGATGATTTTATTTATTTAAGATTTATTTTCTTTATTTGAAAGACAGAGTTACAGAGAGAGGTAGAGCCAGAGAGAGAGAGAGAGATTGAGAGAGAGAGGTCTTCCATCCACTGGTTCACTCCACAAATGACTATAATGGCCAGAGCTGAGCTGATCCGGGGCCAGGAGCCAGGAGCTTCTTCTGGGTCTCCCACACGGGCGCAGGAGCCCAAAGACTTGGGCCATCTTCTGCTTTCCCAGGCCTAAGCAAAGAACTTGATGGGAAGAGGAGCAGCCAGGACTAGAACTGGTGCTCATATGGGATGCCAGCACTGCACACTGGCTTTAACCCACTGCGCCACAGCGGCGGCCTTGGTGATTTTATTATATATATATATATATATTTTTTTTTAATTTAGGTTATACAAGTTTCATATATTTCCTTTATACTGTTTTAGGAATACAGTGATACTTTCCCCTCTACCCTCTCTCACACCCAAGCTCTAACCCTTCCTCCTGCTCCCACTAGAATTCCCACTCTTAATTTTTACAGTGATCTATTTTCATTACACTTAATGATCATATAGTTAACCCTACCCTAAGTAAAAGAGTTCAACAAATAATATGAAGAGAAAACAAAACATGGTTCTTCAACAAAAGAGACAAGGGCTATAAACAATCATTGATTCTCAAAATGTATATTTCAATCCAATACATTATATTTCTTTTTTTAACTTTTATTTAATGAATATAAATTTCCAAAGTACAGCTTGTGGATTACAATGCTTTTCCCCCCATAACTTCCCTCCCACCCGCAACCCTCCCCTTTCCCGCTCCCTCTCCCCTTCCATTCACATCAAGATTCATTTTCGATTCTCTTTATATACAGAAGATCAATTTAGTATATATTAAGTAAAGATTTCAACAGTTTGCACCCACATAGAAAAACAGTGAGAAATACTGTTTGAGTACTAGTTATAGCATTAAATCACAATGTACAGCACATTAAGGACAGAGATCCTACGTGAGGAGTAAGTGCACAGTGACTCCTGTTGTTGACTTAACAAATTGACACTCTTGTTTATGGCATCAGTAATCTCCCTAGGCTCTTGTCATGAGTTGCCAAGGCCATGGAAGCCTTTTGAGTTCACCAATTTATCATATCTAGACAAGGTCGTAGTCAAAGTGGAAGTTTTCTCCTCCCTTCAGACCAATACATTGTATTTCAAGTACTCTATTAGTTACCTCAGATCAGGGAAAACATATGATATCTGTCTTTTTGGGTTGGCTTATTTCACTAAGTATAATGGTTTACAGTTGTGATTATCTTTTTGCAAAAGATAGGATTTCATTTTTTTTACAGATGAGCAGTACTCCCTAGTGTATATATACCATAGTTTCATTTTTTTAAAAGATTTATTTATGTCAAAAGAGAGAGAGAGAATGAGAGAGAAAGAAAGATATCTTCCATCTGATGGTTCACTCCCCATTTGGCTGCAACAGCCAGAGCTGTGCCGATCCGATGGCAGGAGCCAGGAGCTTCCTCCAGGTCTCCCACACGGGTGCAGGGGCCCAAGGACTTGGACCATCTTCTACTGCTTTCTCAGGCCATAGCAGAGAGCTGGATTGGAAGTGGAGCACCCGGGTCTCTAACCAGCACCCATATGGGATGCTGGCACTTCAGGCCAGGGCGTTAACCCACTGTGCCAAAGCGCTGGCCTCTACCATAGTTTCTTTATCCAGTCATCAGTTGATGGACATCTGGGTTGATTCCATATTTTAGCTATTGTGAATTGAGCTGCAATGAACATGGGGGTACAAATAATTGTTTCATACACTGATTTCTTTTGGTTTGGGTAAATTCCCAGGAGTGAGATGGCTGAGTATATAGTCAGAGTTCTGAGGTATCTCCATACTGTCTTCCACTGTGATTGCACCAGTTTACATTCTCCCTAACAGTGTACCAGGGTACATTTTTTCCCCACATCCTTGCCAGCATTTGTCATTTGTTGATTTCTGTATTTGGGCCATTCTAACTGGGGTGAGGTGAAACCTCATGTGGCTTTAATTTGCATTTCCCTGATGGCTAGTGATCCTGAGCATTTTCTGAAGTGTCTGTTGGTCATTTTAATTTCCTCTCTTGAAAAATAACTGTTTAAGTTCTTTGCCCATTTCTTCACTGGATTGTTTGTTTTGTTGTTGTTGAATTTCTTGAATTCTTCATAGATTCTGGATGTTAACCCTTTATCAGTTGCATAGTTTGCAAATATTTTCTCCCATTCTGTCAGCTGCTCTTTGATTTGCTATGTGTTTCTTTTGCAGTACTGAAGCTTTTGAGCTTGATTTAATCCCATTTGTCCATTTTGGCTTTGATTGTGTTTCTGGGGCCTTTTCCAAGAAGTCTTTGCCTATGCCGATGTCTTACAGAGTTTCTCAAATGTTCTCTAAAGATTTGATGGTATCGGCTCATAGATTTCGGTCGTTGATCCACTTTGAGTGTATTTTTGTGTAAGGTGTAAGGTAGGGGGTCTCGTTTCATACTTCTGCATATGGAGATCCACTTTTGGGTTAAAGCCCCAGCCAGCAGTGCCGGCATCCCATATGGGCACCTGTTCGAGTCCCGGCTGCTCCTCTTCTGATCCAGCTCTCTACTATGGCCTGGGAAAGCAGTAGAAGATGGCCCAAGTCCTTGGGCCCCCACACCTGCATGGGAGACCCAGATGAAGTTTCTGGCTCCTTGCTTCAGATCAGCTCAGCTCTGGCCGTTGCCGTCATTTTGGGAGTGAACTAGTGGAATGGAAAACCTCTCTCTCTCTGGCCCTACCTCTCTCTGTAACTCAGTCTTTCAAATAAATAATATAATTCTTTAAAAAAAAGATTTTAGCTCTTTTGCCAAAGATAAGTTGGTTGTAGATGCATCTATTGATTTATGGCATTTCTATTCTCTTCCATTGGTCTACAAGTCTGTTTTTGTGTCAATACCAGGCTGTTATGATCATAACTACCTTGTAGTATGTCTTGAAATCTGGTATTGTGATGCCTCTGGCTTTGTTTTTGTTGTATAAGATTGCTTTAGCTCTTCGGGGTCTCTTATGTTTCCATATGGATTTCAGCAGCATTTTTTCTAGATCTGCAAAGAATGTCATCAGTATTTTGATTGGGATTGCATTGAATCTGTAAATCGCTTTTGGTAGTATGGACATTTTGATGATGTTGATTCTTCCAGTCTATGAACATGGAAGATTTTTCTATTTTTTAATGTCTTCTTCTATTTCTTTCTTT
This sequence comes from Oryctolagus cuniculus, assembly GCF_051225735.1. Lineage (NCBI taxonomy): Eukaryota > Metazoa > Chordata > Mammalia > Lagomorpha > Leporidae > Oryctolagus > Oryctolagus cuniculus. The sequence continues at coordinate 2,193,023 of NC_142888.1, read as the reverse complement.
GTTGTTTTGTATTTTTCATCGTAGAGATATTTCACATTCTTGGTTAAATTTATTCCAAGGTATTTGATTCTTTTTGGAGCTATTGTGAATGTGATCGATTTTAAAAATTCTTAGCCATGACTTTTTCTGTGTGTACAAAGGTTTTTGATATTTCTGTGTTAATTTTATATCTTGCCGCTTTGCCAATATCTTTTATGAGTTCTAATAGTCTCTCAGTGGAGTTTTGGGGATTGCCTATATAAAGGATCATATCATCTGCAAATAGGGATAGTTTGATTTCCCCTTTTCCAATATGTATCCCTTTGATTTCTATTTCTTGCCTAATGGCTCTGGCTAAAACTTCCAGGGCTATATTAGATAGCAATGGTAAGAGTGGGCATCCTTGTCTGGTTCCAGATCTTAGGGGGAATGCTTTTCCCCATTCAATAGGATGCTGGCCATGGGTTTGTCATAGATTGCCTTGTTTTGTGTTGAGGAATGCTCCTTCCATATCCAAATTGCTTAAGGTTTTCATCATTAAAGGATGTTGAATTTTATCAAATGCTTTCTCTGCATCTATTGAGATAACTATATGGTTTTTCTTATTCAGTTTGTTAATGTGATATATCACATTAATTGATTTGCAAATGTTGAACCAACCCTGCATACCAGGGATAAATCCCACTTGGTCTGGATGAATTATCTTTCTGATATATTGTTGGATTTGATTGGATAATATTTTATTGAAGATTTTTGCATCTATGTTCATCAGGAGTATTGGTCTACAGTTCTCTTTCTCTGTTTCATGTTTTTCTGGCTTAGGAATTAAGGTGACACTGGCTTCATAGAAGGAGTTCAGGAGGTTTCCCTCCCTTTCAGTTGTTTTGAATATCTTGAGAAGAATTGGAGTTAGTTCTTTAAATGTCTGGTGGAATTCAGCAAGGAAGCAGTCTGGTCCTGGGCTTTTCTTTTCTTTATTACTGATTTGATTTCCATCTTGGTTATAGGTCTGTTTAGGTTTTCTATGTCTTCAATGACTCAATTTTTGTAGATTGTATGTGTCCAGGAATCTATCCATTTCTTCTAGGATTCCCTATTTGTTGGCATATAGCTATTTGTAGTAATTCCTAATAATTCATTTTATTTCTGTGGTGTCTGTTGTTACATTTCCTTTTTAATCTCTGATTTTATTGATTTGAGTTCTCTCTCTCTCTCTCTCTCTCGGTTAGTTGGGCCAATGGTCTATTGATTTTATTTTTTCAGAAAACCAGTTCTATATTTCACTGATTTTTTGTATTTTTTTATTTCAATTTTGTTTATTTCTTCTCTAATTTTGATTACTTCTTTCCTCATACTAATTTTGGGCTTGCTTTGTTATTGTTTTCCTAGGTACTTGAGATTCATTGATAGCTCATTTATTTGGTACCTTTCCAGTTTATTCATGTAGGCATTGATTGCTATAAACTTCCCTCTCAACATTGCTTTTGCTGTATCCGTAAGTTTTTTTTTAAGATTTATTTATTTGAAACACAGAGTTACAGAGGCAGAGACAGAGAGAAAGTGAAGTCTTCTTTTCTCTAGTTCACTCCTCAAATGGCCACAATGGCTGGAGCTGGGCTGGTCTGAAGCCAGGAACCTAGAGCTTCTTCCAGATCTCCCATGTGGGTGCAGGGGCCCAAGGACTTGAGCCATCTTCTACTGTTTTCCCAGGCCATTGCAGAGAGCTGGATTGGAAATGAAGCATCCGGGTCTTGAACTGGCACCCATATGGGATGCTGGCACTGCATGTGGTGGCCTTACCCTCTGTGCCACAGTGCCAAACTTCCCATAAGATTTTTTTTTAAGATTTATTTATTTATTTGAAAGAGTTACACAGAGAAAGAAGGAGAGAGAGAGAGAGAGAGAGAGAGGGGTGTCTTCCATCCGCAGGTTCACTCCCCAATTGGTTGCAATGGCTGGAGCTGCGCCTATGTGAAGCCAGGAGCCAGGAGCTTCCTCAGGGTCTCCTGCAGGTCCAGGGGCCCAAGGGCTTGGGCCATGTTCTACTGTTTTCCCAAGCCATAGCAGAGAGCTGGATCAGAAATGGAGCAGCTGGGTCTCGAACGGGTGCCCATATGGGATGCCGGCACTACAGGTGGCGGCTTTACCTGCTATGCCATAGTGCCAGCCCCAGATATGATGTATTGTCTTCATTTGTTTCCAGAAATTTTATGATTTCTCTTTTGATTTCTTCAATGACCCACTGTTCATTCAGGAGCATGTTGTTCAGTCTCCATGTGTTTCCATATGATCTAGAGTTTCTTGCATTGTTGGTTTCCAGCTTTATTCCATTGTGGTCAGAGAAGATGTATGGTACTATTTTTATTTTTTTTAATTTGCTGAGACTTGCATTATGGCCTTGCATATGGTCCATGCACTTCTGAGAAGAATGTGTATTATGCCACTTTTGGGTGAAAGGTTCTGTAGATATCTGTTAGGTCATTTGGCTTATAGTCTCAATTAAATCTGTTGTTCCCTTGCTGATTTTATGTCTGGTTAATCCGTCCTTTGCTGAAAGCCTGGTGTTGAAGTCCTCCATTACTATTGTATTGGATTCTTTTTTTTTTAAAGATTTTATTTATTTGGCAGGTAGTTACAGATAGTGAGAGGGAGAAACAATCTCCATCTGCTAGTTCACTCCCCAAATGGCCACAGTAGCTGGAGATGAACTGATCTTAACCCAGGAACCAGGAGCTTCTTCCAGGTTTCCCACGTGGGTACAGGGGCTCAAGCACTTCAGCCAACTTCTGCTTTCCCAGACCATAGCCAAGAGCTGGATCAGAAGAGGAGCAGCCGGGACTAGAACTGGCACCCATATGGGATGCTGGTGCCTCAGGTGGAAGATTAACCCACTGCTTCACACTGCCAGCCCCTATTGTATTAGATTCTGTGTCTCCCTTTAGATCCATTAACATTTCTTTTAAATAGCCAGGTGCCCTGTAATTGGGTACATATACATTTATTATAGTCACATCTTCCTGTTGTATTGATCCCTTAATCATTACATAGTGCCCTTCTTTGTCTCTTTTAACAGTTTTTATGTTAAAGTCTATTTCATCTGATATTAGGATGGCCACATCTGCTCTTTTTTGGTTTCTTTTAGCATGAAATATCTTTTTCCATCCTTTCACTTTCAGTCTCTGTGTATCTTTGTTGATAAGATGTGTTTCTTGTAGGCAGCAAATAGATAGTCTTGTTTTTTTTTTTTTTAATGTCACTTTTTTTTTTTTTAAACTTTTATTTAATGCATATAAATTTCCAAAGTACGACTTATGGATTACAATGGCTTTCCCCCCATACCGTCCCTCCCACCCACAACCCTCCCCTTTCCCACTCCCTCTCCCCTTCCATTCACATCAAGATTCATTTTCGATTATCTTAATATACAGAAGATCAGCTTAGTATACATTAAGTATGGATTTCAACAGTTTGCTCCCACACAGAAACATAAAGTGAAAAATAATAGATGATTTTTTAAAATGATGATGAAATCAGAGCAGACCTATTGTCATGTTTAATCCCAGTGAGAGTCAAGTTGGGAATTGATAATTTCTTTTTTTTTTTTTTTTTTTTACAGAGGATCAGTTTAGTATGCATTAAGTAAGGATTTCAACAGTTTGCACCCCCATAGAAACACAAAGTGAAATATATTGTTTGAGTACTCGTTATAGCATTAAATCTCAATGTACAGCACATTAAGGATAGGGATCCTACATGAGGAGTAAGTGCACAGTGACTCCTGTTGTTGACTTTACCAATTGACACTCCTGTCTATGGCATCAGTAATCTCCCTATGCTCCAGTCATGAGTTTCCAAGGCTATGGAAGCCCTCTGAGTTCTCCGATTCTTATCTTGTTTAGACAAGCTCATAGTCAAAGTGGAGGTTCTCTCCTCCCTTCAGAGAAAGGTACCTCCTTCTTTGATGGCCTGTTCTTTCCACTGGGATCTCACTCGCAGAGATCTTTTGCCAGAGTGTCTTGGCTTTCCATGCCTGAAATACTCTCATGAGCTTTTCAGCCAGCTCCGAATGCCTTTAGGGCTGACTCTGAGGCCAGAGTGCTATTTAGGACATCTGCCATTCTATGAGTCTGCTGAGATTCTCACTTCCCATGTTGGATCACTCTCCCCTTTATTTACTCCATCAGTTAGCGTTAGCAGGTACTAGACTTGTCTATGTGCTCCCTTTGACTCCCAGTCCCTTCACCATGACCAACTGTGAACTGAAACTGATCACCTGGAACAGTGAGATGGCATTGGTACATGCCACCTCGATGGGATTGAATTGGAATCCCCTGGTATGCTTCCAACTCCACCACTTGGGGCAAGTCAGCCTGAGCATGTCCCAAATTATACATCTCTTCCCTCTCCCATTCCCACCACCATGTTCAACAGGGATCACATTTCAGTTAATTTTCAACACTTAAGAATAACTGTGCATCAATTTCAGATCTAAACCAGTCATATTAAGTAGAACAGATAAAAAAAACTACTAAGAGGGATAATGTATTTAGTTGTTCATTAACAGTCAGGGCTATGCTGATCAAGCCACCATTTCCCATAGTGTCCACCTCACTCCAACAGGTTTCCCTCTTGGTGTTCAGTCAGTCGTCACCGATCAGGGAGAACATATGGTATTTGTCCCTTTGGGACTGGCTTATTTCACTCAGCATGATGTGTTCCAGATTCCTCCATTTTGTTGCAAATGACTGGATTTCATTGTTTCTTACTGCGGTATAGTATTCTAAAGAGTACATATCCCATAATTTCTTTTTTTTTTTTTTTTTTTTTTGACAGGCAGAGTGGACAGTGAGAGAGAGAGACAGAGAGAAAGGTCTTCCTTTGCCGTTGGTTCACCCTCCAATGGCCGCCGCTGCAGCCGGCGCACCGCGCTGATCCTGGCAGGAGCCAGGAGCCAGGTGCTTTTCCTGGTCTCCCATGGGGTGCAGGGCCCAAGCACCTGGGCCATCCTCCACTGCACTCCCTGGCCATAGCAGAGAGCTGGCCTGGAAGAGGGGCAACCGGGACAGAATCCGGCGCCCCGACCGGGACTAGAACCCGGTGTGCCGGCGCCGCAAGGTGGAGGATTAGCCTATTGAGCCACGGCGCCGGCTCCCATAATTTCTTTATCCAGTCTATCGTTGATGGGCATTTAGGTTGGTTCCAGGTCTTAGCTATTGTGAATTGAGCTGCAATAAACATTAGGGTGCAGACCTCTTTTTTGTTTGCCAATTTAAATTCCTTTGGGTAAATTCCAAGGAGTGGGATGGCTGGGTCGAACGGTAGGGTTATCTTCAGGTTTCTGAGGAATCTCCAGACTGACTTCCATAGTGGCTTGACCAGTTTGCATTCCCACCAACAGTGGGTTAGTGTCCCTTTTTCCCCACATCCTCGCCAGCATCTGTTGTTGGTAGATTTCTGCATGTGAGCCATTCTAACCGGGGTGAGGTGAAACCTCATTGTGGTTTTGATTTGCATTTCCCTGATTGCTAATGACCTTGAACATTTTTTCATGTGCCTGTTGGCCATTTGGATTTCCTCTTTTGAAAAATGTCTATTGAGGTCCTTGGCCCATCTCTTAAGTGGGTTGTTGGTTTTGTTTTTGTGGAGTTTCTTGATCTCTTTGTAGATTCTGGTTATTAACCCTTTGTCTGTTGCATAGTTTGCAAATATTTTTTCCCATTCTGTCGGTTGTCTTTTCACTCTCCTCACTGTTTCTTTTGCAGTACAGAAACTTCTCAATTTGATGCAATCCCAATAGTTGATTTTGGCTTTGACTGCCTGTGCCTCCCGGGTCTTTTCCAGAAATTCTTTGCCTGTGCCAATATCTTGAAGGGTTTCTCCAATGTTCTCTAGTAACTTGATGGTGTCAGGTCGTAGATTTAGGTCTTTAATCCATGTGGAGTGGATTTTTGTGTAAGGTGTAAGGTAGGGGTCTTGCTTCATGATTCTGCACGTGGAAATCCAATTTTCCCAGCACCATTTATTGAATAGACTGTCCCTGCTCCAGGAATTAGTTTTAGATCCTTGATCAAATATAAGTTGGCTGTAGATGTTTGGGTTGATTTCTGGTGTTTCAATTCTGTTCCATTGGTCTATCCATCTGTTTCTGTACCAGTACCATGCTGTTTTAATTACAACTGCCCTGTAGTATGTCCTGAAATCTGGTATTGTGATGCCTCCGGCTTTGTTTTTGTTGTACAAGATTGCTTTAGCTATTCGAGGTCTCTTGTGCCTCCATATAAATTTCAGCACCATTTTTTCCAGATCTGAGAAGAAGGTCTTCGGTATCTTGATTGGTATTGCATTGAATCTGTAAATTGCTTTTGGGAGAATGGACATTTTGATGATATTGATTCTTCCAATCCATGAGCATGGAAGATTTTTCCATTTCTTGGTATCCTCTTCTATTTCTTTCTTTAAGGTTTTGTAATTTTCATCGTAGAGATCTTTAACGTCTTTGGTTAAGTTTATTCCAAGGTATTTGATTGTTTTTGTAGCTATTGTGAATGGGATTGATCTTAGAAGTTCTTCCTCAGCCATGGCATTGTCTGTGTATACAAAGGCTGTTGATTTTTGTGCATTGATTTTATACCCTGCTACTTTGCCAAACTCTTCTATGAGTTCCAATAGTCTCTTAGTAGAGTTCTTTGGGTCCTCTAAATAAAGAATCATGTCATCTGCAAAGAGGGATAGTTTGAGCTCTTCCTTCCCAATTTGTATCCCTTTAATTTCTTTTTCTTGCCTAATAGCTCTGGCTAGAACCTCCAGAACTATATTGAATAGCAGTGGTGAGAGTGGGCATCCCTGTCTGGTTCCAGATCTCAGTGGAAATGCTTCCAACTTTTCCCCATTCAATAGGATGTTGGCTGTGGGTTTTTCATAGATTGCTTTGATTGTATTGAGGAATGTTCCTTCCAAACCCAGTTTGCTTAGAGTTTTCATCATGAACGGGTGTTGTATTTTATCAAATGCTTTCTCGGCATCTATTGAGATAATCATATGGTTTTTCTTCTGCAGTCTATTAATGTGGTGTATCACATTGATTGTCTTGCGCACATTAAACCAACCCTGCATACCAGGGATGAATCCCACTTGGTCTGGGTGGATGATCTTTCTGATGTGTTGTTGCATTCTATTGGCGAGAATTTTATTGAGGATTTTTGCATCTATGTTCATCAGGGATATTGGTCTGTAATTCTCTTTCAGTGCTGCATCTTTTTCCGGCTTAGGAATTAAGGTGATGCTGGCTTCATAGAAAGAATTTGGGAGGACTCCCTCTTCTTCGATTGTTCTGAATAGTTTGAGAAGAATTGGAGTTAGTTCTTCTTTAAACGTCTGGTAGAATTCAGCAGTGAATCCATCTGGTCCTGGGCTTTTCTTTGTTGGGAGGGCCTTTATTACTGTTTCAATTTCTGTCTCAGTTATGGGTCTGTTTAGGTTTTCGATGTCTTCCTGGTTCAATTTAGGCAGGTTGCATGTGTCCAGGAATCTATCCATTTCTGATAGGTTTCCCTGTTTGCTGGCATACAAGTCCTTGTAGTAATTTCTGATGATTCTTTTTATTTCTGTGGTGTCTGTTGTTACATTTCCTTTTTCATCTCTGATTTTATTGATTTGGGTCTTTTCTCTTCTTTTTTTAGTTAGTTGGGCCAATGGGGTGTCAATTTTGTTTATTTTTTCAAAAAACCAGCTCTTCGTTTGGCTGATTTTTTGTAATGTTTTTCTTGATTCAATCCTGTTGATTTCTTCTCTGATTTTAATTATTTCTCTTCTCCTACTAGATTTGGGTCTGATTTGCTGTAGGTTTTCTAGATCCTTGAGGTGAATTGAAAGCTCATCTATTTGGTGTCTTTCCAATTTCTTGATGTAGGCGCCTATTGATATAAACTTTCCTCTTAACACTGCTTTTGCTGTGTCCCATAAGTTTTGGTATGTTGTGCTGTTATCCTCATTTACTTCCAGAAAGTTTTTGATTTCTTCTATGACCCATTGTTGATTCAGGAGCATGTTGTTCAATCTCCATGTGTTTGCGTATGCTCTAGGGATTCCTGAGTTGGTAATTTCCAACTTCATTCCTTTATGGTCTGAGAAGCTGCATGGTATGATTCTAATTCTTTTGAATTTGCTGAGACTCGCTTTATGGCCTAGTATGTGGTCAATCCTAGAGAAGGTTCCATGTACTGCTGAGAAGAATGTATAATCTTTAGCTGTAGGATTGAAAGTTCTGTATATATCTGTTAGATCCATTTGGGCTATAGTGTCGTTTAAATCTACTGTATCCTTGTTGATCTTCTGACCGGATGATCTGTCTATTTCTGAGAGTGGAGTATTGAAGTCCCCCAGTACTACTGTATTGGGGTCTAAGTCTCCCTTTAAGTCCGTTAATAAATCTTTTAGATAAACTGGTGCCCTGTAGTTAGGTGCATATACATTGATAATTGTTATATCTTCCTGTTGAATTGATCCCTTAATCATGATATAGTGTCCCTCTTTGTCTCTCTTAACAGTTTTTGTGGTAAAGTTTATGTTGTCCGATATTAAGATGGCTACGCCCGCTCTTTTTTCATTTCTGTTGGCATGGTATATCTTTTTCCAGCCTTTCACTTTCAGTCTGTATGGATCTTTGTTGGAAAGATGTGTTTCTTGTAAGCAGCAAATAGATGGGTTTTGTTCCTTAACCCAATCAGCCAATCTTGTTTTTTAATCCATTCATTCTGTGTCTTTTAACTGGAGAGCTGAGGTTGTTTACATTCAGTGTTACTATTGATGAGTAATGACTTGGCCCTGGCATTTTTCCATAAATATTCCTATTGTTTACTTTGGATTTCTTTTGTACTTCTAATGGGGGATTTTCTTTTTTTTTAACTTTTATTTAATGAATATAAATTTCCAAAGTACAGCTTATGGATTACAATGGCTTCCCCCCATAACTTACCTCCCACCCGCAACCCTCCCTTTCCCTCTCCCTCCCCCCTTCCATTCACATCAAGATTCATTTTCAATTCTCTTTATATACAGAAGATCAGTTTAGCATACATTAAGTAAAGATTTCAACAGTTTGCTCCCACACAGAAACATAAAGTGAAAAATACTGTTTGAGTACTAGTTATAGCATTAAATCTCAATGTTCACACTAAGGACAAAGATCCTACATGAGGAGTAAGTGCACAGTGACTCCTGTTGTTGACTTAACAAATTGACACTCCTGTTTATGGCATCAGTAATCACCCTAGGCTCTAGTCATGAGTTTCCAAGGCTATGGAAGCCTTTTGAGTTCACCAACTCTGATCATCTAATGGGGGATTTTCTTCTTTCTCATTCTTTCATAATGATGGCCATCTTTCTTTGTTTTTGTGTGCAGCACATCCTTAAGCATCTTTTTTAAGGCTGGACAAATGATGACAAATTCTTTTAATTTCTGTTTGTTGTGGAAGGTCTTTATTTCACCTTCATTCATAAATGAGAGCTTTACAGGGTATAGCATTCTGGGTTGACAGTTTTTTTTTCAAGACTTGTACTGTATCTCTCCTTCCATTCCAACCTGAAGGATTTCTGATCAGAAGTCATCTGTGAGTCTAACTGGAGATCCTGTAGAATAATCTAGCGTTTCTCTTGTGTATATTCTACAATCTTTTCTTTATGACTACAATGTGTCATGGTGATGATTTTTTCTGGTCATGTCTGTTAGGAGTTCTATGTGTTTCCTCTATTTGGACGTCCCTTTATTTCTCCAAATTGAGGAAGTTTTCTTTAATTATTTCAGTAAATAAGCCTTCTAGTCCATTATGTCTTTCCACACCTTCAGGAACTCCTAAGACCCATATGTTGAGTTGATAGTATCCCATAAATCTTCAACACCAATTCTAAGTTTTCTGTTTTCTTCTTTTTTTTTCCTTGCTGTGACTATAAGATTTCCAAAGACGTATCTTCTAGTTTGCATCTCCTTTCTTTTGCCTCACCAAGTCTGCTGTTAAGGCTTTCCACCACATTTTTTATTTGATCTATTGAGTTCTTAATTTCTAATGTTTCAGTTTGATTGCTCTTTCAAAATCCCAGTTTTGTGTGAAAAATTTTCATACATGTCCCTATGGTTTTCTTAAGTTTGTGGATTTCCTTCCGATAGCTTTTGAGTAATCCTATGAGTAATTTTTTGAATTCTGTTTCTGGCATTTCATCAATCTCTCCATCTTCACATTCTGATATTGAAATGTTGTTGTGTTCTTTTGGGGGGGGGGTGTCATGGTGTCTTCCTTATTCTTGTTTCTTGAATTTCTACATTTGTTTTTAGGCATTTGCGGAGTTGATTGTTGTCCTTTTTCCCCTCTGATGGCTTTTATCTTTGAGCTGTGCCTCTCTGGCTCATTGGAATGTCTGTATTTTCAGTGAATACTGAGAGCTGTGTGCTGGGTATGTCCAGAGTGAAGCGAGTATCCAGGATAACAACCAGGTTTGGCGTGGTAGCTCTCCTCTTATTAACAGAAGAGGGGGCTTGGTCCCATCTGGGTGTGATCATTCCCTCACCTCCTCTCCTTCAAGCTGATCACTGCCCAGGTATTAGTCCCCAGTGTGTTCAACACTCATCCTCATGAAGGATCTGCGCAGACCTCACTGTGAGCTTGTTTCCAGGTGCAGTGAGCTGCCCCAGCAATTGAGGAGTTCTGAGAGTGCGGCTCTGCACCCAGAGCTTGCCCAGAACCCCAGCTACACCCTTCTCCCTCCCATGCAGTCATAGTGTTTTCAGTCTCAGCACCCAGGGCTTCCTTGACCAAGGAGTACACTCCACCCCACTAGCCTGTCCTGTCCATCGAGACTGAGGGGTTCCCAGAGCTGCTGTCCGTGTGTGTTTCACCTGGGCCTATTGAGTCAGATTCCCCCAGCCAGACTCAAAGTCAGTGAGGAACACAGATTTTTTCCCTCTGGTAAAATACCTGAATTGCAAATGTGCACAATACCCACTGGCCACAGCCATAGCCCTTTCACAATTGTGCTGGGCGGGTACAAGAGTCCCTGCGAGTGGCACTTCCCTTGGGTGGGGATGGCTCCCTCTCCTTGCCCATTGCTGGGTGTCTGCAGTGGAGCTCGTGTCATTGTGTTGATGACAAGGTGAGGCAGTCCCCACCAGTTGAGAGTCAACCTTCTGTGGTTGCCCCTGCCAACAGTCCCTACTAGTTGCTGAGTGCGCACAGAGGAGCTGGAGCAGCTGCTACCTGTTTATGTCCAAAATGGTGCCAGCCTTCTTACGGCTAGCCTCAGGGCACTGGTGGGGAGGAGGGGGAAGAAAGCAGAGGCGGGATACCCCCCTCTCCCCCCGCCGCAGCAGGTGCTCAGCTCCCCTGAGGGTTCCAGGCTGGACTGAAACACGTGCAGTCTGCTAGACTCCCCTCCAGCCGTATCAACAGTGGCACGGGACGTTCTGTCTGACCTCACCTTGCTATCCAGAGCGCCAGAGCAGGCTGCTGGGTCCTTGTTTTGCTCCTGTTCTGTGCTCTGTGCTCCATGCTTGCTGCTGCACCTTCTACTCAGGTCCAGGCCTTTTCTCCTGCCTTGGCCGGATCTCCCGCTGAAATTCTCCCTGCAACTTTCCCCTGAGAAGGTACCTTCTCCACTTTTTTTCCTGCTAGGTTCCTGTGGCCTAGAGCAGACCTTCCTGTCACTATTCTGCCATCTTGCTCCCATCTCATGATGATTTTATAACTACTACAAATAATGAAACTCAATTGTATCCTGAAAGAAAGGGCAGATTTTTTTTTCCTGCTTCCTAGGAAGGTGTAGATATGAGAAAAGACAGATCCCACTCTGTCACCCTTTGATTGACTCCAGGAGTGCTTTGTCAGCCCATTGCAAAGTACATATCCCTGGTGTGATTGCCCTTTAAGCCTTGTCAGCCAATCACATTTGCATATGAATACACCACAGGTATTTTCCTGAGATCAATTATTATAGGAATTAGAGAGTAAGAACAGTATGAACATGGCAAGGTGAAGCTAATGGAGAGAAGATTGCATATAGCTAAGGAGGAGTTAAAGCAAAAAGAACTGGGAGTCCACAGACACTTGGTTTAGTTCTTTTAGATTTTCATGTCTCAGCTTTATTGGTGACTGTCTTACTCTTCTCCATTCACCAACTGATTGTAAACTCCCTAAGAATCAGGCACTAAAATACTTTGCTATTTGACTACATTGTATAATATCCTTATATTTAATACTCCCTTGCTCGAGGCAGTCCTCTCTGATGTCTGAATAGCACCACTATGGGATTGCAGAAACAAGGATAGCTATGGAAAACTTGCTTATGGAACAGATCCCTGTATCCCATATTGGAGTGCTAGGTGGGGTCCCAGCTACTCCGGTTCTTTTTTTATTTTTGTTGAAAGCTTTTATTTAATAAATATATATTCCATAGGTACAGCTTTTGGAATATAGTGGTTCTTCCCCCCATACCCGCCCTCCCACCCCCACTCCTGTCCTATCTCCTACTCCCTCTCCCATCCCATTCTTCACAAAGATTCATTTTTATCATCTTTATATACAGAAGATCAACTTAGTATATACTAAGTAAAGATTTCAACAGACTACACCCACACAGACACACAAAGTACAGAGTACTGTTGAGTACTAGTTTTACCGTTAATTCGCATCGTGTACAACTCCAGCTTCCAGATAATGCACCGAGGAAGGCAGCAATGATGGCTCAAGCACTGGAGCCCCTGCCATCCATGTGGCAGACCCAGATGGATTCCAGGCTCCTAGCTTCAGCCTGGGCCAGGCCCAGCTTTTACAGGCATTTGGGGGAGTAAACCAATGGAGAGAATATCTCTCTTTCTCTCTCTCCCCTCCTCTTCCTCTCTGTCACTCTGCCTTTCAAACAAACAATCTTTTAAAAAAGAAAAACATATGCTTCATGTACCAAATGTGTAGTAATCTTCTGCAGAATATTGAGGAAATGAGAAGAAATATCAGATAAGAGTTTCTTTTTTTCCTTTCCCAATCTCTCTTCCCCACTCTTTAGATATAAAGATATTTCAAATATTCTAACATATTGTATGTTCACCTATCCCTGGATTTTGCAAAGCTGCCCATTGCCATGATGTATGCTTTCATTTACCTCTATCAACCTCCTAGCTATTCATTTTCACGTCTCAACCCAGACGTCCCCAGGTCTTCCTTTGGTATGGCGCTGTGCACCTTTCCTATAGTGTTCCTTTGTGGAACTTTGTACGCGGTTCTTGTATGACAGAGCCCTAACCTGCTTACTCTCAGAGTTCTTTACTAGGATAAAGTTTAAATAAAGATTTGGGAAATGTTTATCTCACTTACAGTTGTAAGCAGTAGTCGTAGGTAGGCATGGGATGCATTATGGTTGGACAGATAAATAGCTAGCATAGCTCTTCCAGTTTTGAGTCAGAAAAAGGAAATATTTCATATGAGCTTTTCTAGCCTCTGGCAAGAATCTCTGAATATTAACTGTTCCCATAACCAAAGCCTGTACATGTTAAACATCATAACCGTATTTAGCAGACAGCTAGAGCTTTGTAACAAACAATAAAAAACTTTGGTGGTAGCCTAACTGACATTTATTTCTCTCATAGATCTATGGGTCAGCTGTGGAAGCTCTGCTGTAGGCTTTTGTTCTGAGAGTAGCTTTGGTGGGTATATCCCCATGGTTCATTTTGGGACCAGAGTAAAAGGGTTAGCAGTTACATGGGAGAATTCTGCTCATGGCAGTGACAAAGGCACATTCAGCCATGCAAGCAACTCTCAAGCTCCAGCTTGTGTCACGTGAACATCCTCTTGGTTAACACAGAGTGGGTGAAACTCTTGTGGGCACATAGCAACAGGGACTTTTTCTTCCTGAGGAAAGGCACGAAGTTTTCCGATCTAATCATTTGGCTTTTTGTAATAGCCAATCAGGAATTGGTGGTCCCCATCTCATTTGAAAATGTCCACGACTTCTCTGCTCTGGGTAAGCAGGGTCATTCAGAGAAATAACATCGTGAAGTCAATGAAGGACACTTTAGACTGAGAGCACCCTCTGCAAATTGCTCACCAAACCATTCAATTCCGACGATGACTGGCATTTTATGGACATAAACAGTGAGTCTTGCCATGGCCATGGTGGTGCCAATAGCAGCGTTTTGCAAAGGATTTCTGGGATTGCTGATGAGATCAATACCATTAATGTTCATCAGGAGGATTTCCTTTTATTGATTTGATTGTTTATTTTGAAACTTTAAATCTTTATTCCAGGTGGTATTTAGTTTCAGATGTGATGTGAGCTAGGGTTTCAATCTTATTTTTTTCAACCGGTATAGACAGATGTGAAGATACCATTTAAAATATAGGATTGGATAAAGGCAGTATTTAAATTCAGTATTTTGATATATTTACCAGAACAAATTTGAAAGATCTTTATACTCCACTGCTTTATTTGTACATCTCCATATGAATACTCTATTAGTATTTAATTATAAGTTTATAGTATGTTTAACATCTAAGTTCTTTTACATATGTTCTAACCTCCTATTTAATAATTTTAGGATGTTTAGACTTATATGCACTTTAATATATATTTATGTACTTCAAAAGTCCCACTGGGGGAGCACGCATTTAGCTTAATGGTTAAGATGCTCACGTCTTGCGTCAGAGTACCATACATAGTTCATTTCTTGCTGTAGCTTCTGACTCCACCTTGTCACAAGTGCAGGCCTGGGAGGCAGCAGCGATGGCTCAAGTAACTGAGTTCCTGCCACCCACATTTAAGACCTGGCTTGTGTTCCTGGCTCCTGGCTCCAGCCCTGACCTAACCTGGCTATTGCAGGCATTTTGGAGGGTGAACCAGCATATAGGAACTCACCCTCCCTCCTTCCTACCCTCTCAAATAAATTAAAAAAATTCTCATTGGCATTATAATTAGTATTTTGCTAAATTATATATTGACTTTAGGAGAATGACTTCTTTTTAAAAATTTTTTTATTTAGTAAATATAAAATTTCCCAAAGTACAGCTTATGGATTACAATGGCTTCCCCCCATAATTTCCCTCCCACTTACACCCCTCCCATCTCCCGCTCCCTCTCCCATTCCATTCACATCAAGATTCATTTTCAATTCTCTTTATATACAGAAGATTGATTTAGTATATATTAAGTAAAGATTTCATCAGTTTGCACCCACACAGAAACACAAAGTGTAAAATACTGTTTGAGTACTACTTATAGCATTACTTCACTTTGGACAACACATTAAGGACAGAGATCCTACATGAGAAGTAAGTACACAGTGACTCCTGTTGTTGACTTAACAAGTTGACACTCTTGTTTATGGCATCAGTAATCTCCCTAGGCTCTAGTCATGAGTTGCCAAGGCTATGGAAACCTTCTGAGTTCGCCAACTTCAGTCTTATTCAGACAGGGTCATAGTCAAAGTGGAAGTTCAGGAGAATGACTTCTAATGATACCAAGTTCTTCCATTGAAGAGTATGTCACTTTATACCTTCAATGAGAGATGGAAATGACATGGGTATGATTTTAGACAAAGAGAAGGCCAGTGTGATTGGAACAGAGAGGAAGTCAAAAGGGAGGAGATCACTGACCACAACCAGGTCACTCTCCAACATGACCTCATTGAATTTTTTTTTTTTTTTGATTTTCAGTTTCTGGAGGAAATCATACTTTGTATTTCTTACTTCAAAAGAACTCTTATTTTCTTAACTTGCTAAGCTGCTACTAACCATGACCATTGAGTAGTGACGGAAGGTGGGATGGTGGTTACCAGAGCCTGAGAGGAGGGGAGAATGGGGAATTTGTGTTGAATGAATGCAGAGTTTCTGTTTGGGAAGAAGAACACCATTCTGGAGATGGGTGATGGTGATGATTACACAACAGCGAGAGTATACTTAATGCCACTGTGTGCCTACAAATGGTTAAAATGGTAAATTTTATGTGTATGTTACCATAGTGAAACAAAGCAAGAAAAACATGCAATTACATGGAAAAGAACTACAATCAATCTCTATGTGGGGTATAGAGACAGTATTTGCTTTTTGTAGTTAATTTTTTAAGAGAAACCATGGGCTGGCGCCACGGCTCAATAGGCTAATCCTCCGCCTTGCGGCACCAGCACACCAGGTTCTAGTCCTGGTCGGGGCGCCGGGTTCTGTCCCGGTTGCCCCTCTTCCAGGACAGCTCTCTGCTGTGGCCAGGGAGTGCAGTGGAGGATGGCCCAAGTCCTTGGGCCCTGCACCCGCATGGGAGACTAGGAAGAAGCAACTGGCTCCTGGCTTCAGATGGGCACAGCGCCAGCCATGGTGGCCATTTGGGGAGTGAATCAACGGAAGGAAGACCTCTCTCTCTGTCTCTCTCTCTTTGTAACTCTACCTGTCAAATAAATGAAAAATAAGTAATTTATAAAAAAAAAGAATTGAGAAACTCTGTCATTGGACATGTTTCTTGTTTTTACTGTGAGACACATCTTGGAAAATGAGATTTTCTCGTTTCTCTTCTTTGCCCAGATCCTATAGTCTACTCTCCATTTCCTTATATTTCAAGTGCCAAGTGTTCTTTGTCCCAACTTGATCACTTTTGTCTGAGATGCAACATAGCATTGAGAAAAGAATGTGCTTTATGAGTTAGAAAGTTCTGAGTTTGAATTTATATATGATCTATGACCTTGTATCAATCACTTAATATCTCTGAGCCTTGGTTTCCTCATTTGTAATATGGGAATGCTCCTCCTACATCCTTTTCTGTTACATAGTGTTGCTTTGAAAGCACCAGACCAGTGCTTTCCCTTTCTTTCTTTTTTTAAATATTTTTATTTATTTATTTGAAAGGTGGTGAGACAGAGAAAGGGAGAGAGAGAAGGAGGGAGGGAGGGAGGGGGGGGAAGGTGGGAAGGAGGGAGAGAGAGAGAGAATATGAGAATGAATCTTCCATCCTCTGATTCACTCCCCAAGTGAATTCACAAGTAATTCACTCCCCAAGGCTGGGCCAGGCTGAAGCCAGGAGCCAGGAGCTTCCTCCAGGTCTCCCATGTGGGTGCAGGGGCCCAAGGACTTGGGCCATCCTTTGCTGCCTTCCCTGGCACATTAGCAGGGATCTGGATCAGAAGTGGACAGCTGGGATGGGAACCAGTGCCCATATGGGATGCTGGTGTCACAGGCAGTGGCTTTACCTGCTACATCATAATGCCAGCCCCACTTGCCCTTTCTAAAGTATGTGATGTGATCCATAAATGGTATTCCTACCTCCTTTCTGCTCAGCCACACCCAACCTTGACTTCCCTTAGAGACTTGGGCCTTTCATTTGTCTCTCCTTCTCAGCATTCCCAATCTGACTTCCCCCAAAATGTAATATATTCAGTGTGACTGATCTTAACCACTTGTTTGCTGAAAAATAATCTGGACTAAATTAATGCATAATGGGAGGAAAATGGCACCTAGTTGCTAAACTGCTTGTTATGATTATTGCATATTAAAACAAGATACCTGCTATGCTGTATATCAGTAGTACCCAATTTTGGGTGTAATTCAGTGGATATATTTTGAGGATACTGTGACAATGGGAAAACCAATTATTGCTTATTTTAGAAGTTTTATTTTTAAGTTTTAATGAAAGATTTTGGAGCATAATTCTTTTAACAGATAGTTATCCATGTCATAGGTCGTGTTAAAACTATGAGATGGGTGGTTACTCTAGGGTTAGTAAATAATAACAGATGGATAAAAGTATATCTAAAACACTGAAAGTTTAGTTGGAAATAGAAATTTGCAGCAAATTCATGGAGAAAAGGAAATGGGTTTCCCATCAGAAGATGAGAAGAATCTGAGAGAGAAGTGACCCATGGCATTGTCCATTTATTAGGACAGGTAAAAAATATATCTGTAAGGATTAGGAGGTGATAATGCCATTGGGACGTTGGTAAGAAAAGTTTATAAAATGCATGCCTTCAAAGAACAGGTCATCAAAGAAAGAGGTACCTTTCTCTGAAGGGAGGAGAGAACTTCCACTTTGACTACAACCTTGTCTAAATATGATCAGAGTCGGTGAACTCAAAAGGCTTCCATAGCCTTGGCAACTCATGACAAGAGCCTAGGGTGATTACTGATGCCATAAACAAGAGTGTCAATTTGTTAAGTCAACAACAGGAGTCACTGTGCACTTACTCCTCATGTAGGATCTCTGTCCTTAATGTGATTTAATGCTATAACTAGTACTCAAACAGCATTTTTCACTTTGTGTTTCTATGTGGGTGCAAACTGTTGAAATCTTTACTTAATATATGCTAAACTGATCTTCTGTATATAAAGAGAATTGAAAATGAACCTTGATGTGAATGGAAGGGGGGAGGGAGCGGGAAAGGGGAGGGTTGCGGGTGGGAGGGAAGTTATGTGGAAGAAGCCATTGTAATCCATAAGCTGTACTTTGGAAATTTATATTCATTAAATAAAAAAAAGAAAAAAATACTCACATGAAAAAAAAACAGTTAAAAAAATACATGCCTTCATGGCTCCTGCTTATCTTTTTGAGAACAAAAATGCGTGTCCCTTCCTCAGCTTGTTCTTGGGATACAGAAGGTCCACAGGTCAATTTTCTGCCTTTCAGCTTTGAACTTCAAGAAGTCTTTTCTCACAATACTGTCAGTTCAAGGGGCAATGGGTCTTTATTTTGGACAGATTTCCCGAATGCCACAGTGCTGCAGAGTTCCCTTCATCGCCTGGTTTTCAGTACCCCTGGTGAAGACAGATACAGCCAAACCTTTAGCAGGATCTTCTCAGTTTCTGAGAAATGACAGAAGTGCTTTCCTTGTTTCTTAGAATCAAGCCTAATTCATAATGGAACAGTATACTTGTTACTAAGTAAGCGTTTCCAAGAATACGGTGCTATACAGGTGATCCTGTCATTATAAGAATTCTCGTTCACATTATGTAAACACAGAGAATAGCAGTGAGCAAAGGGACAAATGTGAACTTGGAAGAAAATGTTTTTGGTTCATTAAAGAGCACTTTTCTCCTGATGGGTGTCCATTTGGTAATTCCTCAAAATCATCCTTGACATTTCAAGTGAGTGACTACTATAGAGCTCCTATGTATGGGCCTTACCGTCTATACTTTTATTTCCTAGATTTCAATAATAAGAAGAATCCAGAGCCAGTGATTTTTAAGTTTTGAAGAACAATCATATCTTCAGTTGTGTGCTTTATAATTGTCATGTGAATTATTTTTCTTAGATGAGGTAATATTTATTGTTATTTTTAATATTTCTAATAATAGAAAATTTATGGAAATTCCCTTTTCTTTTCACTGAAAAGGTGGAAGTAAAGAGGCTAGGGGACCACATACATACATGTATATTGTTTATTTCCTTTCTTGGAGTTGTGTCATTTGAAGGTGGTTATCTATTCTGACCTCAAATACTTATATATTAAATTTCTGCCACTGTTTGCAGCACAGAGTTGTGGATGTTTGGGGAGTTTCATAAGAACATAGACAGCATGTCTTCTGGTCTACTTGGTTTATAATCACTGTTAGACCAGAAATCCATGAAAAATATACTAAACATCAATTTTTCCTCTTGAAAAGGAAAAAGTTTTACTCATTAAAAAAAAGTAAGAAAAATTTTACTCATTAAATCTTACAATAACTTTATGAGATGGGGTTATTATCATCCCCATTTTATAGATGGAGAGCTGTGACTCCAAAAGGTTAAGCTGAGTGCTAATAGCTGGAGTTCAAACCCAGGCAGTATTCTTTACTGTCTGAGCTTTCAAGCACTCTGCAACACTGCCTTTCAAAAAGAGGCAGAAATCTAAAAGAACAGCAACGACCATGTCAACAACAAAGAGGATAATAATGGATATAGTCAGTGTTTCCTCCTGAGGTGGTCTGGGACCCAGCACACTTGGAACTGCATTTCATGCTCTTCAGAATTTTAGTGCAAGGGAAAGGTAAACACATCGTCCAGTTCTGTTGCCGAGCAGTTAACTGTTGCTGGGTGGACTTTATATACTTGATAACCCAGTCCAAGGTATAAATAGGTCATAGTTAACATGTTGTAGATTTGTAAGAAATCTGAGGAATCGTCTAGAAAATCCTCCAAGCAAAGCTAGATCAGTCTCTCCTTGAAATTTTTCCAGAGATGAGGCACTCCTTTTCATAAAATTTAATTCTCCAGACTAGTAGCAGCCATGCAGAGGGTGTTGCCGGACTGAAGGTAAACAATGAAACACACACAGTGGTGGTCCTTTAGCCATATCAGCTGGCTGCAGTACCATTTTATGAGTCATTAGTCCCAATTGAGCATGGAGAAAGCCTAGGTTGAAGGAGGCCCCGCAGTTTCTCAGTTGCGGTGAAGGCTGACCCGTGAGCAGATCCAGTGTTCATACCTCTGTACCTTTCTCCTTTTCTAATGAAGATCAAGCACATGATGGTTAGAATAGGCCTTCCTTGTCTGGCCAGAGCATCATCACTCAACTGCTGTGAGTGTCAGTAACTGCCTACAGTTGCCACAGAGAACTGTCACGCCTAGCAGGAGAGGCACAGTTGAGCACATCGTGCCTTGCCTATTCTCAAGGGCACTCAATGACAGATGATGTAGGGCACAGAATGTCAGCCCCTTGCTTCCATGTTGGACAACTCTGTGGTGCTGTCTATGCTCCAGAGTCTCCTGGGGATCCGACTCTGAGAAGTGACTTGTGCTCTTTCTCATTCCCCATTCTGCTTCACTCAGTTTCTTTCACGATTTTCTTCTCAGCAGCATGCCCTCAACAAATTACATGAATGCAAATATCTGAAGATTAGTCACATTTGATTAAAACTTGCAAGCATATTTATGACTTGCCTGCCTTCTTGAATAGCACACTCAAACCAGTCTTTTCTATGCTTGAAGTAGTATTGGGACACCATCAAATACAATGTCAGTGCACTGGGAGTTTGTCCCATGGTGACTCTTCCTTGCTTACCTCTCTCCTTTGGTTGCCGTTTCTCAGGGCTTTGAAGTCCAGCAGCCTGGACTCCAATACTTTATCTATGATACCTCTTTTTAAAAAGAACCAATAATGTAACATCTTTGAAATTGGGATGTGTCCTGTGTTTGCTTTTGGTCTAGACTGAATTCAAATTTTATAGGAGAAGAGTTGTGTTTGCCTCTGTTAGTCATTTGGGGCACTGTTAACTTGACACCTCTTGAAATTAAATCTTCATGTTTTTATTTTTTAGAACCATGTTGGAAATATGAATTCAGTCTGCAAAGTTGCTTGCTTGAATACCAATTTGTAATTCAAATATTCAGGGGAGTTTTTTTTTTTTCATTTCTCTAATTAGAAGCAAGATTGAGACATGCAGTTTTTTCTGTTCTTTTCTATTGGTAGCTTTATTTTCATCTTTATCCTTTCCCTGAAGATTTAGCCATTTCCTATCCTGAGTTTGTCACAGTGGTATCCTATTAAATGCCCCACATTGGAGAATTTTTTTATCTTCCACATTATACCCCCAAATAATGTGTACCTTTCAATCAATGACATCATAGATTTGATAAATACAGAAATAATCGTATTTATCATCAGATAAATTTGTAATGTGCAGTTGTTGGTGACCTTGACAAGTTCAGTTTCTGTGCATTGGTTTGGATGACAGCCTAATTAGAATGGATTAGGAGAGGATGGAAAGTGAGTACAGATAACCCTTTTGAGGAGTTTTGCTATAAAGAGGAGCAGGAAAATGTGGCAGTAGGTAGGCAGGGAAAGAAGTTTCTTATATAGCAACAGGCTTTTGTGCTGTGGGGACTGGGCCAGCAGAGGTGGAGAAGAATTACCAGAGTAAGGTCCTGGTAAGGCAAGGGGGGATGTGATCCAGTGCATATGATGAAGTGTTGACCTTTGATAAGACGACAGACAGGTCACCAGGGTAACCGGCAGGTCAGCAGCGTACGCAGATACTAGTGGTGAAGTCTGGGAAAGTTCGTTTTTGATTTCTTCCACTTTCCTAATGAAGTAGGACGCAAGGCAAGCTGAACTGAAGATGCAGAAAAGTGTTGGAAAGTCTCAGAAAGAAGAAATACCAGAAATGTATTCTCCCTTTCCAAGGAAACTGTACATGATATTTACACGATTTTGATAAAAGATTCTTTGGTAATTCCACAACATCGAGCACATGTGCTTCTGAGAAGTTTCACAACAGTGCCAATCAATTAAGAATTTTATTGATTTTCTCAACCCCTTCTCTTTTTGTCTCATTTAGTATCTGGAAAGGCCAGAGACCATAGTTAGCAAGCTGGAGAAATGGCAAAAAAAAAAAAAAAAAAAAAAAAAAAAATTGTAAGAGGAGAAAGAGAGAAGAAGCCAAGAAAATCCCTTTCTGACTGTGGACATCCTGTTTGCAACATAAAATTCAGTGAGAAGCCTGATTTGAATGTAAATTTGGAGTGCTGACTTCCCTAAGCATATGGATATCTCTAGTATTACACTGAGACTACTTGGATTTCCTGTGAGCAACTTGAAATTCATGAAGTTGTTTTCATACGGGAGCAGGGAAAGAACTAGTGCTGCTAAGCACATTTAAAGAGGGAGTAAAGGGTTTCTCAGTTTTGACACTACTGACCACTTGGCCGGATCATTCTTTGCCGTGACGCCGTTCTGTGCACTGTAGGATATATAGTGGCATCCTTGGCTTCTACCCACCAGTTGCTGGCGGCACCTCTCCTCCAGCTGTAACAGACCCAAATGTCTCCAGACATTGCCAAGTATTATTGGGGGGGGGGGAGAGGGGGCAAAACTGGCTCTATTGAGAGTTATTGGACTAAAGGGAGAGCAAAATAATACTTCGTTGGGATGAGGTGTTTTTGTTGCTTGTGGAAATAACCTTTGAAACCCTTTCCTCTTCAGTCTCCTCGCTCCTGCTAATGTGCTCAGCCTCCCTCTCCTTAGATGCTCGTTCCATCTCTTCTCTGATCTGCTCTTCCCTCTCCCAGTCCCCCACCTCCTTCTAGTGTTGTCCCCAGAGACTCAGCTTCTTCTTCTTCTTCTTTTTTTTTTATTACATGGAACAATTCTGCTCTCTGTTCCAGAGGGCTTCTAACAGAATGAGGGTGTGCAAGGGTGTGCTTGTAGAAGTGTGTGTGTATGTGTGTGAGATGTGGTGATGTGGGATGGGTATGTTATTATTTTAAATTCAAAGTTATATCCCCAAAGTGAGAGACATATCTATTGGAAAGCAATCATGCCAATACATCAGCAGAAGCCACTGTAAATGCCAGAAGATGTCAGTAGGAAATCCTCTTCCTCCAGCTATTCCTGCCTGCCCCCAGGTATACACAGAAATTATGGGAAATGGGAGGGAAAATTCTAGAGCAGGATCCAATGCTCTGCTCTCAGGGGTGTCTTCATCATCTATAAATGCTGTAGATAAACGAAACTTTTACCTCTTGATAATGAAATATGTATATCAATCAGACATAAAGGAATGCAGACTTCCTAAAGTATAAATCAATGGCTTAAAAATAGCCAAATTATATCATATCAGATATGCTATCTTATGCTGATGCCGAGTACACAGATTTCATGATTCCACCTTATTTTGTTTTCTGCCACTAAGAAGACAAAGGAAAAGATTCAAAAAGTAGGTAGCATTGAAAATGATGCGCAGGCCAGTGCTGCAGCTCACTAGGCTAATCCTCCGCCTGCGGCGCCAGCACCCCGGGTTCTAGTCCCAGTTGGGGCGCCGGTTCTGTCCTGGTTGCTCCTCTTCCAGGCCAGCTCTCTGCTGTGGCCCAGGAAGGCAGTGGAGGATGGCCCAAGTGCTTGGGCCCTGCATCCGCATGGGAGACCAGGAGGAAGCACCTGGCTCCTGGCTACAGATTGGCGCAGCACGCCGGCCATAGCGGCCATTTGGGGAGTGAACCAACAGAAGGGAGACCTTTCTCTCTGTCTCTCTCTCTCACTGTCTAACTCTGCCTGTCAAAAAAAATTTATAAAAAGAAAATGATGAGTATTTTCCAAAAAGGATTTTGTAATTTTTTTTACCACTTTTGAGAAATTGAAAGGTAGTTATAGCTGCCCTCTTTGTTTTGTTAGAAACTTCTCTACAGGTGCTGGGCAAAATACCAAAGACATTCTTCTCAGATCTAGAAAAAATTATGCTGAAATTCATATGGAAACACAGGAGACCTCGAATAGCTAAAGCAATCTTATACAACAAAACCAAAGCCAGAGGCATCACAATACAAGATTCTAAACATACTACAGGGCAGTTATACTCAAAACAGCCTGGTACTGGTACAAAAACAGATGTATAGATCAATGGAATAGAATAGAAATGTCAGAAATCAATCCAAGCATCTACAACCAACTTAACTTTGACAAAGGAGCTAAAACCAATCCCTGGTGCAAGGACAGTCTCTTCAACAAACGGTGCTGGGACAACTGGATTTCTATATGCAGAAGTATGAAGCAGGACCAGTACCTTACACAAAAACCCAATCAAAATTTTAAAGATCTAAACCTATGACCTGACACCATCAAATTATTAGAGAGCATTGGGGGAACCCTGAAAGACATTGGCACAGGCAAAGAGTTCTTAGAAAAGATACTAGAGGCACAGGCAATCAAAGCCAAAATTTAAAAATGGATTACATCAAATTGAGAAGCTTCTGTACTGCGAAAGAAACCCTCATGAAAATGAAAAGGCAACCAACAGAGTGGGAGAAATTATTTGCAAACTATGCAACTGGACTAATAACCAGACTATATAAAGAGATCAAGATAATCCACAACAAAACAACCCAGTTAAGAATTGAGCGAAGGACTTACATGACATTTTTCAAAAGAGGAAATCCAAATGGTTGACATACACATAAAAAAATGTTCAGGATCACTATCTGTCAGGGAAATGCAAATCGAAATCACAGTGAGGTTTCACCTCACCCCAATTAGAATGGCTTTCATACAGAAATCAACAAACTAGAAATGCTGGTGAGGATATTGGAAAAAAGGTACCCTAATCCACTGTTGATGAGAATGTAAAAAGCTAAAACCACTATGGAAGACAGTTTGGAGATACCTCAGAAATCTTAATATAGTCCTACCATATTACTCAGCCATACCACTCCTGGAAATTTACCCAAGGGAAATGAAATTAGCAAATAAAAGAGCTATCTGCACCCCTACATTTATTGCAGCTGAATTCACAATAGCTAAGACATGGAATCAACCTAAAGGCTCATCAACTGAAGGCTGAATAAAGAAATTATGGCATATGTACTCTATGGAATACTATACAGCAGTTAAAAAATAAAATCCAGTCATTTGCAACAAAATGGATGAATCTGGACAACATCATGCTTAGTGAAATAAGACAGTCCCAAAGAGAAAAATACCATATGTTCTCCTTGATCTATGATAACTAATAGAACAGCTAAAACAAAATCTGTAGAAGTGAAATTGACACTTTGAGAAGCAATGGCAATGGCTTGAATAGTCCTTGTCTTGAGTGTCGAGGAAGTTTTTTTTTTCCTTCTTCATACTATTGGTTGAACTCTTAACATAGAATTAATCATATGTGTATATGTATAAAGTCGATTGAAAATAGATGCAAGTAAAAAAAAATAAGAGTGGGGATAAGAGAGGGAGGCTGAATTTTGTAACTATAAAGCTATAGTTCTGCATACGTTCCTACAGACTTACTTCTAATGGTACAGTTAAAAAACTTGCCATGTGACCCCAAATCCCATTAATGCCATCTTAAGTGTTGAAGTGATCATATTAATTGTTAAATTGATCATATAGATAGGATTAAGTGTTAAAGAGATCATATAAAATCAAGTGTCTGGTCATAATAATAGAATTAAACAGGAGAGAATGTTCCAATATGGCAAGCAGTCCACACAGGAGAATCAGAATGACAATCACTCTAAATAGCACCCTGACCTCAGAATCAGCCCTTAAGGCATTCTGGTCTGGCTGAAAATCCCATGAGAGCATTTCAGGCATGGAAAGCCAAGACACTGTGGCAAAAAAAAATTGTCCTACATGAAGGATCTCTGTGAGTGAGACCCCATTGGAAAGAAGGGGCCATCAAAGAAGAATGTACTTTCTCTTTAGGGAGGAGGGAGCTTCCAGGTTGCTTATGGTCTTGTCTAAATACTGATGGAGATTGTGGACTAAAAAGGCTTCCTTAGAAACTCATGTCAAGAGACTTGGATGATCACTGATGCCATACGTAAGAGTGTTAATTGTTAAATTATCAACAGGAGTCACTGTAAACTTACTCTCCATTCAGGACCTGTGTGTGTGTGTGTGTGTGTGTGTGCAAATTGTTGAAATCTTTACTTAGTATAGAGTTGGTCTTCTGTGTATAAAGTTAATTGAAAATGAATCTTTTTTTTTGACAGGCAGAGTGGACAGTGAGAGAGAGAGAGAGAGAGACAGAGAGAAAGGTCTTCCTTCTGCCGTTGGTTCACCCTCCAATGGCCACCGCAGCCGGCGCACCGCACTGATCCAAAGGCAGGAGCCAGGTGCTTCTCCTGGTTTCCCATGGGGTGCAGGGCCCAAGTACTTGGGCCATCCTCCACTGCACTCCCTGACCACAGCAGAGAGCTGGCCTGGAAGAGGGACAACTGGGACAGAATCCGACGCCCCGACTGGGACCAGAACCCGGTGTGCCGGCGCCGCAGGTGAAGGATTAGCCTATTGAGCTGCGGCGGCAGCCGAAAATGAATCTTAATGGAGAATGGGACTGGGAATGGAAGAGGAAGGAGGAGGTGGGGTGAAAATGGAAGTGGGGAGAATCACTATATTCCTAAAGTTGTAAGATGCTCACATCTTATTGAAGTGTCTGAATTTGAGTCCTGGCTTGAGTCAATTCTAGCTTCCACTAATGTACACTCTGGGAGGCAATGATGATGAATCAAATAGTTGAGTCCCTATCACCCACACAGGAGAACTTCTGCCCTGGCCCATCCCCGGCCACTGCACGCATTTGGAGAGTAAACCAGCAGATGGGAGTTCTTCCGTTCTCCATCTAAAATAATGAAATAAAAAAGATTAAAATGGTTTGAGGGTGAGGGGTAAAGCTTTTCTTAAAAGCAGTTTCAAAATATTAAACTAGAGGGCTTGTAAGCCACGGGTATTTGTATTAGGATGGTGAAGGTTATGCTGCAATAAAAAATGAGCCTCAAAGCCCTAAATCCCAGTGATGTACTATAACAAAGGTTTATTCCTCAGATTCGTAGCATGTCCCTTGTGGATGTACACTCAGGGACCTAGGTTGGTGGAGGCTCTACTATCTGTAGCTGCATCATACCAAACACTGACTCCTTGGTTATCACAGTAGGGGGAGAAATACTGGAAAATCTCAAACATGAAGTTAAATGCTTCAGTTAGAAAGTGGCCCAGGCAATTTATTTGCATAGCCCATGGTTACAACTAGTTTTATGACTTTGACTAACTACAAGGAAACTATAATTCATCAGTATGCCCAGAAGGCACGAAGAACTATATTTATGTAAGCATTAGAAGTCTTTACTACAGAGCTGTTTTCCACAGGGACACAGTAGTGAGGTTTTCATGTCTAAATGACAAAAGAAGACAGACAAGAGTAGGGAAAACATTCCCCACTTTTATGTTTGATGGTTTGTATCATTGGGGCCCCAGAGAACCTAATGTAGCTATGCACGCTGCAGAGTTTTACACTGTGGATATCCATGAAACATGCTTGGAAGAGAGTACTAGGTATTGAATTGAAGTGGATGAAGTTCTTGTATTGACCTCTAAAACCAAGAATCAGAGACAATTCAGGATTATCATGACTGATGTGAACATATTTGCATCACGGGCAAGTAAAACTCAGGCAAACACTTGTTACAATCAGAACATTGCAAATTTCCTGCCTACTAATGTTTGCTTTGGCTCACATTTCTCTCATCTTGCCCAGCACCAAATGTTAAATGAAAGAAACCTTTAAATTCACCAGGGTATGTGTGTAGTCCCTGAAACTTTCAGAAGGTTAAAATGATGGGGTATTAGGAATTCAGTATGAAATTAGGACTCCTTTGTCTTGTAATTTTTTGCATTTTAGGAACTCTCTGACATTTTAGATATTGCAATACTCTGTCCTTTAAGCATCCTTGAAGTTGAACGTAAGTGATAAAGTGTATCCTGGCAGCAGGCTCTAGCCATCAGAATCTCCTGTGGGAGATATTTATTTAGATTCTCTCTGAGTGTACTGATGTGAAAGCCTTATTCATCAGTTCTCTCTCTGCCTCTTTGGCACCTGGCTCTTGCGCAGAGTACAAGCTATGCTCTCCTTTGAGCCAACTCAGAACATAGCTAAATGGATTCCTCAGTATTGATGGCCTCATGCGAGCCTTCTGTATGTAATTCCCTAGAAACGTCCAGTACTGGCCAGCCCCCTTTTGTCTCTCCTTTCCCAAATTCTGAAGTCCCTCTTCATTGCTGCTGTTGCATATTCTACATTCAGAAGACATGTGTCTCTCAGATCACACCCAGGAAAACACACTGACAAAACCACGACTTAAAGGATAATGCAGCAGACCACTTCAGGAAAAGAGACCAGGGATACAAGAAGTACTAAATATTGGGAAGTCACAAGAATTGACATGGTATCAGTCAATTTTCACTCAGCGCACTAAACCACTAGGATAATATATATATATATATATATATATATATATATATATATATAAACTTCAAAATATTCATAGAAAATGTGTACTATGAAAAAAGTATATATGGATTTAAAAGGGGTTTTTGTACCAAAATAAACTTAATCTTTTAATTCTGTTTTTCCATGAGTGATTTTTCCACATTCTAGAAGGGCTAAAAAGGAAAAGGAGAAAGGTCATAGCCCTTTGGCGAGCTTCCACATTTATATTTGGAAAGAGCATCCCTGCGCATTGCTCTGGGTCTATCTCATGGGTCAGAATTCTATCCGGTGGCCTGGCTTAGCTTCTGGGAGCTTGCAAGTGGGGTATCCTCTGAAGTCCTAGTGCTCGCCTGCACTCTCTTGCTCTTGCTGCTTAGTATCCTTTATCTTCAAGTAACAACCCATGTAGTTGTGATCTGTGGACTCTGGCGATCCTTTTCAAGTATCAGAAGTTTGGGAATATTTCCAAAAATCCGAAGTCCTTACCATGAGCTGACTCCCTGTTACCTCTCTGACTTCATCTCCTTCTGCTTCTCTCCTCCTTATTCAGATCCCATCACCTCAAGACCCTCGTTGTACTGAAATATACCCAGCAATGCCAGCCTTATATCTTGGTATTTTCCTGTTTCCTCCAACTGGAACGCTCTTGTTTAGCTCTCGGCAGGGTTTGCTTCCACCCTTCTAGAACTTCAGCAAGACTTTTTCAGACTGCAGCTTCTAAAATGTAACCTTGCCTCTATTGCTTTTGTTCCCCCTCTTCTTCTTTGTTCGTTTTTCCTGGCTACTAGACTAGGATATGAATTGCGCAAGAGAAGAGATTTTTCCATACCTAGAACAGTGTCTGGCATATAATAGATGTTCAATAAATGATTATTGAAGGGGTAAACAAATACAGGAAGACAGAGGTGTATGTTTAGCTAAGGAAGGAGGGGGCAAAAAGCCCCTTGTGATCTGAGGAAGACTTCAAAAAAGAAGCAGGGATATCAGGAGCTGCCAGAATTGGCTATAAAGGAAATGTGATGAGCAAGGAAGGGGGAGGAGGATTCAAAATCCCCCCCCCCGATCAATAAACAGAGCTTTTTGTTAAATGCAAGCTGATAGATTAAAGTAACTCCTGATTAGGGTTTCCTTGGTTTACCAAACATCTCAGTGTATTTTTATTAGAAGCGTTCTTAATGATAAGTGTCTTTTGACAGATGAATAGATAAAGAAAATGTGGCATATGCTCACAATGGGATGTTGTTTGGTCAAAAGTAGATCTCAAAAGTAGATCTCAAAGAAGTAGAAAACTAGATGAGTGGTTACCAGTGCCTTGGAATGATGTAGGGGAATGGAGAGAAGATGGCTAGCAGTCACGGGGTACAGTTGGATAAGGGGGAAAACTTCTAATACTCTTTTAAAAATAATTATTTTTATTTGGAAGAGTTAGAGAGAGAGAGAGAGAGCTTCTGTCCACCGGTTCACTTCCCAAATGGCCACAATAGCTGGAGCTTTGCAGATTGGAAGAAAATATCCAGGAGCTTCTTCCAGGTCTCCCATGTGGATACAGGGACCCAAGCACTTGTGCCATCCTCTGCTGCTTTCTCAGGCACATTAGCTGAGAGCTGGATTGGAAGTGGAGCAGCCAGGACTTGAACCAGCACCCATAAGGGATACTAGCACCACCGGCAGTGGCTTTACCTGCTACGCCACAGTACTGGCACCAACTTTAATATTCCATAGCACAATAGGAAACTATGGTTGACAACAATTAATTAAGTATTTCCAAATGGCTAGTAGACAGGATTTTGAACATCCCCAACATAAGGAAATGATAGATATGCCAGTTACTGTTTTCTGATAATTATACATTGTATCCATGTGTTGAAGTATCACACTATACCACATAAATATGTATCAATTAAAAATATATTCACACACAAGAAGGAATGTTGATGATGATGATGATGATGATAATGGTGTGTGTGTGTGTATGTGTGTGTGTGCTGCATTGGCTTTTCTTGGATTGAACATTAATTTTGATTATGAGCTTGGGCTTTTGTTTCAAATAACCCTATCCATATATCCTGAAAATTGACTTTGTGATGGAAGTCTGATAAAAATGTGGATGGAGAAACTTAGATCAAAACAGAGGGACATGTTCTCATCTTTAGCTAGGAGGGGAGTCCATTTGTGTTTATTGAGGAGGAATACATTGAGAATGAAGATAGTAAAATATACATAAAATAATATAGAAGCGCACTTTCTTAGCGACAAAAACTACAATCTTATAGAAAGGAAACCTTCCACTTTAAGATATCAGATATATTTCAACAGGGCCGAATCAGTGTGCAATTGTACAATAGTTTATCTCCAGGTTCTCAGAACTTGTAGAGTGACCTGATAAGGTTAGGCAGTGGCTCAAAGTAGTTATTTAAATAATTTCCACCAAATACTGGGCATCTTTTTGGAGATTTTGTTCTGTTTTGCTTGTGAAGAAATATTTTTGTTTTGATTCTTTGCTCATTCATTTAAACTTGTCTTTAAATTGATATATGCATCTGATAGAAAACTTCCAAATATATAAAGCAATAAAGTGAAAAGCCAGTCTCATATTTGAAAAATTTATTTATTTAATTTGAGAGGCCAGGGGAGGGGTTTTTTATCTGGTGATTTATTCCCAAATTCTGACAACAGCTTGGGCTGGGCCAGACTGAAGTCAGGAACACGGAATTCCATATGAATCTCCCACATGGGTAGTGGGGACTCAAGTACTTGAACTGTCACCACTGCCTCCCACGGTCTGTTTTAGCAAGAAGCTGGAGTCGGGATCCAGAGCCAAGTATTGAACCCAGGTTCAATGTGGGATATGGGCTGCAGGTGTCTGAGCCACTAGGTTAAATGTTCATCCTGGCAGCCTGCCTCTTACCATCGTTCTTCCAACCACATACACACAGCTTCCCTTCCTGAAGATAATTTTTACGATCCAGTGTGCCTATGTTTCTGAACCTTGATTTTTTTTTTCACTCAGCAACTTTTTTTTGGAGATATTTCACTGTGATATTTCTTTCAAATTTTTTATATGTTTCACATTTTTCACAATGAAACATTGAAAAATTTGAGGAGTGAAAAACAAAGTACTAGAAAGGTTGATACGTATGAAGACGTGTTTCTACAAAGCCTTCTTGGGACAGCTAATTCACTTCTCTGTACCTTGGTTTCCTCATCTGTAAACTCTTGCTGCATGAGATCAGATATCCTGTGAGAATCGTCATAAAGTACTTGCCACAGTGCCCAGCTCCTGAAACGCAGGCAATGCTAGGTATTGTTAGCAGCAAGTAGTATGGAAAGGTTGTTGCTTTCATTCAGTTAGGTAACATAATACCTGAGACTGAGTTGTTTATTATTTTTTTGACAGGCAGAGTGGACAGTGAGAGAGAGAGGAAGGTCTTCCTTTTTCCGTTGGTTCACCCTCCAATGGCCGCTGCTGCTAGCGCACCGGGCTGATCCGAAGCCAGGAGTCAGGTGCTTCTCCTGGTCTCCCATGCGGGTGCAGGGCCCAAGCACTTGGACCATCCTCCACTGACCTCCCGGGCCACAGCAGAGAGCTGGACTGGAAAGGAGCGACCGGGACAGAATCCGGTGCCCCGACTGGGACTAGAACCCTGTGTGCCGGCACTGCAGGCGGAGGATTAGCCAAGTGAGCCGCGGCGCCAGCCTGAGTTGTTTATTAACAACAGAAATTGTTTGCTTATAGTTCTGGAGGCAGAGATATTGAAGATTAAATGTTTGATAAGGGATTGCTCTCTCTTTCATAGGTGATGTCTTGTTACTGCATCCTTATATAGCAATAGGGGCAAGAAATTTCTCTTGGGATTTTTAAAGATTATTTATTGTTTTGAAAGGCAGAGTTAGAGAGAGAGAGAGAGAGTGAGAGAGACCTGCCATCTGCTGGTTCACTCCCCAAATGGCTGTAACAGCCAGGGTTGGGCCAGGACAAAGTCAGGAGCTTTGAAAGCAGAGTCAGCAGCTTCATCTGGATCTCCCATGTGTGTGCAGGGGCCCGAGGACTTAGGCCATCTTCTGGTGCTTTCTCTGGTGCATTTACAGGGAGCTGGAGGAGCCAGGACTTGAACTGATGCCCATTTGGGTTGCTGGCACCACAATGCTGGGTCCCTCCACACCTTTTTTTTTTTTTTAAGATTTATTTATTTATTTGAAAGTCAGAGTTACACAGAAAGAGAAGAGGCAGAGAGAGAGAGAGGTCTTCCATCCGCTGGTTTACCCCCCAATTGGCCACAACTGCCAGAGACGCGCTGATGCGAAGCCAGGAGCCAAGAGCTTCTTCCAGGTCTACCAAGCAGGTGTGGGGACCCAAGGACTTGGGCCATCTTCCACTGCTTTTCCCAGGCTATAGCAGAGAGCTGGATCAGAAGTGGAGCAGCCAGGACTCGAACCAACGCCCATATGGGATGCCGGTACTGCAGGTGGCGGCCTTATCCGCTACACCACATTGCCAGTGCCCCCTCACACCTCTTTTATACGAACACTAATCTCATTCAGGAGGGCTCTGCTTTCATGACCCAAGGTCCTCCTAAGGGCCTCACATCTTAATACTACTGCACTGGGGATTTGGTTTCTATGTAGGTACTTTGGTTGGGGACACAAACATTTAGAACATCACAGTTGATCTATGTGATGCATCACAGCCCAAAAGGAAAATGAGAATGTATCAGGGAAGACTTCTAAATAAGACAGATTGACTTTGATCTTGAAGGATGTGATGGAAGTGCATTAATGGGAGCAGATTCGGAATAAACAGTGGCAGCAAAGAATAGAGTAAGATTATGAGAAGACAGAACACAGAAGCAAGAGATTCACTTGCACATGAGAGTCATGGAAGAGGCTGACCTGCCTGGTGTTTTGGGGAGTAGAGCTAGACTACATGAATTCACTTGGTTATAAGATCGCTCTGGGCCGGTGCCATGGCTCACTTGGCTAATCCTCCACCTGCGGCACCAGCACCCCGGGTTCTAGTCCCGGTTGGGGCGCTGGGTACTAGTCCCGGTTGCTCCTCTTCCAGTCCAGCTCTCTGCTGTGGCCTGGGAAGGCAGTGGAGGATGGCCCAAGTGCTTGGGCCCTGCACCCGCGTGGGAGACTGGGAGGAAGCACCCAGCTCCTGGCTTCGGATTGGCACAGCGCCAGCCATAGCAGCCATTAGGGGAGTGAACCAACGGAAGGAAGATGTTTCTGTCTGTCTCTCTCTCTGTCTCTCTCACTGTCTAACTCTGCCTGGCCAAAAAAAAAAAATCGCTCTGTTGTATTCACTGTAATATTAGACTGAAAGTTTCTAACTTGGTATGAAAAGAAGCCCCAAATATAACTGGAAACCACCCTGGTTGTAAAGCGAAGATGTAGAACTTCAATGAATTATTCCTGTCTGTAGTCCAATGATGAAAAAAAAAAAAGAAATCAAAAGTATTAACATAAGAATACACAAATATGGGGTAGAAGCCAATTTTATGATTTCATAACCAGTTTGAATATCAAGGTTTTAAAAAGTTTTTTTGAAGTTCCCTTTAAAATAGTGTTGGTTTCATTCCTCTGTGCCCTACTCACCAGTATCTTCCGTCTCTTTCTCCTTTCTCTCTCTCTCTCTCAGCTTCTTAAGAATTATTGGGTACTGAAAAAAAGGCAGAGTGCCTTTTTCCTCTGCAGAGGGAAGCTCTTTTTTAAAAATATTTTTAATCTCTGTGATGCCTTAAGATCACCGGAAATGGGAATGACTGACGGAGATGCCCTTAAGGGCCTTGATGCCTGAGTGTGGAGAAGCCTGGCAATGTTTGAAACCCTGTCCTCCCTCCTCCTCAGAGTAGTCCCAGGCTGGGGATGGCAGGAAACGGCAATGCTGGTGGTATTATACTAACCCTTGGTACAACATATTTTTATTGAAAATAAGGAGAGCTACTTTAAGCATAAGACAATAAAAGAGGAACTCTGAACAGTTTTCAGAAAAAATAGAGTTGAGTTGGGAAAAATGAGCTAATTGCATTTTCACAAAAGCATAATGTCCTTAATTTGCATATGAGTATGAGGATATAATCTCTCTCTCTCTCTCTCTCTCTCACGCACACACTCCTCTGCATTCAAAGGGAAAGATGTATCAGAATGTTAGAACATAGTCAATGCAGGCAGTCAAAGGATAATAAGGTAGTGTGAAGAACCATGGAGCAGAGAGACAGGTAAATTAAAAAATGCATTCAAATTCATTTTAAAGAGACTACTTGTATGAATGGGAATAATATATTGAGAGAAGCTTAATTAACTTTGAAGGCTTTGAAGTAGCTGAGATGTTTAATGAATGTTTTGGCATACTGAGAATTGATTGAGGAAGCCTTCTCTTGTGAAAATTTCTTGGGAAATCATAGTGTACCCTTAACAAATAAATGAGATACCAAGGAAAATAATCACGTGATAATTGAGATTCTCAGTGGAATTTATCGAGTAACACTATGTGAAGGCTCTGGGAGAAATATTCTCTCTGTGAAAACAAGTAGATGTTGTCATTTCCCAAGAACTCTGGAAATGGAGTTCCTGCCCTCAGGCTATTCCAACCTTAACGGAAGAAGAGCTGAGATGGGTAAAAAGCCAACCAACACAATACATTGAATTGCTGCTACAATTGTATTTGATCTGAAGTCATTTGTATTGATTGCAAAAGTAGGATATGATATAAATTTGGGTAAAATTACAGGAAAGTTGCCTGGAAAACAATATAGATGTAATCTACTTTTGAGTTTTGTATCTTCTTATGTAGATTGGTAAATAAGACCACGGACTTTTTGGTTTTTAGTAGCCAGAGAGGAAAAAGCAGTACTACATACTAACGAAAGATCCTTTCATGAGCCATTGTCTGCAGTACTCATTGCTTTGAAGCAGTTCTCCCAGTTTGAAACCCTATAGTACTTTATATCACATTCAAGATGAAACGTGCGTATTTGACATGGGATTTAATGCTGTAGAGGATCAAGTCCCTGCCTGTCCCTCACTATTTCTTCCTTACACTGAAGGTTCTGGCCATGTTGAACAGTTAGAGACTGCATGCTTCATGGATAACTGCACACTATTTTTTAAAAATTATTTCCTTATTTATTTATTTGAGGAGGGAGGGAGGGAGGGAGGGAAGAAAGAGAGAGAGACAGACAGAAAGAGACAGAGAGAGACACACAGAGAGAAATAGCCCATGTGCAGGTTCACTGTCCAACCGGGATTGGGTCAAACTGAAGCTTGGAGCCAGGAACTCCATCTGGGTCTTTTATATGGATGGTAGAGATATAGGCTGGCATATAGGATTAAATTAAGTAGATTCATGAGCTGGAAACCACCCCTTCCGTGCTCCTAAGTGATCTCATCTGTATCCACCCACCTGCCAATCAGATTGCATAACCACTCCCCTCATGGGAGTAGATAAGAGGCTGGGGAGCACGCTGCCCACCCCCTTACTCTCCCACTCCTCTCAGGCACTGGCCTTTGGCCACTTCCAGCCCCTATTTGCCCAGGCACCATGTGGGTTCTGATCTGCTTTCAGCCTGGATTGGAACTCCTGGTTCATTTTTCTGATCACCCTCTCTCTCCCTTAGATAAAACCTTCAGGTTCCTTTATATTTCTCTCACTTCCCCAAATAAATTCTAAACCTTATCATGTTGCCTGTCTCATTTATGTCTAAGCTTAAGATGCTTCTCTAGGCTTGAGACAAGAACCCAAAATATTAATTTTAAAATAGGCTCCCTGATATTGCAGGGACTTAACTTGAGTCATCTCCTGTTGCCTTCCAGGGTTCTCACTAGCAGGAAGCTTGAATTGGGAGCAGAGCTGGGACCTGAACTCAGGCACTTTGATGTGGAATGTAGGTATCCCCAGTGGTGGCCTAACCACTATACCAAATGCTCACCCCTGCATTATCTTTGCATTCCATTTTCTATGACCTTCCTGAAGCCCCCTAGTATATTGAACGGAACTTCATTGTAAGTTCTTACCTCAATGTCTGCTAATAATAATATTACATTAATTATTATTCATATTATACTAAGCTTGACAGCTAGGAATATATATCCTGATTGGATTTTGTGATGCCTTAACTGTGACTTAGTTATAACCCTAACATATATGCTGACTTCCTCTAGCGTATCTCTGATCTTTGTACTTTATACTCTGGTGAGTTTTTCTTCTCTGTGTTAATATTTTGAAATACGTATTATGTGGTTCTGATATGGTCATCTTTATGGACAACTGTAGGATCTGTCGACAGCTCATTACACTGAATCTGGGGGTTTACAGCCTAACATTTGCTTTGCCTAATTTTGAGCTAGGACTGATAAACAGAAAGTGAAATAATGTGCCAGGAGATTGTTGATAGATGTCATATTTCTGGCTCAGTCTTCAATTTAAAGCCTCCATTATGATAGAAGTGGGAACTTAGGGGTGGGAAGAGAAGTTTGGACTCTCCTCAAGAATTTCAATCAGCTAGATATCCTGACAGGTTGACATGCTATGTTGAGTGAAAATGTCGTTGATGGATGTTCTAACATTGGATTGAGTTCCCTAACCACAGTCTAATCTCATTTTAAGCCTTAAATGTCTGCCTGAAATTTGTTGTGTCAAAAATATTTGTAGTCTAGATAATATTTTATTATTGACTTAAGCACATATACACAAAATAACTTACCCTGAAAATGAAAGAAGAAAAATACAGCACCACAGCATTGAAATATTTTCTTTTAGCATGGAGAGGAGTTTTCAACCTCTCAAGTGGTTACTACAGTATGCACCAGCTTACACAATACCAGGGGACTTCACGAATTTGACCCTTATGTATGTGCTGTCCTTTAAAAGATTGGCAAAAAAGTAATCAAAGTTTGCTACACTGTTCACTCCTGTCTTACTGATGGTTCTCACTCAAAAGTTTTTGGAGTATGTAAAATATCACACTGACTATACCACTTATTTCTGATGTAAAGAGGACCACAAAAGTCAAGAAAGCCTTCTGGGGATTTTATTTTCTATTTCACTTAATAGTAATGGCTGAACGTTTACTTTAAGTTCCCTAATCACACCCAGGCTTAGTCTCATGGGGCCTTTCATGCATGTTCTTTTCCTCTGTTTGGAACGTTGCTCCTCCTTATCTCTGCCCCATCACCCCATCACTCCATCAATTGCTGGGCTAATTTTCCCTGAGCCTGAGAAGTCTTCCTTGATTCCTCATCACTGGATTTGGAATCCCTCCTATGATTCCGAAGTGTCCTGGTTTAACTCTTTTTGTAGTATTTGACACTGATTACTAACAATTTATTTCCTTTCTATATCTCCAAGAAGATTTCAGACTTCTTGTGGGTAGGGGTATCAAACCTCTCATTCACTGATGTCTGCCCAAACCTAGGCTGCCATTGGGAACATACAAATAATTCAATAAATATTTTTAATAAAAAATAATGAACCAGCCAGCTATCCATCCTATTTCTTATACCTAATGCCAATTGAAAATACAGCTCCAGGGCCAGTGCCGTGATGTAGTGGGTAAAGCCTCCACCTGCAGTGCTGGCATCCCATGTGGGCACCGGTTCGAGTCCTGGCTGCTCCACTTCTGATCCAGCTCTCTACTATGGCCTGGGAAAGCAGTGGAAGTTGGCCCAAGTCTTTGGGCTCCTG
The DNA here is from genome assembly GCF_051225735.1 of Oryctolagus cuniculus. Lineage (NCBI taxonomy): Eukaryota > Metazoa > Chordata > Mammalia > Lagomorpha > Leporidae > Oryctolagus > Oryctolagus cuniculus. The sequence goes on along the minus strand of NC_142888.1, from coordinate 2,154,668 downwards.
AACCCGTGTGGGAGACCTGGAAGAAGCTCCTGGCTTCTGGCTTTGGATCAGCGCAGCTCTGGCCTTTGTGGCCAACTTGGGAGTGAACCAGTGAGTTGAAGACCTCTCTCTTTCTCTCTCTGTGTAACTCTGACTTTCCTTTTTTTTTTTTTTAACTTTTATTTAATGAATATAAATTTCCAAAGTACAGCTTATGGATTACAATGGCTTCCCCCCCATAACGTCCCTCCCACCCGCAACCCTCCCCTTTCCCACTCCCTCTCCACTTCCATTCATATCAAGATTCATTTTCGATTCTCTTTATATACAGAAAATCAGTTTAGCATACATTAAGTAAAGATTTTAACAGTTTGCTCCCACACAGAAACATAAAGTGAAAAATACTGTTTGAGTACTAGTTATAGCATTAAATCTCAATGTACAACACACTAAGGACAAAGATCCTACATAAGGAATAAGTGCACAGTGACTCCTGTTGTTGACTTAACAAATTGACACTCTTGTTTATGGCCTCAGTAATCACCCTAGGCTCTTGTCATGAGCTGCCAAGGCTATGGAAAACCTCTGAGTTCACCGACTCTGATCATATTTAGACAAGGCCATGGTCAAAGTGGAAGTTCTCTCCTCCCTTCAGAGAAAGGTACCTCCTTCTTTGATGACCCGTTCTTTCCACTGGGATCTCACTCGCGGAGATCTTCTATTTAGGTTTTTTTTTTTCCCCCAGAGTGTCTTGGCTTTCCATGCCTGAAATACTCTCATGGGCTTAAACTCTGACTTTCAAATAAATAAATAAATAAATAAATCTTTAAAAAATAAAATAAAATGAAAGCACAGCTCCTTCCATTTTTTTTTATTTTTTTACAGGCAGAGTTGACAGTGAGAGAGAGACAGAGAGAAAGGTCTTCCTTTGCCGTTGGTTCACCCTCTAATGGCCGCCATGGCCAGCGCGCTGCGGCTGGTGTATCACGCTGATCCGAAGCCAGGAGCCAGGTGCTTCCTCCTGGTCTCCCACGCAGGTGCAGAGCCCAAGGACTTGGGCCATCCTCCACTGCCCTCCCGGGCCACAGCAGAGAGATGGACTGGAAGAGGAGCAACCGGGACTAGTACCCAGCTCCCCAACCAGGACTAGAACCCGGGGTGCCAGCACCGCAGGTGGAGGATTAGCCTAGTGAGCCACGGCACTGCTACTTCCATTTTTCCTTATCAAATGGATATTTGAGAAATTTATCAAATAAATATGGATGCAAGAATATGTCTTTTAGTTTGCCTTATATCGGTCAATATTCACGTGGTCCTCCAGTGCCTGTTTTATTCATAATACGTACTCAAATTGGATCACTCCTTTAATCTTGAACAAATGAGAATTGTATTTAAGTTATGAGCAGACTAATATGATCCTGTACATTGAAAGTTTTGTTTTCCTAGATCCGATATCAAAGATTCTTGAAGCTTCTTATTAACAGAAAACTTGTTAGTAAGAATATATTTACCATTTTTTCCTACATTTTGTTCAATACATGACTGAATTATGACTAATTTAATCTGTGGTGGTTGACATATGAATCATTTTGGCTGTGACAGAGCACTAATCAAGTTCTCATTTTGACTAATTTTTGGTGTTATGAGTTCTTAATTGTATAATAAAGTCATCACTACACTGTGATTCAACCATTTAAACTGAAAAAAATTAAACCAAAATTCTTAAAGTAATTCTATTAAAAATGAAAGATGATTTGCTACCAATTAAGGGAAAATGACTTTAAAGAACCAAGAAAGAAAAAGAAATTCTTTTAGGATCCTATTCATTACACTCAGATACCAGTTGGATTTCCTTTCAACATGTTGGAATAAAGATGGAGTCCTTTCTAGAATCATGACAAGTTTTATCTATGGTTATGAAATTTTAAACAGGAAGAGTAATAGCAAGGGATGGGTCTTTATCCAGTAACACAGAGATAAATGTTTTTCTTAAAGGCATGAGGATGGAGAAAATGAATCATTGTTGAACATGCTTAAGCTTGAAACTTTGAATGTCTGAGGATAGTAAGCCTCAGAAATTTTGTCATAGGGAGTATATTTTTGTAGTAAAAATTCTGTGAACTCTTCTCTACATTCTTAATAGTTGTATTTCTAATGTCTGTTGATTAAATAAACCACAATAAAAAGTTAAGATGATGTAAAAAATTACCTGAAGAAAATATGCATTTAACCAATAACAAAGCATCTTTGTAACGTTTGAAAAACAATGCTTAAAAGAAGTCTGAAATATTATTGAGCCATTCTACACAAAATGTTTTATGTGCACATGGATTCAATGATTTTTTTAAAGATTTTATTTATTTATTTGAGAGATAGAGAGAAAAGTCTTCTGTCCGCTGATTCACTCCCCAAATGACTGCAATGGCCAGAGCTGCACTGATCCAAAGCCAGGAGCCAGGAGCTTCTTCTGGGTCTCCCACGTGGGTGCAGGGGTCATCCTCCACTGCCCTCCCAGGCCACAGCAGAGAGCTGAGCGAGAAGAGGAGCAGCCGGGACTAGAACCACGCCCATATGGGATGCCGGCTGGTGCTGCAGGCAGAGGATTAACCTACTGCTCCACAGCACCGGCCTCATGGATTCAATGATTTTTTATAGTACTTTCTGACTTTCAGGATCTGTTATTATAGCTTAGGAACCAGAGCTGAGACTTAGAAAAAGTTATCTCACTTCATGAAAATTGCTTCTAATATACTTCTAATGAATTTTTGTCATTATTTAAGCCTTCCTCTCTATTGCACAAATATATGAGATTGTTTATGATCATCTTTAACTCTTCAGTATTTCAGAAGTTATAGTTGCTTACTTTTAATGGACTTTAAATGAGGTACTTCTTAATTGGGTGATCTACTGAAGACATACTTCTGCTAGACTATGGACTAGTTGGGCATAGTTGGAGATTTCATAAGCAGGGATAACTCACCTCTGCTTTTCACATTCATTATTTTTTTACATTTTTAAATATTTATTTTCATTTATTTGAAAGGCAAAGTGATAGAGGGAGAGAGACAGATCATCCGTTCACTGGTTCACTCCACCAAATGTCCATAATAGCCAGCATGTAAAATTTATAAAGAATGTCTCCAATTAATGTCTGACATAATGACTTTGATACTATTTAGAATTTTATTTCTAGCTTACTAATAGAATAGGTTTACATTTATTTAGACATTTATCTTATATCTTAACATTGTGTGTTCATAAAATAGAAAATATACATGAAATAAACCTTATCCCACTCAGGACCCAAGTTTTCATCATCACTTTTATACAGAGGCATCTATATCCATATTTCCCAGGTGGCACTGTTCTGTCCTTGACATTGGTACTGAAGCATTGTTTAAAGATGTACTCTACAAGTGTCTCTGATCTCCCAAGCCACTGACATACATTTTACTCTCTGAAGCTGCTCATAAGACAATTCAAACAATAGGATCCATCTTCTTTCCTAAATTTGTCTTTAAATGGTTTATTGACTGAAATGTCAAGGAAATATGGTGGCCCAATCATGCTCCTAGGGATAACCCAAGTCCCATCATCATAGGTAACAAGAGACAACTTGTAAAATGGCTTCCAATCATTTTCACATCCTGGCATTCACATCCTTGTATAATCCCCTCCTCTTAAGTATGGGCTGGACCTAGTAACTTGCTTTCAGTCAATAGGATCACACTTCTGAGATTATGTTACCAAAGAATGTGACTTCTTTTTGGCTATTTGCCTCTCCCCTCTCTTTCCTCCTCTCCCCCTCTGGCTTTCTATCTTGAATAAGGCCAGCTGTCATTTGATAATCTACCTTATACAGAGTCCACTAGGCCAGAAACAAGGGAGATCTCTGGTCCACAGTTCATGGGGAACCAAGGTCTCAATGACAGGTTTTGAGAATTTAATTCAGCCAACCAGCAATCACTTTAGTGACCTTAAAAGGTGGTCCCCAGCCCTACTGCCCCCAACACCTTTAAGCCTTGATTGCAGCCTGAAAGAGTTCTGTAGGCAGAGGATTCAGTTAAATCATGCTTGAACTCTTAACCTACAAAAACTTTTATTTAACAAATGTCTTCAGCCACCCAGTTGTGGGTTAATTTGTTATACAGTAGATAAGTAAGGCAGGGATGTCACCCGGCTGATAGCAGTTACAAATTGCCCTTGATTGAAAGATACATCTCAATTTTAGTGATAACAAATAATCTGTATTTTAGAATAAATGGAGAAGTCAAGTAGCTTGTTTGTCTTCTCCATTTACATGAGAACTCCTAGAATGAATTTTTTTGAGCTCAGAGAATCCATGTGCTCAACACACAAGAAATGTTTTATAGATGTTTGATTAATTGAATTGCTCAGATAATTTTATCACTGGCAAAAAATGGCCCATCTAGAGGTGAATCTTGAGATAAAGAACTTGCTCATCTCTAGGGCTTAGAGAGATATGACTCACACTCAGAATGCTTCTTTCAAAAATTCCAGTCATGTTCTTTTTAATGTAACAATGCGACTCATTTCATTGGTTCTTCTGATACAGGGATTTAGTAATACTTTCTTGGATGTTGAGGACAAAAATTGAAATATATCTAATTGAAAAATTATGTGATATTCTTTTTAAAATTTGCTCAGAATTCTGTAAGAGCATATAAAGAATTGCCGGCAAAGGCACATTTATCTAGCACAGTTATTTTTTGAGGGAGTTGAAGAAAATAATTTGTTGTGAAGTTTAAATTCCATACTCAGAAAAACAGACTGGGCAAATTGATCTAACACAACAAATTGATTTCTGTGTGTCTACAGAGCTAATATTTTAGCATGTGCTAAACTGTCACCTAGTAACTAAGAGACTAGACTGGGAGCTTGAGTTAACTCATCTATAAATAAACAAAGGTGCCTTACCTTTACTCATTATTTAATAATTGCATACATATTTATTTTCCCCATTAGGTCCTTAGCTCTTCAAGACAAGAACCATGTAACTCTGACCACTACAATGGCAACAAGATGCATTTTTGAGTATTAATGATGTCAGTCACTGTGTTAGTCCTTTTATAAATATGACCTCTTATATCCCTTAAAATCACCCCACTTGGCAAGCAGTACTTGTAGTTTTATGAATGAGATAAATGAAACTTAGACACGTTAAATCACTTGCCAAGATCATTCAGTTACCTAGTGGTAGAGTCAAGATTTGAACTCAGTACTGTGTTTCCAAAGTTGGGCCTCTCCCGCACTGAGCTTTTTTGCCCCTTCTCTTAGTGACTGTTGTATTCCCCAGTTCTTAGCATATTGCTTTGCACAGAGGATGTGCTAGATCATTATTTGCTGAATCCAAGTCATTAGAATATATATTGGATTCTCCTCCTGTACATACAAGGTGTTGAGTTAGCTAACAGCCTAACTAGAAGGGCTTTTTCAAATTTTAACATGTGGTATTCATATTGAATGCATATCCATTATATAGCAAGTTCACACAGGAAAGTAAGCAAGCCAGTTCTAAGAAGATATGATAAATGCATGTGAGACAATATATTTATTGCTAATTTGCTATAATACCTTGAAATTACCAGACTAGTTGTGAATGTCTTTATGCAATAGGTTTCCCTCTTGTTTTTTAAATTAAATAAACTGTATTGAGATACAGATATGCTTTTGAATTATTCAAAAGGAATAATAACAATGAAATTCATCTGAGAATGCCATCAACAAACTGATATCCTATTTATATGGTATGTGGTTATAATGATGCAATATTTTCAAGATCTATTCAGTAATACTTATAGACAGATCTTTTAGGGATCTTATTATTTAATTTATTTAGAGGTGAATTGGATAATTTATCCATTTCTGTTTAAAATTTGTAAGAAAAGTAGAGAATAAATTTTCTGAGTGAAATTTTTCTTTGCAAAATAAATGGCTTTGTTGAATTGCTTACAAGTATCCCAATGGAAGTAGAAACTGAAACTATATAGTAATATTTCTATTTTCTAAAAAAGATAGAGTAATTAGGACTTTCTCCTTTTCTGCAGGACGAGTTCTAGAGGTTCTTCTGTCGGAGGGATCCCAAAGGGCCTTCTTAAGGTGCACTGGGAGGTGACAAAATGCAGGTGGTTCTTTGGTAGCACAAAGGGTTCTCCTTTTCTTCAAGTAGGATAATAATGTCAGTTCTTCTATGTTGTTCTTTTCCCTAATTGTTCTCTTCTTTCAAGTTTGAAGGGATGGGATGAGCTTCAATGGGAGGTACACTGGGCTGAATTATAGGAGATCGGATTTTCTTGGACCAGAAAGCTGAGGAATAAAGGCTGCCTTCTTCCCTTCAGTCTTTCATTTTTCCACCCATTCAGTCATTCATTTATTGAAACATAGAGGAAATAAGGCCGCAACCAGAGACAAAATAAGGAAAGTAGACCCCCAACACTAACCTCCCTATTATCTGGTGAAGCAGCTGTGGTTATCTTGTCTAGGGAGGAAAGATGTCCTAAGCTCTGTTTTCTATAACTCCATTCATAAATCTGTCCTATAAATCTGCCCCAGGTATCTCTTTTATAAACATACCAGACCCACTGACCATTGGGAGTGTGGTCCTAAGTTACGTAGGCTGCAATTTAAACCCACCAGTGCTGAGACAGTTAAGGTATGATGCTGATGAAGCTGCAAATATTGTAAGAAACTTGGGTTTGATGCTCAGTTCTCAGGAAATGATTCCTACTGAGCCTGCTGCTGTTACTAAACTGCTTTTGATCCTCCACTGTCTCTGGTGCTTGTTTGAAAGAAGGGAGTTTTCCACCCCAGGTTTCCATAACAGAAAAAAATATTCACTTAATGCAAAACTGGTGCCAAAAACTATGATAAGTATATTGGGGACAATGAGCAATGTAGTACATATTTCATCACAGAAATATTATTTCTTGAAACATTTCAACACAGCAATGTGATTTGTAGAATGTTCCTTATTTTATGCAGTATGTGCCTTCAAGGAGCTCACATTATGTGAAAGATCTACGAAAGAAAAAATAAATGAAGATGGTTGCAACTTCTCCATATTGCATGTATAAATCAGCCATGTATCCTGAGTAACTACCAGGGGCAGGCATTTGGCACAGTGGTTAAGACACCACTTGGACTGGTCACATCCCATGTTTGAGTGCTTGGGTTTGAGTTCACATCTGCTTCCATTCCAATATCCCTGCTAATATGTACACTGGGAAGCAGCAGTAATGGCTCAAGCATTTGGGTCCCTGCCACTCATGTGGGAGACCCAGATGGAGTTCTGGGCTCCTGGCTTCAGCCTGGCCCAATCCCAGCTGTTGCAGCCATTTGGAGAGTAAACCAGTGGATGGAAGATTGATCTCTCTCTCTCATAAAATTAATTAATTAAAAATAATCATGAGTGGTAGCAGAAGTCACTACTACAGGGTATAAAAGATCAGGGAAGCTCCTTTTTAAAAAAATATTTCTTTTATTTATTTGAAAGAGTTACAGAGAGAGGGAGAGGGAGAGGGAGAGGGAGAGAGAGAGAGAGAGAGAGAGAGAGTTCTTCCATCCACTGGTTCACTCCCCAAGTGGCTGCAACAGCTGGAACTGAGCTGATCTGAAGGCAGGAGCCAGGAGCTTCATCTGGGTCTCCCATGTGGGAGCAGGGGCCCAAGGACTTGGATCATCCTCTATTGCTTTCCTAGGCACATTAGCAGGGAGGTGGTACAGCCGGGACTCGAACTAGTGCCCATATGGGATGCTGGCACTGCAGGCAGTGGCTTTACCTGGTACACCACAGTGCCAGCCCCAGTGTATCTCAACTTAAAAACCTCAAACTTCTTAAACTGTGTTGGCAATCCTGCAAAATGGGGCCTGAGAGCACAAAGACCATTGCTGAAGAAAGCAGCATCAGCTAGCACTGTGAAGTCTTCAAGACCAAAATAGTATTTTTGCATGTGTCTTTATTTTTAATAAAATACAAAGTAGCTTATTAATGGTATTCCTCTTTATATACTTATTTTGCAAGAAGAATATTTGAATCATTTTATTGTTAAGTTCAAGAGTTAGATTCTGTTTGATTAAATTTTATTGACTGAAGGTTATTTAATTATCTTTTTTGTTTCATTTAAATAAAAGTAGAGATGTATTTCCCCCTTACCATTGTGATAACCAGAGTAAGCTTTCATTATGTTTTAAAAATATTGTTATTTAAAAATATTACTAGAATATTCTAACTTTAGAAAATTTCCTTCATTGTTATGAAAATATAAGGCCAAAGCTCTCTCCTTTCTTCATAGTTCTACCTTACCTGTTTTAGTAAATTCAAGGAAAAAAAAGAGTCCATATTTTGATATTTATTTCTAAACATAATCTGTGGAGCACAATAGAAAGAAATTAATTTGTCAAGTGGAGAGATGAAATGTTATTTAGAAATTAGAGGAGGCTGATGGCTGGTGGAGTAAACACGAAACTGCTCCATTCATTGCTCTACACATGGTATGCAAAACTCCTTGTCCTTCTCTCCATCACACATAAAACAAGTAGCATAGACCAAGAAACAGAAAACAGGGTAGGTGTTTGGTGCAGAGGTTAGGAGGCAGGTTGGGATAATAGCATCCCATATCAAAGGGCCTGGGTTCAAGTTCCACCTCCGTGTCCAAATCTAGCTCCCTGCTAAATGTGCACACTGGGAGGCAGCAGGTGATGGCTAAAGTACTTGGGTTGCTGTCATCCACATGGGAGACCTGGCATGAATTTATGGCTCCTGGCTTTGGCCTGCCTGGCCAAGCCCTGGCTGTTGTAGGCATTCGGGAAGTGAGCCAGCAGATGGAAGATCTCTGTTGTCTCTCTGCCTTTCAAATGCATATAAAGAGAGAAAGAAATAGGTAAATACTAAAATAAATATAAAACATGTCAAGGTCCATGGTATTTTCTTTACTGTATTTCATTGACTATAAGTCTGTTGACATGTATTATATAAGCAAAATTGATCAATGTAATTTTGAAATTACAGTAAAATATTATTTAACAAGAATCAAAGAGCCAGAATTCTCAGCCTTTCTACTTTCAGTCTGCATCTAGGAGAGTCAAAGGTTAAAAGAAAGGTTCCACAAATTCATATGGCAGGATTCAAGTTCTAATTTAGAAGTATCAGTTTGCATGTCTTAAAAAGAATAGAACTAAGTGAAAATCTAAAGGCCTTTACTCATTTTTCCCAGAGCATTTATTTTTACTGTATTATTCAGAATCTACTGCCAGGAACTGGGGTTGGCTGAAGCAAACAATACTTTGTAGTATACCATATAAATTCTGTTTTCACCTCCAGTTTTGATTCTGAATTTTCTCAGAAAATCCACAATACCTTTAAGCAGCATCTTTGTTCCAGGAAGACAAAGCAGCTTTGGAGTATGTGTAGATTTGGGGCAATCATGAGGAATAATGAAAGCTGGGCTCCCAGAGGAGCTGCTGGGGGATTGCTGCTTGCAGATTAGGTGCTTTTCCCCCTGGCTAATTGAATTCAGCATTTAATGACACTTTGTTTTAACCTACCCTCAAGGAAAAGTTACTTTCTCTTTAGGTGTCTCATTTCGAAAGCTTCGTTGTTTTCTATCACTATAATGTATGTGTTATTTTTAGAAGCTGCCTGACATTTTTACTTTTAATTATTGAAACATTTCTGTAGAATCCAAGAGCCTGATTATGTTGAAAATACAGACATGTACCTAAGAAGTTCTATTTTTAACCTTTATCTTCTTCCTGTAAAATGCCAGATGCAAGCCCCTTTTTATAGCATTAATCCATTAGCCCATGAGCACTCTGCCCTCACGACCTAAGTACCTCCCAAAAGGGCATACATCCCAACACTGTTGAATTGGGCATTGTGTTTCCAGTACGTGACCTTTGAAGGGGACACATTCAAAAACCATAGCACTATGCAAAGAGGATCCTAAAATAATGAAAATCACCTAGGTGATCAGATCTAACAAGGTATCTCTAGGATCCATATAGCAAATACATTCCCGCCTTTTAAGGCTGCTATAGAAAGGGCCTATTTCTCTCTCTTTCTCATATATATATATATATATATATATATATATATATATTATATAATATGTATATATAATAAGATTTTATATATAATAGTTAAAAGCCACTTTAAGTCCCTTATTTTCTGCAGCATTCATTCATTCAACAAATATCCATGGAACGCACAGTATATGCTGGGCACTAGGCAGTAAAATAAGTTCTCAGTGCCCTAATGACATAGTCACCTTCCCCCTGGTGGACAAAATACTATGAGAGACTCTTTTTATTGATTATTTGTCCTGTTCAAGAAAAAGTTGTGTCAGGCAACATGGAATTGGGGTGACGTGGAGCACAAAGATAAATAATAAATAACCCTCCCCTCACAGATAGCTTAACCTAGCTGGTAGAGCTGAGACTTCTGTCCAGTTCTGCAAACTGCCACACACAGAATCTTCACCTTGGCCCTACCTGACTGTTCCCATGCTGACATGTCAAGTCATGTTGTCTGACATTTTAAAGTTGCTCTCTGAAAGAATCACTTAAGCAGATTCTCAGATCTTCAACCTTGTGGATTGCTTTTCAAGGGCCTGGACTGTGGGAAAGCAAGTGCCTGGACTGTGGGAAAGCAAGTGCCTGTAGGCCACATTTGAGGATCTTCAGGATTCCATCCAAGTCTTTATTTAAAATGCATAGTATTGGCTTGAGAATAATTTTGAAAATCCAAATTAAAGTTTCAAAAGCACAATTCATCATATATACAAAGGGGCTTTGCCATTCTCAGAAACTTGTGCGCAGGGCAACTGCAATATGTGAGATGAGATGAGATTAACACTGATTTAAAAAGATTTAAGAGAGGCTAGAATCAATGGGTCACTTGTTATAGCTATTCTAGTAGTTGTTACTATTGGGGTGGTGCATGATTTATGATTACCAGATCAATAAGGATAAAATGAGTCTTTAAGTGTTTAGGCCAATGTATACATGAAGAGGCCAAAACAAGAGCAGCTAAAGAAAAAATTCAATACAATTAATTATTCAAAGACAGTTTGTCCTCAGAGAAATTTTATTGAATTGCTGTGATGCCAGTGGACATGAAAGTAACAGGTTATAACTCAAGAGCAAACTAGAAGCTTCTCAGCATGTTACTATATCACATACCTATACTTGCAAATGCACTTTACAAAAAATGATTAACACTTGGTGAACAATAAATCTGCTAAAAACTCAGAAAACCACATCAATTGGTGACTTGTATCTGTGCTCACCCTCTGAGCTCTTTTTTAATGAAACACATCTGTTATTTGACATAGCAGAGACTCAGAGAAAGCAACAGGGTAGAATACCTTAATAGAATGGTCAAGATTGGCTTGCAAGGCTACCTAAAATCTCTCTTCTAGAATCTTCCATAGTGTTAAAAAAGTTTTTTTGTAGGGGCCCATGCTGTGGCGTAGTAGGCTAAGCCTCTGCTTGTGACACCAGCATCCCATATGGGCGCCAGTTCGTATCCCAGCTGCTCCTCTTCCGATCCAGCTCTCTGCTATGGCCTGGGAAACTGGTAGAGGATGGCCCAAGTGCTTGGGCCCCTGTGACCATGTCAGGGACCCAGAGGAAGCTCCTGGCTTCTGACTTCGGATAAGCCCAGCTCCAGCCATTGAGGCCATTTGGGGAGTGAAACAGCAAATGAAAGATCTCTCTGTCCTTCTCTCCGACTGTAACTCTACCTCTCAAATAAATAAATAAATGAAAATTTATTTTTTCAAAACAATTTTAAAATAAAAAAATTTTTTAAATGTTTTTTGTAATGACTGTTTTAGAGAGCAAGCTTTAAGAAAGGCAACTAAAACCAATTTGAGGCAAATTACATAAAGGCCAATCCTAAAGAGACTGTTCAGGAAAAGATGTTTTAAAAAGATGACAGTAGCAAGCTAGATCGTAATCCCAGAACCTTAAGAAGCACAATGGGAGTGTCGTGTATCTGTCTTATATCCTGGGCACTGTGGACAATTAACTACAACAAGGAAGAGGAGAGGTTACTTGAGAAACCAGGAAGCTTTGATGGTATCTCACACTTGGGTACTTCCATTCCATATAAATCCTTCTCCTTTAAGTAATCTGAACAGACTAGTAAATGGGAAAAAGTTCATTAACGTCAGGATTCATAAAACCAACATACCAAAACCTGAGACTCACTACCCAATGCTTTGTTGTAGGGGGCAAGCCCCCTTCCTTTAGTGTAGGACTGATTGGAATTCCAAGTCACCTTACTTACGTAAAGGGATGCTGTTAGATATCCAGTGGGGCTTGCTTGCTGGTATTCTTTGTTCATTTTCTTTTTCAGACTTGAAAATTAAGTCACAGAGCTGAACACAGAAGGGACTCAGTAGGTCACATCTGAGATTTACAAAAGTAGTCATTGCTAGGTCAATTTCTATCTCCAGGACTGTGGAGAAGAGCTAGGCAGAGTCCACCCCTTGGTTTGCCCCACCCTATGCAAGTGAAAAACTGGGAAGAGGAGAAACGTGAACACTGTGGGAAAAGTAGTGTTCAACAACAAAGGTGTTATGATTCGAATGTAGTTTGTCCCGTGTGAAATTCGTGTTGCATTTTGATTGCCACCATGGCAGTGTTAGAAAGTGGGGCCTTTAAGAGATCATTAGATCATAAAGCGGGATTAATGCCTCATTCTCCTGAGAGCAGCTTGTTATAAAGCAAGGCTGCCACTGCATCTCTCATGTGTGTGCTTGCCATTCTGTGTTCCACCATGTTATGATGTACCACCAGGCCCTCGCCTGATGTAGCCACTCAATCTTGGACTCCTTGCCTCCAGAACTGTGAACTAAATAGACACTATTTCCTTTGTATTGTACCTAGTCTCAAGCATTCTCAGAAAGCAGCTTTAAATGGATTAAGAAAGGGGCTACCCACTTTTCTCCCTGTTGGGGGAGCCTGAATCATTGGAGAAGGTGAAAAGGCTGGTATCACATTTCTGAGTTGAATGTTCAGCTTTCCAAATTGCCCTCCTAATACACAGGTGCAGGAAAGCCATCACAGAGCCATGGTAAGCTCCCCATATATAATAAAAGATGGATTTTGGCCATTCCCAAAGGAGATGGTTTGGTTTGAGATCCTACTCAGCAAGGGCTGTTGAGACTCTCATTTGTCCACATCCATCCACGATCAGGCTTTAATGAGTTATATGAGTAATGACACCAACCCAAGCTGAGAAGCACATTTTGCTGGACAAAGAGGCAATGCCTATTTTTCTTCTCTCTTCTCCCTATCCTCATGCCAGGGAGATAACTGGGAAGGAAGTTTGGGGAGTATGAGAGCCATGGCAGAATAGGGAAGGAGAGCTATAAAATAAGTAAAAGATGGAACTTGTAACAAAACTGCCTTAAAAACTGGAATGAGATGATTCTAATAACTAAAAGTGATTATGAAGTTTTGCCATAGAGATGAGATTCTTGGGGGATTGCTAGAGCACAGTTGGTGGCAATTACTCTAAAGTTAAAACTATTTCATATTTATACAAAATGAGTTGAAATTTTCACTAAAAACCCATGTTTGAATAATCCACTCGTGTGATGCCTAGTCTGTGATTTCCAATGTGCATGTTTTGTCCTTCAGAGAGAACTTAGACTCCAGGGAAGCAGTCTCAGTAAAGTAGCCCTTTGAGATGGTTTTGTTCCACCTACTCCATCTTTTATTTCTCTTTCACCCATGTCTAATTTGGCAGCAATTTTTGGAGTAGTTTGTATTCATTGAGTCTTTCCAACGGGATTCACGTTTTCATAACAGTGTTCCTTTCTTTTGCACTAACTCCACTGGTTTATTATCTATTTCCTTGAAGGAAAATTTAAAAATGGCATAACAAGATTGGCACAAAGAAAAATGGCATAAACAAGATTGGAGCCAACACACTTGACTCATGGAAAATATACAACTGTATGGTGCAGGCAGAAATGAAGGACGTATTAGAGACTCCTCTTACCTGACTCCTCTGGTTTGTCTGGTAGCTTGGCTCTCCACATCAGACATAGCACTCGCAGATAGTGGGCTTCTCGGGTGTCCTTAAGATCTGAGAGAGAACATTCTGAGCATCCTTGGGTCATCTGAGGTTAGCTTTGGTAAATGTAAACTATTTTCTTTAAATCATTGAGTTTCAGCATCCTCTCTTGAGAATGCTTATATGATATAAAATTACTTCTGATGATCATCAAGGTAAAGTGAATAAAACCTCTTTGAATGCAAGCAGTAGGAAGCAACAGCATCCATCCCTAAACAGAAGAAAAGAATATCATCTCTCTCCAAAAATCTCAAAACATCATCTACCTCTGTTTTTAACTGCATTTTCTCTAGATTTCAAGACCCAATTTAATCAACCTTATGCAGAATGCAATAATATGTTAATGTACCATTTTTGCCTGCATTCATCCCTCTAGTAAAGAAAGCTGATATTAAGAGAGTACATTCAGATGCACACCTATTATTTCTAGTTCCCATCCAAGAGTTTCCTCATTAGAGCTATTATCTTAATTTTACCTAGAACAGCTGTTCATTGTCTCCAGGAACACATTTTTTTCCAGGTCCCATTTTGTGGGAGTAACAGAAATCTAAGCTCAGTTAATTTAAAGTTTCCTCTAAAGCACTTTTCTCCTCCCTGAAACTGAAGATTCTTACATATTACTAAGGGATTGGAAATAGGAAAACTCTGATCCTGAACATCTTCTCTCTTAGCTCTCACTCATCCAATAGATCTGTTACTTGTGACCCAGTGTTTAGGATATGGGGATTTTTCGCTCCATTCTCATTCCATTGGAGAGTGGAGATGACGCCTTACTGCAAGACTACTGGGGCACTACCTCCAGGGATTCATCAGGACCCATTTCCTGTCGGCCCTACCAGTGGACTTATTGGCAGGGCTGGTCATTCTCAGAGCCACAAGGCCCTTAATCTCATCACTTCTCTTCTGCTTCACTCCCCAAGATGCAGGGAATTTTTAAAGTCTGCTGGAAGTCTTATTCCTCTCAAGTCGTCAGTTCTCCTTCATGATACTCTGAAACATTTTTATTCCTAGGTCTTCAGGATATACGTCTTGAAAGATAAAAGTCAAGAAGAAGTTTGCAGATATTTTGAGTTCTCCTTTGTCATACCTCCCTGTGAGTGGGCAGAGACCAACTATGAATGAAGTAAGAAGTGGAAGGGAGGTTGAGAAGGGAGGAGCTAGCTGAGCAGGGGGAAATGTTAGGGAAGAACCTAGGCTAATATCTCAATATAGCCTTCATTGTAACTTTCCCACTCATCTCATCTGTGAGCTCAACACAAGCACCCTGTCCCCTTCCCAACCAGGTGTTGGACAAGTCTGTAGCTTTTGGTCCTATAGTGGCAGGTGCTTTCATGGTCTTGGTTCCACTAACTCCCTTATGCATTGCCCAACTTGGGTAATTAAACTTTAACACCGAAGCTGTTCATGAATGACTTCTCTGCCCTGGCATTGTTTCTTGAACTACCACTCAATTATTTTCTCTGTGTTGTTTTGCTTTTGGACATGGAACTTAACCAAATGTCCAGACTCCAGGATTCTCACCTATGTGTTTCATTTTTTCAAACTAGATTCCTGCTGTAGTCTTTAATTCCAAGTCCTTATTCCATAAATTGATGTCTATCTCTTTGGTAGGCACAGTAATACACCCCCTACAAAGATGGAAATTGTGAGGATATTATGTTAATGTGATTAAATTTCTCTTAAAATAGGGAGATTATACTGGATCATCCAGATGGGCCCAATGTAACCATAAGTGTCCTTAAAAGTATAATGGGGGGCCGGTGCTGCGGCTCACTAGGCTAATCCTCCGCCTTGCGGCGCCGTCACACCGGGTTCTAGTCCCGGTCGGGGCGCCGGATTCTGTCCCGGTTGCCCCTCTTCCAGGCCAGATCTCTGCTGTGGCCAGGGAGTGCAGTGGAGGATGGCCCAGGTGCTTGGGCCCTGCACCCCATGGGAGACCAGGAAAAGCACCTGGCTCCTGGCTCCTGCCATCGGATTAGCGCGGTGCGCCGGCCGCAGCGCGCTGGCCGCGGCGGCCATTGGAGGGTGAACCAACGGCAAAGGAAGACCTTTCTCTCTGTCTCTCTGTCTCTCTGTCTCTCTCACTGTCCACTCTGCCTGTCAAAAAATAAAAAAAAATAAAAAAAAGTATAATGGGGGGAAGAATGCAGAAGAGGAGGTAGTAGTGATAAGATGTGAGAGGAACTTGAACTGCTGTTAAAGACTACGACGATGAAGGACGAGCCCATGAGGCAAGAAATGTGAGAAGTCTCTAGAAACTGGAAAAGGCAGGGAACAGAATTTTCCTTAGAGTTTCCAAAAAGTCCAGTGAGAACTGTTTCGGATTTCTGACTCCAGGTGCTGTAAGATAATAAGTTTGTGTTGCTTTCAGCCACTGAGTTTGTGGTGATTTGTTGCAGCAGCAACAGGAAACGAATTTAACCTCCATCATGAGATCCAGACTTGGTCTTGAAAATTCTTGAAGTGAGAGTTTGGATCTTGTTAGGGTTCTAACTCAAAGATGGTTTCCTTAGATAGCTCCCTCTGTCTCTCACATCTTTTTTTTTTTTTTTAAGATTTGATTTATTTGAAAGGCAAAGTGATATATAGAGGGAGACAGAGAGCAAGAATGAGAGTGAGAGCGGGGGGCAGGAGGGGAGAAAGAGATCTTCCATTAGTTCATTCCCTAATCGGCCACAATGGCTGGGCTAAGCCAAAGTCAGGAGCCTGGAACTCCATCTGGGTCTCCCATGTGGGTGGCAGGGGCATAAGCACTTGAACCATCCTCCATCTGCCTACCCAGGCACATTAGCAGGGAGCTGGTTCAGAAGCGGAGCAGCCAGGACTATAACCAGTGCTCAGGATGGGGTGCTGGCATTGCAGATGGCAGCTTATCTCACTGCGCTGTAACACCAGCCCCTGTCTCCCATGTCTTTTCACCCTGTACATTAGGAGATACCCTACTACCTCTGGACTCACTTTTGCTACCTTCTTGCCTGTTCTCTACTAGAAATTTCCAGAAGCTGTAGATACCTTGTACTGAAAATTTATCCTTACCAAGAAATCTGAGATATGACATTGTTATCTTGGCATTCAGAATGTCTGGTCTATATGCAGTTGACATTGTTAATTGACTACGTCAGATCAGTCTATTCAGTTTGCAGCCCTGACTGTCTTTCTAGAAATATGATTATGTAGCACCTGTGCCTCTGTTAACCCCACGAGTTGCTAATACCTTGTTTACATCTGGGATGATTCCCTAGGATTCTGCATCAACTGTCACAGAAGGGAAGCACATCTTTCCATGGGTATCTAAGGAAGAAGGATGCTTTTAATTTTGACTTTTTGAAAAAAAAACTTTTTCTTTTATTACATTATCACTTAATTATATTTCTGTTATTAATTTGGCCCTGAGTAGATATAACTATGGATTGACTTTCATTTTTTATGCAACTTAGAGTCTCAGATGTATTAATTTGTACTTCCACATAGTTCTAGAGGTTGTCATTTCCAATTTAATGTGATTTTCTTATAGCTGTAGAACTTTATGTTGCCCAAATCTGTCTGATAGTGAATTTTGTAAAGTTGGCAGCAAGAAATAAGGCAGCTTGTGCTTCTTCATCAATTATTAATACCTGCCTATCCTGGCCTTCTGAAAAGGCTTCTCTTAAGGAAAACTTTTGGAGAGATGACTTGTTTCTGAGATTCTGTCTGAATTGTGTTTCAAGCTCCTGGCTTCAGCTTGGCCCAGCCTTGGCTATGCTGGTGTTTGGAGAATGACTCAGTGGATGGAAGATATCTCTCAATCTGTCTCTGTCTTCCAAATAAATAAAAATTTAAAAAATAAAATAAAAAATAGGGGTAAGCATTGTGACGCATCAGGTAAGCCGCTGCTTGGGGTGCCTGCATTCCATATCATAGAGCCGGGGTTTGAGTCCCAGCTCTGCTTCTGATGCAGCTTCCTGCTAATGTGCACGCTAGGAGGCAGCAGGGGGTGGTGGAAGTACTTGGGTCCCTGCCACCCACATGAGATGGAGTTCCTGGCTCCTGAGTTTCCCCTGGCCCAGTCCTGGCTGTTGTGGGCATTTGGGGTGTGAACTAGCTGATAGATCCTGCTCTGTCTCTTTCTCTTTCTGTTGCTCTGCCTTTCAAGTAGATGAAAATAAAAAACGCTAAAAATAATCCACAGACATTAAACATAATACTTTTTGATTATGAGTTTATTTCCTGATTTTTCATTACTAATTACTTCCTTTAGTTGCTTAATTAAAATTTCTGTTTTTGTATAATTATTTATAGTAATGAATTTCATTCTGAGCACTGATTTATCTGTAGCCTGTAGGCACTAATATGTAGTGTTTTTTTATTGGTTTGCTAAAAATTTTTTTAAAACTTTACCAGAGGTTTCTAACAATAAGATTCTATTTTTAAATTTCTTTTTTTTTTTATTTGACAGATAGAGTTAGACAGTGAGAGAGAGAGAGAGAGAGAGAAAGGTCGTTCTTCCATTGGTTCACCCCCGAAATGGCCACAACAGCTGGAACTACACCGATCCGAAGCCAAGAGCCAGGTGCCTCCTCCTAGTCTCCCATGCGGGTGCAGGGCCCAAGTGCTTAGGCCATCCTCCACTGCACTCCCGGGCCACAGCAGAGAGCTGGACTGGAAGAGGAGCAACCAGGATTAGAACCGGCACCCATATGGGATGCCGGCTCCGCGAGGATTAACCTAGTGTGCCACGGCACCGGCCCCCTATTTTTAAATTTCTATGTGAGAGGTCTTTTAACTTTTCAAAATTTTTGTTATTAACTTCAAGTTTTATTGCAGTGTGTTCAGAAATATTTTCTGTACCAATTTTGTCTTTTGGAAGTTATCGGATTATTCTTGGTAGCCTAGTTATGTAGTCAATTTCTCCAACAATTCTTTGATACTCAGAGGAAGATACATTTTCTCTTTTCATCACGTGCAGCTCAATATATTTGTATATTGCATAGTTTGTGTCTTCTGTGGTGTTGATTTTGCTTTTGGTCATTTTTGCTGTGTCTTGGATTATCTGGAAGAGCATAAAGTTTTCAGTCAATTTGAGGATCTTTTTTATGTTAAAGGATTACTTTGCGTGTTGTTAGATGACAGCTATGTCTGTTATTGGCCTTCCCATTTTTGTGTTATTCTCTGGCATTATATTGCTTTATATTGTAATTCTTTGATATTTAACAAGGTTGTTATTGTTGGCTTACTTATTATTTTCATTTTACATTTACACACTATTTCTAATAGTCTAATAGCTATGGTTTAAGTGTTTGTCCCCTCCAAACGCATGTTGAAATTTCATTGTTATTGTAACAGTTTTAAGAGGTGAGATCTTTAAGGGGTGATTAGGTCATGAAGGCTCCGCCCTTGTGGGTGGGATTATGCTATTATAAAAGGGCCAGTTTGGCCCTTTCTTCTGTCTTGCAGTTCTACCCTGTGGTACCTGAGGATCCGAGCCGTATGCAAAACACCCTCTTGGAAGAAGAAAATGGCCTCACCAGACCCAAACCTGCTGACACCTTGAACTTAGACTCTCCAGCCTCTGGGCTGTGAGCTAACACATTTTCCTTACTCTGTGGCAGCACAAAAGAGACTCAAACGCTTTCTAAAAAGTGCGTGTTATTATGCTTCCTTGTATACAGCAACAGTCAAACTGTTTACGTCTCTTTCCTCTTGCCTCCCTCTTCTCAATACAATTTGTCTTTATTCACTTGTTCTCTGCCACTATATGAAGCACGTTTCTGGGAAAGTGTCGTGTGGGGAAGTGAAGAAAGTGGGATTTAAAACCACTAATAATTAATAGATTCAAAATTGATTGAGCACCTTTTAAGCGGCAGCCAGGCAGGTGAGGCAGCTAATGTTACTTGTAAATGAGTGGGGTCAGGTCTGTGCCCCAAGGAAACTGACAAGGCACATGATTAGGTGGCTAAGTGAGAACTGGGCGGAAACACCTGTTAAGACTCAGCAGCCAAGAGTCTTACTGTTTTAGAACTTTCACCTGGAGATTTCAAGGCACTCTGAGAAGGTGATCTGCCTGGTTACTTAAGTGCCTTACTTAATGAGCTCTATTGGGACATCTTCATAACAAGACACTATTACACAGTTAGCCAAAGAATCGCTGCTGAAATCTGAGACAAAAACATACTTAACTCATGTTTTCCTCTGGCCCAATCTTTTTTGAATTTTGTTAGGCGAAGCAGCCAATAAAACAAGCTGATATTCACAACACTTATAAAGCAGTAGTTTTTATAAGGAGAGACAGTTTTGATTCTTCCTCCATATTTTATCATAAATGTAATGATATTTTAGGAAAAGTCATGTTTGTGTACATATTGCACATGTTATTAGCACATTTTAGATATGAAGTTCACTACAACAACAAATAACCTAGACAGATGAGTTTGGAATAATGCTTTCAAATGAGGAGCGAGTAGTAGAACTAAGAAGCCCAGGCTGGGACTTCCAATGCCCAAGATCTCCCCAGCCCTCATTCTCAATTTTCTAATTGCCAATCACTCTTCCACACCTGTAAAATGAGAGCAATACCCTTGGACCAGTTTGGGGATTGAATGAGATCAGCAGGTAGAAGTCTTTGAAATCTGAAAAACCTTACATGTAAGGTGGGATGAGGGGTGTATTGGTTAGCTATTGCTATGTTAGCAAATTGCCCCCCTATATATAGCAGCTTCCAACATTCATGGTTTTTGAAGGTCAGGAATTCAAGAGTAGCTGAGTTGGGCGATGCTGGCACAAGGGTGTCGTCAGGGTGTCAAGGGAGGACTTGGTCACCTCAAGGCTCAGCTGTTGGAAAATCTGCTTCTGAACCCACGTGGCTGTTGGCAGGATTCAGATGCTGGCTGGCTATTAGCCAAACACATCAGTTCCTTGCCATGTGGGTGTCTCCATAGGGCAGAGCAAAACATGGCAACTGGCTTCCTCAAAGCAAGAGAGTGAGAGAACAAAGTATTCAAGATAGGAGTCAGTGTCTGTGTAACCTAGCCTTGGAAATGACAGCCATCACTTTTGCATGTTCTATTCAGTAGAAGCCAGTCACCAGGTCCAGCCTGCACTCCAGGGAAGGTAACCACATAAGAGCATGTGGGGAATATTGTTGACATTAACAAAAGCAGCTTTCCACGAGGGGATTAAAAATATCCGTCCATTATGCCACAGAATACGTGGGAGTGGAAAGACTTGTTTAGCATGAACCAAATGGATTACTAAACAGTTTAGAATAGGCAGCAGGTGTCACTCATTCTCATTCAGTCATTCCACAGGTATTTTGAAGTAGCGTCTAAGTGCTAGGCACTGGGCTCAGTGCTGGATGCCTTTTTGAAGGAAAATAAGGCCTGAGGCCCTCAGTTCGCAGTCCACAGGATGACTGTGTAGGTGGAATTAAACGAATAACTCATCTTAGAAAATGATAACTGTTACAGCAGAGCACAAACAGAATTGCCTGTTTCTTCCCACCACCACATCAGCCTCACCTCTCACTGTACCTACCTGCTTGCTGCCTTCTGCCTCAACCTGCACCACGAATAATATTCCTCATTTCTCTAAGACCAAAATATCCATGTGCACTGGATTCCAGGCCTTCTTGCTTACTGCATCACATCTCCTCTCATTTATTTATCCTCTTGCCGATTCATTCCCATCAGCATATAAACATAGCTCCCATCTTTTTTTTTTTTTAAAGCAATTTTAAAAAGATTATTTATTTGAGAAGCAAAGTTAGGGAGAGACAGAGAACAAGATCTTCCACTCACTGGTTCGTTCCCCAAATGGGCACAATAGCTGGAGCTGGGCTGATCTGAAGCCAGGAGCTTCCTCTGGGTCTCCCACATGGGTGAAGAAGCCTAAGCACTTGGGCCATCGTATACCTCCTTTCCAGGCCAAAAACAGAGCTGGATTGGAAGAGGAACAGCTAGGACATGAAATGGAGCCCATATGGGATGCTGCTGCTGCAGGCAGAGGCTTAGTCCACTATGCTACAGTGCCAGCCTCCTATCTCCCATCTTTAAAAGGAGAATCTTACTTGGGGCCCATGATCCCTAGTAGTTATGCATCTATTTCTCTCATTGAACATAAAATTCCTTGAAAGTGTTGCCCTCAGGGCCAGCACTGTGGCATAGCAGGTAAGCCACTGCCTCATGTGCCGGCATCCCTACGGGTGGCAGTTTGAGTCTTGGCTGCTCCACTTCTGATCGAGCTCTCTGCTATGGCCTGGGAAAGCAGCAGAAGATGGCCCAAGTCCTTGGGCCCCTGCACCCATGTGGGAGACCCGGAAGAAGCTCCTAGCTTTGGATCAGTGCAGCTCTGGCCATTGTGGCCATCTGGGGAGTGAACCAGTGAATGGGAGATACCCCCCACCACCACCTCTACCTCTCTGTAACTCTGCCTTTCAAATTAAATAAATAAATAAAGTGTTGCCCTCACTTTGGCTAGCACACTCTCCTCATCTCTCTAAAGTGGTGCTTTCCCCCTCCATGACTGCACTGAACCAGTTCTTGATGTCCTAATGGCCTGTATTTTGCCATATCCCAGGACTTCTGAACCTTGGTAATGTTGACATTTGGGGGCTGGATAATTCTTCATTGTGAGGTTCTATTATGTGCACTGCGAGATGTTTGGCAGTATCTCGGGTCTCTATCCACTAAGTGCCAGTGTCGTTCTCCGACTTAGGACAGCCACAATTATCTGCACGCTCTGCCAAATTGTCTCCGTGGGCTGGAATTGCCCACGACTGAGAACCACTGCTATTCTACAGTCCCCAATCTACTTGTCTTAGCAGTAGTTGCCAAAGTTGATTACGTACTGTTTTTATTGTGACAAAATACACCCAACATGAGCTGTGCCATTTCAACCATTCTTAAGTGTACAATTCAGAGATGTTGAGTACACGCCCTTCTAAAACACTTCTTTCACTTCTGTCATATCACATCAGCTTTGTGTTCTACTTCACCAGATGCCGCTTCTCATTGACCTTTGTTGGCTTGGGTTTCAAAACACTGGCTATTGAGTATCCCTGGTACACAGGTCTCAAGCTGCCTTTCTGTACCTGCTTATTTCTTAGGTGGTCTCATTATCTAAACCTCATTTAAATGGATGACTCCCATATTTATATCTCCAGACTTGCAAGTCTCCTCTGAGCTCCAGATGTTATATATCCAATTGCCTACCCAATACCTCTACTTTTTAAATGACTAACAGGTGTGGCACAATGAGCACATCCCAGCTCTTGATGATCCTGCCTCCCATCAAATCCACTCCTCTCTGGGTTTTGCACATTTTAGTTAAATCCATCAGCATTCATTCCATTACTCAAGGCAAAAATCTAGAAGTAATCCTTAACTCTTCTATTTCCTTCAGATGTCATATTCAAATATAACCTGAATCTGACCATTTCCATACATTTTTATCACCATCAGGCTCATCCAAACTACCATTTCTAAACCTCTTAACAGATCATCCTGCATCCACTCACATAGCTTCAGTATTCTTTACAGGGCACCAAGAATGTCACACATACACAAATACAGACTTGCAAACCTGCTCAAAACACTCCAGTGACTTCCATACTCAGTCATAATAGAATTCAAACTTGCCTAAAAGGCCCTACATTATCTTGCCCCGCCAAACTCACTCACTCAGCTTTAGCCCCACTAGCCTTCTTACCACTCTTCATAGTTTACCAACTCCTTTAAGTTTGTTTCTGTCTCAAGGCCCATGTACCTGCTCTTTCTTCAGGCTGGGGTACCTTTGTCCAGATTGTCACATAAGACATTTCTTCCTCTCATCCAGCTCTCAGCCCAAATGTTACCTGGCCTCCCTTGACCATCCCATCTTCCACCAGGGTGAGCTTCTCTTTCACCACCCTGCTTTCTTGTCTTTAAAATACCTAAAGCTAGTTGATATATTGGTGTATATTTGTTTAATGTCTGACTTTCCCAGGAGAATGTTAGTTCTGTGAATGAAAATGCTGCAGCTGTTTACCACCATATCCATAGCTCCTACAAAACAGACACTCAATAAATGCATGCTTAATGGAAGCTAAATGAAGTAGATGCATTTTTCCGTAGAGGGAAAGGAAGCAAACAACAACAAACTTTCCAGATGCTTCTTTAGTTGCAGCTAAGAACCACTTTTCTGAGTATTGATGACTACAAGAGCATTCAAAAGTTTGTGGAAAATGGAATTGAATGATATTTATTAGGGTATAATTTTTTTAAAAAAAGTTCACATATATGAGGAGTGTTCAAAAAATTCATGGAAAAATGCATATTTTAAAAATATGCATGGATTTCAAATTTTTAAGCATCAAAATAAAATCTTTTAATTGTACTTTCCATGAATTTTTTAAAAATTTTTATTTATTTGAGAGGCAGAGTTAGAAAAAAGGGAGAGACAGAAAGGTCTTCCTTCTGCTGTTTCACTCCCCACATGGTTGCAGAAGCCAGGAGCTTCTTCCAGGTCTCCTGCGTAGCTGCAGAGGCCCAAACACTTGGGCATCTTCCACTGCTTTCCTAGGCCATAGCAGGGAGCTGGATTGGAAGAGGAGCAGCCAGGACACGAACTGGCACCCATATGGGATGCTGGCGCTGCAGGCAGAGGCTCAGCTTGCTATGCCACAATGCCAGCCCCTCCATGAAATTTTGAAGTACCTTGATAGACGGATAAATAGATCATAGATAAATATTTGAGCTTGAATTTCCTTTGCACAAAACATTTGGTCCTTGCACAAGAACTTTGTTTTATCTAACAAAATTTAAAACATTATAGTCTGGTATGACTAAATCTTTAAATATAAAAGTAACAACCCTTCAATGGAGCAAATAATTACCATGGCAAGAAGCAATGAAGACAATGAAGCAGTTTCACTTTTATGGGGAAGTGATAAAAGCAGAAAGGTGTTGCCACCATTATGTGGAAGGTGAAATGGGGAAAGCAGAGTATGCATGGTACACTGGGTATGAAGTGCCTTGGCTCCAAGCCTGTCCTTCCATACTCTTTGCAGTGATTCTTGAACTCTGAAAAATGCATTACTCCTTTGTATCTGGCTTCCTATTATGTTCAGCTAACAGAGAGCACTGGAGAATGATTAGATAGCAGGAAAAGGACAGAGTGGACTTTTTTATTTTTATTTTGCTTGCTGTGTCTGTCAACAGGAAATATTTATAATATATACAATATATTATAACTATTTTAATTTTAATTATGTAAGATATATTTATATCATATATAATATAATATCAACCACTGGTTGATGTTGGGAATACACGGAAATAGACACTCAGAAAAAGTGAATAACTTCCCCAAGATCAAGGTCAATTTGAGACATTTTTACTCTTTTTTTAAAAAGATTTATTTATTTATTTGAAAGGTGGAGTTCCAGATGCAGAGAAAGGGATAGGTCTTCCATCCGCTGGTTCACTTTCCAAGTGGCTGCAACGGCTGGAGCTGAGCCAGTCTGAAGTCAGGAGCCTGGAGCTTCTTCTGGGTCTCCCATGTGAGTGCAGGGGCCCAAGGACTTGGGCCATCTTCTACTGCTTTCCCAGGCCATAGCAGAGAGCTGGATCAGAAGTGGAGCAGCCAGGACTCGAACCAGTGCCCATATGAGATGCTGACTCTGCAGGTGGCAGCTTTACCTGCTATGCCACAGTGTCAGCCCTTCTCACTTCTTTTGAATTTCATTATTTCCTACTATTTGTTAACACCCTCAATGGATTGGATCATGTTTGACACGAAAGACAGTGTCCTGAATCCATTTTAAAAATCTCATCAATGCATCAATCCCATTTATTCAGCAGGCACAGGACGTGGAGCCCTTGGAGGAGGGCACTGTAAATAGATACTGAGGCACTTTATCAAGTGCTGAGGAAGAAGAGAACGTGATCTCTCCCCTCTTCCCTCCCTCTCTCTGCCTCTCGTGTGTGTTACAGATTCACAGGCACACACCTGGAAAACAGCTGGGGAAGCTACTGTCAGAATGTAGTAAGTAGAAGTCAGGGATGCTGCTAAATATCCTACAGTACACAGACAACCTCCTCTCAAAAGGTCAATATTTTGAGAGAGATTTCTCAAAGATTTTGAGAAACCCTGACTTAGACATCTTTATCAGTTTTTTTTTTTTGATAGCATATAACAGAAAATGTTTGCTTAGACAAAGAAGGCACTTATTTTTTTTTCCTACAAGAAGTCCAGAGGTAGCCTGCCAAGGACTAACTAGTGTTGCTTCAAAGACAGTCAAATATCAAGTCAAATATCTATCAAATATCAAGACATCTTCTAGTTTTCTGCTCCATCAGTTACACCTGGTTATTAACCTCATAGCTACAAGGTGATGACTGAACCTCCAGACATCATATACAAGAATAATAAGGGAGAGCAAAGTGCAAGTGACTCAATCCAGCAGTGTGGGGAACCATGGCTGGCTATGGGCCCACATGCTAAGGCTTAGCTTGCTGACTGTTTGCAATAGTTACTGCTGTGTGGATGTTTATGGTTTCTGTTGAGCTGTGATATCGGGACCGTTTCATAACCCCAGGCTAGAGTCAAAACAACTATGGCCTTGGGGCTTCCTGTACTTCTTTTCCCACTGACCAAGGCTGAGAAAACACCAGGTGGAAGCTTGTTGTTAGCACCCGAGTCGCCTGCTACGTGACCAGGAGCTTGATTGGATGAAGGCGCATGATCACCTTTATGGTTGGACAAGGAGTGCATGGACTGTGCGTGATCAGGCACCCGATTGGAGCACCGCCGCATGGACTGTAGCATGGACTAAGCTTGCATTACGTGCTTCTGCAATGTTATACTATATAAGCCGTTCTTGTTGTAGTAACGGGAGCTTCCCCTTTCTTTCAGAGCTCCCCTTGCTCAAGGGTTTCTCTTTCTATCCTGTTTAAATAAAGTCTACTGAAGACCGATAAGCTGCGAGCAACGTCGTTCCTTTGTGGGCAAGGGAGCGACACAGCAGAATCTGTCCCTTTTTGTCAGAAAAAACCTCAATAGCTTTCCCAGAATTTCTGCTTTTTTATTTTAGAATGGAGTTTCATGTGCACCACTAAGAGCAAGGGAGTCTGTGACAGTGGGAGTGTTAGCTATGTATGCCATTGCTTTAAATAACAGTGAAGTTCCATTCATAAAAACAAGAGTAAACATATATATATTGGACAGGTAACTAGTAGTGTCTGCCTCACCTTTACACTTTAAAATGAACTTTAGAAGGTTAAGGGGTATATATTTCTTTGATTAGATAAATTACATAAAAATCAAGACATACTTTAAGTTATGATAGCATGAACTGGATTACCTGTAATGGTGTACCACATAGGTGCTGAGAAACTGAATTTCAAGTATGTTGTTATACTCGTCAGGTTAGATTGTATCATGCTGTGAGAACGAGTGGACCCCCAAGCCAGAGTAGCTTACTCCTACATGGTTAGCTTTCACTCATGCTGTATGTCCATTATATCTTACCACAGGCTTTGCTCCATGCTGCCTTCATTTTAGAACCTTGACCAATGGTGAAGCTATGGGCAGCTAAATGACTACTGGTTGTCGGCCACGACTGTTGGCAGTGAAAAGACATGGTAAGTCATCTGATCACTTTTAAAGCTTCTGTTTGGGTGTGATTCATGTAATTTCCACCTGTATTTTGTAGGCCAACACAACTCTTATGACCCCTCTGGAATTCACTGAAGTGGATGGGGGGCAGGTACCCACTGAGAGAGGTGTTAGAAGGAGGAAAATCAGATATAATCGACTACAGTTAGATTTTCTCCTTGGTGTATAACACTGTATAATGAATGAGATTCATTCTGTTTCATAGATTTCACCCCTTCTGGTAAAAATATTGGCTGTGAGAACATAGCAATTATTTAAAAGCCATATTCAGGGGAAAAAATCCTACAATGTACCACTTTAATCACTCATTCAACAGATATTTATTGATTTTCTTCTATGTGCTAGGCACCTGCTTCATTACAAAGAACCCTCCTTTGTCTCGGGGAAGAGTCAGACAAGCTGACACTAAGAATGCAGAACGCACAGGCAGAGCAGGGGGACCTAACTCAGACTGGGTCAATTAAGGAGTTATTCCCAAGTAAGATGATAAAGGTTTTTGAAAGATGAGTAAAAATTATCTAGGGAAAAAAGGGAGGAAATAGCAAACAATACCTAATATTTCACTGAAAAGCTCTTCACTGGTCTTCACAAAAGGCCAGTGTGCCAGTTGGGACCTTTTCTATTCAACATTGTATTGTGCAGTGAGACAAAATGAGGAAGTAAAAGGTATGAGGTTTAAAAAAAGAAAAAAAACTGTTTTGTAGATGATATAATCATTTGTAAGTATTATTGTGTGTGTGTAGATAATCATAAGAATCTGAAATAAATGATTTAAGTATATAAATGAATTTAGCTATGTTAAAAGAGTCAAAATCAGCTTATAAAATAACTTGAGTTAGTATGTACTAGCAACAAACTTGTAGAAGATAAAATTTTTAAAATGATCTCATTTATAAAGGGGTAAAAACATCAGCTATCTGAGAATAAATCTTACCAGAGATTCTCAAGAACACCATAGGACCAAATGTACAAAAGTTATCTGAAGATATTAAAGAAGAAAATAAATGGCTAGATATATCTTGGTTTAAAAAAGTGGCAAAGGACTCAATACTATAATAAGGTCCTGAAATCGGTACAGAAATTCAATGCAATACCAATTGTTTTTCTTAAGCAGGAACTGGACAAACTGATTGTAATTTTATATGAGAACATAAACTCTTTTTTTTAATTCTTTTTTTTTATTTTTATTTTTGACAGAGTGGACAGTGAGAGAGAGAGAGAGAGAGAGAGAGAGAGAGAGAGAAAGGTCTTCCTTTGCCGTAGGTTCACCCTCCAATGGCTGCCACGGCCGGCACACCACGCTGATCCTATGGCAGGAGCCAGGTACTTCTCCTGGTCTCCCATGGGGTGCAGGGCCCAAGCACTTGGGCCATCCTCCACTGCACTCCCTGGCCACAGCAGAGAGCTGGCCTGGAAGAGGGGCAACCGGGACAGAATCTGGCGCCCCGACCGGGACTAGAACCCGGGGTGCTGGCGCCACAAGGTGGAGGATTAGCCTAGTGAGCCGTGGCACTGGCTAAATATATGCTTGATTTTAAACAAGGTTGTGTGGAGGAAGCTTTTGATGCAAATAGAGATAGAGGCAAATATTGGGTTAATATTCTTTGAGGAGATAGAAATATATGGGATCCAGAATGTAAATTGTCCTATTGGAGAAGGAAACTCATTTTTTTCTGACACCGTAAGAAAGAGAATGAGTGGGATATTGGAGTAGGTTGATTGATGGAATTTCCTCTTGATGCTCTCTATTTTCTCAATGAAGTAGGAGGAGGAAGTGACAGTTAATAAGAGGAAAGATGGCAAAAGTAATGTATTAAGCCTTGTGGGGAGAACTTGGAACATTCATTCAGGGAATTGAGATAAGAAAAGGCTTAGAGGGTTATAAAAACATTTTCTGAGTATCATGGGAAACCCCACTGCATTTAAAGTCATTGATGTGTAAGCTGAGTCTTTATATTTGGTTAGTTTCTAATAATAAGAATGAGCATAGCAATAGAGATTACAATATGCTAATCACTATTCTTACTATTATATCAACGCTCACAATAACCTAATAGTTAGCTACTGTTACCCTGATTTTACTGGAACAAAGAAAAGTGAATTGCCTGAGGTCACACAGCTAGTAAGTGCTGGAGCTGGGATCCCATCCTAAGCAGCCTAGACTCAGAATCCACTTCTTCAGAGAAAGAGAGAGAGAGAGAGAGAGAGAGAGCGCAAGAATATTTTTGGTTTAGTAAAAACAGCTATGTCTTCTCTGATTTATTAGTATTAAATACATTTTAATTCTACTTGCATATATTTTCCTCAACTTTATACAGACCAAATAAGCTAACAATACTTTTACTTAATGTTTAAAATTATAAAAAAATGTAAATCTGTGTGAATTAAGTTGTCATTACTCTGAAAAAAACTTTTATTTCAGCAGCAGTTATATTTTGTACTATGTTAGCTTAAAGATAATTTCCAAGATCTTAAGCTACCCTAAAATACGGAGATAATAATAAATTGAGTTAATTAATGAAGCACTATTGGATAGTGAGATCACAGAATTAACAAACATAATTTTATGTGTATAAGATTTCACTCTTTGTACGCCACAGAGAGGCTGTATCTTTGGGCCACATTGATGAATATGTTAATTTTTGTCACTTTGAGAAGTTATGAAAGGGAAGTACACTGTTGGAGAAAGCTGTATTATAAGTTTGACTTGTCTACTAAAATGCTTGTGTAGGACCAATGCTTGTGTAGTTACCCACCCGCTTCTGCTTTTCCTCAGGAAGTAGACGTTAATTACTTCTGTTACAGGGTAGAATGAATGTGAGTGGTTTTGACTTCCCTGGGAGAAACTGTGCCATAAAAATTCACCTGTGCGTGTGCCTTTGTTTCTCAAGGACAAAGAGTACTTTTGCCTAAACACAGTACTATTCAGCTTTTTTGGTGTTTGAATCCCTTGACACTTTGGGAGCTTATTGTGGCCCCCCAAAGAAATTTTTTGTGTGTGAATTAACAGTCCATACTTACTTCATTAGAAGTGAAAACAGAGACATTATAAAATGACTTATCTATTGATTCATTTAAAGATAGTGATGATGAACTTGTTGAATTTTAACATCATGAGGTTATGAAATTAGTGCTTTTTTTTGAGGAGAGACTTATGGGCGCTATTTTGTTTTTTCTTTTTTTCCTACCAGAAACCTTTTATTTAAGGTACACAAACTTCATGCATTTTTAAATACAACTTTAAGAGCACAGTGATAGTGATTCTTACCACTATACCCACCCTCCCATGTCCACTCCCACCCTTCTTCCTCTTCCCTCTCCTATTCCCATTCTTATTTTTTACTAAGATCTGTTTTCAATTAACTTTATACACAGAAGATTAACTCTATACTAAGTAAAGATTTCAACAGATAGTATGAAAAAATCCTGTTTCTCAACAGTGTTTTTTATTTCTCTCTTGATTCCTTCAATGATCTACTGTTCACTCAGGAGCATATTGTTCGCTCTTCATGTGTTTGCATATGTTCTGGAAACTTGAGTTGTTGATCTCCAGCTTCGTTCCACTGTGGTCAGAGAAGATGGGATGTTATGATTTCAATTCCTTAGAATTTGCTGAGACTTGCTTTATGGCCTGGCCTGTGGTCTATCCTAGAAAAAGTTCCATGCACTGGTGAGAAGAATGTGTATTCTGCAACAGCAGGATGAAAAGTTCTGCAGATATTAGGTCCATTTGGTCTATAGTGTTGATTAACTATGTTTCCTTGCTGACTTTCTGTCTGGTTGAACTGTCCATTGCTGAAATTGGGGTATTGAAATCCCCCATTACTATCATATGGGAATCCCTCTCCCTTTAGATCCATCAGCATTTCTCTTTTTTTCTTTTTTAAAATTTTTTAAAGATTTATCTATTTTATTTGAAAGGCAGAATTATAGAGAAGCAGAGGTGTGGGGTGGGGGGTGGGAAGGAGGGAAGCAGGGAGGCCCTCCATCCACTGGTTTACTCCCTAACTAACTGCAACAGTCGAAGCTGCGCCCATCCAAGGCCAGGAGCCAAGAGCCTCCTCCAGGTCTCCCACATGGGTGCAGGGACCCAAGGACCCAGGCCATCTTGTACTGCTTTCCCAGGCCATAGCAGAGAGCTGGATCAGAAGTGGAGCAGCCGGGACTCAAACCGGCACCCACATGAGATGCCGGCACTGCAGACGGCGGCTTTACCCATTACACCACAGCGCTGGCCCGCCCTCCCTCCCTCCCTTCCTTCCTTCCTTCCTTTGGGGGGGGGGGGCTTCCATCTTCTGGTTCAGTACCCTGATGTCTACAATGGCTGGAGCTCTGCCAATCTGAGTCAGGAACCAGGAGCTTCTTCTGGGTCGCTCACAGCACTCCAAGTCAGACTCATGCCAGGCTCCTCCCATGGCTTTATCACCAGTGCCTTGGGCTGCTGCAGTCTGGTCTCCTCTCACTCTCCAAAGCTGGTGCTGAGGCTCTAGGCTGCTGGGCCCTGAATTGTGCATATCCACACCCTCCACATAGGGCCAGAGTGTCCCTTTGATTTGTGTGGAGTTTGTTCTGTCGTTTTCTCCCTAACTCTTTTCTGAGATTGCACTCTTACCATGTTCAAGTATCTTTCCCTTGAAATTAGTGTTGACTTTGCAGATGCCTAAGTTCTGTTCTAAAGTGTCAGTTTGTTCGAGAATATGAAGGAGCTGATGAATGACAAATCTTGAAAAGTAAATTTTATTTGCCATGGTTTATAATATCTGAGTGTGAATAGGAAAGTTCACTCACTCTTGATGGGCTTGCTTCCTGGGGTTACTACTCATTGCCTTTGCCTATAATAGAAAGGGTTACTTTTTACTTTCCAAGTAGCAGAGATTCTGAGTTCAACCACAATAATTTCCTGTGCTGTGTGTTGCTTTATTATATACTTTACAATGTAAGAAGCAAAAGAACAAATGTTTCTCATTCCTCACTTAGGAAATAACAGATTCTTTACAATCATACTAACTTCCTATTCAATTTTAAATGTTTTATTGACTCTTTGATTAAATAGATAACCAGATTTGTTTCTCAGGCACACACCCACGATCTTAATCAAATGTCCAGCTCTCCTCTGACAATTTCATTGATTTTTGACATCCCCGAGTCATATCTTGAATATAGAAAAAGTCAGGTAAATTTTTCAGCATATCTTTTCCACCTAAACGATCTTTCAGATTTCTTAGAGAGCTCTGGAAAATGACAGATTTGTTCTTTCATGTTACAAAAAAGATGCTATAGATAATTCAGTTTCTTTATTAGTTAGTAATGAGTTGCATGAAGAGTGTAAGGATATAAAAAGATATTCAGCTTTCCCTATGTTAAAAATGTATAGGAAAGTGTCATTAATATAAATATTTTAGAATTTTATGCTTTATGATAGGTTTCTAGAAATTCATCAATGCCCTAGCCATCCATCATATTTCTGTTTATCAGACCTTGGCATAGTGTAAGGCAACAACAGTATAGTGTTATCCATCATAATTTCAGTTATTTAAAATGTTAGCAAGGCCACAATCTTAGTTCTATAATATGAGTGGAGCATCTTCTAGATCAATGGACTTAAGCTGGAGATACATATCAGACATACTTATGGATTTTTATAAAAATACAGGTATCAGCCGGCGCCGTGGCTCAATAGGCTAATCCTCTGCCTTGAGGTGCTGGCACACACACCGGGTCTAGTCCCGTTCGGGTCACCGGATTCTGTCCCAGATGCCCCTTTTCCAGGCCAGCTCTCTGCTATGGCTCGGGAGTGCAGTGGAGGATGGCCCAAGTGCTTGGGCACTGCACCCGCATGGGAGACCAAGAAAAGCTCCTGGCTTCGGATCAGCGTGATGCGCCGGCCGCAGCGCGCCGGCCGCGGCAGCCATTGGAGGGTGAACCAACGGCAAAAAGGAAGACCTTTCTCTCTGTCTCTCTCTCTCTCACTGTCCACTCTGCCTGTCCAAAAAAAAAAAAAAATACAGATATCAAGAATCTATTCCAGATTTACTGAACCTCTTTAACTTGTCTCAGTATATACTTAGTATAGATTTAGAGTATGTGGGGAGCAACCGAGACTAGACTAAATTACTGGAACTAGGACTGATTCTATGCATCTGATCTCCCACAATATGGCGCTGAGAGACAGCAAACAACTTCCACACAGCTGCCTCACCAATTTAACTAACAAGCTGCAGGAGCTGATCCTGCTCCTGTTTGGAGGAGAGCAGCGTGCTTGGCGTGTGGGCAGCAGAGTTGGGATTGGTGGAAGAGGACTATAAAGGAGGAGAGAAACATGCACCGGAGAACATCTGAGGAACATCTGAGCGACCCCTGAGAGAGCCGGCTGGCGGTGTGCCGCCCCTCCACGGAGCCGGGGGAGGGGGGCTGGCAGCTAACCCAGGACAGTGTTGTTCCCCCGTGAATGGGGGAGCGACGAGTACTTTTTTTTAAAATTTATTTTTTATTTTTTTATTTAAAAAAATTATTTTTATTTTTTTATTTTTTTGACAGGCAGAGTGGACAGTGAGAGAGAGAGACAGAGAGAAAGGTCTTCCTTTGCCATTGGTTCACCTTCCAATGGCCATTGCAGCCAGCACGCTGCGGCTGGCGCACCACGCTGATCCGATGGCAGGAGCCAGGTACTTCTCCTGGTCTCCCATGGGGTGCAGGGCCCAACACTTGGGCCATCCTCCACTGCACTCCCGGGCCACAGCAGAGAGCTGGCCTGGAAGAGGGGCAACCAGGACAGAATCCGGTGACCCGAACAGGACTAGACCCGGTGTGTGTGCCGGCACCACAAGGCGGAGGATTAGCCTAGTGAGCCGCAGCGCCGGCCAATTTTTAAAATTTTTAAGGTAAACAAATTTCATGTATTTCTTATTTTTTTCTTTTCTTTTTCTTTTTCTTTTTTTTTCTTTTTTTTGACAGGCAGAGAGGACAGTGAGAAAGAGACAGAAAGGTCTTCCTTTTTGCCATTGGTTCACCCTCCAATGGCCACCACAGCCAGTGTGCTGCGGCCGGCGCACCGCACTGATCTGAAGCCAGGAGCCAGGTGCTTTCCTTGGTCTCCCATGCGGTTGCAGGGCCCAAGGACTTAGGCCATCCTCCACTGCACTCCCGGGCCACCGCAGAGAGCTGGCCTGGAAGAGGGGCAACTAGGACAGAATCCGGCGACCCGACTGGGACTAGAACCCGGTGTGTGTGCCAGCGCCACAAGGCGGAGGATTAGCCTAGTGAGCCGTGGCACCAGCCCATGTATTTCATATATACTAATTTGGGAGCATAGTAATACTTGCCACCCTACCCTTCCTCACCTCATGCTCCCACTCTCCCTCCTCTTTCCTTTTATATTCTTCCTTTAATTTTTACAATGATCTCTCAGTTTATTTTATACTCAGAAGATTAATCCAACACTACATAAAGAAAACAACAGATAGTAACAAGAAAAAACCACTGTTCCTCAACAGTAGAGACAAGGGCTGTAAACAATCATTGAATCTCAAAATGTCAATTTAACTCATATATATTACATTTTTTCGTACTCTTAGTTACCACAGGTCAATGATAACATATGTTGTTTGTATTTTGGGGAATGGCTTATTTCACTGATTATAATGGTTTCCAGTTGTATCCATTTTGTTGTGAAAGACGGGATTTCGTTCTTTTTTATTGCTGAGTACTATTACATACAATATATATACCACAATGTGAACCATCCTCTGTGGCTTTCCCTGGCCATAACTGGGAGCTGGATTGGAATTGGAGCTGCCGGGACTTGAACTGGTGCCCATATGGGATGCTAGGGTTTAACTTGCTGCACCACAACAAGTTAAAAAGCCTACAGCACCTGGTATTCCCAGGAAGTCTCCCATCCAAGAACTAACCAGGCACAACCCTGCTTAGCTTCTGAGATCAGACGAGATGGGGTGCATTCAGGGTGGTATGGCCATAGACACTTTTTTATATATTAACTTCTTTAAAAGAGTTATTTATTTTGAAGACAGAGTTACAGAGAGGTTGGGGGGCGGGGGGAAGTCTTCCATCCACTGGTTCATTCCCAAATGGCCCCTATAGCCAGAGCTGGGCCAATCTGAAGAAAGGAGCCAGGATCTTCTTCCAGTCTCCCACATGAGTGCAAGAGCCCAAGCACTTAGGCCGTCTTCTACTGCTTTCCCAGGCTATAGCAGAGAGCTGGATCGGAAGTGGAGTATCTGGGACTCCAACGGCGCCCATATGAGATGCCAGTACTATAAGTGGCAGCTTTACCTGCTACAGCACAGCACAAGCCCTTCTTTGTCTCTTTTAATAGTTTTTGTGTTTAAGTACATTTTGTCTGATATTAGGGTGGCTATCCCTGCCCTTTTTTGCTTTCCCTTAAAACAGAATATATATTTTTATCCTTTGACTTCCAGTGTGTGTGTATCTTTGCTGGTGAGGTGTGTTTCTTGTAGATTTGCTTTCTTGTAGATAGCAAATAGATGGTCTTGTTTTCTAATCCATTCATCCAGTCTGTATCTTTTAACTGTAGTGTTGAGGCCATCTGTATTCAATGTGACTATTGGTAAGTAACAACTTGGTCCTGTTATTTGCCCATAAATATTCCTATTGTTTGCTTTGGACTTCTTTTGTACTTTTACTAGGAGATCTTTTGCCTTCACATTATTTCATAATGATGATTATCTTTCTGTATTTCTGTGTGTAGTACATCCTTAAGCATCCTTTGTGAGACTGGATGTGTGGTGACAAATTCTTTCAATTTCTGTTATGGAGGGTCTTTATTTCACCTTCATTCATAAATGATAGGTTTGCATGGTTCAGTATTCTGGATTGACAATTTTTTTCTCTGAAGACTTGAACCATATCCCTCCATTCTCTCCTATCTTGTAGTATTTTTGATGAAAAATCAGCTGTAAGTCTAATTGGAGATCCTCTGAAAGTAATCTGGCATTTTTCTCATGCACATTTTAGAATCTTTTCTTGAGTGTTTAACTGTTGAAAGTTTGACCTTCTATGCTGATCCATGGCTTCCCTATTCCTTCTGTAGACTTTCCATTGCAAACTTCTCTCCAACTCTCCCCTGGGAATGCCCTTCTCTGCTTTTCTTCTGCTTTTTCCCCCTGTTCAAAAGCAGCATGCCTTTTCCCTACTCAGCCATCTTGGAATCCCTGGAATATGCTTGTTACATCATACTCATTATGTTGTATGAATACTGTATGTCTCAAGATTTTTCCTTTTTAAAAATTATGTTTATTTTTGTGTTCATTCATTTTTATGCAGCAACTTTTTATATATAAAAAACTTACAACCCTTTTATATATAAAGATATTTTGTATACATTTTTGAAATGATTTTCTTCTTTGCTTTTTATGTTCCAGAAACAAATTACCTGTCTTTGTCAGTTGTGTGATTATTATAACCTCTTACCAGCTCTTTCACATATGAAAATTTTAGTAGAAGGTTATTTCCAGTGAAAGTCTCTGCACTCTACAGATAGTTTAGGTTTTATTCCAATTCTATGCTATAAGCTGTAAGTTGTGTTCAAATTATTGACATATAAAAAAAAGGACCTTGGGAACTGGCTTCCAACGGCATTACTTAGACAACTTTGAGATCATGTCAGTGGACTAAGGATTTCCAGAACTTTTTTGAAAGAAGCATATGGTATCGTGATGTTCCTGAACCAAGACCCAAAAATAGGAACTAATTACATAGGACTGGATGAACTGATGAGAGAAATGTTATTATGTTTACTTGTTTGAAATAAAGCTAGATTTCTTTGGAATAAAGTTGTTTTAATGTTTTTCCTTGTAAATAAGACCTTTCTCTTTCTATTTAAGCTATATGTAACTCATAACACTTCAAAACAGCTTTTCTGAGACATAATTTATATACCATACAATTTATCTATTTAAAGTATACAATTCAATGATTTTTAGTACATTCGCAAAGTGAAGATCATCATCACCACAATCAAGTTTAGAACATTGTTCATCACCCTAAAAAGAAGCTCTGTAGTCCTTAGCAGTCACTCCTTTGTCCCTTATCACCCTAAATCCTTGGCAACCACTAATATAATTTCTGTCCCTGCAGTTTTTCTTATTCTGAGCATTTCATATAAATGGAATCATGCAACATGTAGTCTCTTGCGACTGGCTTCTTTCACTTAGCATTGTGTTTTCAAGGCTCACGTGTGTTGTAGATAGGTTAGTACTTCATTCCCTTTGATTGCTGAATATTATTTCATTGTATGGATTTGCCACATCTTACACTCTTGTCAGATGATGGATGTTTTTGTAGCTATAACATTTAAAATTATAATTGATTCTCACTGTCATCTTTCCTTCTTCCAACACTGCCCCCCCCCCGAATTTAAAAATGATCCCTTATTTTTGTGTGTATTTGTGGCAATAAGTCTTCCTTTTAACTAGAATATAATTGGAAGAAACAGTTTATCTGACCAAAATCTCACCTGGAACGTCACATTTCAGAATTATGCTTGTCGAACCAGATAGAGCCAGGCACTTTTATTGAACTCAAATTGGCCTCGCTTTTTGAACTCACAAAATTCTTCCAAGAAAACTCACAGTGTACTTGGAGGGCTCAGCCTTCATGCAGTCGGAAATGTACTTCCAGACAGGTCATGAATTTTGGTATGTTTTGGAGACACTGAGAATTTATAGATAACACAAATGAAATTTGATGAAGAATGTTTCTTGGACTCAGAATACTAAATAATAGAGGCTCTTAAATCTGCATTTCCTTATGTAAACTTCCAGAAAAGTTAGTTTAGGAAAGCCTGTGTGGTGAATTCACATAGACTTGCTGCACCTACGTGAATAGCCAGGTCAAATTTAATAGACCAGTCTTAGTGTGTGATCATCAATAATCATGCTGAGAGTTACTTTTACCTCTAAAGGATAAGGGAAGAAAGAGTATAAGGAAAAATATGGGACTTTAAAAGGGACCAAAGGAATTACTGAGTATTCTTTTAAAGGAATACTGGAGTCTGTTCCAACAGTCCCATCCTATGGCGGGGCGGGGGGGTTGCCATTGCCTTTCACTAAGCTGTTTCTGACTTTGAAGAAAAGGATCTTAACTAGCAGAAGACAGATGACAATGTAAACAATTCTTGTCCACATAAATACAAATTACTTGTGTCCAGTGGAATACAGTTCACTATTGCCCAATTTTAAATAATGGCTTCAAATTGACTAAGCAGAGACCTTGATCCCAAGATGTTCAGCACCTACAAGTTAACTACTCAAAGTGGAATGCAATGCCCAGCAGAAGTAGCATCACTTGGAAGCTTGCTGAGAATGCAGAATCCCAGGCACTCTCCCTCAGATCTGCTGACTCAGAATCTGCATTTTAATAAGATATTAAGGTATTTCACATGCATTTTAAGGGTTGAGAGAACACTGATATAGGATATAGGCCAACATACTTAAAGCTGTCAAACAAAAATTAATATTAACCATGTGATGCTGACTAATAATTCCCAGGTCATGGATACTGAACATGTGGAAAAATTCAAAATGCAGACCCAGTCCCAGAGATTCGGAATTTCAAGTGGGTTCCAGAAAAGTTATTTTAAAGGAGTCCCCTAGGTAATTATGATTGACAACCAGGTTTGGGAGGAGGGTATAAAAAGCGGAAATTCTGAGAAAAGGACAGAACAAAGCCTAGGAGTTGGCCTTGAACTGAACCTTGAAAAATGGGTTTAGATTTTGGAGAATGAGGGGTGTGTGTGTGTGTGTGTGCGCGCGCCCGTGCACATTTGCAAAAGCAAAATGATGTTATTGTAACTTTCTTCCAGAGAGAGAAACAAAAGCACAAAAGGAAGGAAATATTGTTCCCTGGGGAGCTTTGGCAGGATTTTTAAACAATAACATTTCTTTGTTAGAAATAAGGATGATACAATTCTCCTCATAATATCTTGGGGGCCAGTGTCACATTTGATTTATGCTTAGAAACGATTTGAGTGGATAGAGCATTTTTCTTCTCAATTCCCACTTGGGGCTAATATATACAGTCTTTTTCTCACATAAAACCAGTTTCTAACTCTGGCTTTACATTAAGCAGAAATCTAAGCTTGGATTCAGTTTAAGAAAATGGAAAACATGTCTGTATATTGGCTTTCTAGTTCAACTTTCCTGGGTTCATTAAAAATCAAATAAGATAATAAATGTGATTATAATTTGAAATGTGGCAAGTGTCGGGTCATGCTATAAATCCCTCTGGTCTCTCCGTGGTTTATATTCCTTCTGCCTCTCCCATCCTTTCCCTCTTTATTCTAACTGGGTCTTTTTGACTCTTGATCATATCAGATATTCCCACCTCCAAAGCTTTCTTT
Organism: Oryctolagus cuniculus; assembly: GCF_051225735.1. Classification (NCBI taxonomy): domain Eukaryota; kingdom Metazoa; phylum Chordata; class Mammalia; order Lagomorpha; family Leporidae; genus Oryctolagus; species Oryctolagus cuniculus. The sequence continues at coordinate 2,114,574 of NC_142888.1, read as the reverse complement.
ATCCTTTTTTTTTCCAGGTTAACTCTGTCTTGACTACATGTCCAGTGTTTCACTTTATAGTATCACAACCTATTTTTTTATATGTAGGCTTCCTTTTTTTAATTTGGAAGTCTTCTTAAAATATTTATTTATGTATTTATTAGAGAGAGAGAGAGAGAGAGAGAGAGAGAGAAGTATCTTCCATCTGCTGGTTCACGCTCCAAATGACCACAATAGCCAGTCCTGGGCCAGAATGAAGCCAGGAGCCAGAAGCTTCCTCTTGGTCTCCCACATAGGTAGCAGTGGTCCAACACTTGGGACATTCTCTGTTTTCCCAGGCTATCAGCAGGGAGCTGGATCAAAGTGTAGCAGCCAGGACTTGAACTGGCACCCATGTGGGATGCAGGCAGTGGCTTTACCTGCTACACAACACCTGCCACAATGTACCCTTTACTAGACTTGGAGCTCTTTTAAGCATGTGGTGATTTCATATTCATATTTGAATATGTAGTGTTGGAGATTCATGTCCCATATGTTGATGTAATGGAGGAAAAAAAATTTTATTTTCTACCCTCTGAGTTCTTACTTGAGACCTCTGTAGCAGAAGATAGGTTAATAAGAAAAAAAAATCAAATATAATGTATACCTCAAGAATACATGGGTGATGCCCAGTAAAATTGAGTAATTCTCTAAGAGGTGGCTTTGAGTTCAGGGCATCTTGATCCGAAACAAAGAAAGGTGTTGGGAGGCCAGTAATGGAGACATGGCCAGGAAAAGCATGGTAAACAAGGGTAAGGTTTGTTATGTAGAAGTTGAATATAAAGACATAAAAGAAACTCTAAGGAATAACTTACGGTTTGCAGGTGGGAGGAAGAAGTTAAGGGCAGACAAACTTGGAAGGGGACCTGCTACCCAAGGATGAGTTTAGATGTCACTGGAGAGGGTATTGCCGCAGTTCACTGGTTGCTGAAGCTTGTTGGGCTTCCCTGGCCAGAGCTGGGCCACAGTCATGCAGTCATTGAAGTTTATGACTAGGGACACAGTGCGAATCAGGGTTTCTGGAGCCTACTCACTGGTAAGGTGGTACACAGCTTATGATACATGGTGACCGTGTTGAGAGAGCTATAGGAAACAACCATGGAGCACCGCTGACAGCCTGAGACCACATTAGGAGGGCCATGTCATGGAGGCTCTGGGCCTGGATCAGGCTGTGGGATCAGTGGGTGATGGTGCACTCTCAGCACATAGCTGAAACAGAGCAACACTAGATGTCCCTACCCACAACACCATGTAGCAGAAGCAAGAAGGCATCGAAGGCCTCTTCCCCTGCAGTGTCACATCACTGACCAAGTTCACTGTAAGGACATGTTCGCTATAAAGGACAAAGGATTAAAGACTCCAGCCTTTTATTGCAGAGCAGGTACTGAAGGGTGACTTAGAAGTGGAGAGGGAGTAAACTGATAACTGGCATGTATTTCCAAGTTTGTGCCAGCTCTTTTGAGGTGCTACCCTCCATGCAAAAAGCATGGCCCAGACACAGAGTCCTATGATGTGGAGCAGACGTGCACTTACATAGCCCAGCTGAGATCACTGAAATGGCAGCCAACGTACAAACCCAGAAGTATGAAAGAAATATTTATTATAGCAAGTTAGAGATATTTAAAGCTATTTATCATCCTGAAAAAAATGACTAATACATCCTGTTTTCCTCTATATCCTTTGTGCCAGTGCCTAGATTATAAGAGGAGCACAATATGTCTTTTTAATTGAATTGTTATTCAAACCTTGGGGCATTTTCTGATTTGTCTGAGGGTTTAGCCCACATGATGTCTGATGGCCTAGAGGCTGAGTCACCATTTCAGGCACACAGCAGAATGGGAATAAAACAATGAAGAATCTTACCAGATTTCAAATCCGTTTAAAAGAAAATAAACCCTCTTTTAAAGAAAAACTCCCAATCAGGAATTGGTTCTTTTAGCTTTTTGAATCCACGTAGGTCGGTCAGAGTGGAGTGTTTATATGATGCAGCTAGGCCATTAGGTCTGGCATTATCATCTAAACCGGTAACTTTCTGATGTGGCTTTGAGGAAACAAGTTAAAAACTAATCAGAAGAAGATTACCTTGTATGTGGGCCAGCTATTGCTCAAAGGATGAATTTATGGGAGAAGAGAGAAAACAGATAATCAAACCATGGCCTCTACTTGTCGGGCTGCAACTCTCCTAAGTTAATTTTCTGTTTCATCTTCTTCCTCCTGCTTGGGGTCACAGCACAGCATCACACCTCGTATAACTAACAGGGAAGAGCGCTGTCCTTTCTTGCATTAATTATTATGCTGATACTACTTTCATTATACCGCAGAGAACCACCAGCATGCATCAACACATTCTGTAGTCAACTGAAATGATTTTCTTTCAAACAATAGTAGTTCCTCTCTAGGATACCTGATGGGAATTTGGACATATTTCAAATGTGACTGTGTGGCCATTGCTGTCACTGTCCTCAAGAGCTTGGTCCTGCTCTTCAGAGTGCATAGAGTAGGGCCGTCCTCTAATTTACGACCAGACTCATGTTCACAGAGCTTGTTTTCACTGTATGCTCCCTAACCCCACACTCTAAATGAGCTGCCCTGTGTCTCTTGTCATTTTGGATTTTGTTCTGTTGCTGCAGCTACAAGTGCTGTTTTTTTCAAGCGTCAACACTCTGGGGTGGGCATTTGGCTTAGTCGTTAAGATTCCAGTTAAGACACCCACGTCCCGCATTGGAATGCCTGACTTTGATACCCAGTTCTCGTGGATGACTTCAGCTTCCTGCCAGTGCAGACCCTGGAAAGCAGCTGGTTATGATTCAAGTAATTGAGTTCCTACCGTCCATATGGGAGACCTGGATTGTGTTCCAGACTCCTGGTTTTGGCCTCAGCTGGGGAGTGAATCTGCCTCTTGAATAACAAAAATTAGGATTTTTTTACCAATTAAAAATTATATAAAGGGAAAAACTTCATATATATAATTTTAAGAACACAGTGATATTCCCACCCTCCCCTCCCTCCCTTGCCCCCCCTTCCTTTCTTATTTATCTTTTAGGTTTTGCAGTGACATACTTTCAATTTACCTTATAAACACAAACTTCACTGTTCAGTAAATAAAAAAATTCAACAAATAGTAAGTAGAAAAACCATTGTTCCTCAGGAGTATAAACAAGGGCCATAAGCAATAATCAAACCTCAAAATATCAATTTAACTCCTTTACATTACATTTTTTATACTCTGTATATCATTACAAATCAGGGAAAATATGTGCATTTGTCTTTTTGGGTCTGGCTTATTTCACGATGCATAATGGTCTCCAGTAGCATCCATTTTGTTGCAAAGATAGGATTTCATTCTTTTTTATGGCCAAATAGTATTCCATCATGTATACATACCACATTTTCTTTATCCAGTTATCAGTTCACAGACATCAGGGTTGATCTCATATCTTAGCTATTGTGAGTTGGGTAGCTATTAACATGGGGGTACAGATGACTCTTTTTTTAAGATTTATTACTTATTTTACTTGAAAGAGTTACACAGAGAAGGAGAGGCAGAGAGAGAGAGAGGTCTTCCATCTGCTGGTTCACTCCCCAGATGGCCACAACGGCAGGAGCCAGGAGCTTCTTCCAGGTCTCCCACGTGGGTACAGGGGCCCAAGGACTTGAGCCATCTTCTACTGCTTTCCCAGGCCACAGCAGAAAGCTGGATCGGAAGTGGAACAGCTGGGTCTGGAACCAGTGCCCATATGGGATGCTGACACTGCAGGCGGCAGCCTTACCCGCTATGCCACAGCGCCAGCCTCAAGGTGACTCTTTGATGTACTGATTTAATTTCCTTTGGGTAAATTCCCAGCAATGGAATGACTGGGTCATATGGTAGATCAATTTTCAGATTTCAGAGGGATCTCCATACTGTCTTCCATAATGGTTGTGCTAGTTTACATTTTCATCAATGATGTATCAGGGTACCTTTTTCTCCACACCCTTATCAGCACTTATTATTTTATGATTTTTGGATGATAGCCATTATGAGGTGAAAAAAATTTAAAAACTACTGTTACCAAGAGGTTTTGATTTAGTTTTGTAGTGATTATACATAGTGTATAATCATTTATTTCGTGGTGATTACACTATAAATTCTTCCTCTTCTTATGATATAGTCATTTATTTTCCTTTCAAGGATGTTTATTCACATGTTTTCAAAATAAAATTGGACAGTATGTTGGTATTATTTTAGGTCCACAAGTTGTCTATATAGTTTAAAGTTTCTCCACTCTTTACTCTAAAACTCATCTAAGAATCTGAAATTGGTTTTCATTTGTTTGTTTACTCTCCTCCTAACTTCTTTCTGAATGAGATTTTCTTAAGAATTGAAACGATATGGTCACTTAGACATGGAAGCTATAAGCACAATGCAAATCCAGACAGAATTTTAAATATAACTTTCTCCAACTTTCTCTTTATTCAGTTGAGGGTTAGCAAGGGTATACAATTTTTACTAGGTTACATATCTGTGTGGTGGAAGATTTGGGACCAAGACTCTATCATGCTGTCTTTTCTCACACTTCTTTTTTTCACTGTACCACACCACACAATGAAATATGGGAAAGTGGGAATGGGTGTTAGATATCACTCTTTCTAATCATGTTATTTTTAAAAAGATTTATTTTATTTATTTGAAAGAGTGACAGGAGAGGTAGAGACAGAAAGAAAGGTCTTCCATCTGCTAGTTCACTTCCCAAGTGGCCACAATGGCCCGAGGTAAAGTGATCCAAAGCCAGGAGCCAGGAGGTTCTTCTGGGTCTCCCACGTAGGTGCAGGGGCCCAAGGACTTGGGCCATCTTGTACTGCTTTCCCAGGTGCATTAGTAGGGAGCTGGATTGGAATTGGAGCAGCCAGGACCCAAACCAGCGCCCATATGGGATGCTTGCACTGCATGTGGGGGTTTTACCTGCTACACCACAGTGCCGGCCCCTCCAATCCTGTTATTTAAGAAACCAACACCAGAAAAATTTAGCCATCTGGCATGATAGTAAAATTCTTAGTCTTCTAATAAATATCACTTGTTCTTATTGATCTCAAAATAAGAAGCCCTTCAGCAAATCTCTGATCCCAGGGGCTGATCTTGATGAGACAATTCATTGAGGAGTCATGCTGCTTAAACTTCATGTGTGTTAGGAAGCCGAGCCATTCTTTTAGTAAGCAGAAGAAGGAGGTGCACTCGGAAATATCTCCCAACCAAAATACCACCCCACATGTATCCTTTTTGGAAGATTCTTCTTGTTCTGAGGGCTTCATTCTGCCTTTCAGAGTTTCTTGATAAAATGTGCATAATCCTAGGAAGGGAGTCACATTAGTTGTTTTGGATGTTTGCAGTGAATATTCAGGCTTTCCACGAGAGAAAGCTGTCCTTCATGTGCTCTTGTGGTAGGGGAGGGAACCAGGAGGAGAGTCCTGATATGATAAGTGTTTCTTCAGCTCAAGCTTGTTCTCTAACTGCAGGTGGTTCTGAGCTGGATTTAAAACCTTGCTGCTTTAGAGCAGTAGTTCTTAACATCAATCAGAAGGAAATACAACCACACTGAATTGTTTTACCAAAATTATGCAAAGTGCTGGGAGAACCCCTGGATTTCCTCCTCAATCATATTTTGCAGCTGCTAGTTATCCCACATTCAAGGAAGGGGAGACATTGGAACTGTTGCTTAGGTGAACTAATCTAAACACATTCTTGATTCTCTTTGCAATCTATGTATTTCATGGATGCCAAAATATACTCCCTCATTCCCATTTTAACAGTTTGGATGTTAGATGCTTCTAATGGTTGATGGAGCCTTACAAACATTGGCAGTCAGGTGGTCATTGCCATGTAGTTGTTGCATGAATGGGCACCAGCTTGTTCATAGTGTTTATATTGTCACTTGAATAGACTTCAATGCGTTTTGTTACTATACATGTTAAATTTAACTGGAATTTAAAATATCTTCTGTGAATTATCCCGTGAGATATTGAGATTTTGTGAATGCAGGGAGTGGCGAAACAGAGCAGCAGGGTATAGAGTTGGTATTAGTGAAATATACTTGTCATTGAAGGAATGATAACAATTTCACATTTTTTTGTGACGAAATATAGCAACCAAGTGCTTTATGGGATCTAGGAAACGACCGTTTCCACAGGTAGATGAAATTCTGCTATGTTTTGTTATTCCTATTTATGCAAAGGCTTTTCTGTTCCTTACTAAGAAAGAATTTGCCAACTTCAGCACTGGCAGAATGGGTATCAACAGCCTGGAACAAAATCTAAGAACAATACTGGAACACCATCTTAAGAAATGCTCTATCATAAGAGCTCTGCATAGCACAGAGGACAAGATCATATGTACTCCATGATATGGCACAGATTTAAAAACGAAGCATGAATATGGAAATTCTATGCTGAAACGTAATTCAAAAGAGTTGAACAGTGGATGTGAGAAATTCCTAGGGGTAGATCCATTTATTCCATTCATACTTTGTTTTCAACATATGTATAATAGTGAAACATTAAAATATATGTTTGTCTAAAATTTGTCTAAAATTTTTCAAAAGTATGCAATAAAATTTCCATTTTTTTAAAGATTTATTTATTTGAAAGGCAGAGTTACAGAGAGGCAGAGGCAGCGAGCGAGCACGCTTTTATCTGCTGGTTCACTCCCCATATGCCTATCTGAAGCCAGGAGCTTTTTCTGGGTCTCCCACGTGGGTTCAGGGGCCCACGGACTTGGGCCATCTTCTACTGCTTTCCCAGGCCATAGCAGAGAGCTGGATTCAAAGTAGAGCAGCCAGGTGCCCATATGGGATTCTGGCACTGCAGTTGGTGGCTTTATCTGCTACACCACAGTGCCAGTTTCCCCCTTTTTAGAAATTAATTTGATTTTATTTGAAAGGCAAAGTGACAGAGAGGGAGAAATGGAGAGAGAAATCTTAGATCCACTGGTTCACTCCAGGCCAGGCTGAAGCCAAGAGCCTGGAACTCCATCCTGGTCTCCCACATGGGTGACAGGGCCCCAGCCACTTGGGCCATCCTCTGCTACCTTCCTAGATAAATTAACAGGGAGCTGAACTCAAAGCACATTAGCTGGTACTTGAACCAGCACGCTGATAGGGGATTCTGGTGTCGTAGGCAGCAGCTTAACCTGCTATACCACAGTGCCAGCCCCACAATTGAATTTCTAAGTAATTAGAAAGTGTTATGTCACTATTTGATTAGATTCTTCTTTATTTGTGTTAAATAATTGTACATTTCATCATTTATGACATCTAAGTAGTAAAGCCTGGAAAAATCCGAATTTTTTTGACTGCCAAAAAGTTCACATGTTCATCATAGAATGCATTCAGTGAATAGAGGAGAGCTGATGAAGAAGAACAATGATGATTACAAACCCTGCCTCAAATGGATTCAGTTAATAACAATGTCTACCAGAGAAAGAAGCCATTCCTTGAGTACTTTGACATTTATGACTCAAAATTGACCACATTTTAACCTGGTGTCTGAATTTCTGCAGAAAAATTATTAGAGGCACGAACTTGAATTATCTTGATTTGCTGTTTAGAGGATGGGATAATTACCTATGATGATTTTTAATCATACCCGTGAAGACTCTGCAGGAAGCCAAATATAGTTATAAAGTTAACCTTTCAATTAGTTTGGTTGTTAAGCAGCAGTAAATCACATAGGTGTGGAGGATAAAATTTTAAGAGGACAAGAAGCAAGTCAGAGACTGTGGGACCATCAGAAACTGTGAGACACAGCCTGCTGGCACTTCAATTCTGGCTCCACTTTAGGCTATGCACAGATGCATTAACCATCATTGTTTTTTTGAGATTCAAATACTGGAGTATTTGGAATAATGGGTCCCCAAAGGGAGATGCAGAAACCAAGACTTGACTCCTGCAGGAGGTATGACTGAAACAAGAAATTATGCTATCTCCTTAGATTCAGGGTGCTCCAAAAGACAATTGAGCATGTGTCTCAAGTCCAGTGAGGTTGTTAAGGAGTATCTATCCTTGCTGAATGGAAAATACTGACATTGATTGTGCGACTACTATAGATTAAGTGCTTTATTTTTATCTCACTTGAGCTCCTATAACAATCCTACATTGTATTTTTCTTCCTTTTTTATTTTTGTTTTTAAAGATTTATTTATTTGCTTGAAAGTCCAAGTTACACAGAGAGAGAGGGAGAGGCAGAGAGAGGTCTTCCGTCTGCTGTTTCACTCCCCAGTTGACTTCAAAGTCGGAGCTATGAGGATTCAAAGGCAGGAGCCAGGAGCTTCCTCTAGGTCTCTCACGTGGGTGCAGGGGCCCAAACACTTGGGCCATCTTCCAGTGCTTTCCCAGGCCATAGCAGAGAGCTGGATCAGAAGCGGAGTGGCCAGGACCTGCACCCATTTGGGATGCCAGCACTGCAGGTGGCAGCTTTACCCACTACACCACAGCGCTGGCTCCCTTTCTTACATTTTTGAATGGCAGAAAGTGAGACTCAAACAGAGGAAGTAAGTTGTCCTTGGTGTCACAATATGAGTGGCAGAGCTGATCTGCTATTGAAAACTGCTGGATTCCCAAACCTATACATGCTACTAAACATGCTGTCTTCATATATATAACACATGATGTTATGTCAGGAAAGACATATATACAATGTTATGTCAGGAAATATGGCAATGAAGAGTATAAATGTGGCACATTCCTGGGGTGTTCAATTTCAGTAAATGATTTAAGGATATGTCATTACTTTTCTATTATAAATAACCACAATAACCACAGATTACTATATATACATCACATTCACCAAAATTAAAAAATATAACTATCAAGTGTTGGTGAGGATGTGGAGCAATTGTTTCAAAAAGAGGCAAAACATACCCATAATCTCAGAAGTCAAGATGGTGATTACCCTTGGGATAGAGATAAGGGAATAGACCATGAATGGAAGAAAACAGGAAGCTGATCACATGAGTGGCTTCACTTGCTAACAATTCATCATGATTTAAGCTTAAGATTTTAAGATTTGGCAGTTTCTGCCATGAATGATATTGAGCAGAATGCAAAATTTCAATGAAATTGTTGAGTAAACAATGTAGATCAAAGAATTTTGTAGTTGTGATAGATTATTTTCTGTTCTGAGAAACTCTTTCACACCAGCACTCTGCTGATCGTGGGGCTGGTGTGGCCTCAGAACTGGAAGAGGGTGTAGTCCCATCTCTCCCTTCTTTGTGCATTAATCTCAATGCCATCAGTGACATTTATTATGCTGAAAACAATGAAACCCCAGTGTCCCTAGTGACTTAGGAGTTGGATCTCCAGAAGGTACCTATGCTTACTTCACCCAGATAAATTGAGGGTCCACAATAAAATAACAACATACCATGGAGGGTTAGGTATTAACACTCAATAGAAAGTGTACATGTTGTGGAAACTGATTACAAAAAAGGAAAGACTACACAAGAACCTAGAAGTTCTTAATCCTATAGTTGGCAATTCTTTGAAAGTCAACAGATAATTCTGTTGCTGATTAGAAATTTAAACCAGGGAAGTGATTTGAATGACCTTGCTCCCCAGTACCTTCATAGTACTTTTGTACTATATCTATTGAATGCTGCTTCTCATGGTATTTCCCTGGAACTAAAAGGAACTTTATAAATAATTACATGTGGACCAGTACTTCAGTACACAGTTGGAAAGCTACATCTTATGACTGATCTCATATGGGCTCCCTTTGCTCACCTTGTTTATTCTCCCTGGAGCAGATGCTAAGAGCATGTCAGAAATAGTGAAGTATGGATCTCTTTTTTTTTATTTTTTTAAACTTTTATTTAATGAATATAAATTTCCAAAGTACGACTTATGGATTACAATGGCTTCCCCCACATACCGTCCTTCCCACCCACAACCCTCCCCTTTCCCACTCCCTCTCCCCTTCCATTCACATCAAGATTCATTTTCGATTATCTTAATATCAGAAGATCAGCTTAGTATACATCAAGTATGGATTTCAACAGTTTGCTCCCACACAGAAACATAAAGTGAAAAATAATAGATGATTTTTTTAAATGATGATGAAATCAGAGCAGACCTATTGTCATGTTTAATCCCAGTGAGAGTCAAGTTGGGAATTGATAATTTCTTTTTTTTTTTTTTTACAGAGGATCAGTTTAGTATGCATTAAGTAAGGATTTCAACAGTTTGCACCCCCATAGAAACACAAAGTGAAATACATTGTTTGAGTATTCGTTATAGCATTAAATCTCAATGTACAGCACATTAAGGATAGAGATCCTACACGAGGAGTAAGTGCACAGTGACTCCTGTTGTTGACTTTACCAATTGACACTCCTGTCTATGGCATCAGTAATCTCCCTATGCTCCAGTCATGAGTTTCCAAGGCTATGGAAGCCCTCTGAGTTCTCCGACTCTTATCTTGTTTAGACAAGGTCATAGTCAAAGTGGAGGTTCTCTCCTCCCTTCAGAGAAAGGTACCTCCTTCTTTGATGACCTGTTCTTTCCACTGGGATCTCACTCGCAGAGATCTTTTGCTAGAGTGTCTTGAAGTATGGATCTTGATCTGAATAGATGTTCGTGAGATTTGTACCAGGACTCATGACTTCAGAAGATCTTTTAGAATTAAGAGGGTCAGGCATAACTAATTTGTTCTTGGCCAAAGCAGAGTCAACATGTGAACAGATGGTATGGTTACTTAGGGGCCAAGAAAGGCCTCATTGATCTAGGGTCTGATGCTGGGAGCCTAGAAAAAAGCCCTCTGTTGAAAATATCCAGAAATGGAGCAAGAGGATGGATAGGATTCAAATAAGTGCCACCACATACTCTTCAGACTGATTTTTAACAGTATGATCCAGAATTTCATCTAGAAAGGCAAGACTAATGTTCAATGAAGTTTCAGTAAGATTGTTTTATGAGAGCTCCAGCAATCCAAAGAATCAGTGGTTATTTGGGTCATGTTTTACACAGGGTTCTAATAGGAAGAGCCTGTTTCTCATCTACATTCTCCTCTAGACCACAAGCTTCTGATGTCAGAGAATTGATCTTATTCATGGTTTGGTCTCCTGGACCTTGATCTTTGTCTGGTATGTAATGGATGAATAATAAATATTTGTTGAATAAGCAAGTGAATGGATGAATAAGTAATGGGTGACAGAACAATGTTATACTTATTTTCCCTGAGAAATTTTCTCCTCTTAATTTATACTGCAGTGTGACTAACCATCAAAGTCTTTGAAAACTGAATGTAAATCTTGGTGTTTCATAGCTCTCTATACAAGTGAGAAAGACATGCTTGTAGTTTTCCCACATACACACATGAACGTTTGCCCACGCTGACGAAGAATATGGGTAACTCGTTCTATTGGAGGGAAAAATCAATCAGGAGTATTTGTTTTCATTGTGAATGTCACCAGGAACAAGATTGTTGCTGTGCATTTACTGATGAGCTGCTTAACTGACAGCTGTAGACAATTTGAGTCTGTGCTTCAGATCACAAAAATCTGCACTCCCTTTCGAGAGAGCAACTCTGTTTGGTTTTGTTTGTTTTAATCGCACACCTAAGCTTTACTTGTTCCAATGTCATTTTGATAGTTTCCTTGCTAAAGTCGGCAGTGAAAAGCACCTGGTGTTGGGATCAAATATTAATCACAGGCACAGCTTTTATTTCTGTAGAGGTGAAAAAGCACTTGTCTAGGTGTTTGCAGCATATTATTTATTGCTGCCTAACAAATTAACCCCTGCATTGTAGCAGTTTAATATATTGAATATTTATTTTCCAGTTTCTGTGAGTCAGGAATATGGGCACACTTAGGCGGACCTTCTGGTTCAAGATCTCTCACGGGATCACACCCGACATACTGGCTGGCACTACAGTCACCTCAGGGCTTGCTGGCCTTTAAGCCCATTCACGAAGTTATTGGCAAGATTCAAGTCTTCATGTGCTTTTGGACTGAGGGCTGCAGTTTCTCCCTTGCTCTTGACCACATATAACCCTTAATTTGTTGCCGTGTGGGGCAGCTCACACCATGGCAGCTGGCTTCATCAAAGCAAGCAAACAAGAACACAGAGAAAGTACAAAAAAGAAGTCACAGTCTTGTCACCTAATCACTGCAGTGACATTGCATTACTTTTGCCACCTTCTCTTTTTGAGCAAGTGACTAGGTCCAGCCCACACTTACAAAAGAGGGGACTACACAAGGGGATAAATGGCAGGAGATGAAAATAATAATGAGCTGCCTTAGAAACTGTTATCATAGGAGACTTATATTTCAGTCAGGTGACAGTACTTAGCAGCATGCTACCAATTAGACTATTTTCTGTTTTGACCCCAGTTTTCTCATTTGCAAAATGAGGATTAGACTGAATTGCAAATTGGTCTTGGTGATCATAACATGTTTTTAAGATTTGTTTATTTATTTGAAAGTCAGAGTTACACACAGAGAGAGGAGAGGCAGAGAGAGAGAGAGAGAGAGAGAGAGAGGTCTTCGATCCGATGGTTCACTCCCCAACTGGCCGCAATAGCTGGAACTGGGCTGATCTGAAGCCAGGAGCTTCTTCCGTGTCTCCCACGTGGGTGCAGGGGCCCAAGGACTTGGGCCATCTTCTACTGCTTTCCCAGGCCATAGCAGAGAGCTGGAACGGAAGTGGAGCAGCCAGGTCTCAAACTGGCACCCATATGGGATGCCGGCACCTCAGGCCAGGGCATTAACCCACTGCACCACAGTGCTGGCCCCAATCATAACATGTTAATAAGTATGTCCTACTTCTTGGCCGGCGCCGCGGCTCACTAGGCTAATCCTCCGCCTAGCGGCGCCGGCACACCGGGTTCTAGTCCCGGTCGGGGCGCCGGATTCTGTCCCGGTTGCCCCTCTTGCAGTCCAGCCCTCTGCTGTGGCCAGGGAGTGCAGTGGAGGATGGCCCAGGTGCTTGGGCCCTGCACCCCATGGGAGACCAGGAAAAGCACCTGGCTCCTGGCTCCTGCCATCGGATCAGCGCAGTGCGCCGGCCGCAGCGCGCCGGCCGCGGTGGCCATTGGAGGGTGAACCAACGGCAAAGGAAGACCTTTCTCTCTGTCTCTCTCTCTCACTATCCACTCTGCCTGTCAAAAAAAAAAAAAAAAAAAAAAAGTATGTCCTACTTCTGGTTCTGATTTGTTGGGCATAAGAGTAGGGCATTAGTCTTTATCGTATTGGGTATGTCTTTTGGCTTCAAGTAGTCAGGCCTTTCTCAAAGAACTTAATACAAGAGCAGTGGTCATCCGTACAGTCACGTTCCACATAATGGCATCTCAGCCAATGATGGTCCACATATATGATGGCCGTTCCATGATATTATATCCCCTGGTGACAGCACAGCTGTCTTTGCTGTGTAAATATACTCTCTGCTGTTCGCATGATGACAGAATATCCTACAACACATTTTTAGAACGTATCCCTGACCTTAATTGATGTGTGACTGTAGTTAGGATCCTGGTGATCTGAACTGAAATCAGAGGTGAATGGTGATTCTAGGAATTCTGTCCTTTGGTCTCTCCAAGAGGTCTTTGTCATGATATTTTTGCATTGCTCTGTGAATCTATTCCATTTTCCTATGTCTTCTTTTCTGGCTTTCCTTTGTCATGTCTCTTTTACTTACTCAGTTTCTGCTCCCTCATAACCTGGTACTTACCCCCTGACATTTGTTATATGCAGCCTTTCAACAACTGGAGGATTCTATATCTCCAAGTCCTGAAAAAGACAATCTTATTTTTCCAGTCCATTTTTTCACATCAGGCTACCTGGGAAGTATGGAAGGTCAGGACAGAAGCTCACTATAGGTGATTGTACACCTATTCCCTAGAGTTTTGAACACCGTACATATGGAGGAACAAATCCAAGGACTACCTCTACTCTCTAAAGGGAGTGCAGATTTTTGTGATCTGAAGCACAGACTCAAATTGTCTACAGCTGTCAGTTAAGCAGCTCATCAGTAAATGCACAGCAACAATCTTGTTCCTGGTGACATTCACAATGAAAACAAATACTCCTGATTGATTTTTCCCTCCAATAGAACGAGTTACCCATATTCTTCGTCAGCGTGGGCAAACGTTCATGTGTGTATGTGGGAAAACTACAAGCATGTCTTTCTCACTTGTATAGAGAGCTATGAAACACCAAGATTTACATTCAGTTTTCAAAGACTTTGATGGTTAGTCACACTGCAGTATAAATTAAGAGGAGAAAATTTCTCAGGGAAAATAATTATAACATCTTAGCTTTCTCTTTCCTACTTATAAAAAAAAGATAAAAATCTAGTATTTAGTACAAATACATGACCTATGTCCTAGATTCCATAGTAAAGACAGGAATCTTAACAATAAGAAAAACTTAACTCAAATGGCTTGAATTTGAATTGTTCTGTGATGAATTTTGGAAACAATAAGTTTCTGATCCCCTCTTTATCCCTACAACCCAACTTGAAGTATGGTGGGCAGAGAATGATCTGAATTAAATTCAGTGATAAGGGTTCAATTGATTTCAAATGTTCTGATTTCAGCTAAATTGAAACTTTTGCTAAATCCATGCAGGGTTACCAACTTAGAGTAGAAGTCACAGCAGACAATCCAGGTCATTGAGAACATACTTATTCTTTAGTTATAATGGAGAGTGCTCCTAGCTGCAACACTGCCCACCTCCCAGTATCTAATTACCAATCAATCTGTTTTTATATTTCCCTACTTTTGTGGAAAATAGAAGTTCTAGCCTACAATGTAATTTCATCGATGTGCTACCCTTGTAATTAAATGAAGATTCATTGATTTTTTTCCTTGCTTGTTGATATTTATTTTCTTTTAAAATCTCCTCAGGCTTCATTTCTTCCAGAAAATCTTTGACAACTTGTTTCCTTAGTTGGACTGATGATCAATTAGATGCTTGGGAGCCTAAAAAGAACTGAATATTTTAAATCCAGTCTCCTTGTTTCAGAGTTGAGAAAACAGACCAAGAAAAATTTAGTGGCTTGCCCAATATCATGCAACTAAAATATAACAAAGGAAATAAGAAATGAAAATTTTTTTCCTTGTTTTAAAAGTTCTGTTTTTATGGCCGGCGCTGCGGCTCACTAGGCTAATCCTCCGCCTTGCGGTGCCGGCACACGGGGTTCTAGTCCCGGTCGGGGCGCCGGATTCTGTCCCGGTTGCCCCTCTTCCAGGCCAGCTCTCTGCTGTGGCCCGGGAGTGCAGTGGAGGATGGCCCAAGTGCTTGGGCCCTGCACCCCATGGGAGTCCGGAAAAGCACCTGGCTCCTGCCATCGGATCAGCGCGGTGCGCTGGCCGCAGCGTGCCGACCGCGGCGGCCATTGGAGGGTGAACCAACGGCAAAAGGAAGACCTTTCTCTCTCTGACTCTCTCTCTCACTGTCCACTCTGCCTGTCAAAAAAATAAAAAAATAAAAGTTCTGTTTTTACCTTTCAACTATGTAGGGCATAGATTTCACAGCCAGGGCTCCCACTGTGGTAGTCATGGATAGCCACTGATAAAATGTCCGAAGTTGTGCTACAGTCCTTCAACCACATCAAATCATAACCTCTTGCTGCTTAAGCTAGTTCACCATTTCCTGTTGCTGCCAGCCCATTTTCTTCACAAGACAGCCCAGCCTCTCTGCTCTGAAGCACACCATGTTATATGTATCCCCTTTGTAGCTTTACTCACACTACTTCTCCCCTCTCCTTCCCACCTGCCGAAGACATTGGTGGTCCACCTCAGGATCCCTTGTTTCCTTGCAGCATCTTCTGTCTGTTGCAGTGTTCAGTGATTACCTTTCTCTCGGAGCTCTCTTGGCAGGCAGAATGCTCCTTTTATCCTCACCTTGCACCGCTCTCTAATAGTATGTGGGAATACCCCGTCTCTAGACAAGAGGCTCCTTGAGGACAGCAATGATGGTAGTAGCTTCTGTTTTGACAATCACAGCTTCTGGCACAAAACCAATATGAATTTGTTAGTAATTAGAAGACTCCCATAAGGTTTAGTCCAAGGTGACAGAACAGCAGAGATTACAGTGAATTTGCCTTGTGGTACAAAACAGGATAACTAGGAAACATTGTTCATTCGTTTATTCTCTCACTTATTCATTGACCCCCTGTAATGTTGTAGGTACTGACCTAACCGTATGCATAAAGTGTATCAGAGGCTGGATAACATGACTCCTGCCCTCTTTTTAAAAAGATTTATCTAATGTGAAGTTTGTTTATTTATTTGAAAGAGATACAGAGAGATCTTCCATCAGCTGATTCATTCCCCAGATGGCCACAATGGCCAGGGCTGGGCCAAGCCAAAACTAGGAGCTTCATCTGGGTCTCCCACATGGGTGCAGGGGCCCAAGCACTCAGGTCATCTTCCACTGCTTTCCCAGACACATTAGCAGGGAACTTGAACTTGAACTGGCACCCATATGGGATGCTGGTACTGCAGATGGCAGCTTTACCCATTATGCCACAACACTGGCCCCAGAAAACTTTTCTTTTTAAATTCTCATTTCTTTCCCTGCCCATTCAATCAGATAGGGAGCTGTGTTCATTTCTTCGGGTGATGTGCATGGAAAGGGTTGAAAACTAGTAATCCACACACTTTTGTGACTTTGATTCTCCAGAAACTTAACTCTTTAGATCTCCAGGGTATCCTAATGGGTTATCAGAGAAGGTAAAGAAGAGTTTGTGGGTTTTTAGTTATGATCCAGTTTTGGAAAGGCAGAGAGAAAAGAGATTGCTTCCCTCCCAGGCAAGAAATTAACTTCCCTGGGGATGGGAAATGGCATGAGAAAGATAACCTGAGGATCTTGGAATAACTTGGATCTGCGACCTGCTTCCTGGTTGTTCTGTTGGCAAGACCCCAAAGCTGATTGGCTCAGTGGTGTATCCTAACAGATGAAAGTGGCAAACTATGACTCTGTCATGGAGCATGACTGAAGATCAGATGATCATTTTAAGTTCTCTTCACCCTCTGCCTCCAGTCAGTTTGTCCCATGATATAAAAAGCCTGATACAACATTAAGGAGAAGGTATGACACTATCCATTAACCTGTTGGAATGAAGATTCAGAGTCAGAAATTCAGTTGAAGTGCAAAAAAAAAAAAAAAAAGTAGTCATAGTTTGTGTACCCTTGAGACTATGTCGACTTAATACTTTAGTGTCATATTCCCATCAACCAAAATGTTCCCTTTGAGAGTTTGGCATTGTGGCTCCATGGTTTAAGCCACCGCTTGTGACGTCAGCATCTCGTGGTAGAGTGCCAGTTCAAGTCCTTGCTGTTCTGTTTCTGATGTAGCTTCCTACCAATGTGCCTGGGAAAGCAGTGTATGATGGCCCAAGTGCTTAGGCTCCTGCTCCCATGTGGGAAATGTGAACAGAGTTCCTAGCTTTTCCCTGGCCCAGCTGTTTGTGGGTATTTGGAAAGTGAACCTACAGATAGAAGATTCTCTCTCTCCCTCTCTCCTTCTCTTTCTCACCCTCAGTCTGCCTTCCCAATAAAGATATCTTTAAAAAAAATTCCTTTTATGCAGCGTAGATAGTTAATACCAATTCCCCCACTAGTTAGCTGGACAATGTACAGCATAAATAAATATTATCAAAAGCTCTAATAGCAACTTATTTTTTGACATTATGTAACTTGCCACTACAGTGTTCCACAATGTCCTCAATGAACCTTCCTTCAAATATCATTTGAGAACTCATCACAAAAACAACCAAAACAAATAGTGAAAACAATATGAAATCTGCTGAAAGCAAAATGTTCTAGAATTGGACATAGTCATTTCCCAGTAGGTGGTGATGGCTAGCCTAGGGAAGTGAATTCCTTCAAGTAGACATTCTTTTTGTGGCTTTGAGAGATGTTCTGGGAGATATTGTGATATGGATTTTTTCCCCATAAAATCTGCCACCTTTGGATACTTTTGTAAGTACCAATTTGCAATTTTTTTGCAAATACAAATTTTTCAAATCCTTTTTTAAAGGATTTATTCTATTTATTTGAAAGGCAGAGACCTAGAGAGGTCCTCCATCTTCTGGTTCACTCCCCAAATGTCTGCAATAGCTAGGGCTGGGCAATGCTGAAGCCAGCTTCATCTAGGTTTCTCACGTGGTTTCAGGGGCCCAAACCCTTGCACTGTCTTCCACTGCTTTCCCAGATGCGTTAGCAGGGAGCTGGATCAGAAGTGGAGCATCTGGGAGCCTGAACCGGTGCCCACATGGGATGCTAGCATCACAGGTGGCAGCTCAACCTGTTATACCACAGTGCCAGGCCTTGCAAAATACATTTTTAACCAAGCTGTTTAAAATCAGTAGTTGGCCAAATTCATTTCTTTGAATGGCAGCCTCACTTGTACACATTATACCAGCTACAAGAAAGTTCACTTAGCATGCCCATGGCAGAGTTCCCAGAGTAGAGACCTCTTGTGCATGGCTACCTATCCCATTTGGAAAGCCTGAGGCATGGATATGATTCCAATGGGAGACAATTCATGTTTTAATTTTTGTGCTTCAGCCATTCATATCAATACTGTGTCCTCCAATCAGGCATCCTAAGAAAAAAGTGCTACAAGTCAGCTTTCAGAAGTCAAAGGAGACTACATTTCAAAAATGAAGGCAGATTTGGTTCCAGCTCATGAATATTTCATCATTAGACCTTATATTATTCTGTGAAAATACCCCAGCTTATTGAGTATGTATGGAAACTGCCTTGCTTACTATCACATTTACTCCAAAAGAAGAATTTACATGGTAGACTTGAGTGAACACTCTAATATCGGCAGAACTGGCTGCCATAGTGACAAGAGAAGGAAAATTTACATTCTTAAAAAGGCACTTTGAAATTTCATTAGGCATGTGAAATTTATTTTGCCCTTGGTCTTTCCTCTATGGAAAAATAAAACTTATTCAGTCTTATGTAATATGATGGTTGAGTTGCTAAATATGAGTATTATTGTAATTTATAAGTCCAACCCCCCCTGGTGGCACTTTAGTCCCTCAAAAAGGTCTCTTGCTACTCCAGTAAGATTTTGTTCCTGCCTCTTTCCCCTATCACTTCACCCTCCCAATCAGTGTAATATATAAAGGAAAATGGGCAATGATATTTGCAAAAATTGAATAAAGTTTTGATGATTATTTTTGCTTCTATGTGAACCTAAGACAATAGAAATGAGAAAATATTTTTTAATTTTTGAAGTGTTGATTATAAAAGGAAAGCAGGCCGGTGCTGCAGCTCACTAGGCTAATCCTCCGCCTTGCGGCGCCGGCACACCGGGTTCTAGTCCCAGTCGGGGCGCCGGATTCTGTCCCAGATGCCCCTCTTCCAGGCCAGCTCTCTGCTGTGGCCCGGGAGTGCAGTGGAGGATGGCCCAAGTGCTTGGGCCCTGCACCCCATGGGAGACCAGGATAAGTACCTGGCTCCTGCCATCAGATCAGCGCGGTGCGGCGGCCACAGTGCACCGGCCGCGATGGCCATTGGAAGGTGAACCAACAGCAAAGGAAGACCTTTCTCTCTGTCTCTCTCTCTCTCTCACTGTCCACTCTGCCTGTCAAAAAAAAATTAAAAATTAAAAAAAAAAAGGAAAGCATTCTGCCTCGGGCCAGACTATGCAACTATGAGTGTGTGCACCCATCCACACTTACACACAAACCTGATTGGACATCATGTCATGCTGCCGCAAACAATATTTCCTGTTTAGGATGCTTGAGTGGGTTGCCATTTTCTCATAGGCTTGGCATCTCGATATTGTGGTAACAGCTCACAAGCATGGTTTATAATGTAATTTTCTCCAAATTTATATTGGTGAAACCAAGTGACCAGAAAAATATGAGTTAATTTGGGGGCTATAATCTAATATTGGAATGTTAATGGCATTGAAGAGCTTCTAATCCTTCCAAATGAGGTCATGACATATCTGAGATAATAAGATATCTTGAAAAGATCCCAAGAACCAGGTCTCTGGGCAATGGTTTGCAAGCTAGATGGCATCCATTTACAAGATTTTCCATCTCAACTTAGGAAACAAATGAATAATTATTGTTTTATGTAGGAATTATAACATTTCAGCATTTGAAGTGTTATATTTTAAGGGGCTATTTACTTATTACATGCTTGTTAGTTCTCAAATATGGTTATTGCAATCTTTGCTTTTTAAAAAAATTGAAATATTCAATAAAGTGAACTAATTATACATATACAACTTGATGAATTTTTATGACCCAAGATCAAGATATAAAACATTTCTGGTTGGAATGGTGCCTCATGTCTCTGCCCAGTCAATACCCCTTCCTCAGAGATAATCGATATTCATACCACTATTGATATTAGTTAGCTTTGTGCATGAACTTCATAGAAAAAGAAATTATATAGTATTCGTTATTTTAAGTCTAGCTTCTTTCAGTCCTCATTAAGTCTTTGAAAGCTGTCTGTGTCACTGCACATTCTAGTTCCTCTTCTGTTTTTTTGTCAAAAAATATTTATTTGTTTATTTGAAAGGCGGAGGGAGTGAGAGAGAGAGAGAGAGAAATCTTTTATCTCCTGGTTTACTCCCCAAAGGCTGTGACAGCCAGGGCTGGGCCATGCCGAAGCCAAGAGCCAGGAAATTCTTCCAGGTCTCCCACATGGGTAGAAGGGCCCAAACACTTGGGCCGTCCTCTGCTGCTCTCCCAGGCAAGTTAGCTGGAAACTGGATCAGAAGTGGAATAGCCGGGACTTGAATCAGTGCCCATGTGGGATGCCGACACTGCGGGCAGAGGCTTAACCTTCTCTGCCACAGCACAAGCCCCTCCTTCTCTTTTTAATATTTTGTGATATTCTATTATATGAATATACCACAGTTTGTCTTGTCTTTTCTTGATAGGCATTTGGGTTTTTTTCCAGTTTGCGCTAATATGAATCAAGCTACCATGATCAAGTTAGTACATATCTTTGAAAGACATATGCACTTATTTTTCTTAGTTATATACTTAGGAGTTAAATTGTTGGGTCGTGTGTAGCTTAAGTAGATGCTTGTTTAGCTTAACTAGTCACTGTTAGTGTTTCAAAGGGGTTTGACCAATTTACAGTCTCATCCATAATATATATGGAAGTCCCAATTATTCTACATCTTTGCCATCACTCAACAGTATCAATCTCACTAACTTTGGCCATTCTATTCAATGCGTGATAATGTATCATTGTGATTTAAGTTTTCATGATGATTGAAGAAGTTGTGAATCTTTTCACATGAAAATGAACCGTTTACATATTTTCTTTGTCTTTTTTTATTTGAAAGACAGAGTGATAGAAAGGGAAAGGGGAGAAAGAGAGAGAGAGATTTTTGATCTACTGATTCATTCTCCAAATGCCTGTAACAGCTGGAGCTAGGCCAGGTCAAAGCAAGGAGCAAGGAATTCTATCTGGGTATCCTACGTGGATGGCAGGAACCCAAGTACAGGAGCTGTCATCCATTGTTTCCTAGGTGCATTAGCTGGAAGCTGTCTCAGAGTAGCTGAGACTCAAACCAGCCACTCCAATATGGGATGTAGGCTTTCCCAGTGGCAGTTTAACCTGCTACACCACAATACTCACCCCAATGAATATTTTTAAAGTGCATGTTTAATTATTTTTCACATTTCCAATTAAGTCACTTGTCTTTTTTGGGTATTTATTTGTGGGAGCTCTTTATATACTCTAGATATGAATTATTTTCCATTTCTATAATTTATTTTCAATTGTGGCTTGACTTTTTACTACATTAGATGTATCTTTTGATGAATTAAAGATATTAAAGGTTAAAGTTAATCTTTCTTTATATAATTAGTACTGTTTGTGTGATTTTAAAGAAAAATTAGCACCTTATCTAGCTTTACACCCTAACCAACAAAGAGCATAAGAATTGAATGTAGTATTCTTACTAATGTGGACATTCATAAATTTATACTGCTATAAAATCAATTAGAAGAGCCAGAATTTAAAACACTTTCATCTTTTAATGTTGATGAGAATATCGAGCAACCAGAAGTCTCACTGATGGTGGAAATGTAAAAAGTATAATCAGTTTGGAAATCCATTTGTCAGTTTCTTATAAAGTTAAATATATACCCACCCTATGACCCCAGATTTCTAAGTAATTACTTAGGATAAAGGAAAACATATGTCCACAAAAAGCCTTGTATAAGAATATTTATAACAGCTTTATCTATAATAGCCCCAAATCAGAAATAACTCAAATATCCATTAACAGATTAGATGAGCAAATTGTGGCATATTCATGCAATAGAAAATACCCATTAATAAAAATAGCAGGGAGTCGGTGCCATGGCACACTAGGTTAATCCTCCACCTGTGGCGCCAGCATCCCATATGGGCGCCGGTTCTAGTCCCCGTTGCTCCTCTCCCAGTCCAGCATTCTGCTATTGCCTGGGAAAGCAGTAGAAGATGGCCCAAGTGCTTGGGCCCCTGCACCTGCGTGGGAGACCAGGAGGAGGCTCCTGGCTCCTGGCTTTGGATCGGCACAGCTCCGGCCATTGCGGCCATTTGGGGAGTGAGCCAGTGGATAGAAGACCTTTCTCTCTGTCTTTCTCTCTCTCTCACTGTCTGTAACTCTACCTGTCAAATAAATTAAAAAAAAAATAGCAAACTACTTATACAAGAAATAATGTAGATGAAACACAAACATTATGCTTAAGGATATAAACATAGATAATGCATAATTTCATTTATATTAAGTTATAGAAATTTGCAAATTCATATATGGTAATAGAAATCTGAAAAAGCTGATAAAATTCAGTTCTAGCAAATATCTTTCTTGCAAAGAAAACACTACAAACCTGATGAACAATGCATGGAGATCTTACTGGAGGTAGGTAGCTTCAGTTTCTATTTGAGGGGCAACAAGATGACAGTTTTTACAATTAGCATCCCAGGAATACAAGTGACTTGTGTCTGTGTCAAACAGTTTTTCTCTAGCACAGAAGGGCATTTGCAAGCTTTTGGCTCATAGGAAACCAGTCAATGTAGCTGTTAGGTAGGTGACAGTCCAGAAAATAAAAGGGCTGGAGAGGAGGCAGAGCCCAAGATGAAAGGAAGGAGAAATATACCTTCTCTACCAAAAGAAGTGGTGAGTTAAATAGGGCTTCCAAAGCCAGGACGCAAATTGTCACTTGCTCCGCAGGTTCGCGGAGGAGCAGCAATGGATTTGCTGTTGTTTCTTTCCCCAGTCCTCCCCGGGTTAGTTGTCCCCCCCCCGACCCCCACCCCCCCGCTTCCCCCGCTTCCGCAGAGGAGCGGCACACCGCCAGCCGGCTCTCTCAGGGGTTCCTCAGATATTCCTCCTGCATGTTGTCTCTCTCCTCCTTTATAGTCCTCTTCCACCAATCCCAACTCTGCTGGAGTTCTCTCCCCACGCGCTGAGCATGCTGCTCTCCTCCAATCAGGGGCAGGATCAACTCCTGCAACTTGTTAGTCGAATTGGTGAGGCAGCTGTGTGGAAGTTGTTTACTCCCTCTCAGCACCATGTTGTGGGGGCCGGGCCCTGCTCCCCACACAAATTCTGAGCACTGTCTTGTTTTTTTTTTTTTTTGTTTAATGAGCATAAATTTCCAAAGTACAGCTTATGGATTACAATAGCTTCCTCCCCCCGTAACTTCCCTCCCACCCACAGTGCTCCCCTCTCCGACTCCCTCTCCCCTTACATTCACATCAAGATAAATTTTCAATTATCTTTATATACAGAAAATCAATTTAGCATATATTAAGTAAAGGTTTCCACATTTTGCTCCCACACAGAAACACAAAGTGTAAAATACTATTTCAGTACTAGTTATAGCATTGATTAAACACCTAAGAGTAATTGTGTATTAATTACAGAGTTCAACCAATATTTTAAGTAGAATATAAAATGCAACTTTTGTATTGTTGTGGCTCCCCCCCCCAACCTCCCTCCCTCCTGTGGCCCTCCCCTCTCCCTCTCCCATCCCGCCCTTCATCACGTTTCATTTTCAATCACCTTCATATACTGAAGATCAACTTAGTATATACTAAGCAGGGATTTCAACAGGCTGCACTCACACAACCACACAAGGTATAGGGTATTGTTCGACTAGTAGTGTTGTTTTTGAGTTTCATAGTTAAACACATTAAGGACAGAGATCTTACGTGGGGAGCATGAACCCAGTGACTCCCGTTGTTGATGTAACAATTGGCACTCTTATTTATTACATCAGCAATGACCCGAGACTCTTGCTATGAGCTGTCTAGGCTATGGAAGGCCCTTGAGTTCACCAACTCTGAACTTGTTTAGTCAAGGCCGTATCACAGTGGAGCTTCCTTCCTCCCTTCAGAGAAAGGTGCCTCTCTGCTTGATGGCCTGTTCCTTCTGCTGGGGTCTTGTTCACCAGGATCTTTCATTTAGATCGTTTTTTGCCACCGTGTTATGGCTTTCCATGCCTGTGAGACTCTCATGGACCTTTTAGCCAGATCTGAATGTCCCAAGGGTTGATTCTGAGGCAGGAGTGCTGTTTGGGCATTTGCCATTCTATGAGTCTGCTGTGTGTCCTGCTTCCCCCGCAGGATCATTCTCTCCCTTTTGATTCTATCTTTCATTATTTGCTTACACTGGTCTTATTTGTGTAATCTCTTCAACACTTACCCTATCTTTTTGATCGGTTGTGTATTTATACTTATCACTACCAAGTGCACTGGCATTGGTACCTGCCTCCTTGGTAGGATTGAGTTGAAATCCCCTGGCACATTTCTAGTTCCACCATGGGAGGTAGATCTGAGTGAGTATGTGCCGTCCTATATATCTCCTCCCTCTCTTATTCCCACTCCTATGTTTAACTGAGATCAATTTTCTGTTAATTTTTAAATGCTTATGAGTGGTTGTGCATTGATTGCAGAGTTCAACCAGTGGTCTTGTGTAGAGCAAACTGAGCAACAACAACAACAACAAAAAATACTAAAGGAACAAAATAGTAAGTTGTTCCTCAACAGTCTAGACAAGGGCTGATCATGTCATTGTCTCTCAGAGTGTCCATTTCACTTCAATGGGTATCATTTTAGCTGCTCGTTTAGTTGCCATCGATCAGGGAGAACATGTGATATTTGTCCCTTTTGGACTGGCTTATTTCACTCAGCATGATGGTTTTCAGCTTCCTCCATTTTGTTGTAAATTCCCGGATTTCATTGTTTTTTACTGCTGTATAGTGTTCCATAGAGTACATATCCCATAGTTTCTTTATCCAGTCATCCGTTGATGGACATTTAGGTTGCTTCCATGTCTTAGCTATTGTGAATTGAGCTGCAACAAATATTGAGGTGCAAATGGCTCTTTTTTTCTCCCCTTTAATTCCATTTGGGTAAATTCCAAGGAGTGGGATGGCTGGGTCCTGTGGTAGTGCTATATTCAGGTTTCTGAGGACTCTCCAAACTGTCTTCCATAGTGGCTTTAGCAGTTTGCATTCCCACCAACAGTGGATTAGTGTCCCTTTTTCCCCACATCCTCGCCAGCATCTGTTGTTGGTTGATTTCTGTATGTAAGCCAATCTAACCAGAGTGAGGTGAAACCTCATTGTGGTTTTGATCTGCATTTCCCTGATGGCTAGGGATCCTGAGCATTTTTTCATGTGCCTGTTGGCCATTTGGATTTCCTCTTTTGAAAAATGTCTGTTAAGGTCCTTGGCCCATTTTTTTATTGGGTTGTTTGTTTTGATTTTGTGGTGTTTTTTGATCATTGTGTAGATTCTAGTTGTTAATCCTTTATCTGTTATCTGGTTTGCGAATAACGTCTCCCATTCTGTTGGTTGCCTCTTCGCTTTCCTGACTGTTTCCTTTGCTGTTAAGAAACTCTTCAATTTTAGGTAATCCCATTTGTTTATTTTATCTTTGATTACCCGTGCCTGTGGGGTCTTCTCCAGGAATTCTTCGCCTGTTCCAATGTCTTGAAGGGTTTCCCCTATGCTCTCAATT
Organism: Oryctolagus cuniculus; assembly: GCF_051225735.1. NCBI lineage: Eukaryota > Metazoa > Chordata > Mammalia > Lagomorpha > Leporidae > Oryctolagus > Oryctolagus cuniculus. Next base: position 2,088,582 of record NC_142888.1, on the reverse strand, counting down.
AGTTTCATGGTGTCGTGGCGCATCTCTAGTTCTTTAATCCATGTTGAGTGGATTGTTGGATAAGGTGTAAGGTAGGGGTCTTGCTTCATACTGTGATATGTGGACATCCAGTTTTCCCAGCACCATTTGTTGAAGAGGCTGTCCTTGTTCCAGGGGTTGGTTTTAGGTCCTTTGTCGAATATGAGTTGGTTATATATGTTTGGATTGATCTCCGGTGTTTCTCTTCTGTTCCATTGGTCTATGCATCTGTTTTTGTACCAGTACCAGGCTGTTTTGATTATAACTGCCCTGTAGAATGCCTTGAAGTCTGGAATTGTGATGCCTCCAGCCTTGTTTTTATTGTAAAGGATTGCTTTAGCTATTCTGGGTCTCCTGTTTCTCCATATGAATTTCAGCATCGTTTTTTCTAGGTCTTTGAAGAATGACTTTGGTATTTTGATTGGTATTGCATTGAACTTGTAAATTGCTTTTGGGAGAATGGACATTTTGATGATATTGATTCTTCCAATCCATGAGCATGGCAGTTTTTTCCATTTTTTTGTGTCGTCTTCTATTTCTTTCTTTAGTGTTTTGTAATTTTCATCATAGAGATCTTTGACCTCCTTGGTTAAATTTATTCCAAGGTACTTTATTGTTTTTGTGGCTATCATGAATGGGATTGATCTTAGTAGTTCTTCCTCGGCCCTGGCATTATCTGTGTATACAAAGGCTGTTGATTTCTGAGCATTGACTTTGTATCCCTTTAATTTCTTTTTCTTGCCTGATGGCTCTGGCTAACACTTCTAGGACTATATTGAATAGCAATGGTGAGAGTGGGCATCCCTGTCTGGTGCCAGTTTTCAATGGAAATGCCTCCAACTTTTCCCCATTCAATATGATGCTGGCCTTTGGTTTATCATAGACTGCCTTAATTGTGTTGAGGAATGTTCCTCTAACCCCAATTTGCTTAGGGTTTTCATCATGAAAGGGTGTTGTATTTTGTCAAATTCTTTCTCTGCATCTATTGAGATAACCATATGATTTTTGTTTCTCAATTTATTAATGTGATGTATTACATTGATTAACTTTCGAATATTGAACCATCCCTGCACACCAGGGATAAATCCCACTTGGTCCGGGTGAATGATCTTTCTGATGTGTAGTTGGATTTGGTTTGCCAGAATTTTGTTGAGTATTTTTGCATCTATGTTCATCAGGGAGATAGGTCTGTAGTTTTCTTTCTCTGTTGTGTCTTTTCTGGGCTTAGGAATTAAGGTGATATTGGCTTTGTAGAACGAATTTGGAAGGATTCCCTCTCTTTCAATCATTTTGAATAACTTGAGAAGAACGGGGGTTAGTTGTTCTCTAAATGTCTGGTAAAATTCGGTGGTGAAGCCATCCGGTCCTGGGCTCTTCTTTTTCGGTAGTGCGTTTATTACTGATTCAATTTCTTTCATGGTTATGGGTCTGTTTAGATTTTCTATATCTTCACGCTGAGCACTGTCTTAAGCCATTTTCTGCATCCTCTCTTACCACTTAGCTACCATCACTGCAATGGCACAGATTACTCTGCACTTTCTTTATTGATTATTGTGTGCTTTTTGGACTGTTGTATTGCAAGTATCAGCTAATACTGATGCGCGTTTCTCATTCCTTAGTCTACTTTGATTAGACCACAGGCCATGGGGCACCATCTTTTGGCCTATTGTAGGTACAGCTACACATGGAATTATTTTTGCTATCAGCAAATGGAAAACATGGTATCCGTGTTTTCACTGCAATGTGGAAGATCTTTTGGAATGCCTAAGACCCACTGTTAGCATTTTTGGGATACTTGGTCTTTCCATATCAGGCGGTCTGCCTGAAGGAGAGGTCAGCCTGAATACCTATTCAGCCTAGAGGTGAGACTCAGAAACATTAGCTAAGCATAATGGGTAAAGCTGGTTCATGACTCAGCTGCTCCATTTCCAATCCAACTCACTTCTAATGGCCTGGGAAAAGCAGTAGAATATGAGCCAAGTGTTTGGGTTCCTGCTACCCATGTGAGAGATCTGGATGAAGTTCCTGGCTTTGACCTGACTCAGTACTGTCCATTGTGGCCATCTGGGGCCATCTGATATGACCCAGCAGATGAATGATCTCTCTGTCTTTCCCTCTCTATCCCTAACTTCGACTTCCAAAATGAATAAATAAATCATTTTAAAAAATCTCACAGAACACCACCATCAGACAAGACTACTCTATGACAATAAAATATAAGACCACCCTGTAATAATCACAAACAAAAATATTAACATTGTGCAAAGCTTAGAAATGATCAAACAGTCCCCTACTTTGGCTAATATAAGTGACTTCCACTGCTTTATCAGTGACAGCCTTAGCCTCATGCTATTCTTCTTTCCTTTAGATAAGATTTATTAAAATATCTAATCATAGTTATCCTTATTTTCTGACAGCATCTCAGAACAATGTATGTCTTCCCCCAGCTTCCCTCAAATTACCTACAAGTCCAACTACTCCAGTAAATTCCTTCTGACACTCTTATTTGATGCCCTATTGGTACCCCATTAAGTTCGTTCTCTTTAATCATAATAAGTCAATCAAGCCAAATTTGTTTTGACTATAGATGTGTTCCCAATGGTCTTTAGCTGTAAGGACATCAAAAGTAGTATAAAGGAATAGAGTGGAATTTCTAAGGCAACATGTGTACCAAGAAAAATTGTACCTTTGTACAATCTCCATACAGATCAGTATGAAAACTCAATTAAGCAAAAAAAAAAAAAAAAAAAAAAAAAAACCAAAAAAAAAACTCAATTAAGCACTACTTAGTCACTTCTTATATCTCAGTCATTTTAGCCTGATCTCTTTGCTGCTAGCAAAAATAAATAAAACTTGTATTTCTCATATAGAAAACTTATATAGACTATATGCCTATTTTAGATAAAGGAGCCTGGGAGAGAAGTATGAGGTGTTAATATTTAGCGAGTCTGAGAAAATAGATACCCTTGTCAGAAACAGAGGCCCGTGGAATCTGGAAAAGGACAAGTAGATCACCCTTGTGGGGAGTGACATAATGGGAAAAAACCATAAGAGAAAGAATGAGATTGAGTCTCAGAATTTCGCCCTAACGTTTACACCAGGAGAAAATTGCTGTCTGTGCCCAAATCCTTGCCACAGCCCAGGCACACAGATAGCATTTTCCTACAGTTACTGCTGGTGAACACACACCTTCTCAAGGCTCTAGACAGTTTTGTCAAGACGATGTCCTTTTGACAGGGCATTTACACTTAAAGCAACTATGTGGCAGCTGAAAATCAGGATCTGGGGTCACAAATACTTGAGTTTATATCCTGGTTCCATGACTTGGAACCTTTTGATCACTTACAATCTTTTGATCTTGAGAAAGTTCTCATCTTGTGTTTCAATTTCTTCATTCAGGCCGGCGCCGCGGCTCACTAGGCTAATCCTCCGCCTTGCGGCGCCGGCACACCGGGTTCTAGTCCCGGTCGGGGCGCCGGATTCTGTCCCGGTTGCCCCTCTTCCAGGCCAGCCCTCTGCTGTGGCCAGGGAGTGCAGTGGAGGATGGCCCAGGTGCTTGGGCCCTGCACCCCATGGGAGACCAGGAAAAGCACCTGGATCCTGGCTCCTGCCATCGGATCAGCGCGGTGCGCCGGCCGCAGCGCGCCGGCCGCGGCGGCCATTGGAGGGTGAACCAACGGCAAAGGAAGACCTTTCTCTCTGTCTCTCTCTCTCACTGTCCACTCTGCCTGTCAAAAAAAAACAAAAAAAAACAAAAAAAACAAAAAAAAAAAAAAACAAAAAAAAAACAATTTCTTCATTCAGAGGCAATAATAACTAATTGTAGGGGTTTGTGTTTAAAGCACTTGCATGTGATTATATAAATGGTAGCTATTGCTTATGTAATTGGTCTATACTGGAAGCAATATGATGTTACTTATTCCTATATTTGCATGTTTCTTTTGGGAGAGTGTTACATAGGTGTCAAACATACTTCATCATTACATGTGTATATGCACACTCAAATATGTGTGAATACCTATCCATACACAGACGCTTGCATTCATGAGTTTTTTTATGGGTGCTGATACTTAGGTGAGTACGTGCTATCAAATGATGGGGTTCAGGTTAGCTCAGAATACAAGCCTAGAAAGGGCAAATGGTGACTTTGTAAATTTCCTAATCTTAGTGATGATAAATTGTACTTGGATTCTCCTGAGCTGTTTCTCTTAGCTTAGGTGATTTGCTTCCTTGGATAATTTGACAGTCTTCTTGTCATTCTCCATTATCCCACTAAATCTAGAACCAAAATTTATCATGACCACAAATACCAGCCCTTCTCAATAGTGCTTTGATCACAGGGGCACCACAAAGCCATATAATTATTCATCTATTGTTCACTCTTGCCCTTCAGAAATTGTGTGAATGAAGTTACATAACTCCAAACTCCACACAGTGATCATGCTTTTCATTACAGATACTTTGGAATAACTGCTGATGGGTCACAGTGCTATTTTAAAGGCAGGGCTTGGGAGGTAGGAAGATCAGGTCAAGCCCCTAAAACCAGGGAAACTGTGAGGGAGGGAATGTACCTTGGCCTCAATTGATTATGTTTAAAATAGCTTGCATTTGTGAAATGAAACAAAAATATTTGATCACATCAATGATCGTAGGGCCCCTTCAAGGGTCTTAGAAGGATCCAATGCAAGCGTGGGTACCTGCTGCTTAATCTTCTTCCATAATGCTGCCTGTCCCCTGGCCCCAGCTCTCCCAGGCACTGAGAGAGCTGCAGTTGCAGTCATCAGAGGAAGACACTCCAGTGGTGCAAACTGCCAAGGGAACAGATTTGGGATTCCCTTTCCAGGTGCTGAGCATGGACTGTGACTCCTTAGCACTGACTCCCTACGTCCAGCATCACACCCTTCACAGAAGAGGTGCTCAGTGAAGATATGCTGGACAGAGGGGGAAACTATGAATTCTAACTCCAGCACTAGTCAACTCCAGTGGCTTATTGAGTGAGCCGTAAATGATACTGGGAATATACCTAGCACTAAAGTGTACAAAGGTCTTTTGTATATAGAAGAGGGTGGCAAACCAGAGCTCATAGATTCACTGATCAAATCTTGCTTGCTACCTCATTTTGTAAATCAAGTTTTACTGGAATACAGCCATGCTCACTTGTTTGCCCAATGTCTAGACTGGCTTCCTGCTACAATGGCAGAGGTGAATAGCTAAGACAAAGACCACATGGCCTGCAAAACCTGAGATGTTTACTATCTGACCCTTTTTAGGAAAAATTTGATGACTGTAATTGCATATATTGTCATATTTTGATTTTGAGCCTCATTTTGTTCCTGTAATGATGGTAAGTCAGGTCTCATGTTCACATATGAAAAACATTGAGACTTAGAGAGTACAAATCTCTTTGCCTAGTTAGTTGCTTATCAGGTAGAGAGTTGATGTGGAACCTAAGGGCTGGGACTAAATCAGGTGTACCACAAATCTAGGTTGCTAGCTCTTTATAAATGAGCTCATATTATGAAACTTTAGAAATGGAAAGCTCTTCTTGGATGGACTTAGTGAATGAAGCAAGCCTTGGTGTCTGCCCTAAGGCTTTTGGACAAGCGTGGTAGGAGTCCCACATATTCCCCAAGCCTTACCACTTTAGTCTGCTCAAGCCAACTTCCAACTGCCACTGTCTGCTCTTCTTTGAGTGGCAGGCCACTGTGCAGACACATAGGGCAGACTGGAATCTCCGGAAAATAGTATCTCCCAGGAGAGGCCAATGACTGACAATTCCCTTGTTCCTTGGGTTTAAAAAATATACACTTCGCTGGCGCCGCAGCTCACTAGGCTAATCCTCTGCCTGCGGCGCCGGCACCCCAGGTTCTAGTCCCGGTTGGGGCGCTGGATTCTGTCCCGGTTGCTCCTCTTCCAGGCCAGCTCTCTGCTGTGGACCGAAAGGCAGTGGAGGATGGCCCAAGTGCTTGGGCCCTGCACCCCATGGGAGACCAGGGGAAGCACCTGGCTCCTGGCTGCAGATCAGTGTGGTGCGCCAGCCGCAGTGGCCATTGAGGGGTGAACCAACAGAAAGGAAGACCTTTCTCTCTGTCTCTCTCTCTCTCACTGTCCACTCTGCCTGTCAAATATATATATATATATATATACACACACACACATACACACACACACACATATACACACACACACACACTTCAAGGCAAATGTTTTATACTACTTATCAGAATTTGCCCCACAGGATTAAGCTCCAGATGCCCACAGTGGAAGCTTACTAGATGCAACTGTCTTCTCGCTTTTCACACTTCTCCACTTTCATACCATGTTATCTGCACTTCCCAAATAAACTACTCGCACTCATATTCTCTCAGATTCAGCTTCTGGAGATATGCACACACAGAGTACTGGCCAAATGCAAGCACTGTTGGAGAAAAGCAGGTGTTTGGCCTCCTCCTGGCTAACCCAGGCTGTCTCAAGGGAAAGAATCAGCCACTAGGATGAGGGTTAACCTCCTGTGGTTCATTGTATTACCCTAACAACTAGTTTGTTGATGAGGGCTCACTGTTCCTGTACTCATTGCTTCTGGAATAATCTCACCTGCTGTGTGGGGAGGGATGTGTGCGTCAGCCAAGATACACGCTGCCGCCGCTGCTGAGCTAGAAAATATTGCAGTGTCATCGATCATTGCCTTACGTATGCTCCCGGCTGAAGGGCAATTAGTGTTACTCAAGATGAAAACTAACACAGGCCTGGAGATGAATGGGGTATTGAGGAGGCTGTCAAAGCAGCCTGGCTGTAAGAAATGACACGAGGCTATGGGAGTGCTCCTCGTCTGTGCTGGGCAACAGTGACTGCGGGGCGGCCTCCAGCCCCGGGCTTGGAAAGGCTCATTTCACTGGCAGGAAGAGTCATTCCTTTTACTACTTCCTCCCTGTGAGTTATCCCCTCCACAGACCCAGCAAATAGAGTACATCTGCTCATGTGGGTGTGGCCATTGTTTCTTTTTTTAAAACCAGCAACTGGAATCCCTTCCATGTAGTCACAATAATTTTTTTCACGCTTTTTTCCTTCAGCTCTCTCATATTTCTTCCTGTGATTCATTCTGCCTCAATTTCTGCTTCTGCCTCTCTTCCCTTACTCCCTCCCAGCCTCCATCTCCCTACTCCAGTTTCTGTCTGCTGATTCTTTCTCTCTCCTAGTTTCTCTTACTCCCTAGCGCCCTCCCTCCCTTACTCTCTCTGCTCCTTCTTTTGGTCCTTGGGATGTTTTCTCATGTTCTGATGTTCTTTACAGTAGGCTCATTGATTGAATCTTTGATATAGTCCCTCAAAGAAAAGTAGTCACAGCTATAGTCTTTCTATGTCACTTGTCACCAGATAACCCAATATGAAATCAGTTAGGTTCATTTTTGACTAAAATTCCTTCTTGTGCTTTAAAAGCCTGACTCCTAAAGTTTCCCAGCTGGGTAGACTCTCTACTTCTCTTCATTCATTGGAGTCCCACTGTACCTGCTAAACATTGCTATGCGGTGGGATAGCACAAAGTTCAGTTACCTTTTAGAAATAGATGCCAAGTGTTGGCTCTTGTTGCTTCCGCAGAGAGACTGGAGAAAAGTAGTAAGGATGAGAAGCAGCTGTGCAGCTCTGCCTCTCTTGCTGCCTGAGGCCCTGGGCCTCTGAGGAGAGAGGACGCAGAGACCTTTCATACTGGAAAGGAGCCGTGCTGTGCACAGGCTTAGTCACTGCAACACCACAAGCCCGAGACCTGGAACCTCCTAAGAACTGCTAGTTGAAGGACTGAAAAACCTGCTGGAAAGCAGCAAGAAAGAGTTTGCCTCTCTCTCTGACTCAAAATGATCTTGCAAACAAAAGTCCCAAAGAAAATGAAGAAAGCTCACAAAAATCACCAATCACAGATTCACTCAAGATTAAATTAATAACAATTTGGTAACATTTTAAAAAGACTTCATTATAACTACATGTAATATGATAGGTTGAAAAATTAATTTTCATAAAAAATTATAAAACTGCAGACTTGAAAGAATAAGGGTGGGCAGATATGAAAGGAAACAAAACAATGAAAAATATAGTTACTGGAGCTAAAGATGCGATAGATAGAATAAACTGAAATCCAGACATATTTGCATAGAGAATTTAAAAACTAGAAAATCTTAAAGAATTCATCCAGAATATAGCACACAATGATACCCAATACAAAAGAACAGTTACAATGGTGATAGATTGAGAAATATACAGGCATAATGTAAATTCCATGAGAACAAAGAAGGGAGAATTTGAAGAGGTAATATTTAAGGAAAGATTGATGAAAATTTTCCGTAATTGGCAAGAGACACGTGTCTTCAAACCAAAATGTACTTTAAGACTGAGTAGGATAATAAAATTATGCCTACTTTTAAACACATTGCAACAGAAATGAAGAAAAACAAAGACAAAGAGAAATATCTGAAAAGCTTCCAAATAGAAAAGACAGATACCAGAGAACAATTAGAGAACAGACATTTCATTACAAATAGCTGCAAAGTGACAATGGAGTAACATATGCGAGCAAAAAATTTATGTGCATATAAATTCTTATTTAAGAGTGGGGGGAAATTAAAATATTTTCAGATTTATAAGGGCTGAATTTATGGGCTCACAGACTCTTGTTAAAAAAAATAGTAAGCTATGTACTCCATCAAAAAGATAAGTGAACACAGAGGGAATGCTTAAGATATGTGAAATAATACCAAACAAATAAATTGATAAAGTATGCCAGTAAGTTTAATTAATAACCGAAAATAGTAATCACTTTGTATAAACAAGGGTGAAACCAAATCTCAAAGCAACAGTAAAATGATAGTGACTGTTCAGTGTACAAAGTTATAGCATGCTAAAATATTTGCCTTTGGAAGGAAGATAAATACAACTGAATAACTTTGTATGGCTTGGAAAATTTTATATTTAGATATATTTTAAAAATCATAGATAACCTCAAAAATAGAAAAAGATAAGTCCAAATACACAATAGAAATATAAATTAAATTCACTCAGTAAAAGATATAGACCATCAGATTAGATTAAAAACAAAACCAAATGAACACCCTTAATTTATAAGAGAAACTCCTAAGCCAAAACCACACAGAAAGGATTAAAATTAAGGTCTGAAGGAGAATATATCAGATCAGTATTAATTAAATAAAAATTTGGATAGTAATTGCGATCTAAAGTGGAATTTAATTAAAATCATTAGTAGAAATAGAGAAACATTAATAAAAGTTAAAATCCACCATAATAATAGAAAAGAAAAAGGAATTCATCAAGCTGATAGACTCCATTAAAAGCCAACAACAAACACCACATCTATTGAATTTTATTTTTGTGTAATATGATACAAAAGCTTGTGTTTATAACATGTTATAACATGTCTAGCCCACATTTCATATTGGAGCGCCTGCTTCAGTCCAGCTTCCTGCTGATTTACACCCTGGGAGGCAGCAGGTGATGGCTTAAGTACTTAGGACCCTGTCACCCACATGGGAAAGCCATATGGAGTTTCTGGCTCCCGGCTTTGTCCTGGCACAGCCTCAGTTGTTTCAGGCATTTGGGAAATAAATCAATGGATGGAAGATTGATCAATCTTTCCCTCTCTCTGTAGCTCTTCATTTCAAATAAAATTTAAAAAATAAACTTTTAAAACATGTACAAATTAAGCCTGGACAAGATAATGTATTTTTTCTTTCTTTTATTTTTAAGATTTATTTACTTATTTGAAAGTCAGAGTTCCACAGAGAGAGAAGGAGAGGCAAAGAGAGAGAGAGAGGCAGAGAGGCAGAGAGAGAGAAAGAAAGAAAGTCTTCGATCTGCTGGTTCACTCCCCAATTGGCCACAATGGCTGGAGCTGGCCGATGCGGAACCAGGAACCAGGAGCCAGGAGCTTACTCTGGGTCTCCCATGTGGGTGCAGAGGCCCAAGGACTTGGGCTATCTACTGCTTTCTCAGGCTGTAGCAAAGAGCTCGATAGGAAGTGGAGAACCCGGGTCTCAAACTGGGGCCCATATGTGATGCCAGCACTGCAGGCAGTGGCTTAACCTGCTACAACACAGTGCCGGCCCCAAGAATGTATTTTCAAAAAAGGACTTAACATCATTCTTAAGCATAGTCCTGTTTTTTGTCAGTCATACAACCTGCATATATGGTTATTTGATGCAGTGCGCTTTAGGGAGGTGTTTATCTTCTGATAAGCTATTTGATTTTCACAAAATCCTAAAGATACATCAAAATTTATTTAAGGAAACCTAGGCTGGACTTTTTCACTTTGCAAATCTCAACATCATATTCTTTCCTGATAATTTTGTATTGATAAATGACTTTCCCAATTTTTAAATTATTGTCTAGTTGACAAATGCATTATAACTTATTTATACAGACATTAAAGACTTGGGGGCTGAAAGATATCACATCAGATTAATAAGTGAGTGGAGACTTTAATAACATCAAAAATTAGAGTCAAGGAATTAGTATCTATAACATGCAAGAAAATCATGCAAATCTGCAAAAAAGGGGGGAAATAGAAAAGTGAGCAATTTATATGAAAAGGCAAATCACAGAGAACTCTGAGCAAACAAGTGCAAGAAGATGAGCTGGGTATTTAGCCTGGTGGTTAAAATGCTGGCATCTCACGTCAGAGTACCTGAGTTTGACTGAGTTTGATTCCCAGCTCAACTCCTGACTCTAGTTTCCTGCTAAGGCAGTAGTGATGGCTCAAGTAATTGGATTCTTGCCACCCATGTGGAAGACCTGGATTAAGCTCCTAGCTCCTGGCTTTGGGCTGGTGCAGTTCTGGTAATGGTGGGCATTCAGTGGATGGGAGTTCTGTCTGTCAATGTCTCTCTGTGTCTCTGTACTTTCAAGTAAATAATTAGATAAATAATAAAACCATACCAAAAAGAGAATGAGATACTCAAAACTTCATTAGTAATCAGAGAAATACAAAGGAAAACAAAAAATATGCTTTATTCTTACCCCCCCCCCCAAAAAAAAAGAAGTCAAGAAATACCAAAGAAATTTTGAAGAGTTGAGGAAATAGAAACACCCATGCCTTACTGGCAGGAGTTTAGACTGGTGACACTCTTCTGAATGAGAGTTCTCATATTCTAAGAGAAAGTATTCACATTTCTTCTGAGCTAGCAATCCCACTCCTCTGCAGAATGTAGATGTACCCTCACATAGATCCACGGGGTATATGAACAAATTTATTCATTGGAGCCTTATTTCGGAAAACAAGGAGTTAGTGGCAACCTACATGTCTACCAATGGGGGAATGAACAAATAAAATGAATACTACTCAGGAACTAGCAGCAATTGTTTTTGTAGAATAATCTTATAAATACACCTGTTGTAAGCACAATATAGTTCTATTGATGACACCCAGTGTGCACTATTTGTGTCTATTAAATGAATCTGGAAATGCTCACTACTAGAGTTGCTCAATGTTTACATTTGAAGATATTGTTTGATCTAGTTTATCCACCATTTCGCTACAGCTGTAGACCAGGGCTAGTCAGAGGGGTCATTGACCCTCTGGGGACCTCAGCTTCAGGACCCTTCACTCGCAGAGGCTTCTTCCATACTATCCCTAGCCGTACCTGAGCAATGTATTCATTTGGTCACAGGTTTTGTAAAATCTTCAAACTTAAGATATTTTAAACAGAATCAATTAAGAACACTCTTCATTCTGACTTCCTCTCCATCACACTTGTCCCTCGTGTTAGAGACCACTGGAATGGCCAGACATCGTATATGTATAACTGTGTATTGTTTTTCTTAAAGAAGCCCCTACAAAATTTGGATCCACCCAGTCTTTTTTTTTAAAGAATTATTTTATTTATCTGAAAGGCAGAGTTCTAGAAAGAGGTAGAGAGAGAGAGGTCTTCCATCCGCTGGTTCACTCCCCAGATGGCCGCAATGGCCGGAGCTGCGCCAATCCGAAGCCAGGAGCCAGGAGCTTCTTCTGGGTCTCCCCTGTGGGTGCAGGGCCAATCTTTATTTATAATCCGTGTTATGGATTGTGTTCTCTGTGTTCTGCAGCATCCATGAACCTGCTGCTCAATCCACCAACTTCCTTCTCTAAGCTTTGTCCCTTTCCATCCTGCTTCTCCTGCACAGATAGCCACTATATTAATTTTGTATTTATTTTTCCTTGCCATTTCGTTTTGTTTCAACACATACATGGTTATATGCTTTAACATAAATATATATTTTGGCTTGCACTGAACTTGGTAAAAGGATATTATACTTGGTCTGCACCCAACATAATATAGTGAACTGTGATTCAGTCATTTTTCACTGCAGCTTAATATTCCCTTGTGTTAATGTAACAACATCAGTTTACCCATTCTCCAGAAAAAACAGCATCTGTATTGTTTCAATTTTTTTGCTACTTTGAACCATGCTATTGTAAACCTTTTTATGCATATTTTCCTAAGACCATGTGCAAGAGTTTCCACTGGGTATATGCCTAAGAGTAGAATTGCTAGTTCATTTGAAAATATTCAAACATATTCAATATTCAAGACATATTGTATTTTGTAAAATACTTGGACAAATTGGACCAAAAACATGTAATGTATGAGAGAGACATTATGTTATAGACTCATTGTTTTACCTCCTTTTCAACACTTGATATCATCAGACTTCGTATTTTTCCCAGTCATATGGATGTGAAATGGTGTTTCCCTGAAGACTGGTTTTCCATTTCATAATTACTAGATAAACTATGTATCTCTTTATGTCTCTTGTAATTATTACAACCTTGTAAGTTAAGGATTATCAGTATGATGTCATAGATATTGAACAAGTGACACTGAGAGATTAAATAATATATCCAAGGTCACTTGATCAGTGATGGGTCAAGGATTCAAATACAGTGTAATCAAAACTCATACTTACCAACCTTTCCACATTAACCATCATATTATTTTCCTACAGAGTGCAAGGATTAAGAATCCTGGAAAGTTACTGTTCATCTTTTAGCAAGATTGGGAAACCAATAATTGGGATCTTTCCACAGATTTGAATTTGTAACCATTGATTGTCTGTGCCCTTTGGGTATTTGAATTTATCAAAGCAAATATTCGCCTAAGTGAAATGACTTGATCAATGTGGTCCTCTGGGTTTACAAAGTGGGTACATTATTCTATTTGCCTGGTGATGAATTCTTGGGCTAATACTTGAATTACTCTATGAATGCAGAGTACAGCCAAAGAACTAGGAGATGCAGAGTTCAGAAAAAAGTTTGCTTTTAAGAGTCATTCTCTGAGCCATCACTCTGGCAGGAAAAAGAAGATGCCATATTTTATTATACAGTTGCCCAGAATATGCAATTAGTCTAATTACTACTGTTATCATTTTCTTTTAAATCAAGGCCTGCAGAATCAGCCCTTAAGGCATTCGGATCTGGCAAAAAAAAAAAAAAAAAAAACCAACCATGAGAGAATTTCAGGCATGGAAAGCCAAGACACCGTGGCAAAAAATGACCTAAATGAAAGATCTCTGTGAGTGAGATCTCAGTGGAAAGAAGGGGCCATCAAAGAAGGAGGTACCTTCCTCTCCTTTCTCTGAAAGGAGGCCTCCTCTGTTCTGGGCTCCAGTGCCTTCACCTCAGCCCAGTGAGTGACTCGATAAAGGAGGATGAGGTAGGTTGAGTCACCAGTCCTGTCTGTTTTTCTCTGGAGATTCTTTCCAGGAGCTAGCGACCACCCACTTGGTTAGACACCTTGAAAGGGAGCTGTCACGAGATGGGCAATTCTTAGCTCTCTCTCTCAGGGACACAAGGACAGAGCAAACAAGTGCTGTAAATGTCTGCCATGGACATTGATTTTTGAAGGAGAGGAAATGAAAACAACATCAATCTTGTAATGCTGGGCTAGCATCTCCTTAGTAGCTAGCATCTCCAGGTAGCTGACTTCAACAACCAGCTAAGGGATAAAGAATGGGTTCCTTTGTAGGAAGCTGGAAATTCAAGACATCTGCACTTTCATCTTAGAATCTTTGGCAAGAAGCATTCACAAATATTTGAATAAATTTGTTCTGGGTAGCTGGAAAGACAGAGAGGAAAGCCCACTTCATATTTGAAAATAACAGCTTTAATAAGATATAGCTCACATGCCAGAAGGTTCACCTCTTAAAAGTATACAAGTATTTTTCAGTATATTCACAAAATTGTGCAACTATCTTCACTAATTACAATTTTTTATTTATTTGTATTTGAAAGATAGAGGAATGGGAATAGACAGGCAGACAGACACACAGAGATCTTCTGTTAGCTAGTTCACTACCCCAAATGCCAACAACATCCAGGCTGAAGCCAGGTACCTAGAACTTAAGCTGTGTCTCCCAAATGTGTGGCAGGGTCTCAACTACTTGAACCATTACCTGCTACCACCTAAGGTGTGCCTTAGCAGGAAACTGAATTGGAAGCAGAGGCAGAGCTCAAACTCAGGAATTCTGATATGAAATTCAGGCATTGTAAGCAGTGTCTTGCCCCCACTATCTAGTTTTAGAACCTCAAAAAGAGACTGTGTACCCAGTAACAGGCACTTTTATATTCTGGATACAAGTCTCTTATTAGATACATGATTCACACATCTTTTTTCTATTCTGTAGATTGTCTTTTCACTTTCTTGATGTTATCTTTGAAGCACAAAAATTTAGGATTTTGGTGAAGTCAGATTTATTTAGTTTTTTTTCTCTTGTTACTTATGCTTTTGGTTTCATATCTAATAAACCCTCATCTAATCTAAATTCATGAAAGCCTACTTGTATGTTTTCTTATAAGTATTTTACAGTTTCATCACTTATATTTAGATCTACAGTCCCTTTGGATGAAATTTTTATATTCAGTATGAGTTGCATCCAGTAGAAGAGAATATTCTTCCCCTACCTAATTTTCTTGGCATCCTTTTTGAAAATGAATTGGCCACAAATGTAATGGTCAGTTTCTGGACTGTAAATTCTGTCCCATTGATTTATATATCTGTGCATTTTCTGCTATCACAGTGTCTTGATGCTGTAGTTTTATAGTAAGTTTTGAAATCAGGATGTGTGACTGATCCAACTTTTTTTCTTTTCCAATACCTTTTCTTATCTATTATGGGCCTGTTGTACGTCCAAATGAATTTTAGGATCACCTTGTTGATTTCCTCAAAAGAAGCAGTTGAAATTTTGATAGGGATTTCATTGAATCTGTAGATCAATTTGAGGAGTATTATATTATTTAATAAAGCCTTCTGATCCATAGACATGATCTGTCCTTTCATTTATTTAGGTCTTCTTTAGATTTTTTCAGTGATGTTTTATAGTTTCTTTTTGTTAAAAAGATTTATTTATTTACTTGAAGGTCAGAGTTACAGAGAGAGAGAAAGAGAGACAGAGAGGTCTTCCATCTGCTGCTTCACTCCCCAATTGGCTGCAACAGCTGGAGCTGTGCTGATCCAAAACCAGAAGCCAGGAGTTTCTTCCAGGTCTCCCTTGCAGATGCAAGAGCCCAAGGACTTGGGCCACCTCCTACTGCTTTCCCAGGCCAAAGCAGAGAGCTGGATCGGAAGTGGGGCAGCCGGGACTCGCACCGGCACCCATATCAGATGCTGGCACTGCAGGCAGCAGCTTGACCTGCTACACCACAGTGCCGGCCCCTTACAGTTTTCAATGTACAAGTTTTTCATTTCTTTTGTCCTAGTTATTCCCAAGTATTTCATTCTTTGTGAGGACATTGCAAATGGATTTTTTAAAAATTTCATTGTTTGTTCATTTCCAGTGTGGAGAAATACAACAAATATTTGCATATTGGTGTTGCATCCTGCAAACTTACTGAACTAATTTATTAGCTCTAATTATTTCCTTGTGGATTTATTAGGATGTTCTACATACACAATCACATCTTTTGCTAATAGAGACAGTTTAAAATCTTCCTTTAAGATCTGATGCCTTTTAAAAATTTTCCTAGCCTAACTGCCCTGCTAGGACCTCCAGTACAAGGTTGACTAGAAGTGGTAAGAGCAGACATCCTTTCATGGTTCTTGAGCTAAAGGAGAAATTGTTCAGGTGGTCACCATTAAATATGGTTTACATTAAATATGATTTACTGTCAGTTTGTTGTAAATGCCCTCCATTACAAGTTCTCTTCTATTCCTTGTATGTGGAATGTTTTTTTATTTTTTTATTAAAGAGTCCTAAGTTTTTGTTGAATCCTTTGTCTGTGTCTATGGAGATGATTTGGTGTTTTTTGTCCTTCATTCGATTAATATAATATATAAATCGATTTTTGCATGTTAAGTCAAGCTTGCATTCCTGGGATATATTACACTTGATCATTGTGTTTAATCTTTTTTTATATGTTGCTGGATTTAGTCTACTGGGATTTTTTGTGGGATTTTTTCATTTATATCCCATGAGATACTGCTCTGCAGTTTTTGTTTTCTTGTCGTGTCTTTAGTTTTAGTGTCAGGTCCTCATAGAATGAATTGTGAAGTGTCACTTCTATTTCTTTGAAGAGTTTGTGAACAATCCTATTTTTTCTCTGTTTGATAGTATTCACCAGTGAAGATGTCTGAGCTGGAGCTTTCTTTGTAGGAAATTTTTAGGGTTTCTTTGTCAATTTCTTTACTTATTATAGGTTTTTAAAGATTTTCTTTTGCTTCCAGAGTCAACTTCAATAGCTCATGCCTCTTTTAGAATTTGCCCGTTTTATCTAAGCTACCTAATATGTTGGCATATAATTATTCATAGAACTCCCTTAAACAGATGGTCCTCAATTTACAATGGTTCAATTTATGATTATTTTTAACTTCCAATGCTATGGAAGTAATACTCATTTGGTAGAAACTGAAATTTAAATTTTGAATTTTTTCCTGGCTAGCAATATGCTGTAGGATACTCTCTTGTGATGATAGGTAGTAGCAGCAAGTCATGCCCAATCAGCTTAACACAAGGACTAAACAACTGACATTCTGCTGTGTGCTGTGTTGGTAAACTATGATGTTCAATAGGTTAGGTGGATCCAATGTATTTTATTTATTTATTTACTTACTTACTTACTTGACAGGCAGAGTTAGACAGTGAGAGAGAGACAGAGAAAAAGGTCTTCCTTTGCCGTTGGTTCACCCTCCAATGGCCGCCACGGTTGGCGCACTGTAGCCGGCGCACCGCGCTGATCCGAAGGCAGGCGCCAGGTGCTTCTCCTGGTCTCCCATGGGGTGCAGGGCCCAAGCACTTGGGCCATCCTCCACTGCACTCCCGGGCCACAGCAGAGAGCTGGCCTGGAAGAGGGGCAACCGGGAAAGAATCCTGCGCCCCGACCGGGACTAGAACCCGGTGTGCCGGCGCCGCTAGGCAGAGGATTAGCCTAGTGAGCCGCGGCGCCGGCCTCAATGTATTTTAGACTTACACTATTGTCAACTTAGGATAGATTTATAGAGAGGTAATCCTTTTGTAAGTTGAGGGCCATTTGTAATTCTTTTTATTTCTGTAAAATTGGTGGTTATGTCCCTTCTTTCATTCCTGATTTTATTTATTTGATTGATCTGTTTTACCCCGTTGGTCAATGTAGCCAAAGGTTTGTCAGTTTTGTTGATCTCTGCAGATAACCACTTTGGTTTCATTGATTTTCCTTATTGCCTTTCTTTTTTTTTTAAATTTTTTTTATTTTTTGACAGGCAGAGTGGACAGTGAGAGAGAGAGACAGAAAGGTCTTCCTTTTGCCGTTGGTTCACCCTCCAATGGCCACTGTGGCCGGCGCATCGTGCTGATCCGAAGCCAGGAGCCAGGTGCTTTTCCTGGTCTCCCATGAAGGTGCAGGGCCCAAGCACCTGGGCTGTCCTCCACTGCACTCCCTGGCCATAGCAGAGAGCTGGCCTGGAAGAGGGGCAACCGGGACAGAATTCGGTGCCCCGACCATGACTAGAACCTGGTGTGCCGGCGCCGCAAGGCGGAGGATTAGCCTATTGAGCCGCGGCGCCGGCCCCTTATTGCCTTTCTGTTCTTTGCTTATATATTCCTGTTGTAATCTTCATTTCCTTCCATCTTCTTGCTTTGGGTTTACTTTGCTGTTTTGCTGGTTTCTTAAGGTGGAAAATGTGATTATTAATTTGAGATCTCTCCTCTTCCCTAATAAGAGCACTTACATTTATAAATTTCTAAGTTCTGCTTTAGCTGTGGCATAAGTTTTGGTGTGTTGCCTTTTCTTTCTAATTCATGTCAATCTGTTTTCTAACTTGCACTGTAATTTTTTCCTTGACTATTTGTTATTTAGAAGCCCTTAAATCTCCATTGAGTGTCTGAGTGGTGGCATGGCCATTTCCCTCAGCATTATTCCGGACTAGATTGGTGGCTCCAGAAATTCAACAGCACAAAGTCCAGGCTGCTAGGAGCAACATGGTGGTGCATTGTTTTTTCCCCAAACTTGGTAGCCTTTTTCTTTTGTTATCAAAACTTTCATTGTCAGATGCTTCCTTTACATTCTTTTAGCAGTACTGGGCAAAGATTTCCTTGAAGTACAGTGCAGAAGAGCTCTAAATGATATCAAAAGGTGAGAAAAACTTGATCCATCTGTTTCTTAAGCCAATTCTTTTGCCACTTTAATATCTGTTCCAAGAGGGGATCTCAAGCCCACCTACGGTTCTTTGGGTTAAAAGATCCTTTTCAAGCCACCCAGCGCCCCCCCCCCCCGACTTTACCCTTCCCCCAGTTCTTTTTCTAAGGAAGTCCCAGGACTTTTGTCCCCCTTCACTTTGCAAGGTCAAGAGATCCCTACTCTTCCCTAGGAGTAGCTCCTGTGCTCTGTACTTTGAGGCAGTTTCTGAAGAAAACCTGGCTTTTTGATACAATTTCTTTGTAGTTTGGTGCTTGGCACATTAGCTTTATTTTGAGTGGGAGGAATCTTACTTTAAAACCTTTTTATGTGAATCACCCTGTTGTGTAGAACTTGTAAGCAGTGATTTACAAGAGCAGAGAAGATGGCACAAGTACTCAGAATTACAACTTCTGGAAGGTGGTAGCAATTGTGAATGAGATCATGGAGCCTTTAATTAAAATTCCCAAAAATGACTACACTCTCTGATCCCTGAGTCTAGTCCCTAAAATTTTTAAACAATGTTTTTAACTTAACATTTGTATCACCAACTTATAAAGTGTTCCTTTTGTCATTTTAGTTTATTGATTTTTCCTGAGTTTGACACATGAAGGCTTCTATGCAGTGACGCATATGCTTTTTTGAAAGCTGATCTCATAAAAGTAGCTGGGTTCCATTAGATCTGCCTTGTTTACTAAAGTACTTGGCACAAAATGGACCAAAAACCTTGAGCAGCAATTTTGTGTAAATGCCATGAGTTTATACTGTTAATAACAATTGTTGATCCATTTATAATTTATGCAATACTGCATGTATGCTGAGATTCAATTATCAGTTTAAAAATTTGGTCTCTTTGTGATCATAAAATAGAAGCATATTGTTTAGTTTTCACATATTTGTGAATAACCAAAACTTTCTTCTTTTGTTAATTTCTAATTTCCTTCTATTGTGATAGGAGAATATACTTTGTATGATTTCTACTCTTATTTAGATGTGTTTTTGTGATTCAACATATGGTCTTAGACAATGTCTCATGCACACTTGACATGACTATGTATTCTCTTGTTGGCTGGGATGTTTTACAGCTGTATATCAGGTCTAGTTGGTTATAGTGTTCAAGTCTTTTATGTAGGAGTGAATTTTCAAAGGTCCTTATGCCACCATTCTGGAAGTAGTTTTTCCACTACAGTTAACTTACTAGAAAATAGCTTCAGAATGAGGCTGAAAACATACTCAATAATAAAATAACATACATAGATTACACTCATCAGTTCAGTAGGTGCCTGGTGAAGATATACCTTGTGGTCTTTTCTGTGACATGGTGTGATTTTAAGGTACTAGTAAAAAGGTTTTTCTTGGACAGTTATTCAAACTATACTTGTTGAAGAATTCAAATTACTTTCCTGGCAATATCCAGTGCCAAAGGCTATGATTGGACCTTTCAGAAAACTATGATGATTTAAAAAAAAAGCAATAGAAGACATAAGAGGCTGAATTTGTGATTTTTGTCACCCAGAAGACATTTGACAATGTCTGGATATATTTTTGGTTGTCGTAACTCAAGGGTACTACTGGCCATTAGTCAGTAAAGGCCAGGAATGCTACCAAAAATCCTACAATGCACAGGACAGCACCCTACCCACAGCAAAGAAGGATTTGTTACAAAATCTCAAAAGTGCCAAGATCAAGAAAATTTTCTCATGGATTGAATCTAATGTGTGGGATCAAAATGGGAGAAATCAAACTCATGCATATATATGTGCCTTCATTTTGCTTCATAGAGAAAAGAAGCTCAGAGGCAAAAGATAAAAGTACATTTTAAAAGATAATAGGTGGGCTGACGCCGCGGCTCAATAGGCTAATCCTCCGCCTAGCGGCGCAGGCACACCAGGTTCTAGTCCCGGTCGGGGTGCCGGATTCTTTCCCGGTTGCCCCTCTTCCAGGCCAGCTCTCTGCTGTGGCCCGGGAGTGCAGTGGAGGATGGCCCAGGTGCTTGGGCCCTGCACCCCATGGGAGACCAGGAGAAGCACCTGGCTCCTGCCTTCGGATCGGCGCGGTGCGCTGGCCGCAGCGGTCATTGGAAGGTGAACCAACGGCAAAGGAAGACCTTTCTCTCTGTCTCTCTCTCTCACTGTCCACTCTGCCTGTCAAAAAAAAAAAAAAAAAAAGATAATAGGTGACAAACTTAAAATCTGGGTTGTAGTACCAAAATTAACACAAGAGATTAGCATAAGACAAATAGTAGTAATGGTAATGGGCCTTTGATAGGAAGCAATTATTTCACACAGAGATCCATCATGGCAAGGTGGCCTTGCCTTAAGGACTGGCAGGACTTAGAAAATTAATCGGATACTTTTCTCTGCAAAGTAATGAATACTTAGAAGACCTTTATTAAACACATTTTGCTTTAGGTTTCACAGACTTTGTAAGGGTAGTTAGGTATTTGACTTGGGTTTTTTCCCTTTGGTTTAATAGGTAGCACCCACCCTACAGGATCCACTGGTATAAATGCTCCATGAGGGCAAGGAATTTTTATTTTGTTTTACTTCATTTGAATGCTTTTACCCTTATATTTCCGTACCGTATAGAAAAAGAACAGATCTTTTCTATAAAAGGTCATGTAGTAAATATTATCACCCGTTTCCATCATGGCTCGGATCTGATCTGGGATTCAGTGTTAAGTTGGAGACCTCTCTCAAACAAACAGCTCACATATTGAAAAACTCAGAAATCAACTTTTTAGAGCTTTGTCATATTTACCAAGAACTTTTGTCAGATCTACCTGCTTGAGTCACTGCGCTATACATTGAAGAAAATGAAAGAAAAATGGTTAGTTGAGATCAATAATCTACAACAAATAGACAAAACACAATTTGCCATACACCTTCCTTTTGGTAGTAGCTAATCCTTTGCCTTATTCTTCTTTTTGTGAATACATGTATGTATACCATATATGATGTATATGTCATATTTTATAAATGAACATGTGAAGGTAAGTCTCCTTCTGACCCTCACAATCTGGTGCCCTCACAACCACATCTCTTCTATATTCCTTTCTCTCAGTGCTCTCAAATGCTACTTTATGTAACAAATACATTATTTCAGTGATGAACTCAGCGGTGAATAACCCTGGACTGTCATTTTAAACATGTGCCAGGAATTCCCTAAAACTGGAATTCCTCGATCAAACAGTGTGTGGATTTACAGAACTACCACATTTTTCTCCTTTAGAGATAGTATTAGTTTATCTTCCTAAGAGATCCCTGTCTCCCACATCCTAACTTAACATGATATGTTTTCAAACCATTTTTATCTTTACCAATCTGATAGGTAGAAAATATTATCTCGACTGGTTTCATTTATTATGAGTAAAAGTTAAACATCTTTTCATATGTTTAAAGGATATTTGCTTTTGCTTTCTGTGAGTTGCCCATATGTCTGTGATAACTAGATTATTGTTCAGACAATACTCACTTCCTTCCACTTCTCAGTAAAAGAGAATATTCTGTTTGATGTTGATTCGATTACATAACTTGCTTTGGCCAAATGTTGGCAGATGTGCGGAAGACTGTTGATGCAGTGTTTAAGATGCAACTTGGGATGCCCTCACCCCCTATCAGAGTGGCTGGATTCAAGTCCCACCTCTGCCTTTGATTACAACTACCTGCTAGTGTGTATCCTGGGAGGCAGCAGGTGATGGCTCCCGAACACCCATGCGGAGGACCCAGATTGAGTTCTAGGCTGCTAGCTTTGGCCTGGTGGGAGCCCTGGGTGTTGTGGGCATTTGGGAATGAACCAGTGAATGGAAAAAGATCTCTCTTCCTTCTCCTCCTCCTCCTGCTCCTCTTCCTCCTCTTTCCCCTCCCTCCCACCCTTCCTGCCTCCCTCTCTCTCTCCCTCTCCCCCTCCGCCCTCCTCTCCTTCCCTCTTCCCTCCCACCTTTCAAATAAAAAAGAATAAAAAGAAATGTTGGCAGATGTGTCACAAGCAAATGCTCAGTAACATGCCTGTGTGGTTGGACTTGCCCTCTTGCCATCACCATGAGAATTCTGTGCCTTAAGAAGCCCATTATCCGCAGAAAATAGTTAAATGCTGAGAGCAGATGTTCCAGCCAACCCTATGAACTGACGCCTAAAGCAGATCCATCTCCTATAATTTGCAGAGTCCAGAATATGAAATAAATGCTTATTTTTAGAAGCCACTGAGTTGGGGAATTCTTTGTTATCCAGCATTGTGGTGATAGCTAACTGATACAATAATCTTTGCTTATTTTTTAACATATCTTTTCATTTAGATATTTTATGTTAAATAAATTAGTCTTTGAATTTCATATAAGTTTTTTTTTTTTTTTTTGACAGGCAGAGTGGACAGTGTGTGAGAGAGAGAGAGACAGAGAGAAAGGTCTTCCTTTGCCGTTGGTTCACCCTCCAATGGCTGCTGCGGCCGGCACACCGTGCCGATCCGATGGCAGGAGCCAGGTACTTATCCTGGTCTCCCATGGGGTGCAGGGCCCAAGTACTTGGGCCATCCTCCACTGTACTCCCTGGCCACAGCAGAGAGCTGGCCTGGAAGAGGGGCAACTGGGACAGAATCTGGCGCCCCGACCGGGACTAGAACCCGGTGTGCCGCCGCCGCAAGGTGGAGGATTAGCCTAGTGAGCCACGTCGCCGGCCTGAATTTCATATAAGTTGAAATTGTCGTTTGTGTCTTGATTTTGCTTATGGTATTTTTCTTGCCATGAAAATATTTTTGCATTTATCAATCTATTTCATTTTGAGTATTTTAATATTTTATTCTAATTGAAATATAATTGTGCATATTTATGGAGTAGAGAGTGACTTTTTTGGGTAAGATTTATTTCTTTGAAAGAATTACAGAGTTAGAGAGGGACGGAGAGTGGGGGGGAGAGTGAGTCTTCTACAGTGCTCACCCTAGAGAATATATGTATTACAATATATAATAATCAGATGAGGGTAACTGATCTTAAACATTTATCATTTCTTTTGCTGGTAACATTCAAAATCTTCTCTACTCTTTTGAAATATACAAGAGATCTTCAAAGCTTCATAGAAAATGCATATTTGTGAAAAAACTGCATAGACTTCAAATTTTTGCACAAAAATAAACTTCTTGTAATTCCATTTCCCCACAAACTTTGTTGAAGTACCCTTAAACAATTCATTGTTGTCAGCCATAGTTGTCCTACTGTGCTACAGGACATTCAAAGTTTTCCTCCAATCCAAGCAGGCTCCTGTGTCCATTAACCATTTTCTCACCATACTCTCCACTACACACTTTTCCCAGATGCTGGTAACCATTCTAATTATTTTTGAGTGGTATTATTTTATGCATTACAAATTTTTTAGAAAGCTTCTCTCTTTTTTTTTTTTTTGGTACTTTTATCATACTGAGGCTTGCACTTAAAAGTTTAGTGCATACTAGATTTGTTTATATTTGCATGTTACATGCTGTTTATATATATGTTGCATGTTATATTTATTTGTTTTAATATATGCATTCATGTTTATATTCATGAATATGAGATAAACAACCAAAATACCTTTTTAAAGATATTACCCAGTTGTTCCAATATCATTTTACTTGTTGATATGTTTGGTCCACACTAACTTGAAATGCTCGCTTTAGCATATACTAAATTCTTAGGTATACTTCTATCTATTTATGAACTTTCTCATGTTTTCAGCTGATTTCTGTATTCATGTACTACTTTTAATGACATTATTTTCATAATATTTTAATTTTTGATAAGGCTGCTCCCCCTTTATAACTCTAAAGTTTCGGAGATTTACTAGATTTTCTGGCTTGTTAATTTTTCCATATGAACTTTATATTCACCTTATATATTTCCCTCAAAAGTACATGGAAGTTTTATTGGGATTTTATTAAATGTGTAGATCAGTTTAAGGAGAACCAGGATTTTGTTATTGTGGTACATTTTTCTTTAGTCCCTCAATACCCTTTAAAATTTTTCTTTATAAAAAATTTGCACATTTCTCATTAAGTCTGTTTCCAGGGATTTCATGGGTTTTTTTTTTTTTTTTTTGGTCACTGTGGCTTTTGTAAGTAGGTCTTTTCCAGTACATGTGTGTGTGTGTGTGTGTGTATACATACATTTTAAAGACTTACTTATTTGAAAGAGTTAGAGGGAGAGATCTTCCATCTGCTGGTTCACTCCCTAGATGACCCCAGTGGCCAGGGCTGGGCCAGACCAAAGCCAAGAGCTAGGAGCTTCATCTGGGTCTCCCACATGGGTGACAGGGGTCCAAACACTTGGGGGCCATCTTCCACAGCTTTTCCCAGGCCATTAGAAGGAAGTTGGATCAGAAGTGGAGCAGCCATTTGGGATGCCAGCCCCCTCCAGTAATCTTATATTTGTTTTTTATGGAATCTATTGTTTACTGTATGTTAATTTCATATCAATATCTAGAAATGTGCTAAAATTCTCTATCATTTGTAACTGTGTTAACTAATTATGTTGGGTTTTCTAGAAAAATAAAATCATCTTATGAATAATGGTAACTTCACCCTCTTTTCCAGTTTTTATGCCTTTTGATTTATTTCCCTATTTGTTTCATTAAAAAATTTAATAGTAGTGATAATACAAGCTATCATTGTCTTGTCCTAATTTTATTGGGAATGCTTCTAGAGCTTTCCTATAAATCAGAATACTGACTTTTTGTTTACATCCTATCATGATAAGAAAGTAAATTAATCAATTTTCATTTAAAGTCACGAATGGGAACTGGTGTTTTAGTGTTGCAGGTTGGGCCGGCACCTGCAGTGTCTGCATCCCTTATGAGCACCAGCTTGAATTCCAACTGCTCCACTTCTGATCCAGCTCCCTGCTAATGTGCCTGGGAAGGCAGTGAAATATGGCCCAATTACTTGGACCCTGCCACCCATGTGGGAGACCTGAATGGAGTTCCAGGCTCTTGGCTCTGGCCTGACCTGGCCCACACTTGGCTGTTGTAGCCATTTGGGGAGTGAGCCAACAGGTGGAAGATATGTGTCTCTCCCTCTCTCTTTCTGTAACTCTGCCTTTAAAATAAATAAATTAGTCTTAAAAAATAAAGTCATGAATGAATGTTGACTTTTATCCAATGGTTTCTCAGATTCTATAGAAAGTATTAGGTCTCTTTTTCTTTTGTTAATCTTTCAAACTCCAGCTTAGTCTTCCAAACAAGTTTTTTTTAAGATTTATTTACTGGAGAGGCAAATTTGGAGAGGGAGAGAGAGAGAGATCCCCCATCTGCTGGTTCACTCCCCAAATGGCTTCAACTGCCAGGGATGTGTCAGACCAAAGCCAGGAGTCCGAACCCCATCTCGATCTCCTACATAGGCACAGGGGCCCAAACACCTGGGCCATCCTTTGCTGCTGTCCCAGGTGCACTAGCAAGGAGCTGGATCAGAAGTAGAGCAAGCCGGGGCCACAGTTCACTAGGCTAATCCTCCGCCTGCAGCGCCGGCACCCCGGGTTCTAGTCCTGGTCGGGGCACCGGATTCTGTCCCGGTTGCCCCTCTTCCAGGCCAGCTCTCTGCTGTGGCCCGGGAGTGCAGTGGAGGATGGCCCAAGTGCTTGGGCCCTGCACCCACATAGGAGACCAGGAGAAGCTCCTGGCTTCGGATCGGCACAGTGTGCTGGCTGCAGCGGCCATTGGGGGGTGAACTAACGGAAAAGGAAGACCTTTCTCTCTCTCTCTCTCTCTCTCTCTCTCACTCACTGTCCACTATGCCTGTAAAAAAAAAAAAAAAAAAGGAGAGCAGCCAGGACTCGAACCGACACCCATGTGGGATGACCGATGTCACAGGTGGTAGCCTAACCCTCTGTGCCACAACACCAGCCCTTCCAAACAAGTTTTTACAGTCTCATATTTATAAGGTAAAACCAAACACTTCAATGCCTAAAGAATTTTAGCTCCTATTGTTGCCATCTTCCATCATAGTTTTAGCTGCCGGCCTACACATGATGCCCATGGTCTGTCCCACAGTGCACATCATCTTGGCTAGAGAGTTCCTGTCGCTCCCCCTCTTCGTGGAGGAACGACACAGGACCCTGCGCTGTTCCTTCGTCTGCTCGGCCCTCCCCGGGTTCGCTGCTGGCTCTTCCCGGGTTGGCTACTATCCCCTCCACCTCCGTGGAAGGGCAGTTCCCCCCGGCCGCATTCCCCACCTCCGCAGGGGAGCGGCACACCGCCGGCCGGTTCTCCCGGGGGCTGCACGGGTTCCCTTAGATGTTCCCCATAGATGTTCCTGGTGCATGCCGTCTCTCTCCTCCTTTATAGTCCTCCTCCGCCAATCCCAACTCGGCTGAGTACGCTGCTCTCCAATCAGGAGCAAGTCCTACAGTTAATTGGTTGAACTGGAGGCAGCTGTGCGGAAGCTGTTTACTTCTCTCCCAGCGCCATACTGTGGGAGAGCAGATGCATAGAATAAGTCCTAATTTGAGTAACTTAGTCTAGTCCGGATTGCTCCCCACAGATCCCCCTTTCTTTTTATTTTTTAGCGTTGATACGCGCCTGTCTTCGGTGTCCCGCGGAACACACTCTGCTCTACTTGCTAGAGTTGCCACAGGCTCTTACAAGTCCTATCAATCAGGAAAACCGAATCCGGGTCCTCTCTTCGCCATTGTGAGGAGGTTTTTAGGCGCTGATGCATGCCTGTGTTCGGTGCCCTGCAGCGCATGCTCTGCTGTGCCCGCAGGGGCTTACAAAACCTATCAGGCAAACCGAATCCAAGCCTTCTCATTGCCTTATTGTGGGGGAGACTTATTAGTGTTGGTTCGTGCCTATCTTCGGTGACCTGCAGCTCATACTCTGGTCGAGCTTTGCTGGCGCTTACCGCCTTAAATCAGGCAGACCGAATCCAAGCCTCCTAATTGTTGCATTGTGGGGAAGCTTTACTGATGTTAATTCGTGCCTGTCTTCGGTGACCTGCGGCTATCCGCCCAGGTGCTCATCGCCTCACTAATCGGGCAGACCGAATCCAAGCCTTCTAATTGGCATGTTGAGGGGAGGCCTTATTTTTCTCTATTTCTCTATCTCCGGGCATTCCTACCTCTCCCATTTCACTTCTATCTTCCAGCATTCCCATTTCTCTTTTACTTCACTTCCAAACTTCTGTTTCTCTTATCCCCGCAGCTTCCCGGCACCTCGCCGCTTCAGCCTGCGCGCCTCTCTCATCTGCGCAGCTTCCCGGCTTTGCGCGGCTCGGCTTTGCGCGCTCCGCGGTCTCCACGCTTAACCCTTTCGCGTCTGAACCACGGCCTACGCCAGCGTTCCCTATCTATTCACGCCCCATGCTCTCTCTGCACGCGGCGGCTTCCGCGAGTAACACAGCGTAGCTTGCGTCTCCGCCACTAGGATTCAATCTAAGTTCCCCGGGCTAGCCTGGCGAATTCAACCCAGCGTACGTCTCCGCCCCACGATTTGGCTTCCCGTCCTTTGCTCCCCGGGCTAATCAGACGGATCCCAACCTGGCTCACGTTTCAGCTTCTGGTTTCAACTTTTCGCCCCCTATTCCCGGGCTAACTTGAGAATCCCAAAGTGGCTTTCGTTTCCGCCTCGGCCTGCCCCCCGCGGCTTCAATTTCCCTAACATTTTTCTCTACCCGGTATGTTTCCCCAAGCTTTCCTCCAACAATACTCCTCCCTCATTTCTCCTGGCCTCTCCCCACAGTCCGCGTCCGAGTCTGTTTGTTCTAGCTTTCACTTTTGCTTTCGACCTTAGAGATTTCTCCCAGCTTCCCCCCGTAGTCCGTATCCGAGTCTATGCCTAGGCTTTCAATAGCTTCTTCCGGCACCTAGGCTCTTTGCTAGTCTCTCTCTCCGGTATTTTCCCATTTCTTCCCTCCTAAGTTTCCTATCCGTCCTAGGTTTCCTATCCGAGTCAGGTTTCCTATCCGAGTCATTTCTTGCCTCCTAAGTTTCATATCCGTCCTAAGTTTCCTATCCGAGTCACGGCACCATTATGTCGCTCCCCCTCTTCGTGGAGGAACGACACAGGACCCTGCGCTGTTCCTTCGTCTGCTCGGCCCTCCCCGGGTTCGCTGCTGGCTCTTCCCGGGTTGGCTACTATCCCCTCCACCTCCGTGGAAGGGCAGTTCCCCCCGGCCGCATTCCCCACCTCCGCAGGGGAGCGGCACACCGCCGGCCGGTTCTCCCGGGGGCTGCACGGGTTCCCTTAGATGTTCCCCATAGATGTTCCTGGTGCATGCCGTCTCTCTCCTCCTTTATAGTCCTCCTCCGCCAATCCCAACTCGGCTGAGTACGCTGCTCTCCAATCAGGAGCAAGTCCTACAGTTAATTGGTTGAACTGGAGGCAGCTGTGCGGAAGCTGTTTACTTCTCTCCCAGCGCCATACTGTGGGAGAGCAGATGCATAGAATAAGTCCTAATTTGAGTAACTTAGTCTAGTCCAGATTGCTCCCCACAAGTTCCCTGAAGAAGGTCTGCAATTTTATCTTTATTGATCACCTTCTGGAATTTTATTCTTTGACATGCACATCCCAAGCTTACTGCCAGCCTTCATACTATTGCCCACTTATTTCATGGTGGGGGAAATCTTATCCATGAGTATTTATTTGTCCTTCCTTTGTAAAACAGGATGTTTATGGTGGCTTTCCACTGTGGTTCTCATAAATCCCTTCCCTGTGTGGTTCTAGGTTAGGATCAGCTGCAAGTGAAAGTTAGGTGAGATTTGAAAGTCAAAAGTGAGGCAGCAACTGTATTTACACTCTGCTGTTGAGTGGCAGGCAGCTTGTCACCAATCTGCTGCTTCACTTTGTCAACACAGCGCAATACCTAGACATCCAGCTCACCCAGCTCTTGACAGATCCCTTCTTTAGAGTTTTCTGGGACATGTGCCTATGCAGGGAATGGCAAAGCCAGCTTCTCCTGTAGGCCACCCGTGACATTGAGACTTCAGGTAGTGAGAGCGACAGGCTCCAGTTTGCATTTGCTTGTATCCTTGCCTGGCTCACCTCTAATTGCTGGCTAGGCTGGCCTTTACTTACTCAGGCTCACCCCTGGACACAAGAATGGCCTTGCATGGCCTGCAGCACTACCCCACTACTGCAGAAGGTCCAATTCCACTCAGAAATTCCCCCACTTGATGTCATGCATTGTGTTTCCGCCTCTGACTGCATCCTGACTCATTCAGATTTTCTCCTAAAGATTATTTCTCTTTTCCTCTTTAATGACCGCAGGGAGGCCGCTGACACAATATTATGTGGTACAGAGTCATTGAAAGCTTATGTATTTTGTGCCATAACTTAAACATCGATATTAAAATAACTGAGTCATCTTGAGGAGAGTCTCTTTGTTTTTCAAGTGCCGGTTAATTATTTTTTTCTGAGGAAAAGTGGTCTCCTAAATGAAAACCAGTGAAATTGTTGGTGGTATATATTGATTCAGTAGCTCTAATAATCAGATTTCCATTAAATTACTACATGGCTGTCCAGGGAGACCTTTGATGAAATTCCCTCTTGTGGGAGTTTAAATTGTGCTGAATTACCTTGATTTGTCTTAACACTCAATATACAATTGGTGATTTTCCCACTTTTGTGGGAAACAAATGGGGCTGGAAAGTGAGACTTTTTTCTCTTGCACTCAGCTAAATCCCACTGTGTCCATGTCCCCAAAGACAGTTTATATGGATTGCAATGAATGAAACATGTGCTGCTTGAATATTCCTGTGAAAGATTTCTCTTAGCTTAGTGATGGTGCCAGCTGGACGTAATGATGTTCTTTGTATATTAGAGAAGGACCTAACAATTAGATCTTCCTCCCAGGAGGTAACAGAACTGCATTTGGCTGGCTACATAGCTCATATTTTCTGCCACCTACACTATTTGAGAAAGTCATTCTCTCATGGCCCAAACATTTTGGGTCCTTCACTTTCCAGCATATCTCAATGTTGGCCCTTGGTACATTTGAGGATGTTTCTTTGTTGTGGGGCACTATTTAGCAGCATCCCAGGCATTTACCTGCTGGATATCAGTAGCACCCCTCCTGCTAAGGTGACAATCAAAAATGTCCCCTAATACTGCCACATGTGCTGAGTTGGGGTGACAAAATTGTCCCCAGTTGGGAACCACTGGGCATTTTCTGCTAGTAAAAACTAAATAAATAAATAAATAAATGAAGAAATCAGCTATACTTGGGCATAGATTGAGGGAAAAGAAATATCACAAGGAGAAGGCTTAAGCCATGGTGGGCACAACCTGAATACTGCTTACTCTAGTTTGGGGAAGGGAATGGAGCCAGTTGGGGTTCTCCAGGGACCAAATCCATTCTGAGATCTGCATTACTACCATGTGAGATGGACAGGGATAGAACAGCATGCCATCTACTCTTAAGTATTGGAGTATACATGGTTCTGTTTCTATCTCAGCTTTTCCAGGGAAAAGTCTGAGCCCGAGTGTTGCTAATTATATTCATTGCCTACATGAAAAATAATCAGCTACAAAAAATTATACAAAAAAAATTGCCTTTGAAGTTCAGTTTCTAGTAATACAGTTTGAAAAGTTTCCAGACTGACTCTCCTACTAAAAGCAATTCAAAATACCAGATAAAAAATAAAAACAGCTGATATCTGGCAATCGAAAATGTTGTAAAGGAACATGTTGTTAAGAGATTGAGTAAACATGAGAACCAAGACAGGTGCGTAGAGCACCAAAACAGGCTTCGGCATTTAAAATTCTGGCCAAACCGATGTGAACTTGAACTTTAGAACAAGTCATGACAATGTGACATGGATTCTGGAGAATAAATCAGGGCCCGGCCCAAGCGGAAGAGTCTAAAAGAAGGCCTCAGTCATAACATTAGGATCCCAAAGGACTATAGTTTCAGGAGACTGCAATGAAAATTGCTCTGTAAGACTTGACACTGAGAAGTGAGGGACGAGATGCCCGCAGGAAGCTGTGAGCACAAGCTGGCTCTTTAGAGCACGGACAGCACAACTTCACAGTTCGTAAATATTTGTTTGATAAAATCTGAAACCAATAATCTAGTGGTTTTAGACAGGCTGGGTAAGGGCCTACAGCTGGCACATGAAGGCAAAAGCCAATTCTCTCTACACTGGGAACTATATCCTAAATTTTCAGATTCCAACAAATAAGAATTCTAAGGAACACAAGCAATAAGCAAAAGAGATCCTGGAAATTGCAAGAAAATATGGTGCCATGAGTGATAATTAGCAGAAAAAAATAAGAGCAAAGAAAAATAGAACTACAAATACTTCACATTTTAGTCACAGAAAATAAAATAGCTAATGATTACTACAAAGAAATAATGGATAATTTTAAAACTATATACATGGGACAAAAAATTATGAAAAATGACCAAGCAGGTTTGATATACAGCTTCTAAAAAATAACTCACAAGGGGTCAGCGCTGTGGTGCAGTAGGTTAATCCTCCGCCTGCAGTGCCGGCAACCCATGTGGGTGCTGGTTCGAGACCCGGCTGCTCCTCTTCCGATCCAGCTCTCTGCTGTGGTCTGGGAAAGCAGTGGAGGATGGCCCAAGTCCTTGGGCCCCTGTAACCCACGTGGGAGACCTGGACTCAGTTCCAGGCTTCCGGCTTCAGCCTGGCCCAGCCATGGCTGTTTGTGGGCATTTGTGGATCTAGGCAGTAGATAAAAGCTCACGCGCTCTCTCAAATACAATGAAAAATAAATGAATAAAAGTTAACAAAATAAAATGTTAACTAAGTAAAGAAAAAGAATCAGTATGATTCATAAATTTTTAAATTACCTGCAAACTTTAGAAAAAAATCAAAATGAGAAAGAGCTATTTTAACAGGATAAAGTACCTACTAGGTTAAAACATGTTAGGTTAAAACATGTTAACTTGCTGTTTTTGTAAGTCAAAAACGGTCAAATGTTGCCAGTTTTCATTTTGCCCATTCTTATTTGTAGATATATTGATCAAGTCCACATATCTTTGCCTTTTTAGTTCCTATTGGGTTGATTTAAAGAGTGATGTGATGAGTTAGGGCTCACTAGAAAAGAGGACATTTCATAGTGCTTTTCTTCTCCTGGCTCCTTATAGCTGCCTAAAGGGACTTCACCCTGTTGAATATGGATGTCATTATAGTCATGCTGGCCAGGCAGGAACTTGTCCTTTTTTCCTATTGGCTCCTGGCACTTTTGTAACACCCTGTGTACAAAACACATGCAGAAAGCAGTGGTGAGGAATGGAGCCCTCTGAGGCCCCTGGTGAGCGCCATGGAAACTGTCACTGCGTTTGCTCTCAGAAAGCACCCCTAAAAACAGAACAAAAGGAATACATGGACCCTTCTGGCACTGCTGCAGTGGCCTGAGCACCTTCTATACTCTGGGACTCATCTTAGATCTGGTAGCATTTCTCAAGGGCATGGCATTTACTCTTTGGCCATGAGGCATGATGACTGAGGACAGCAGGCAGGACCTTGGCTAGGGGGCACAGGACATGGATACTTGAAGGAGGAGGATGGGAGAACGTGAGCTCCCTCAGCAGGGAGAGACTAACTTGGCTCCAAGAAGGCCCCTATTGCAGGTGTGCTTTAGGGCACTGCCTTAGGACCCAGCAGGACTCTCGGAGCTCCTGTTCACTTGCCAGCCTGTACCCTGAGAACCCTGTGGAAAAGGTTAGAGCCTGCCAACAAGCCCCACCCCCGGAGTGGACAGGAAGAGCTGGTAGTGCGGGCTGTCTATTCTGGAATGGGTAAGGGGCTCAGTTCACACTCAGCACCATCATTTTAACTGTTGACAGGCCCTGGGCCCCTTCACCCTGCTGTGGTTAAGCTGATACCTCAAACCTAAGTTTCACCTCCTTGAAATGCCCTAAAAACAATAAAAGGGGCACCTTAGCACACCACTCTGCCTGGGAGGCACCCAGTGCCAACATCTCTGTACTGACCTGAGTCCAAAAGCAGTCAAACAAGGCTCACTTACCTCCTGCCACCTTAGAGGGGAAATTTGGGGCATACCATATCTGGCTACCCCAGTTTGGAGCTCCTTGTATTAACGGGCAGTTTTATTTATTTGAAATGCAGAAACACACACATAAATACACACATCTCCCTTCTGCTGGTTCATACTCCAAATGCCTACCTCCTCTTGGCCTGGGCTAGGCCAAAGGCCAAATTTGGGTTTCCCACGTGGGTGGCAGGAACTTAAGGACTTGAAGTGGGTCAGTGGCAACTGCCACCTCACAGGTGCACATTAACGGGAAGCTGGAATGGAAGTACAGGAACTAAGACTTAACCAGGTAATCCAATATGGGATCCTGGTATCCCAAGCGGTACCTTACTGTTGTGTTAAATGCCCACCCATCTTCTCTTACTACCAATTTGTTATTACTCTGGCTCTGTATCCCCAGTCTATAGTTTGTGCAGTCTGTTTTTTTCATTGCATGAGCTACATCTTGGAGTAGTGAAAAGCAAGGTGAATTACTGCATCAAGATGTGCCACTGGCTGGGAGGAGTGGGGTAGCAGGAGCTTTGGATGGATTCAGGCCCAGGATCTAGCACCAGCCATGCTGTTTAGCCACAGTGTGGACTCAGGCATATGAGCAAACTCTGGGCCTCAGCTTTGTCATCTGAGAAGCAGGATTTTTCAGAAGGTTTTTATTTAATTAATACAAATTTCATATGTACAGCTTTTTGGAATATAGTGGTTCTTTCCCCCATTCCCGACCTCCCACCCACACTACCATCCCACCTCCTACTGCCTCCCCCATTCCATTGAGAAGCAGGTTTGATATGCCCCATCTTATAGGACTGGTGGATGAGTGGAATATATGCTATGAACCTAGCACAGTGTCTGGAAAGTATGGAAATTCTAAAAAAGTTATTGTGACTGTTATTATTTTGATTCCAGTCATGTACCACAGAGGTTTTTTTTTTTTTTTATTTAAGCCAGATGTCAGAGAATACATAACATTCTTGAACAAAGAAAACTATCAAGCCACAATTCTGCTTAGTAAATAACACTAGGTGGCAGGTCGCTGTGAGATGATCATTTGATTCACGTGTGAAGTAGACCTCCCTGGTTGCATGTACCACAATTGCTTCTCGGCCTTTTGGCTAAGATCAAGTGCATGTACCACAAAGCTCCCGGGTGGTATGCAAAGGATAGAAGGTTTTCCTCCTCACCCCTCCCATTGAATGCATCTCTACTTTCATTCATTTTACCACCAGCAAAAATCAAGTCCTCACTTAGATTTTGTTGTATTACGCAGAATACCCCCTAATTCGGCTGCCCCAGGCCAGGACAAAAAGGGCCAAAGAAGTATCATGCTTGTTCTCAGAAACTCTCCAAATGCTCAAACACCCATGTAGCACACAGTGTTCACCCACACGGGGAAAGACCACAGGAGCCCTTCTGATCCTGCCCCGGGTCAAGGTTTTTCACCTTTACCACACCCCTAAGGAACTGTTAGGAAGGAATAAGCTTCTGTTGCAGTTGTATTCTCTTCACCTTGAGACCCACCAAACCAGGGTGCAGCCCCTACTCACCCTTTTGACAGCCTCAAATAGGCTCCGATGAAGGTTAACTTAAAATCTCCTGCCATAAAGTGGCTGGCCGCTTCCCAAGTTCCCAACCTGGCTTGTCCCAGGGTCTTCACACTGGGCTGTCCCCAACTGGATTCTTATCCCTCCTCAGCCCTTCCCTGTATTGTCCTTCAAGTTCTTTTTCAACTGCTGTCTCTTCATGTTGCATACCTGATAGCCACTCTTGGACTCTAAAATGTTTTTGGCAGGGACTGGATCTTCTCTACACAGCCCTAGAAGTAGCATCAGGCCTTTCGAAGAGCAGATGCTCAATTCATAACTGGTGAACAAAACAGCCAGTGAACACAAGTTCCTACTTATGATGCTTTAATTTCATCTACATTCTTGAAGCTAAGCAAACCGAGATATATTCTAGGTACATAGCTTTTAATTTGAACAACAGACTATAAAAGGAGTAAGAAAAACAAGAATTGGCCACCTTTTATTTTTTTCTTCGTCATTTTGTGATCCCAACTTGCTAAGAATTCTTATACATTTTAAAGTATATCCATTTAACCAAAGCTATGTTTTCTTGTATTGCATCCCAATAAAAGATACAAAGTTTTGCAATTTGTTTTACAAAGCATTAAACTTGATAAACAGCAATTGTGTGGTTATAACAGCAAGAAATGTAGCATCTGAATCCAAATAAACGTTAAAGGAACATATTGGAAAAACTGGAGAAACACTCAATCTACAAGTTACTTATGAGTAACAGAACACAGAAAGTGATACGTTATGCTTTCTCCACCTCTACCTCCTCCTGCCCCATTGCTTAGAAGGTTGACAGCTCTTCTGAACCCCAAAATGAACACTGCCTCAGACTTTCCTAGCACTGGGGCAAATGGCTGGATGTGGCCCCAGGTGGAGTAGTAGCACCACCCTTGGCTGCATTTCTGGCTCGGGATCGATTTTCCTCATCTCTCAAAGCCTCCTCATAACGGGACTGGAAGGTACTGGGAGCAGTACCTTTGATCCTGGCCAAAAACTCTAAGACTTTCATCTTGTTGATTTCATTGTGGGCCTTTGCACCCCACAGCAACTCATAGCGTGGAGGATCACTATTGGGTACCTGCTGGTACTCCAAGTACTTTTCCTCCACCAAATCTTTGGTGATGAGCTTTCTGGGCTCCCCAAAGATGAAGTGCTGTCTACCATCAAATACTCCCAACACATTCAGGAATGCCCACATCTCTTCCTCAGTGACACGGTGGTCATTCATGAAGATCATGCCCAGGAGAGGCAGCAGGAGCCCAGTCTTGGGAAAACCCCTGCCATCATCCAGACACTCTTCACTGGAAAGCTCTAGCTTGCAGACAAGAGTGTAGGACGGATCACTGCCGCTGACTTCCTTCAGGTCAAGGCCAAAGACCAACTCCATGCGCTCAGTGATTCTCTGGAGGACTTTGGGGAAGTGCTTCTTGTACTTCTTGCTGATCATACTCAGCATATCTGCCTTGAGGATGGGCTCTTTCATTTTATACTTGTGCAGCAGCAGCTGCATCAGCATATCCACCTTCTTGGTCAGGGGATCTTTTCTTGGGTGGCGAGAGGCGGCCTGAGCACGGGTGGATCTTGGATTTCCCTTCTCTTGGATCTTAGCACCTTCACCAGAACTTGAACGTGAAGCAGCAGCAGCAGCAGCAGCAGCAGCAGCAGCAGCAGCAGCAGCAGGGGTGCTGGTGGATCTGGCTGCCTGAGATCCCTGGAGGATGCCTGCAGCAGAAGTGCTCTGGGATTCTTTCCCAGAAACATGTGAGGAGGAAGATGGTGACTTTCCTTCCTCTGCTGCAGTGGCTTCAGCACCCTTGGGATCTTGGTTTTCACTTCGGGCCTGGCGGCGTTTCTCACGGGCACGGAGCTTACTCTTTTGACCACGAGGCATGATGACTATGGCTGGAGGCACAGGACACAGGCAGCTGGAGGAGAACAAGGGTAGATGAGCCCCTCAACAGAGAGATACCTTTAAAAAGGTCCCTGGAGCAGGCATCCCTAGGGGTACTGCCCTAGGACACTGCAGGGCTCCTGTTCTCCTGAGGTCAAGAGTATGCCTTAGGCTGCAGTCTGCCAGCTCTCCCTTGTGACTACTCTCTTTGGACCAAGACCATCACTCCTCTGTTTCTCCTGAGGAGGAGCTGAGTTGTACCTCTGCCTGACATATGTGTTTATGCCCTCCCAAGATGAAATAGGAAGCCTTCTGAGATCAGTGGGTGGTCCCCATCCTCTTTAGCATGTTCACTGACTCCTGACCCAACCTGTAATTCACTCCTGGCTCATGTGAGGCCCTTATCTTTGGATCAAGGTCCTTGTCTTCTGGAGACATGCCCCCAGAGGTGATACAGTAAAAGTATGATCCCCCCTGCCCCAGCCATGCTGGTTCATGGCCTCCCTGGATTGGCAGCAGGGTCTAGATGCTGGGAGCCTTTGATGTTCTGGTGTCAGTGGCCCTGTCAGCCCTCATGCAGGCAGGACAAGTTGCAGACCACCACCCTGAGCACTTAGGGCGTAACTGAGGTGCATACCATACCTGATTACCTCTCCTGGGGTTTCCCAGGGCTGAGTGGGAAGCAGGTACTTTGTGGGGCACTCTGTTCTGGGTGGATGTTCCCCTGAGTCCTCACCCCGACTCCTGTCACAACAAGGAAAATATCCCTGTCTTCCCCTGAGGCCTAGTCCCTCATATTAGCTCCTCAAATCTGTAGCACCCCTAGGAGGTATATTGGTTGCCTCAGCTCTTGGTCTGCCATAGTGGAGATATGCTGTGTAGGCTCCACAGCTAGGGGCTGAGGAGTCACCTCAGTCCCTAGGGCCTTCACTTTGATTCTTGGCAAGCACTTAAAAATCTCTATCAGGGGCCGGTGCTGTGGCATAGCTGGTAAAGCCACCGCCTGCAGTGCTGGCATCCCATATGGGTGCCAGATTGAGTCCTGGCTCGCGCTCACTCTCTCTCCCCCTCCTTCTCTCCCTCCCTCTGTGTAACTCTGATTTTCAAATAAGTAAATAAATTTTTAGAAAAAATCTCTATCAGATGACTTGAAACTGTCCAGGTTCTTCACCTCTGTGAGACATCCTAGGAGGAACTGAGTGCATTTCAGCATGTTAACACACCAGGCTTGCTGGGTGGCACTCTATGAGACCCACTTCTGTTTGGGAGGGATTCCCTCAGGTCACTCAGTGTTCTCACCTTGATCCCTGTTTGAGACTAAGTCTCCTCCCTCTGATGAATGGGGCCTCCCCCAGTACTGCAAGAAGTCCACCTCTGAGCTGCTACCCCCCTCTTTCAGGAAAGGAAGAGTCACCTCATCCTAAAACCTCTACTCATTATTTGCCTGGGGCCAAGAGCAGAGGTGAGACTTTATGTGGCCACCTCTATTCTGGAGTGATTGTTTCCCCCATTCCTCAAACAGGACTCTCACCTTTCCTGCCAACAGTCATAGTCTGGGACTCTTCTCTCTGCTCACCTGGGCCAGCTAGTCCTTAAATCTCACCTCCTGAAACCCTGCAGGCTGAAGTCAGTGAGCACCTGATCCTGTCAGCTCCACCCTGGACCCCAAAGGACAGCTGTAGAGTTGGGTTCAGCGCAGCCTTTTCTACTGGAGGTGGAGTGACCCTCATTTCCTAACTTAGATCTTGGCCTTGACACCTGACCAGTCCTGGGATTCCATCATCTGCTGAACAGAGACAGTATCCTTCACACCAAGCTCCTTCAAGGGGACTTCTGGAGTTAGGAGTTCAATGTATGCCATGTTCTGTCATGGCTGTTTAGAAGCTACAAGGCCTGACACGAGAGGTAGGACTCAGGGGGACCCTGCCATTGTCTACCAGGGTTCCAACCCTGGCTCAGGGTGAGACTTCCAACTCCTTACTCCAGTGCCATGAGTCAAGCCAGATACTACAGAAGCCGTCGCTTCCTAGAGTAGCTAGAGAAGTCAAGGCAGGCCACATCTGGCTACATCTGTCCTGCGAGACCCAGTCCTGACAGAGGGGCCAGGCTCTTGGGTGGGCTCCCTATTTGGGAAAAGGTCCTCTCACTAGAATTCAGGTTTCTCAGGAAGTCAGAGTATGCTGTATGCTACATGTGGCAAAAAGGGAGGACGCGGGGCTTACAGCAGGGGTGGGATTGTGGTCAACCCCACTCCTTCTTAGGGAGAAGCTCCTTCATTAATTCAGGGTTTTTGCTCCTGTTAGGGTCTAGATCTCCTAGACCTCCCCTTCCTGGGACTCTAAACCAGGGGTGGGGGCCCACAAAATCATTGCCAAGGCAACCACAGGTGGGACTCAAAACTCAATAATAGCAGGCTAATTTTTTTTTTGACAGGCAGAGTGGACAGTGAGAGAGAGAGAGACGGAGAGAAAGGTCTTCCTTTGCTGTTGGTTCACCCTCCAGTGGCCACCGCGGCCAGTGCGCTGCGGCCGGCGCACAGCGCTGATCCGAAGGCAGGCACCAGGTGCTTCTCCTGGTCTCCCATGGGGTGCAGGGCCCAAGCACTTGGGCCATCCTCCACTGCCTTCCCGGGCCACAGCAGAGAGCTGGCCTGGAAGAGGGGCAACCGGGACACAATCCGGCGCCCCGAGCGGGACTAGAACCCGGTGTGCCGGCGCCGCTAGGCGGAGGATTAGCCTGTTGAACCGCGGCGCCGGCCACTAATTTTTAAGTTGATAATTTTATACAACCAGCAAATTATGTTAAAATATCCACATGGCCCTTACCACAAAAACAGCTCCCCACCCAGGCCCAGTACAGAAGTTATACCACAGCTCTGCCATGGCCTCCAAGGTCTGAAAAGGCAGAGGGAGGGGGGCATGCAGGGTGCAGGGCAGCGGTAGCGCTGGGTGATCACCTTTGGTATGTGCTAGTGGGTAGTTCCTTCAGCCCACATTCAGGGTCCTGACCAGTCCTAGAATTCTACCCTTCACTGACTTGGGGTACTACCCTCAAACTAAGATTGCCACCTTCTCCAAACTTCCGAGATGGAATCATAGGGAGCCACATCTGGCCAAGGGAGTGGCTAGGGCTGACTCTAGGGGCAGGACTCTGGCCGAGCTCTCCTTTGGGGGTAAGTCCCCACATTGGTTTCCAGGCCGCCCACTCTCTGTTAGGCTCTACGTCTTTATAGCAGTGAAGAATCAGCGATAACTTCTTCGATCATAGCCTCCCGTCTCTAGAGCCCTCCAGCCCAATGCAGCTGTAGCAGAAGCCACAGCTCTGCCATGGCATCCAGGGCGGAGAGGAGCGGCCGGATGGGGGAGGGGCTGTGCCATCCCTTGGTTATATGCAAGTGGTCCCTTCAGTTCACATTCAGGGTCCTGCCCAGTACTGTACTTAATTTCTACCCTCCACTGAGTACATGTTGTGCCATGCCCCCTTCCCTCCCCCATCCTCACCTTCCTGAAACTTCCAAAATGGAAGCCAGAGTGCGCCACAAGTGGCCAAAGGCGCGGTGGCAGGACTTCCGGAGAAGGTGGGCGGGGAGACTGGCTGAGGCCGACCTTCCTCCTTCCCCCGCCCCCGCCCCCCGCCGCTTTAGAGAGACGTTAACAGCATTTAGGGATACCCATTAGGCCAGGCCCCCTCCCCCACTCGCCGCTGATCTGAAAAACCTCCAGGAAGAAGTCGGCGCCATAGCTCTGAGAGGGCCTCCAAGGCTGAGGTGGCTTGGCGGGGACGAAAACACTTGGCAATCGCCTGTTAGGTGTCGGGGTGGGGGCTGGGGGCTTCCTTCACTTCAAATTCAGGGTTCTTACTCGATTCCTGACCAGTCTCAGAACCGTATTCTCCACAGACTCCAGCGAGCGTCCCTTGGACTACAGTCCTCTCCTTCCCGACACATCCGAGGCGGAAGTCGCAGGGAGCCACATCCACCCGAGGGGGAGGGGGGCAAGCTGACTAGCTGAGGCAGGACCCGGGTCCCCCCCCCTCCTTTGGGGAGCCGTCTGTTTGCTCACATTCAGGGTTTCCTGTCAGGGCCGTGAAATTAGGGGCACCACCTTGGATCAAGCCCTCCCCTTCTTAGAAACCTCCAGGTAGAATTCGGGATCATAGCTCTGCCAGGACCTGCAGGGTTGAGAGGGGCTGGGTGGCGGCAGGTCAGGGGTACGGGAGACTGCTACGTGATCCCCCTTCGGTCCACATTTAGGGCCCTTACCTTGCTTCCTGACCAGCGCTGGAATTCCACCCTCCACTGACGAGACTGCGCCCTCTAATGTTGCCACCTTCCAGAAGCTTCACAGGCGGAAGTCAGAGGAGCAACATCCGCCCAAGGGGGCGGGGACACAGCTGACTGGCAGGGGCGGGACCCTGGTTTCCCGCAGTATCCGCTGATTTGTATTCAGGATCTCCCTAACCTCACAAAATTGAGAGCGTCTCCTTAGGTAAGCCTTCCCCTTTTTGGAACCGTCTAGGCAGAAGTTAGCACTGTGCCTCTGCCAAGACCTCCCACGGGCTGAAAGGGTAGAGGGCAGTGAGGGCAGGGGTGCAGGGCAGAGGTAGCGCTGGCCCACTGCCTTTGTTATGCAAGGGTGGTCCTTTCCATCCACATTCAGGGCCCTTACCTTGACCAGTGCTGGACTTCCAAACTCCACTGATGTGAGACGGCACTTCCAACCGACGTCCTCACCTTCCGGAAACCTGCAAGGCAGAAGTCCCAGATAGCGACATCTGGTGTGTGTGTGAGAGCGGGTGCATGTGGGGGGGGAGGGGAGTGGAGGGGGGGATCGGTGGTGTTCAGGGCTGACTGCTGCGGTGACATCGTACTTGACTCCATTGTTTGGAGAGATGTCCCCTCCTTTGTATTCCGGAATCTCACCCCTTTTAAGATCTAGGTGTCTTGCCCCGTTTAGAATCAGGGACACACCTGTTAGAACAAGCTCTCCTCTTCCTAGAATTCTCCAGGCTGAAATCAGGGCCAGGGCCTCCAAGGTAAAAGGGAATGGGGGCAGGTAGACTGCTGTGTGATCCTCTTAGTGATGTGCAGGTGGTCCCTACAGTCAGCATTCAGGTCTGTTATGCTACTTCCTGACCAGTGCTTGCATTGCACCCTTCACTGACCTGAGGTTGCACCCCTCAGAAGGTGGAAGTCAAAGTGAGCCATATCCAGCTGAGAGTGGGGCCAGACCTAACTGTAGGAGTGGGACTCTGGAGGGCTCCCCATTTGGGGAGAGATCCCCTCATTTGCATTTG
Source organism: Oryctolagus cuniculus (assembly GCF_051225735.1). NCBI lineage: Eukaryota > Metazoa > Chordata > Mammalia > Lagomorpha > Leporidae > Oryctolagus > Oryctolagus cuniculus. The sequence goes on along the minus strand of NC_142888.1, from coordinate 2,046,211 downwards.
AGGCCCTTACATTAGGGTCTAGGTCTCCTTCCCTTTTTAGAATTGGTGCCACCCCATTAGACAAAGACTTTACCTTGGAGCCCTCCAGTCAGATGGCCAACGCCTCCCAGGGCGGAGAGGGTAACTGTGTGTATGTGGAGGGGAGAGGGCAGGCGGAAGTAGTACTAGGCATCCATTGTTATGTTTGGTGATCTCTCTTATCCACGTTTAGTGATGTTATCTTTTTCCTCTCCAGAGACCTTTTATTTAAGGAATACACACTTCATGTATATCATAAATACAAATTTAGGAATATAGTGAGTCTTGCCACCATACCTGCCCTCCCACACTTCTTCCTCCTCCTTCTCCTTCTCCTATTCCCATTCTTATCTTTTACTAAGAGCTATATACTAAGTAAAGAGTTCAATACATTGGAAAAAAAACCCTGTTGTTCAACAGTTGAGACAAGAGCTGTTCAAAGTCATTACATCTCAAAGTGTTAATTTCACTTCTATAGATTACCTTTTAGATGCTCTGTTACTTATCAAAGATCAGGGAGAACATATGGTATTTGTCTTGTTGGGACTGGCTCATATCACTAAGTATGATGTTTTCCAGTTTCATCTATTTTGTTGCAAATGACCGGATTCCATTTTTAACTGCTCTATAGTATTCCATGGTGTATATATCTCATAATTTATTGAGTCTTCAGTTGATGGGCATCTGGGTTGATTCCATATCTTAGATCTTGTGAATCAAGCTGCAAGAAACACGGGGTTACAGATAATTCTTTAATATGCTGATTTCATTTCCCTTGGGTAAATTCCCAGGAGTGGGATGGCTGGCTCTTATGGTTGGTCTATATTCAGATTTCTGCGGTATCTCCATATTATCTTCCACAGTGGCTGGACCAGTTTACATTCCCACCAACAGTGGATTGGGATACCTTTTCCCACACATCCTCACCAGCATTTATTTGTTGATTTCTGTATGCAAGCCATTCTAACAGGATGTGATGACCTTATTGTGGATTTGATATGCATTTCTCTGATGGCTAGTGATCCTGGTGTTTCTATTCTGTTCCATTGGTCTATCCATCTGTTTTTGTACTAGTACCAGGCTATTTTTATTATAATTGCCCTGTAGTATGTCTTGAAATCTGGTATTGTTATGCCTCTGAATTTGTTCTTGTTGTATAAGATTGCTTTAGATATTTGGGGTCTCCTGTGTTTCCATATAAATTTTAGCATCATTTTTTCTATATCTGAGAAGAATGTCCTTGGTATTTTGACTGGTATCACATTGAATTTGCAAATTGCTTTCAGTAGTATAGATAGTTTGATTCTTCCAATCCACAAACATGGGAGATTTTTCCATTTTTTGTGTCTTTTTCTATTTCTTTCTTTAATGTTTTATAATTGTTATTGTAGAGATCTTTGTCATCCTTGGTTAAATTTATTCCAAGGTATTTGATTTTTTTGTAGCTATTGTGAATGGGATTGATTTTAGAAGTTCATTCTCAGCCTTGGCATTGTCTATGTATATAAAGGCTGTTGATTTTGTGTGTTGATTTTATACCCTGCCACTTTACCAAACTCTTCTATGAGTTCCAATATTCTCTTAGTGGAGTCTTTTGGATTCCCTATATAAAGAATCATGTCATCTGCAAATAGGGACAGTTTGACTTCCTCCTCCCCAACTTAATAACAATGGTGAGAGTGGACCTCCTTGTCTGGTTCTGGATCTCCGTGGGAATCCTTCCAACTTTTCAACTTTCAATAAGATGCTGGTCGTTGATTGTGTTGAGGAATGTTCCTTCTATACAGTTTGCTTAGAGTTTTCATCATGAAAGGTTGTTGTGTTTTATCAAAGGCTTTTTCTGCATGTATTGAGATAATCACATGTTTTTTTTCTTCAGTTTGTTAATGTGATGTATCACATTGATTGATTTGCAAATGTTGAACCATCTCTGCATTCCCTCCTTTTTTTGGTTAGTTGGGCCAATAGTGTGTCAATTTTTATTATTTTTTCAAAAAACCAGCTTTTCGTTTCACTGATCTTTTGTATTTTTTTGTTTTAATTTCTTCTCTGATTTTAATTATTTCTTTTCTCCTACTAGTTTTGGTTTTGATTTGCTGTTTTTCTAGGTCCTTGCAATGCATTTATAGCTCATTTATTTGGTACTTTTCCAATATCTTGATGTAGGCACCAATTACTATAAACTTCCCTTTTAATATTGCTTTTGATGTATCCCATAAGTTTTGATATGTTGTATTGACATCTTTATTTGGTTGCAGAGATTTTTAGATTTCTCTTTTATTTTATGACCCACTGTTCATTCAGGAGCATGTTGTTCAGTCTCCATGTGTTTGCATATGTTCTAGAAATTACTGAGTTGCTGATTTCCAACTTCATTCCATTGTGGTCTGAGAAGATGCATGGTATGATTTCAATTTTTTTGAATTGGCTGAGACTTGCTTTATGGCCTGGCCTGTGGTCTATCCTAGAAAAAGTTCCATGCACTGGTGAGAAGAATGTGTATTCTGCAACAGTAGGATGAAAAGTTCTGTAGATATTAGGTCCATTTGGTCTATAGTGTTGATTAACTGTGTTCCCTTGCTGACTTTCTGTCTGGTTGATCTGTCCATGCTGAAAGTAGGGTATTGAAATCTCCCATTACTATTGTTTTGGAGTCTATACCTCCCTTTAGATTCCTTAACATTTCTTTTAAGTCGCCAGGTGCCCTGTATTTAGTCGCATTTACATTACAATAGTCACATCTTCCTGATGAATTGATCCCTTAATAATTCCATAGTGCCCTTCTTTGTCTCTTTTGACAGTTTTTGTGTTAAAGTCTATTTTGTCTGATATTAGGATGGCCACACCAGCTTTTTTTTGGTTTCTGTTAACATGGAATATCCTCTTCCATCTTTTCACTTTCAGTCTGCATGCATCTTTGTTGGTGAGATATGTTTCTTGTAGGCAGCAAATAGATGGGTTTTGTTTTTTAAACCATTCAGCCAGTCTGTATCTTAACTAGAGAGTTGAGACCATTTACATTCAAGGTGATTATTGGTAAGTAATGAATTGGTGCTGCAATTTTTCCATAAATATTCCTATTTTTTACTTTGATTTTCCTTTGTGCTTTTACTGGGAGATTTTCTGCCTTTACCTTCTTTCATGGTGATGACCATTTTTCTGTTTTTCTGTGTGTAGCACATCCTTAAGCATCTTTTGTAGGGCTGGATGAGTGGTGACAAATTCTTTCAATTTCTCTTTGTTATGGAATGTCTTCATTTTACCTTCATTCATAAATGAGAGCTTCGCAGGTTACAGTATTCTGGTTTGACAATTTTTTTTTCTTGAGACTTGGAATATATCTCTCCATTCTCTCCTAACCTGTAGGGTTTCTGATGAGAAGTCAGCAGTGTCTAGTTGAAGATCCTCTGAAAGTAATCTGATGTTTCTCTCATGCATATTTTAGGATCTTTTCCTTGTTTTACTGTGGAGAGTTTGACTATAATGTGTCATGTTGAAGATCTTTTCTAGTCATATCTATTAGGTCATTTGCTTCCTGTACTTGGATGTCCCTTTCTTTCTCCAAATTAGGGAAGTTTTCTGTAATTATTTCACCAAAAAGGCTTTCTAATGCATTCTCTCTTTCCACACCTTCAGGAACTCCTAAGATCTGTATGTTGGGTTGTTTGATAGTATCCCTTAAATCTCTAACACTGTTTTTTAATTTTCTAATTCTTTTTTTTTAATTTGACTGTAAAAGTTCCCGAGATTTGTCTTCTAACTTGGATATCCTTTCTTTTGCTTTACTGAGTCTGTTCTTAAGGCTTTCTAACCATATTTTTTATTTGTTCTATTGAATTCTTCATTGCCATTATTTTGTTTTGATTTCTCTTGAAAATCTTAACTTCTTGGGAAATTTTTTCATTCATGTTATGTATGAATTTTTTGAGTTTATGAGTTTGATTCTTATTACTTCTAAGTATCCCTAAGATCAATTTTTTGAATTCTGTTTCTGGCATTTTGTCAATCTCTTTATCTTCACATTCTAGTATTGAAGTGTTGTGTTCTTTTTGGGCATCATGTTGTCTTCCTTATTCTTGTTTCTTGAATTACTGCACCTATTGTTAGGTATTAGTGTTGATACTTGTTTTTTCCTGTGATGGCTTTTATCTTTGGACTATGCCTCTGTTGCTTAGTATAGTGTTCGCTCTTTCAGTAAATTCCCAGAGGTGTGCGCTGGATGTGGCCAGGGAGCTCTGCTCAGTGCTCCAGGGTATGGGGAATGTCTTAAGTGAAACCCAAGTTAGGCGTGGTAAATTTCTGTTTTTTATCAAAAGGGAGGTTTGTTCAGCTCTGTTGGCATAGTCTCATGCTCTCCCCTTCTCCTCAAAGGAGACCAATGCCTGGGCGCTAGTTTTCATCTGTGCTGCCACAAGAACCACACAAGGGACCCATGCAGTCCTTGGTATGAACACAGATCCTGCAGCAAAGACCCTCACCAGGGAATCAGGGAGCCTGAGCATTTGGAGCTGCCCACAGTAACTGCCCAAAGTCCTAGCCACACCCTGTGCCCTCCTATGCAGCCACAGTGTTTTCACAGTCCTGGCACACAAGGCTCCCACAGTCACGAGCTCCCAGCCCCCTGTCAATTCTCCCAGCCAGGCTCAGATGTCTCCTCTTGGCTTGTTGCTTGGCACGCTGACTTGAGCTGGTGCAGCTTTTATGTGTCCAAAATGGCACCTGCCCTCTCTGCTAGTTATAGGATGCCAGTGCCAGGTGGTCAGGGAGAGAGAAACATGTCTCCCCTTTTTCCCTCTAGGTTGGCATGTGCACTGTCTCCCACAAGGCTCCAAGCAGACTCACACCAGGCTCTTCTCACAGCTTCATTACCAATGGCTTGGGCTATTTCAATCTGGTCTCATCTCACTCCAAAGCTGATGCTGAGACTCTCAGCTGCTGGGACCCTGAGTTGTGCACGTCCACACCCTCCATGAGATCCAGTGTCCCTCTAATTTGTGTGGAGTTTCCTCTGCCATTTTCTCCCTAACTCTTCCCCGAGATTGCACTCTCTCCAGTTTTTTAAAACTATGTATTCCTAGGCTAGAACAGAAAGTCCCTCCAAATTCTGCCACCCTGATTAATTTTGGCTTAATTTGCTGCTCTTCTAACAATGACTTGGGATGAGCTACTGTAAAAACATGGAGATTTATAATTTGGGGAGATTATCACAAAACTAACCTGTAGCATGGAGTATTTTGGGAAAGGGACCCACACCCTAAAATATAAGTGATAGTATAGAGTCTCAGAAAGACCAAACATCAAGGTTTCTTGTCATGCAGGGATCAGCAAACTATGACTTTTAAGCCCAGTCTAGCCTACCAGGTTTTTTTTTATTACAAATATGAATTTGTTAGAACACAGCTACATACATTCACTTATATATTATCTATGGCTGTTTTCATGTTGCAGTGACAGAGTTGAGTGGTCATGTACTGCAATGCCTAAAATACTTACCCTTTTCAGAAAATGTTTGCCAATCTTTGGTCTAGTGAGAGAGAAGTCATCCACTGTAGGCATTTGGGAAGGGAACCAGTGGATGAGAGTGTGCTTTCCCTCTTGAAATCAGACAAATAAAATTTAAGACAAAGCAGGCTGTGCAAAAGGATAGGACCTAAACAGAAAGTGCCGTGAAACCACAAGAGAGTGGGAGGGCTTCTAGGAGAGAGAACATTGGAGCTGAGGGGAGGGGTTAGATTCAAGCCAGATGAGACACAATAGGACATCTCAGGTGTGGTGATCCACAACCCTGTCTACCCATTGCAATCACTTGGGAAGCTTTGAAATAGGGATGTGTGTGCCCCCTCTGAAATGGTTTTGACTTAACCGTTCAGGGGCAGGGCCCCTGGTGTTTTAAGCTCCCCCAGCGATTCTAAGGGCTGCTCAAGTAGAGAAACACTGGACCCAGAAAGTGTTGGGGAAGAATTAGGAGAAAAGTGAGATTGGAGGGAGTCTCTGGGTGCAGGTGGCAGGGATAGTGCAGTGGGAGAGAGGATGGGAAGTAGAGAGTCAGTATCCAGGCCAGGAAAATTGGATTTTGTCTTAGAATAAGAGACCAATAACAGAATGTGGGCATGAGAGCAGCATGATCAGAAGTGTTCATAATGAAGCATAATTTAAGGCAAATGTAAGAAATCAATTAAAGGCCGGCGCCGCGGCTCACTAGGCTAATCCTCCGCCTTGCGGCGCCGGCACACCGGGTTCTAGTCCAAGTCGGGGCACCAGATTCTGTCCCGGTTGCCCCTCTTCCAGGCCAGCTCTCTGCTGTGGCCCGGGAGTGCAGTGGAGGATGGCCCAGGTGCTTGGGCCCTGCACCCCATGGGAGACCAGGAGAAGCACCTGGCTCCTGGCTCCTGCCATCGGATCAGCGCGGTGCGCCGGCTGCAGCGCGCCGGCCGCAGCGGCCATTGGAGGGTGAACCAACGGCAAAGGAAGACCTTTCTCTCTGTCTCTCACTGTCCACTCTGCCTGTCAAAAAATAAAAAAAAAGAAATCAATTAAAACAAGAGCTAATTAGGGGTTATTAAGCAAGCATTTAAGGAAAACCAGGAGCATATCTTATCCAGGGCAATGACATATGACTGGGCAGATTGAGGAGTGGAGATCAAAATTAGAACAATTTGGGTGTGGCATGATCAGCAATCCATCAGAATGGCTTCTACTGTCCAATCCCAGAGGCCATTGCTCAGGGAGTTTAAAGTTTTAGTTTCTGGTATGATGGAGAAATATGGGCTCCTGGAGGAGAACTGAGGCTACAGAGAGGCAGTTGAGTCAGCAGCGTTTTGCTGAATATATGTAGCCCTTGGGAAAGGGACTCTTAAACCCGAAATATTTTGCAGGTGTGTTTGCAGACCTAGGACTAGTTGGATGTGAGTAATCTGATTGAAAGGAGCCAGGGATACTGAGGTTTTGAGTTTAGACTGGGGGAATTTTGATAGCTCTTAGGAGGCCAACGGGAAGTAAAATGAGGTAAAAGATCTTCAGAGAAAGTGATTTTGGTTTTGAATATAAACAGCTGACATCAAAGCAGGACTGGCCTTTATTATTAGGCATATAAACTATTTGGAGTGACTCCTTTTCTGTGTTTCCTTAAAATACACAGGCAGGCAGAAATTACTGACCTAGAGATCAGTAAGGGGCTTCATGCCCCTTTGTTCTCTTCACAGCATCCGCACAAGAACTGAGTGGTTTTCGCACTGGGCCTGTAAGATATATTGCTTTGTCCAAACAGAACAGCACCCTCTTGCTTTAAAGGGGACAGCAAATTGGAGCAAGGCCTTGTGGCACAGCAGTTAGGCCACTACTTGGAACACCAGCATCCCATATCACAATGCCTGGGCTCAAGTCTTGCCTCTGCATCCCATCCAGCTTCCTACTAATGTGTGGGGAGCAACTCGGACTAGACTAAGTTACTGGAATTAAGACTTATTCTATGCATCTGCTCTCCCACAATATGGCGCTGGGAGAGGAGAAAACAGCTTCTACACAGCTGCCTCCAGTTCAGCCAATAAACTGTAGGACTTGCTCCTGATTGGAGAGCAGCGTACTCGGTGTGTGGGCAGCCGAGTTAGGATTGGTGGAGGAGGACTATAAAGGAGGAGAGAGACGGCATGCACCAGGAACATCTAAGGGGAACATCTAAGGGGAACATCTAAGGGGAACACCTGTGCAGCCCCCGAGAGAGCCGGCCGGCGGTGTGCCACTCCCCTGCGGAAGTGGGGAAAGTGGCCAGGGGGAACCGCCCTTCCACGGAGGTGGAAGGGACAGTAGCCAACCCGGGAAGAACCAGCAGCAAACCCGCGGAGGGCCGAGCAGACGAAAGAACAGCGCAGGGTCCTGTGTCGTTCCTCCACGAGGAGGGGGAGCGACATAATGGTGCCGTGACTCGGATAGGAAACTTAGGAGGGAAGAAACGGGAAGAAATGGGAAAATTTCGCAGAGAGAGACTAGCAAACAGCCTAGGGAAAAGCCGGACGAAAAAGGTGGCGGAAAAAGCTATTGAAAGCCTAGGCATAGACTCGGATACGGACTACGGGGGGAAGCTGGGAGAAATCTCTAAGGTCGAAAGTGAAAGTGAAAGCTAGAACAAACAGATTTGGATACGGACTGTGGGGAGAAGCCAGGAGAAATGAGGGAGGAATATTGTTGGAAGAAAACTTAGGGAAACATACCGGGTAGAGAAAAATGTTAGGGAAATTGAAGCCGCGGGGGGCAGGCTGAGGCGGAGACGAAAGCTACTTTGGGATTCTCGAGTTAGCCCGGGAATAAGGGGCGAAAAGTTAAAACCAGAAGCGGAAACGTAAGCCAGGTTGGAATCCGTCTGATTAGCCCGGGGAGCAAAGGACGGGAAGCCAAATCGTGGGGCGGAAACGTGAGCTAGGTTGAATTTGCCAGGTTAGCCCGGGGAACTTAGATTGAATACTAGTGGCGGAGACGTGAGCTGGGGCTGTGTGACTCGCGGAGGCTGCCGTGCGCAGAGAGAGCGTGCGGGGCACAAGTAGATAGGGAACGCTGGGCTAGTGCGAGACCACGGAGTGTGCGCGCGAAGCCGAGCCGCGCAGAGCCGGGAAGCCGCGCAGCTGAGAGAGGCGCGGGCTGAAGCGGCTCAGAGCCAGGAAGCCGCCGCGGGGTGGGTGCCGAGAAGCAGCCTCGGGGCGGGCGCTGGGAAGCCGCAGGGATAAGAGAAACAGAAGTTTAGAAGTAAAATGAGAGAAATAGGAATGCTGGAAGATAGAAGTAAAATGGGAGAAATAGGAATGCCCGGAGATAGAGAAATAGAGAAATAGAAAGGCCTCCCCTCAACATGGCAATGAGAGAGCTTGGATTCGGTCTGCCTAATTAGGAAGGCGGTGAGCACCTGCGGGCGGCTAGCAGCTTATGCGCCGCAGGTCACCGAAGACAGGCACGAATTAACATCAATAAGGCCTCCCCACAATACCGCAATGAGAAGGCTTGGATTCGGTCTGCCTGATTAGTAAGGCGGTAAGCACCAGCAGGCGGCTCGACCAGAGTATGAGGCGCAGGTCACCGAAGATAGGCACGAATCAACACCAATAGGTCTCCCCACAATACGGCAATGAGAAGGCTTGGATTCGGTTTGCCTGATTGCTGGGTTTTGTAAGCACCTGCAGGCAGTTCTAGTAGAGTGGGGCATGCGCTGCAGGGCACTGAACACAGGCACGCATCAGTGCCTAAAAACCTCCTCACAACATGGCGAAGAGAGGACCCGGATTCGGTTTGCCTGATTGATAGGACTTGTAAGCACCTGTGGGCAACTCTAGCAAGCAGAGCAGAGTGTGTGCTGCGGGGCACCGAAGACAGGCGCGTATCAATGCCAAAAAATAAAAAGAAAGGGGGATCTGTGGGGAGCAACTCGGACTAGACTAAGTTACTGGAATTAAGACTTATTCTATGCATCTGCTCTCCCACAATATGGCGCTGGGAGAGGAGAAAACAGCTTCTACACAGCTGCCTCCAGTTCAGCCAATAAACTGTAGGACTTGCTCCTGATTGGAGAGCAGCGTACTCGGTGTGTGGGCAGTTGAGTTAGGATTGGCGGAGGAGGACTATAAAGGAGGAGAGAGACGGCATGCACCAGGAACATCTAAGAGGAACATCTAAGGGGAACACCTGTGCAGCCCCCGAGAGAGCCGGCCGGCGGTGTGCCACTCCCCTGCGGAAGTGGGGAAAGTGGCCAGGGGGAACCGCCCTTCCACGGAGGTGGAAGGGACAGTAGCCAACCTGGGAAGAACCAGCAGCAAACCCGGGGAGGGCCGAGCAGACAAAAGAACAGCGCAGGGTCCTGTGTCATTCCTCCACGAGGAGGGGGAGCGACATAATGGTGCTGTGACTCGGATATGAAGCCTAGGCAGGGTTTTGTGTCGTTCCTCCATGAAGAGGGGGAGCGACATAATGGTGCCGTGACTCGGATATGAAGCCTAGGCAGGGTTTAGTGTCGTTCCTCCACGAAGAGGGGGAGCGACACTAATGTGCACCCTGGGAGGCAGCAATGGGACTCAAGAACTGTGTCCCTGCCACCCATGTGGGAGACCAATTTGAGTTTCCAGCTCCTGGCTTTGGCCTAGCACAGCACTGGCTATCGCAGGCATTTGTGGAGTGAACCAGTGAATGGAGGAGTTTTCTCTCTCTCTCTCTCTCTCTCTCTCTCTCTCTCTCTCTCTGCCTTTCAAATAATAAAATGGATAATGAAGGGACAGCAAAGAAGATTTTGCCTTCTTCAGAATTCAACTTCTGAGAGACCAGGTGCACTGGACCTTCTAACATTCCATTCTGACTGAGATAAAATTGAGGCAACAACATTCTAGTGAATCCCCAATACCTCCTTTGAGGTAGCTTTCATGGGCAGGTAACTCTACATTCTTCAACAAAAGTCATTAAGCAAGAAGAAGATAACAAGGGTTTTGTTTGATTTGAGACAAAGTTTTCTTGGGGGAACTTGGGAAGCATGAGATGTCCAAGTAAAATGAGCATTTTCAGCAAGTCATGCCTTGAGTAAAACAGACAACAGCCATTGTTAATGGGCCTCATTTATATCCCACAAGAAAGGAAGAGGAATCAATTGAGTGGTGAGTCTTAAATGACTCTGAGCAGGTCAGGGTGAGCAGTTCTGCAGGGCTGATGTCCTGAACTCATGTACTGACAGTTCTTAAAGAGAAGGGACATTGGGGGACCTTGCCACTCAGTCCGGTCCAAATGGTGAAGGTAGTGAACAAGACCACATCAGAGAAGGAAGTTGAGGGTACTCAACTGAGAATGGGTTGGGAAATATGTTGAAACCAGTAGATGGCATAAGGTACTAGGACCATTATGGATTTCTTCACTGCAAATGATGACCTCACAAATTCAATATGCAGAAGAACCACTTGAGGATCTGTTATAAATCTGACTCTGATGCAGTAGGTCTGAGGTGGGGCATAACAGTCTACATGTTTAGCATCTCCTAGGTGATGCTAAGTGCTGCTGGTTCCCAGACCATAGTTTAAGTAGTAATGTCCTGGATCATGTTACAGGAGTGGACACACCAACATGGACTGCTCTAGCAAAGAGCATACTGGTGAGTCACACAAAATCCCTTCCCTCTGAGTGGCACAGCAGGTGTTGGTCTACCATGGGGAGGTAGGAAGGGACACTTGGAAACACAATGAAGAGAACTCAAAGTTAACGTGTGATCTGGGGCAAAGTGTTTGACTTCCCTGACCTCAGCTCTAGGAAGGGAAATGTGCTTTTAGGAGTCTGGTTTGATAACATAACATGATTGAGTCCATATTCAAGGGACTGAAGTCCTCCTTTTTTGTGTCATTTTATTGATGAGATGTTGTCTAAGGGGCAGGTGTTGTGGTGCAGCGATCTTAGCTGCTGCTTGGGACATCTGCATCTTACATTGGAGGGCCTGGGATCCAGTGCTGGCTCCTCTGCTTCCAAACCAGCTTCCTGTTAATGTGCTTATGAGCAATGGGGTATTGGCCCAAATACTTGAGTTACTAACTCCCATGTGGAGTTCTTGGCTCGTGGCCCAGCCTTAGTTGTTGCAGGCATTTGGAGAGTAACCAGGAGATGGAAGCTATTTCTCTCTCTTTCTCTCCATCTCTCTCCCCCTTTCACTCTGTCACTGTGCCTTTCTAATAAATATTTTTTAAAGTGAAAAAAGGATCTTAATCCATCTCTCTTACATTAGAATCCATTGTTTATCAGCGTTGAGCTCAGTGAACACGAAGGTTCTCTGCCTGGTGTGGTATAACAGTCTTGCATGGATTTGCCTTATCTCTAGCAGAAGGGACTGATCTGTCCCTGCTCACTTCATCCATGCCATCTCCAAGCCAATTAGCTTTCATTTTCGTACATGCGATAACTGAGAGTAGAAACAAATCATGACTTTTCTGTTAACTTCCTCATTTGTGAAATGAAGATATGTGGGAATTCTGTGGAGTATCTTCCACTTCCAATAATCCATTCCTCTAAGAGAATATTAAGTTTTCTGTATTACAGTGTGCGCATCAAAATGCTTTCTTTTCTGGCATGGTAGGCAGCATGCTAACAGAGAGAGTCCAGACTTTCTAATAGGGAAAATCACCTGGCTTTCAGTGGTGCTCTGAACAATTAACATGGACCAAACTTAAATGTCAGATTGGCCTTCTTTTTAAAAAATATTTATTTTATTTATTTGAAATACAGAGTTAGAGAGAGAGGTAGAGCCAGAGAGAGAGAGAGAGAGAGAGAGAGAGAGAGATCTTCTACCCACTGGTTCACTCCCCAAATGACCACAATGGCCAAAGCTGAGCTGATATGGAACCAGGAGCCAGGAACTTCTTCCGGGTCTCCCATGCAGGTTCAGGGGCCTAAGGACTTGGGCCATCTTCTGCTGCTTTCCCAGGCCGTAGAAGAGAGCTGGATTGGAAGTGGAGCAGCCAGGACTTGGATTGGCACCAATATGGAATGCCAGTGCTGCAGACTAGGGCTTTAACCCACTGCGCCACAGTGCTGGCCCCGTGGATTGGCCTTTTATGGCCTGGGTATCTCAAAGATTTTAGACTATCCACTTCCATATCTAGTCCAGGCAAACTAGATAAGGGTCTACTTAAGGCACAATTAGGAATGAACACCTTCAGTGATTTAAAGGGTTGACACTTTTAGAAAGCATTTACAACTCAATCATGGATGCCACATGCTACACATCAACAGGGAGGGGTGCATGGTTGGGGAAGTAGTAAGAAATCTGGGGAGCAGAAGGCCTTCTCCCAAGATCATGGATGTATATAGCCCCACTCAGAGGCCCCCTTGCCATGGCTGTCAGCATGTACCTCAAGGAATTTGTTGAGTGCACTTCATAGATACCCCTAGTGTTACCTCTTCTCACATAGGGTACAGGGAGGCTGGACAACGCCTATCTGCATCCGCTGTAGCTGTGTCATTTCTTTGCCATCAATTTCCTTTATGCACAACTAGGTGATATTTCTCATGCTGCTTTAATATTGTAAATGTTCTAAAAGACTTGATCATCTACTCAGTTATTGCACAAAGTGCATGTAAGTGGGAATGGCGACTAAGAAAGAATTTGCTTCCTAACCATTGACCCTGCAGGAATGAATAAAACAATTCATGAGCTAAATGCCAACTGTCCTCAGTCTTTTTAGAAATCTGACCTTAGAATCTATTACTTTTTTTCTTCACAGTAAGCAGTGTCCTAGATGGGAAGAAAGAAAAGTAGACTTCAAGAAGTGTATAGGCTAAACTTCTGGAACTTTCAGCTAGATTTGTCTAAGATAATCCTGAAATCAAGGATTCTCAAGCTTTAGTATTTGAGTCCTAAGGAGTACAATTTAAAATAACCATCAAGGGGCCAGCTCTGTGGCATAACGTGTGAAGCTTCCGCCTGCAGTGCAAGCGACCCACGTGGGCGCTGCTTCGATTCTCGGTTGCTCCAATTCCAGTCCAGCTCTCTGCTGTGGCCTGGGAAAGCAGTGGAAGATGGCCCAAGTCCTTGGACCCCTGCACGTGCATGGGAGACTGGCTTTGGATCAGCGCAGCTCCAGCTGTTGCAGCCAGTTAGGGAGTGAACCAGCAGATGGAAGACATCTCTCCCTCTCTCCCCCTCCCTCCCTCCCTCTCCCTCTCTCCCCTCTCTCCCCCTCTCCCTCTCCCTTTCTCTTTCCTTCTCTCTCCCTCTCTCCCCTCTCTCCCTCTCTCCCTCTCCCTCTCCCTCTCTCTCCCTCTCTCCCCTCTCTCCCTCTCTCCCTTTCTCTCTCTCTCTCTCTCCCTCTCTCTCTCTCCCTCCCTCCCTCCCTTTCTCTCCCCTTCTCTCCTTCCCTCCTTCTCTCTCTGTGTAACCCTGACTTTCAAATAAATAAATAAATCTTTTTTAAAAAATAACCATCAAAATTATAAGGGCAGGAACATTTAGCCTAGATTAAAACTCCTGCATCCCATTCTGAGTAACTGGGCTCCATTGATTCTCAACTCTGGCTCCTGATTAGCTTCTTGTTAATGTGGACCCTGGGAGGTAGTGACAGCTCAAGTACTTGGATTCCTATCACCCATGTGGGAGACCTGCCCCCAACAACCCTGCTGTTGTAGACATTTGGGGAGTGAACTCAGAGGATGGGCGTTCTCTATATACCCCTCTTTCTCTCTCAAGTAATTTTCATAAAAATTATAAGGGCATATATTCTTTGTGTCTAATCCTATATTTAAGAACTTTGCTGGCCAGTGCCGCGGCTCAATAGGCTAATCCTCCTCCTGTGGCGCCGGCACCCTGGGTTCTAGTCCCGGTCTGGGTGCCAGATTCTGTCCTGGTTGCTCCTCTTCCAGTCCAGCCCTCTGCTGTGGCCCGGGAGTGCAGTGGAGGATGGCCCAAGTGCTTGGGCCCTGCACCCGCATGGGAGACCAGGAGAAGCACCTGGCTCCTGGCTTCAGATCAGCGCGGTGCACCGGCCGCAGCGCACCAGCCACAGCGGCCACTGGGGGGTGAACCAACGGCAAAGGAAGACCTTTCTCTCTGTCTCTCTCACTGTCCACTCTGCCTGTCAAAAAAAAAAAAAAAAACAAAACAAAAAAAAACAAAAAAAAAAACTTTGCCTATAGCAGTACTTGCTGATGCATGAAATTATATGTGTTGTTCATTGCAACATGGGTGATAATAGCAAATTTTTGGAAACTGAAATGATTATCAAAGGGGCACTGGGTAAACAAATTACAGGATAGTGTGCAGGTATAAGAAAGAATGGGGAAGCACTTTATATACTGATATGGAAAGATCTCCAAGATACAGTGTGTAGTGAGGTAAATGAAGGACAAAACAGTATGTGTTACCATTCCGTAAAAGGGTGGTAGGATGCAGGAATACAAATATTTGAGTTTGTTTTTGTATGTGTAAAAATGTTGAATGTTGTGCTATATGCATGTAAGAAAGTAATAGCAGTGTAACAGTAGTCACCCATTCGAAGTGGAAAGTGCGTGGGTCTGACAACTGGAGGAACTTTTCACCAGATACTTTTTTTTTAAATATTTTTTTTTATTTTTTGACAGGCAGAGTTTGCTGTTGGTTCACCCTCCAATGGCCGCTGCAGCCAGCACGCTGCGGCCGGCGCACCGCACTGATCCGATGGCAGGAGCCAGGTACTTATCCTGGTCTCCCATGGGGTGCAGGGCCCAAGCACTTGGGCCATCCTCCACTGCACTCCCTGGCCATAGCAGAGAGCTGGCCTGGAAGAGGGGCAACCGGGACAGAATCCGGTGCCCCGACCGGGACTAGAACCCGGTGTGCCGGCACCGCTAGGCGGAGGATTAGCCTAGTGAGCCGCGGCGCCGGCCCTTCACCAGATACTTTTATGCTTTTGATTTTTGAGCCATGAGAATGGTTTATTCAAAAGGTAAATACATACACAGTTTTAAAATTTGAATAAAACTCTAGTTCTGAGGAATCACCTGGAGTACTTATTGTAAAGCACAGATTTTTTGGCCACACCTCTAGATGTTCCAAGTCAATAAGGAATCTGCATTTTGCAACAAGCAGCCTGGCTGATTCTGTGGTAGGTGGTTCAAGGAATTAAGGAACTGAGGGGCGCACAGCCACAGACTGCATTTGTGCAACAGTGATTTTTTATTGAACATTGGATACATGCATCTGTCCATTTCATATGTTATGCTTTATTATATTAAGGAATGAAACTCACCTCTTCTACAACTTGAACATTCAGCTTATTACACTGGATTTGACTTAATGTCATACAGATCACATACAATGTGATAAAAGCAGTGAAAGCAGTTCTTGAAAAAATAAAATTCAATCAAAGAGCACACTTTATAGAGCTTCACATGGTCACACAGTTGAGTCTGAACTTTTAAGAGGATCTAAATCATTCATATTAATATTGTGAATTTCCAGTAAATAATTCATTTGTCCAAGGAGTCTAGGCAGAGTCAAGCCGTGACATTATTTACTCTAAATACCAAATCTGGAATTTGTTCTGAGTTATTTAACACAGAGTACATTTTTCAATGCAATAAATATTTATAGTTAATAATAACAAGTACAATTACAATTTACAAAATATGAGTAATATTTAAAACAAAACATAAAATGACATGAAAGTTTGTGCCTTGTACTTTTTTACAACTCCCTGAATTGACTGTTTCAACAAATTTCATTACCCAAAACCCTGCTGACCTGAATGCAAAAAAAATGATCATGCTTGAATCAATAAAGTCCAGATTACGGAAAAAAAACTTTAAAGAAAATCAGTCTTCCTTTCTTAATGTTGTACGTGTGTTGTCAATGTCAGTAGCTAAAATCAAAACAAAGTGATAAAAAATTTGGAATCACAACAGGCCCAGATTATATAATGTGCCTTAAACGTTGAAAGTCCTGAGTTCTACCAAAATAGTCCAGCTTGTCTGGGAGCTAATGAGGTCTTGGATGAATGAGGCTTTGCTGTGTGTTAAAATGTTTCTGTTAAAAGATCATAAAATTATGAGAGTCCTTTCATGTCATTATATGACTGTGAGAGTGAATTTTAAATGGGGGAGGAGGGAGTAAATAGTATTTTCTAGAATTGTGTGAGTTCCGAGAGGGCAGAGAGTCAGTGATGTCTGTGTTTAGCAGAGCACCTAGGACTATGCACTCAGATCCCCAAGTCTGTACTTTAGCTCCTTCCCTGACCCCTTAGTCCAGGAAATATTTTTCTACTTGAGTCTACCCATGCAGCCTGGACCCCAGGACCCCAGGAAATCATCCATGATCATATCTTACCATTTTGTGAGAGAAGTGGGAGGTGTACATGGTTCCATTTCTTCCTGACACTTTTTTCCCTGACTAATCTTGATTAAAAGGAGGATGCCTAGATTGACTGTTCTCTCTTGGGTTGTCTCCCTGACTTGGTCTTTTTTTTTTCTTTTTTTTTTTTAACTTTTATTTAATGAATATAAATTTCCAAACCTGACTTGGTCTTTCACCAAATTTTTTCTCTCTTCAATGAGTTACAGAACCAAGTGGGAAATTCTTCCTGGGGCTTCTAATTCCAGCTAAATTGTGTCTGTGCATGGGGGTAGGAATAAGGGTGCAGGCAACTGGAACTAAGGGACTTCCCTGCTCACTCACTCTGTGCTCGCTCACTCTTAGCCTCTGCCCTCAATAGGTCCTTAACTCGTGTGCTTTGATGTTCTTTGGGAAAATTGTTTGACGTCATCACTCGTTCAGATTTTGGACAAATTCTAGAGAAAGGAATGAAGCTTTCTGTTAGGTGCTATGAACTTTGTTTCTCAACACAGGTTGGATTTGGGAAGGCATGCTTAGCAGTGAAATGCGCGTGGACTTAAGAGAGATCCAGGTCCATATTTACATTCTGCTATTCAGCTGTCTTATGTGATCTTAGGATCACTAAGTAATTGTCTGAGCCAAGGCTTTATGTGCTTAGCACTGCATTTGGCACATCATTGGTGAAACCCAGCCTTTCCTACCCAGCACTGCCAGGGCCACAAGACTACATTCAGGTTTTAGACAAAAACAGTGTATTCATGGCCTATGATTTGCTCCCCATGATCATGGCTTCTTGTCTTAGCCTCCCCCTTCATTGTGACATGGAATGTTGTCCTCTCTAATACGGCTCTCCTGGGGCTCAGTGATCCTGTTTACTCCCTAGTGCCAAGTTAAACACTCACTTTGGGGGTAACAGGATATCCTACAAACCGGGGAAGTGATGATTGGCATTGTTCTTCAGTGTCACAGAACAGACCATGAGAATGAACCATGGTTAATTCATGTCAGAACAAAATGAAATCAGATTAAGTTGAACCAGATGAAATCGCCTTTGTGTAAGTCATATATGATCCAATATTGACAGTTTCATGTTTCAGCCTCATGGTGCCATGGGCCTTTTAATCTAATGGTAGATGGCCATTAGTTAAGTGAATTTAGTATTTTTAAATTTCCATAATAGAGGATATAAAGCAGCTCTTTGGCCAGCAGGATAGGCTTGGATTAGATGAGGTAATGACTATAAAAGTGCTTTATTGACCATGAACACTTGGTAAATGCAAAGTACTTTAAAAATTAATCATGGCCACCCAATACTCTAACCCAAGGGCTCTTAAATTTAATATATGTGCAACACTGAATTTAAAAAAAATGTAGATGAATTACACTGAATACACTTCCAATATGAGGTTTCACAGAAGAGAAGTCTGTTGTCAGTGTGCTGTTCGTTGATTGCTCTGGGTTTATTCAGCTGCAGTTAATGCTTGTCCCCATCCCCCCTCACCTAACAAAGGATGTCTTTGAAGGTCAAAATTATAGAAAGAGAATACTCGATATCAAGTCGTTGGAAGGGTTCCAGGTAGGGGCTGAGAGAAATGACCATTTAGGTACAGAATGAAGTTGAGCTTGTGAAGGCTTCATTTCGTTGATTAGCGCACCCAAAGCTTGATTCCACGGGAGTGAAGGATTCCTTTGTTTTCAGCTGTTAATCCACTTCATAAAAATGCAACCGAAAATTAGACACATTTGCAAAATGTGCTCCATGCCTCCCAGAAGCCCAGGACTAATCATCTACTCTCTAACAACAGCTCCCTCCTAGTGTGGGTGTGAAGGGCAGAAATGGCAGGCAAGTTTACAGCCCTCCCATCTCCCCGGGATACACAGGGATGTTATTCAACTCTCATATAGTCAGCTTCCCAGGGCAACTGTTTCTGTCTCACTTCTGGAAAAAAGTGATTTAGCCAGCCTTTAGTCCACAGATAAGGATGCCATTCAATGTGTAGTCCCCAAACAAAGCTAATCTCTATTGCCAGAGGCCATTTGATGTGCGGAAAAGAGGCTGAAACCAATAACCAACTGCTTCTTTTGGCATAAAGGAGGACTTTACAACCCAAGTGTGTCCATGTGCTACAGTCAAGTCCATTTATTTCTATTCAGTGTGCATTTTCATAGCAACATGAGCTTGGTTCATCTGCAGCAGCCTTTAAACAGTTTATTTACCTCAGGGTTCTCCATCCTCCAAGATGAAACCAAATTGTTTGTGGGGTGAAGAGGGAAATCCAGAGCTTGTTAATGAGGCAGAAGGCCAGGTTCAGTGGGCAAGTAGAGCCGCCAGAGGAACAGGATTTGCCCCCTGCATTTATGGGGAATCATAAAATCTACACCAGGGAGGGGCCTTGTGCTTTGCAGGGAGGATCATCTTGCTGTGGAATATTACTCCCAGCAGCAGCTGCACCTTCCTTGCCAGCAGCAGTCGTTGGTGGGAAGGCGGCTTTGTTTATTGCTTAATCTATCACTGTTGAGCTGCCTGCCTCAGGGAGGCTCAATTTAAGATAGATTGAAAGGTAGTGTCTGTCAATTGAATAAACACAGATGGTTTTCCACAGCAAAAATTGATTTTTTTTCCCTTGCCAAAAACATAAGCGCTAAACGTGATTATCTTTAGAAGCCAGGCATAAGATGTCTCAGCTCCAACCCCACGAGGGGGCTTGCATCTCTCTCACGTGGTTTTGGGTTACTGAGGTGGAATAAACATTTGACTTTTCTAGAACAGTGCCCCAACTCCTTTCTAGTGAGGAGGCCTGAGTCAACCCATTAGTTGATTTGCAAGCTAGTTTCACCAGTGTTTGAGTAAGGCAGGGCGGAGGCCTCCTCCAGCTCTTCTATTTAGAATCTCAAAGAGCTAGCAAGATTTGCATGAGAACACACAGCTCTACCTAGACCTCAGGCTCTTTGTCCAGAAGCTTGGAAGCAGACCACTATGCCACAAAGTTAACTGAAACAGACCTGAAGAGCCCTACTCCCAAACTGCTCGAGGAAGATTATGCAGAATTACATTCAGGGGCTTTGAAGAAAGCCAAGGGCAAATTTGTGGAACAGTAGCTCAAGATAACAGGGGTCTGGAGTTTGAAGAAGGGTAAATAGGGAGAGCACTGTTTGTATAATGAGGAAATTGAGCAATATGTTTTCCTATGTCTCTTGTAGCTGTAATTCCCAAACATAGCAAGCTCATGGAATATCATTCACGAAAATTATTCCAAAAGAAGCAACAGAAGAATTAATGTCATTTCATGCCGCACATAGGAACATGAGTATAGAAAAGTGGGTGAAAGATTTTCAAAGGCAGCAGAAGTTGTTGCAAAGGTAGCAAAAGTGGGTAGCTGAGAAAATGGGCCACATAAATGCTTTAGGGATGGAACTAAAGTTGATGAGGAAGCTCAGGGAATTTTAGCAATCAAGGGGCTGTTAGTGCTGTCTTCTCATCCTGGAGATGAAAAAAGCGAGTCTAGAGAAGGGAAATTGATAGCCAAGGTAATAAAGCAAAAGGCAAAGTTGGGATGTCAAGTGAGGAACCTTGGTTCCTTTGACTACACTATTTGCCTGGCTTTTCAGACTGTGCAATGTAAGTATGGACTACCAGGAAAGCAGGTGTGCAGCATACATAAGAGTGTGTAGCAAGCAGAAGCAAAGAGGCTTAGCTCCAGCTAATACAACAGTAAACACAGATCTTTACAACTGCTTTGGCGCTAACTCCTGAAGCTCTGTAGACAGCACTTCCTGGAATCAAGAGACAAAAATCTTTTCATATGTGCCATGTGCAAGAGAGCTGAGTTTTTCTGTTTCACCTGGAGAAAAATTGACTTAAAATGGTCTTAGGCTAAAAGGGATACACATTACGGCACATTTGTAGCATTCAGATTTATTGAAGTGGGTTAACATGTTTGCAGTCTGTCAGAATTGGCCTTCAACTCAAGAAAAACTGGGTTTGGGCCGGCGCTGCAGCTTACTTGGCTAATCCTCTGCGGCGCCGGCACACCGGGTTCTAGTCCCAGTTGGGGCACCAGATTCTGTCCCGGTTGCTCCTCTTCCAGTCCAGCTTTCTGCTGTGGCCCAGGAAGGCAGTGGAGGATGGCCCAAGTGCTTGGGCCCCTGCACCCGCATGGGAGACCAGGAGAAGCACCTGGCTCCTGGCTTCGGATCAGCGTAGCTCTGGTGGTAGAGGCCATTTGGGGAGTGAACCAACAGAGGGAAGATCTTTCTCTCTGTCTCTCTCGCTCTCACTGTCTAACTCTGCCTGTCAAAAAAAAAAAAAAAAAAAGAAAGAAAGAAAGAAAAAGAAAAGAAAAGAAAAACCGGGTTCAAGGTTTTTAAAATAAGATGGTCAAATCTTTTCAGAGCCAATTTTACTCACTTGAAGTAAGAAAATGATTTCAGTCCAGTCTTTTTCGCTCTGTGGGATATTTTTTAAATTCTGTGTGGGTGTTTTTCTATCAGTTTATAACGTTAAGCCCTTTGCAAATTCCCTGTGAGTAATTGGGACAGAAATATGTGTTACTGAAATTGTATTCATTCCCTCCCACAAACTTTGGGGGAAGCACATGTTAAATGTAAACAGATATGATTCCTTCTTACACTGAAACAACTGCAGGAATGTTGAGACTAAGACAGCCAAGTTGAAGTAAAAGCACTTGGTGCAAAATGTGTATACCAAAAACAACTACCATACATATAGAAATATTTATACATGCTCAATGAGTATTGAAGCTATGAATACTATTGAAAGTATTGAATACTCAATGAGTATTGAGCATGTATAAATATTTATATATGTATGGTATACTCATATTGAGCATGTATAAATATTTCACAAATTGATAGTATGATTTTTTTTTTCTCCCCAAGAGTTCTCTATGGTAAAATTGCACCATGGACAATTAAAATTGTATAACAGCAATCAGGATTTCCATCCAGTGAGAGTTTAAAGGGAGACATACTACTCCATAGCCACACAAGGATCTTAATTTTTGCTTGTATTTGACCTTAAAGTATGTATTGAGTGTTTCCCCTATGTCCTCAGTAACATCTTCTAAATTTGAGGCGTTTGTTTTATTTTAAACTGACTTTCAGCCCTATCAGTTTGGAGACTGTCCCTCATACATGGAGGATTAAGTATTCATGTTAAGAGTGTCAAGAAAACTTGCTCCTTGGTTTGTGTATTATAGATGTTCTTGAGAAAAGGAGTCAAGGCATGTATTTAAATTACTAGCTTCTGCTTAAAGAAGGAAAAGGACAAGGTAAAGTATTTCACAAGGTAGACACTCAGTGTATGATTTCTCTGCTATCTAAATCTGGCTCTTCATATAGTTTCTATGATTTAATTGGTCTTACCTGTATATCAGGGCTTGATACTTAAAATAATAGTTTCCTGTTTCTTACCTTTCTAGAAAATGAAAGGTTTTCTTTACATCAGAAGAAACAGTCACAGGTTGAAATGGAAAACTGTAAACCTCAATGGCTTTAGTTAGAAACTAATAACGATCCGTTTGGGCCTCTCCCCCAGCTACCTACACCACTCATAAGCCTTGTTAAGCATCTTTGGAAGGTATACTTAAACAGACTTGAGGGTTCCTGACCAGCAATAAGGCAAAATCAGGAGTCCCAAGGAGGGCAAGGTCAAGGGTCAGTCTAAACATACCCCTCATGGCAGATGTTCCCGTTGATAAGGCTGAAGGTGGCCACAGAGGGGTTGGTGCTCTTGAAGGAGGTCATGCAAGTGGTACTTCTGCCCGTGCTGTGGGATCGGGTCATCAGGCCAGGCCGGCAACAGAGGAGCTGGGTGTTGAACTGTTTCCTGAAACTCTTGCTCAGCAGGTAGAGGGCAAAGGGGTTCACACAGGAGTTGGTGAAGGCCAAGAGGCGGGCACAGATGCTGGTGACAAAGTGGAGCATGGAAGTATCCACCTTAGAGTAGTGGTAGGAGCGGTACAGGTAGATGACATGGTTGGGGAGCCAGCAGAAGGCAAAGAGGCCCACAAACACCAGGACTGTCTTGGCAAGTCGTTTCCGGGATTCGATCTAAGGAGAGAGTCACACGGAGACAGACAGATGGACCAAGGGTCGGTGTCACAGAAGGCAGAGAGAGAAAGATTCAGACAGCAAGAGGCAGGGGAAAACAGGGAAACAGATGAGTTCACAACAGCACAGAAAAAGAAAGTAAGAGAGGATAAGAGAGATTGCAATAAAATGAGAGAAGAGCAACAGAAACACAGGAAAGGAGAGAAAAAAGGGTGAGAAACATAGAGATGGATGAGCCAGGAAGCAGAAACCCACGGGGTAGAATAGAGTTAGAAAATGCTGCTGAGAATAGATCTTTAAACAAAGTTGATTACATGCTTGAATGGATTGCACAATGAAATTCTAGTAAGTGCCCTCTTTTTCCTCAGGAGAGCATCGGTGCAGTTTATCAGCCAGGCAACTTCATGGCTCCCTCTGCACCACGTTAAGAATGGCTGATTCCTTCTGATACTCAGCAAAGCAGCCAGCTTGGTTTTTCTTCATTGGCCAAACCAGGACAACTTATTATTATTATAGTTATGATTATTATGTGTTAATCAAAAGTTATTTCTTGACTGTATTGTACAAATAGAATCTAAGGTTCTTTGATTGAAATAGGATAAGCGTAGAATAAGCATCTCCTTTGGCTCCCAATTCCTTCTGCTACCCTAAGGAGAAACATGTTTTTCATTGAAGAATTTGGAGTGCTGTAGATGTTTGGCACTGAGAATTCTTCCAAGTATGGAGACAGTTTCACTGAGGACTGCCATTCTTCCCCAATGATTAAGGCAGGAAGGGACAACTCTAAAGGATGAGTTTAAATGAGATGGGGGGAAGTCTTTCTGCCTTTCTCATCATAAATACCACTCGATCTACATCTGGGCTAGAAAGCAAGAACCGGCAAAGATGGGAATGCCAGAGCTGCCAGTTTCTACCATTTGTACCTCCAGGATGCAATTATGGGGGCTTATGGAAGGTGGGAGAGGGAGTCTAACATCTGTAGAGGGCATTTTACATGCCTTGAAGTCCAAACTTTACATATGTATATTTTGCTCGCTAGCTCTCCTCTCCTCTCCTCTCCTGCTCTCTCTCTTGTAATCCTCTACTAGCCTTACAATGTGGGGGCTTTTAACTTATATCATAAATTAGAAAATGGGGGCTCAGAGAGGGCAAGTGAGTAAGTCATGAAGCCTGGACTTGAGCTCAGATTAGTGTAAGCCTCTCTTAATCAGACTACTTCTTTTTCTTCATCTGGCATTGTTTTTCCACCCCTTCTGCATTGTCTCCATGTGTAACCCTCCTTTTGCTAACCAATCTCTTTGGAATTTAAAGAAGTCACATCCCTATGAGCATCAGTGCTTTATTTTTTAAAATTAAAATAGCAACCATACTTTCTGAGATATTTCTCAGAAAGAAACCCACACTCAAAACTTTTCAGGTTCTCAATACCTTCCTAGGAATAAATTAACAAGGGAATAAAATTATAAAGAACATCTGAATTCTCAGGCTGCCATGAGTAGGAGTTTGCATTTAGCATCTGGCCACGGTTCACCTACCTCCTTTACTTGCAGAATCAAGTAACACGGGCACCTAAATACTGTACTCGTCAGTGGAATCCAACAGAAATGCAAGAGACCCAACTCTGAGGGAGGAAATTAATTTGACCCTGAGCACCTACCTGCTTCCTGACATGGATATTCCCTTCCACAGGAAGATTGTAAGCACTCTGGATCAAATTTTTGGCAATGAAGTAGTAATAGACAGAGATGATTGACAGTGGGATGATGTAGAAGACCAAGAAAGAGGCCATGGAGTGGATTTTGGGGTGCAGCTCATTCGAGTGTGGATACGGGGCACAGCTAATGAAGGTCTGGTTGGTGCTTTCCTCATGGAAGGGATGGAGGTCGGAAAACACAGCCTCTGGGATGGCCAGCAGCATGGACACCACCCATATCAAGGCAGCTTTGAGGCAGATCTTCATCAAGGCGTGAGATGCCTGGATATCCATTGGCCGGACAATGGCTTTGTACCTGGGACAGGAAAGAGAATATTCTACATCAGTTGCCAAATTTTATTATGGATGCCAGGGCCAGGACTAGAGTGAGGCAAGTCAATTAACTGGGGTGCAATATTTAGAGAGATGCTCACTCTCAGGTTCGTGTAAGCAGACTCTGAACTCACTATCGTGACAGTGAATGCCTCCTTAAATTTCACACCCCAACCATGTTACTAGCCTTCCCCCAGCTGGACTCTCAAGGATGCCTTCCCTTCTCTCCAGCAATAACATTCTGCTCATGTTCATCAGTTCAGATGCATTTTTAAAGAAAAATTTATTTTTAAATCAACAAAATTATATTTATTGCATATAGCATGATGTTTTGAAATAGATATACATTGTGGAATGGCTAGATTGGGTTAATTAGCATATGTATTACCTCACATATGAACCTACTATTTTTTTGGGAGGGTGAGAACACTTAAAAATCAATCTTATAAATAAAAATCTTAATCTATTTTCCTAGTCATTTTCAGCAGTATAAAACATTGTTATTAACCATAGTCACCATCTTGTACAATTCAAAATCTCATGATTTTTCTTTAAAATTTATTTATTTATTTGAGAGGCAGAGAGAGAGAGGCCTTTCATCCGATGGTTCACTCCCGAATTAGCCACAACAGCTGGAGCTGCACCCATCCAAACCCAGGAGCCAGCACCTTCCTCCAGGTCTCCCATGTGGGTGCAGGGGCCCAAGGACTTGAGCCATCTTCTGCTGCTTACCCTGGCCATAGCAGAGAGCTGGATTGGAAGTGGAGTGGCCAGGACTCAAACTGGCGCCCATATGGGATACCGGCATTGCAGGCGGTGGCTTTACCCACTATGCCACAGCGCTGGCCCCTGATTTTAAGAATATTTCTCAGAGGGCCAGCGCCGTGGCTCACTTGGCTAATCCTCTACCTGCGGTGTCAGCACCCCAGGTTCTAGTCCCAGTTGCTCCTCTTCCAGTCCAGCTCTGTGCTGTGGCCTGGGATAGCAGTGGAGGATGGCTCAAGTGCTTGGGTCCCTGCACCCACATGGGAGACCTGGAGGAAGCCCCTGGCTCCTGGCTTCGGATCGGCACAGCGCTGGCTGTAGCAGCCATTAGGGGGGTGAACCAATGGAAGGAAGACCTTTCTCTCTGTCTCTCTCACTGTCTATAACTCTATCTCTGTCTCTCTCTCACTGTTTAACTCTGCCTGACAAAGAAAAAAAGAATATTTCTCAGAAAAGCTAAAGCTCCTTTAATTTTTCTTCTTAAATTATAGAAATTAATAACAAAGCATGTTGCTGTTTAGAGGGACATGAAAACGTGCTATTTTGAGGCAAAATCTTCATTTTGAGCATTAAAATATAGTTTAATTCCATTCATTTTGCTGCAAATGTCAAGGTTTAATTCTTTTTTTAATGACTGTATAACATTGAGTGGACCACTGTGTTAAATGAAATAAGCCAGATACAGGAAGATAAATGCCACATATTAAAAAAAAAAAAAACACATGTTTTCTCTCATATGTAGAAGTTTAAGTGTGTGTGTGTGTGTGTGTGTGTAGTCAATATGAATCTAGAATATTGATTACTAGAGGCTAGGAAGGGTGAGGAGATGAGGGAGGTTGGATAGTGGGAGCCAAAACACCTGGGTGAAGGTAATTGGTTCTGGTGTTCCACAGAATAGCAGGGTAACCAGGGCCCACAGTCAAGGAAATGGAAGGGCTAATTGCCTGATATGATTGGTTAATGTCCTATATCTTTGAACTATTGTACTGTAACCCAGAAAAATATGCAAGTATTTCATGTTAATCTAAAAATTAAAGAATTTTTTTAAAAAAATATGGTATAAGGATCCTAAGTCATTGAGTATTTTAAATATGCCTCTTCTCTCTTTCAAAGAATGCAAAATGAGTGGCCCACTGAAAAGTTATACCCAGGAGGTTCCCTATAATTGTCAAATTAATCTTTCCCTTACCCTGCGACATTCTTTCAGTCTTGTCTTCTCTTGAAGACTTAGGGTCTTTCTTGGTTTATGAACTGTTCATGCCCCTGTCTTGGGTTGTGGGCTCTGGGAAGCAGACACTGAGATGAAGTCCGAAGTAATGCTTGTGAAAGGAAAAAAGGCAAGGAAGCAGGATAAGCCAGAGTAAGCTCTCTGGCCTCCAGGCAGACTTGCCGAGCTATACAATAGCTTGGGTTACCAAACCACCCTAGTTTGCCTAGAAATTTTCTAGTTTTAGCACTGAAAGCCTTGTATCTCAGGAAAACCCTCACTCTCAGCAAAGTAGGACGGCTGGTCACTTTACACCAGCCCAGTGGGAAGCCTGGGATCAAAGATTGACCAGTGGGAGAGCCCTGCCCTGGATGGACATAATCAGCCACTTGTCCCACCACCTTGCTTAGTCATTGGCCAGGGCTGCCCCAAGAATAGTGTGACTTCAGTTCTTCCCTGGCTCACTCAGTGGGCAGGAACTGCACAGGAGAGAGCACGACCACAGCTTGAAGGCGGAAGTGGACCTGAGAGCAATTGTTTTTGCCATTATCTGATTTTTGTCACAGACTCTCTGTTCTCAACTCAGGTAAGGAGCACAAGGCTATCGTTTATTGAACACACCCAAACCCTAACACTCTTGAAAAACACCACAGTCCTGCTTCAATGTACTCAGGTTTGCTTTCATTTTAAGCAATTATAAAAAATAAAAATTTTAAAGAAAGTTATATTTTCCCCTAATTTTTTCTCTATTCATTAGCCATTTCAAACATTTTTAATACTAGCTTAGAATGAAGGCAACAAATTTATATTCTTAATTGATATATGTGAACACCCTCCACAAAGGATGCATATAGCTAAACATACTGCTAATAAATTTATTAGAGATAAAATAGTAATTATGACTTCTATCTGTATTTTTTGGCAGATAACAGTTATAAGTACCACAGAATCTCTGAATAAAGATGATTCCCTCATGTATGAGTCAAAAACTGGAGTGAATGGCTTACCTCCATCCTTTTAG
This sequence comes from Oryctolagus cuniculus, assembly GCF_051225735.1. Classification (NCBI taxonomy): domain Eukaryota; kingdom Metazoa; phylum Chordata; class Mammalia; order Lagomorpha; family Leporidae; genus Oryctolagus; species Oryctolagus cuniculus. Next base: position 2,018,295 of record NC_142888.1, on the reverse strand, counting down.
GGAATCTTGTGTTCCTGTGTGCAAAATGCTATGGGAACTATTCCAAATTCACAGCTTTTAAAACATAGGAAATAGTATAGGAACATTTCTTCTTTAGTTTCACTAAAAAATTATTTGAATGTAAATCTAATTAAGCTTCTAGATTTATGTACCAGTTTTCAGAAAATGTGAGGATAGAGGAACCAGTTATATGATGCTTTGAGGACGCAACCCGCCATATTCTAAATTAGAAATTCTACAGGAATTATGACTCTATTTTTTTCAACAAATACGCACAGAATAACAAGGAAGAACAGTTACAGTCTGAGATGTATAAGATATATAAACCCAATGAAATATGTGGACCCCTTTAGAATTTTTCATCTAACTCCAACAACCATAAAAAATTTTTTCAAGACTGTTGAAGAAAATTGGTAATATCAAGGAATTAATATATTGTCTATGATAATGATATTGTGGTTATATGTTCCTTAAGATACTTTATTAAAGACATGCTAAAATATTTGCCAGTGAAGTAATACATCTAGGATTTGCATTGAAATATTGATATATTCATATATTATTTGCACAATTAAAATTACATTGCAAATAATTTTCTGATATGAACTATTCATTACATATCAAAGAAATCCTGTGTACTAAGCTCTTTTTTTTTTGTGCCAGGCAGAGAATCGATATCTAGATGATATCATTTATGTTCCAAACAACCCCAACAGGTAGACATGATCATCTTTGTTCTATAAGTAGAAAACTGAAGCTCAGAGATTTTAAGAGGTGATAGAGTAAAAAAACCAGTTTACAACCAATGCTTTTCAGGATAGCACAGCTCTCTCTCTGTCTCTCTTTTTAAAATAAAGTTTGTATAAATCTTTCCAAGAGGATTCTTGGACATATTTAGAACATATCAGATGTTCCTTGCCACCAGTCTAATGATTGTATAGAGCATGAAACATATTAGCCTCTTCCTCCCTCCCTCTCTTCCTTCCTTCTTTCCTTCCTCCCTCCCTTCCTTTCTTCTTCTCCTCCCTTCTTCCTTCTTTTTGTAAAGATTTATTTATTTGAAATGCAGAATTGGGGGTGGGGGGTGGAGAGAGAGAGAGAAGGAGATCTTCCATCTACTAGTTCACTCTCCAAATGGCTGCGATGACCAGAGCTGGGCCAATCTGAAGCCAGGAGCCAGGAACCAGAAGCTTCTTCCAGGTCTCCCACATGGGTGCAGGGGCCCAAGTACTTGGGCCATGTTCCACTGCTTATTAGCATGGAGCTGGACTGGAAGTAGAGCATCTGGGACTCAAACTGGTGCTCATATGGGATGCTGGCATCGCAAGTGGTGACTTTTTCTGTTATAGCAGCACTGGCCCCCTAGCCTGTTTCTTCTTTTGACTTACAGTGCTCTGCCCAGAGCTCCCAAAGCAGGCAGATACCTCTGTTGCTGTTTAGGAGTGATGGTTGATTGGACAGGAGTTGGTATGCAACATAAACCGTTCAAATGAATGGCCTGCAAGCTACTAAATAATTCTCTTCAGCATTTAGCCTGGAAACAGAGCGAGTGTAGTTATTCAATAACTTATGTCAGAAATAAAAGATTTGGATATCAAGGAAGTGATCATGGAGGCCACATTTTAATCATGTCTGAGATGAAAAAGCAGAGTAGATGAATTGAGAGAAAGAGAATGAGGCAGCCATAAGAGGAAAACCTGAGATGAAGCAGCCTCAGATCCTAAGAAAGTCCTTGGCTTCTGGCCCATGAACTACATTTAAATGTACAAGAGATCTCCTGTTATAAAAATCTCAAGTTCTTTCATCCCCTTTTCACTTTAGTTAGTCTAAGTGGCTACTGTTCTTTGCCCACAAAAGAACATTATCTAGAACATTAGATATGATGACCATTTGAAGCTATCACCAGATTTATTGTCAGGATCATTTTGCATAGATCAGCCCCACTTACTGCCTTCCGGAAGAACAAGCTGTCAACTCTCAGTTGTACTCAAGAGATAGACTCATCTATGCTCCATTCCTAAATTTTCCATTCCTTTCCTATTTTCCTCCTTCCTTCGTGCCTAATGCTAGAATCTCCGTTTGTCTGAATCCAGTCCTTCCAAATTCCAACTGAATTATCACCTTGACAAAGCTTTTGCTGACCAATCTACTAAGTCTCGGATATTCCTGTTCTTTATTCCAACCTGACTTTTATGGCAATTATCAACTTTTCTCATTTTATGCTTACTATCTTGAATTCTTTGCAAGCTTTGTATGGGTATATCTTTTCTATCTGCCTTTTTTCATAAGTTTTCTGAGGTCAGACACTTTATATCCTTGTCTTGTCTTTTGGTATCACTAAAACTGCCTCAAGTCCCTTGTTCTGCATACCCTTTATTTTAAAGGAGAGGCTCAGCAAATACTTGCTAATTGATTATTTTTTAAACATTTATGTAATAAATATAAATTTCCAAAGTACAGTTTTTGGATTACAGTGGCTTTTTCCCCCCATAACCTCCCTCCCACCCACAACCATCCCATCTGCCACTCCCTCTCCCATCCCATTCACATAAAGATTCATTTTCAATTATCTTTATATACAGAAGATCAATTTAGTATATACTAAGCAAAGATTTCAACAGTTTGCACCCACACAGAAACACAAAGTATAAAGTACTGTTTGAGTACTAGTTAGACCGTTAATTCGCATAGTACAACACATTAAGGACAGAGATCCTACATGGGGAGTAAGTGCACAGTGACTCCTGTTGTTGATTTAACAATTGACACTCTTGTTTATGGCATCAGTAATCACCCTAGGCTCTTGTCATGAGTTGCCAAGGCTATGGAAGCCTTTTGAGTTTGCCAACTCTGATCTTATTTAGACAAGGCCACAGTCAAAGTGGAAGTTCTCTCCTTCTTTCAGAGAAAGGTACCTCCTTCCTTAATGGCCCGTTCTTTCCGCTTGATTATTAATAAGTTACTTGCATATGTGTCTCTTATTTCCAATTTCTCATGAATGAGAGAGGGAAGATTCCCTTTTATACACTTAGTATGAATCATCCTTCCATAGACCAACACATTCACTCTGATAATACTGGACTCAAGACAATTATTTCCCACTTCTTTGAAAAGCAAATGTACTTCATTTTTCTTATGTAAATATTGGAAAGGTCAAAAGACATTCCCCATAACAATATTAGTATGTCAAAGAGGCCATTGGTAAGTAGAAGGAGCTGGCTGCAGCACTCAATGGGAAATCTTTGCCCACAAAAATGTATGTCTTTTATTAAAATATAGGCACTTTGTTTATTTTTAAGGGTTCAACATTTCAGCTTTTATTTGTCCATAATCCTCTACTGAAGTCCACAGGAATTGTTGAAAAACAATACTTTTAAACCTCCATTACAATCTAAATGTGCACTAAATGAATAAGAGTGAGGTGAACCAGAAAACTAAGTAAACTAAATGGTCTCTAGGGTACCTGGCACATTGTCTGCGTTTAAATTAGAATCCTACCTAATAAGATTTGACCATAATATTAGACATCAGATTTATTTTCTCCTGAGAATAACACCAAGAATTTTTCTGAAGAAATGTGAGGCAGCTATTAGCTGACTTGTAATATGACTATAATCCAGAGAATGGAAGCTTATCTCTCTTTGAGCTGTTGCTCTGAAAATGGAGAACTTTCGGCTTTCAGTGCACATCCATCCATTATCTTTAAGCATATAACAGATTACAGTCATCTTTTGCTGTTTTCTCTAGGCTAAATAACTCCAATGCTCTCTTTTATTAAAAAAGATTGATTTATTTATTTGAAAGTCAGAGTTACAGAGAGAGGAGAGGCAGAGAAAGAGAGGTCTTCCATCTGCTGCTTCACTCCCCAAATGGCCGCAATGGCTGGAGCTGCGCAGACCCAAAACTAGGAGACAGGAGCTTCATCTGGGTCTCCCACGTGGGTACAGGGGCCCAAGGACTTGGGCCAGCCTCTACTGCATTCCCAGGCCATAGCAGAGAGCTGGATTAGAAGTGGAGCAGCCGGGTCTCGAACCGGCGCCCATATGGGATGCCGGCGCTTCATGCCAGGGTGTTAACCCACTGTGCCACAGCACCGGCCCCCCAATGCTCTTTTTTACCTCTTCTTAATATACTCGAGTTTCCTTTGGGCTCTAATGTAATCTTGGGGTCAGGGAGATTCCCAAGGGGGAATTGAATGGAAGAGAACATAATCCCTGGGGAGATAGTGGGATGGAAGGAGGGGAGGAGAAAAAAAGAAAAGGAAGAAGAGAAAGAGAAAGGAAATAGGAGGAGAGGAGAGATGAGGGGAGGAGAGAAGAGATGGAGAGAAGAGGAGATGGGAGGAGAGGAAAGAGGACAGAAGGACAGAAGAGAAGAACGAACCCAAAGTTATGTCTCATGTAGCAGCGTAGCTGTATTGTAAACGGGCCATTTCCCAGCCGACATATTCATCTGCGCCTTTTCCATGTCCAAGGGGAGGAAACTGGAGTCAGGGTGGTAGGTAGTTTCGGGGTGGTGTAGGGGAGTAGTGCATTTAAGGAAGTGTTTTGTCACCTTTTCTTTAAGAATCCTTTAGGAGTAATCAGAGCTTTAACTAAGAGAGGAATGATTGTCTTGGAGAAGGATGAGCTCCCCATGCGATAAGCATGCTTCTCAGATGTGGGGAGCAGAACAGACATGAACAGTGGCTGGACACAGACCCTTGGAGGCTTGCAGAGTTGACACCACTGTAGCCCTTGTTTCCCTCTCCAGAGTTCAGTGAAACTGTTATGAACAAGGACAAGTATTATATATCCATGTTAAACTTGGTAAAGTCAATGCTCAAGGCGTTTAATTCAGTGTCTCTCCTCTATTGCAAATGTCTTGATCCCTATTGTAACAGTCTTGAATAAAGTCTTCCTTGCTATTGAAAAACAACAACGAAAAAATAAGATGAGCAAAATGATCCAAGAAGCTACCTATCAGCCTCGAGTTCAGGGCAGAGACCCTTCCCCCCAGTTGCACTCCTTTGGTGCACGTTGCACTAAATTGGTGGTCCCCCTTCAAGGGCACACCACTCAATAAAATGAAAATGAACATACACCTACGGAGTCTGTACATCAATGAATAAATTATATACATGTACTAGTATACTAATACATTATGTACATTAAAAAGCATCTTAAATTTATTACTCACTATAAGAAAACAAGGAAGTTGGTATTTGCAACAGTTAAATCACTGCTTGGGATGTGTGCATCCCGTATCGGAATGCCTAGTTTGTGTCCTAGCTCCTCTACTTACAATCCAGCAGATGACAGTTTAAGTACTTGGTCCCTACCACACATACGGGAGACCCAGATGGAGTTCCAGGCTCCTGGCTTTGGCCTGCCCTATCCCTGGCTGTTCTGGAAGTGAAGATGGAAGACCAGACTCTAACCCACACCCCATGCCATTTTAAATAAAATGGAAAAAAGAAGAAGACAAGGGTCTTTGGAAAAATAGTTGATCTTGCATCTGGAGTAGGAAATGTACATGAAAAGCCTCGAACATCTTATTGTGCCATATGGAAATGATATGCTTACAGTGTAGAGTTCATAGCACAAAACATAGGAACTATATTGAAGGATCTTCCTTATAAAACTTAGGACAGTTAAGCATCTACATTATAATAGTTGTAATGGGTAACTCACCGACTTTAAAATAATCCATACAACCATATTGATTTTTTAAAAAAAGAAAAGAACCAGCTAATAAATACAGAAATCATAAAATTATAAAAACTCTATTTGTAACCTTCAATGTGATAATTGATTCAGATAAAAGTGATAGAATCATTGGATGAGAAGTTTTGGCAAATGGGATAGTCACACAAGAACCTTATCACAAATTACTATTTAAGTGCAAAAGGGAAAATGCATCTTTGTAGTGGGAACCTCTGGAGGTTACCCCTTAATTAAATGATCAAACCCAGGGCCAAGTTCTTCATTGGGCAAACTAAGCACAAGGCCTGAGACATACAATATTTTTAGGAACCCAGGAAAATATTTTCTTTTAAAGTCAGAGCAAAAATAATGTAATTCATATTACATTTGTCTTTACAACAACACAATCTTAAAATATAATTCTTAGTATACTTTTTAATGGATAATGGGTCCTGTGATGCTTTTAAGTGACAAGGGCTCATGAAATTCATTCCCCCTCCCCCCCCCCCGTCAAATTTTTTTTTAAACTGTCCGTTCTTTTTTCTGTTTTTATTTATTTGAAAGGCAGAACTAGAGAGGGAGAGAAAGAGACAGAGAGAGAAAGGCAGAGATAGAGACAGAGAGACGATGGGGAGGAGGTTGGGAGGGAGGGAGAGAGAGAGGGAGAAAAAGATCTTCCATCTGCTGGTTCATTCCCCAAATGGTCACAACAGCAGGGGGCTGGACCAGGTTGAAGCCAAGAGCCAGGAGCTTCTTTTGAGTCTCCCACATGGGTGCAGGGGCCCAAGCACTTTGGCCATCCTCCACTGCTTTCCCAGGTACATTAACAGGGAGCTGGATCACAAGTGGAGCAGCCAGGATGAACTGGTGCCCATATGGGATGCCAGCACTGCAGGCAATGGCTTTACCGACTAAGCCATAATGCATTCCCACACCATGCCACCCAACCCTGGTCAAATTTAGCATCACCAATATGGGAGCAATCTAACATCTTGTGCCTCCTGATACAATGCAATATTCTTGTCAAATGCATTTAATCTGAAACTAAACATGAGCAAACAATCAAACCTGGAATCTGACACATTCTGAAAGATAACTGGCTGAGATTCATCAAAAACATCAATGTCATTCTTATAAAGAAAAATGTAGGGGCTGGCGCTGTGGCATAGCAGATAGAGCCGCCGCCTGCAGTGCCAGCGTCTCAAATGGGCACCAGTTTGGGTCCTGGCTGCCCCACTTCCAATCCAGCTCCCTGCTATGGCCTGGGAAAGCAATGGAAGATGGCCCAGGTCCTTGGGCCCCTGCAGCCACGTGGGAGACCCAGGAGAAGTTCCTGGCTTCAGATCGGCATAGCTCCAGCTGTTGCAGCCATCTGGGGAGTGAACCAGTGGATAGATTACCTCTCTCTCTGCCTCTGCCTCTGCCTCTGCCTCTGCCTCTGCCTCTGCCTCTGCCTCTGCCTCTGCTTCTGCTTCTGCTTCTCTGTAACTCTGACTTTCAAGTAAACAAATAAAATCTTAAAAAAAAAAAAAGAAAAATGTAGAGGAACTACTGTTGTGCTTTGAAGATTTAAGCGCTATAACAACCAGATGTAATATGTATGTCTTGATATGATCCTGAATTTTTGAAAAGAATCTACAAAAGATGTTTTTGGGATAATGGGGGAAATTTGTGGATTACATATTAAATGATACTAAAGAATTATTATTAATATCATTTGGTGTGATACATTGGGGTTATGCAGAAGAATATCCTGGTTCTTAGAGATATACATTGAAATACTTAGGGTTAAAGGTCAGGATATTGACACCTTACTTTCCAAAGTTCATCAAAACAAAACACGGCACACCCACACACATGCAACAAAATACAGGAAATGGTAACTGTTGAATGTGGGTGAGTTTCTAAAATGTAGTGTTTTAAAAGATAAGTTAACAGGAAAATAAGCATTTTAAATAATTTTATACATTTACTCTATTAATAGTAAACACTTTTGTCACTAGAAAAAAAATCTATAATGATAATGTGATTTAATGTAATATGCCAGGAATGAGGCTTGTGTCTTCTGTTATATTCATATTGTTCTCTTGAGCTTGCAATTTCAACATCATCTACAATCTATAGGGTTTGTTTTGTTTCATCAGGAAAGTTTTGAAGCCACTTCAATTTGTGGAGGTCAGTTTAATTAAAAGTAGATTGTGCGCAAACACACATTGGTCTACAAAACCTTTCTGTAAGCTGCAAATGTAGTAAAGAGCCTTCAACAGCCATTGTTGAGCCTGCTGTGTGGTGGAAACAGATGCCAACAGCCTGATCTTTTGTCCTCTAAGTATTTCAGTGTATATTTCTTTTTTGAAAAAAGATTTATATATTATTTGAAAGGCAGAGTTACAGAGAGGCAGAGGCAGATGGAGAGATCTTCCAAATGCTGGTTCACTCCACAAATGGCTGCGATGGCCAGAGCTGGGCCGTTCCAAAGCCAGGAACCTGGAGCTTCTTCCCGGTCTCCCACATGGGTGCAGGAACCCAAGCGCTTGGGCCATCTTCTACTGCTTTCCCAGGCCATAGCCGAGAGCTAGATCAGAAGTGGATCAGCTGGGACTTGAACCGGCACCCATATGGGATGCTGGCACTGCAAGTGGTGGCTTTACCCACTATGCCACAGCACTGGCACCTCAGTGTGTATTTCTAAGAACAAGGATACTCTTCTGCATAGTACCAATGTGTCATATGATCGTTGCCTGTACGGGGAGTGAGGGATATTATATTCGTATTGTTCGCTGGAGCTTGCAATTTCATGTGCAGTCTGTAGCCCAAAACCAATTTCTCCCCATTTGACATGATAATGTGCTTTGTTTAAATGATCACTTTGTATACTCACAACAATCTTACATGGTACTATTAGTATTGCTCTTTTACAGATAAGGGAACTGAGGCTATCAGGCTTGAGTCCATGGCCATATAGCTTCCTAGCATGAGAATCTTATAATTAACCAGGCAACCTGGGCTTCCTGGTATTGGAATTCAGGAAGAAAAACAAAAAAATTATCAGAATGTCTGTTCTCCACTTGTTCCAGCCACAATAAAAAATTTTATTCCAAGGCAGACCTAAATTCCTGTTCTTGAAACTGTTACACTGAATATACTATACTTTGCATCCCCATGTACACACACACTGTAGTTCCCTATATCCCTATATGCCTCTCTGTAACTCTGCCTTTCAAATAATATATAAATCTTTTTTCAAAAAAGAAATATACACTGAAATACTTAGAGGACAAAAGATCAGGCTGTTGGCATCTGTTTCCACCACACAGCAGGCTCAACAATGGCTGTTGAAGGCTCTTTACTACATTTGCAGCTTACAGAAAGGTTTTGTAGACCAATGTGTGTTTGCGCACAATCTACTTTTAATTAAACTGACCTCCACAAATTGAAGTGGCTTCAAAACTTTCCTGCTGAAAAGTGGCTTAGAGTGTGGTCTGAGAGGTCTCAGGGCCACAAGGAGCCATCAGAGGGAGACGTTTGGAGTGAAGGTGAAAAGTGGCATCAAGGAAGAACTAGGGACCTCAGGCTGGAATGAGGCTAGAGAAAGTCACTAACATTGGAAAGGTTTCAGAAGTGAAGCTACTGATTCTGAGATCTGAGGGATGTAAAAGCTTAGGGGAAAGAGAGATGCAATCAATTGTTAGACATTTTCTGGTGCTTTCACATGAGGAGTTGAGCAACTACTGACCCTTGTGCCCAAGATGAGTCTCAACAGGATGATCTCATTCCAAAACTCAATGCTAATCCTGTAAGGGAGGCTGTCAGAAATGGGTTTAAGCAGGATGAAATATTACAGTTGCCAGTAGATATGTTTCAAATGATTAAAGAAAGCAGTACCCTGGCTGCATTTTGGTAGGTATGCAAACATCCTGGAACAAGTTTTGTGTAGATCATTCTTCAAAAATGTTATAGAGGGAAATATATATATATATTTATATTTTAGTAGACCTTTTCAGCAATTTATGAGTCAAAAAATTAAAAATCATTTATAAATTCCATTTCCAGTTTGTAGTTAGACATGATCTGCAATTACCCTACTGCATAGTGTAGATTACCCATAGAATGAGAAAATACCGCCAAGAGGAAAATGACTTATGCTCTAGGGTAAAAGATATCACAGATTCTGAGTCCAAATTACCTTCAGAAATTATTGGTCATCTCCAAACAGGCCCTGAGGCAAGGATTTAGGTGCAAGTAGTTTATTTGGGAGGTGAAGCATGGGAAGGGAGCTATAAAGTAAGATAGAGAAAGAATGGAAACCAGTGAAGGGCGCCACTCTGGGCAGCTGGGGCACACTCAGGCTGGGAAACCTGGACAAATTGTTGTGAGCACATTCCAGAAACTGTGCTACCAAGGGATAAGCAGGTTGGGCTATTATCCAGCAACTCTCATCCCTCTTCAGTTGGGAATTGTGCTGGGGTGTTAGTTTAGGGGCACTCCAGCCCACTCCAAGCCTTCCCTTGGAGACATGGGAAGGCCAGGTCTGTAAGTGACCTTCAGGGTATGCCTTCAGGGGACAGTGACACCACCCATGACCTAAAGTCTTTTGCTCCAATTATTTTATCAAACATGTAGTTGTGTGTGGGTGTGCACGTGTGTGTATGAATATAGGTATATATATATATATGTGTATGTATATATATATATAATCTATCAGAGACTATTTTTCTCTTCAAATATATTTCAAATTATTGGGGATAAAAATAGAATTTCTAAATTATCTTAATAAAATGCATTATCATTTTTCCCCAAAAACATGAGTTATTGCAGCTCAAAAATACTATCATGGTGTCTAACTATGAAAATTAACAGCACTGTATTTCTGTAAACTTTTGTGAGAGGTTTTATAAATGGTGAAATGGTAACCCAACTTTGTAGCTGATTGGGTGTACTGGCCCAAGATACTGATCCTGGCCATGCTGGGAGGCATTGCCATGTGGTGGAAGAGAGAGGGGCTGGATGAAGACTGGGAGCCCAGCATTCTACTTCTGCTGCTGTAATCAGATCTTCTTGTGAAAGCACGTTGTCTCAGGGTTGTTGTTGTTGTTATTTAACAAAAACTTAAATAAAACTGTGAGGAGCTAGATAAACTTACCCTGATCTGAACATTATAGAATACATATAGTGTAAATGTATTAAAACAAATATCACACGGTACTGCATATATCCATGTAAACATTTAACTGTCAATTTTAAAAAAATTAAGATTTATTTTCTATTTATTTGAAAGGCAGAGTTAGAGAGAGGGAAGAGACAGAGATATCTTCCTTCTGCTGATTCACTCCCCAAATGGCCACAATGGGCAGAGCTGGGCCAATCTGAAGTCAGGAGCCAAGAGCTTCTTCCAGGTTTCCCACATGGGGGCAGGAGCCCAAGCACTTGGGCCACGATCCACTGCTTTCCCAGGTACATTAGCAGAGAACTGAATCAGAAGTGGAGCAACCAGGTCCCAAATCAGAAAATATTTTTTAATTAAAAAAAAAAAAAACTTATACAGTACTTCGTTCCTGGAACAGTACTCAATACTTTTTAAGGATTAACTTGGAATCCTTAATACTAGAAGGTATATATTACTATATTGTCATTTTTGGTTGGTTGGTTGGTTTATAGATAATGAAATTGAGGCACAGAGAGGCTAAATAACTTGCCCAAGGTCACATAACTAGCAGAAGGCAGAGGTAAGGTTTAAGCAAAGACCATTTGGCTCTGAGTCTAGGCCTCAAATCAGATTTTAATGTCTCCATTGTCTTCATCTGTGAAATGAAACTAATGATACCAAGCTTACTTGCTGTGATGAGATGCTTCTAAAACAATTTGAAAAATAGGAAGCATTATGATTATATTTTCTGAAATGAAAAAACTGTCCACTGTAGTGTCAGCTGGTGGAGGTTTCAACAACAACCTTTGGCTCCCTAACGAGCATAAAAAGTAGTCATGCTAATGGTGCACTCACTCTCTGGACTAGGAATTCCAACATTTCACTAACAAGTCAGTATGTATTATTTCATCTCATCATTACAACAATTGCAACTGTTCTATGATGTATTAAAAATACTCTTATGCTCACTTTTTTTTAAGATTTATTTATTTATTTGAAAGGCAGAGTTAGAGAGAGAGAGAGAGAGTGATCTTCCATCCACTGGTTCACTCCTCAAATGGCCACAACAACTGGGGCTGGGCCAGGCTGAAGCAAAGAGCCAGGAGCTTCTTTCAGTTCTCCCACGTGGGTACAGAGGCCCTGGGACTTGGGCCATCTTGCACTGCTTTCCCAGGCACATTAGGAAGGAGTTGAATCAGAAGTGGAGCAGCCAGGACTCACACCTATGCCCAAATGGGATGCTGGTGCAGCAGGCTGCAGATTAATCTGGTGTACCACATTGCCAGCCCCACTTATGCCTACTTTAAAGATAATAAACCTGAGGCTTGTAGAGTGACTTGCCCTAAGTTACTTTGTGGACGATTAGAAAACCCAGGGCTCAAACTCAGACATGTCTTCAAAGCTTTTGAATTTATCCCACTGTGAATAATGCTCTACTAACTGTGACCTGCCCCCCCATAACAAATGAAAGAAAGCAAACCTAAGAGAAAAAATAAAATGAAAGAAAGGAGTAGAAGTACAGTGTAATGGCTATAGACCTTCAGTTTAGAAAAACGAAAAACCTCCTGGAGATGGATGGTGGTGATAGCGCACAGACTGTGGCTGTACTTACTGCTGCTGGACTGTAAACTTAGAAATGGTTACAATAATAAATTTAGTTATGTGTCTTTCACCTCGATAACATTTAAGAAGGAAGAAAGGGGGAAGAGAGAGAGGGGGATGAAGAAGAGGGAGGAAAGAAGGAAGAAAGAAGAAATAGTTTATAAGTGTGTCGCTGTGCAACTTTGGGGATATGTTAAGAAGGAACTGCAGGCCGGCGCCGCGGCTCACTAGGCTAATCCTCCGCCTGCGGCGCCGGCACCCCGGGGTTCTAGTCCTGATTGTGGCGCCGGATTCTGTCCCGGTTGCCCCTCTTCCAGGCCAGCTCTCTGCTGTGGCCAGGGAGTGCAGTGGAGGATGGCCCAAGTGCTTGGGTCCTGCACCCCATGGGAGACCAGGAGAAGCACCTGGCTCCTGGCTTCGGATCAGCGCGATGCGCCGGCCGCAGCACGCCAGCCGCGGCGGCCATTGGAGGGTGAACCAACGGCAAAGGAAGACCTTTCTCTCTGTCTATCTCTCACTGTCCACTCTGCCTGTCAAAAATAAATAAATAAATAGTGAAAGGGACACTATGGGAAACGGTGACTTGATCAGCATAGCCCTGACTGTTAATGAACAACTTAATACATTATCCCTCTTAGTAGTTTTTTTGTCTGTTCTACTTAATATGACTGGTTTAATTCTGTAATTAATACACAGTTATTCTTAAGTGTTGAAATTTAACTGAAATGTGATCCCTGTTAAACATAAGAGTAGGAATAAGAGGGGGAAGAGATATATAATTTGGGACATGCTCAAGCTGACTTGCCCCAAATGGTAGAGTTAGAAACATACCAGGGGACTCCAATTTAATCCCATCAAGGTGGCATGTACCAATGCCATCTCACTAGTCCAAGTGATCAATTTCAGTTCGCAATTGATCATAATGAAAGGACTAAGAGTCAAAGGGAGCACATAAGCAAGTCTAGTACCTGCTAACACTAACCGATAGAATAAAGAAAGGGGAGAGTGATCCAACATGGGAAGTGAGATACTCAGCAGACTCATAGAATGGCAGATGCCCTAAATAGCACTCTGGCCTCAGAATCAGCCCTAAAGGCATTCCGATCTGGCTGAAAAGCCCATGAGAGTATTTCAGGCATGGAAAGCCAAGACACTCTGGCAAAAGATCTCTGTGAGTGAGATCTCAGTGGAAAGAACAGGTCTTCAAAGAAGGAGGTACCTTTCTCTGAAGGGAGGAGAGAACCTCCACTTTGACTATGACCTTGTCTAAACAAGATAAGAGTCGGAGAACTCAAGGGGCTTCCATAGCCTTGGAAACTAATGACTAGAGCATAGGGCGATTACTGATGCCATAGACAGGAGTGTCAATTGGTAAAGTCAACAACAGGAGTCACTGTGCACTTACTCCTCATGTAGGATCTCTGTCCTTAATGTGCTGTGCATTGAGATTTAATGCTATAACGAGTACTCAAATAATATATTTCACTTTATGTTTCTATGGGGGTGCAAACTGTTGAAATCTTTACTTAATGCATACTAAACTGATCCTCTGTAAAAAAAAAAAAAAAGAAAAAAAAAGAAAAGAAACTATCAACTCCCAACTTGACTCTCACTGGGATTAAACATGACAATAGGTCTGATCTGATTTCATCATCATTAAAAAAAATCATCTATTATTTTTCACTTTATGTTTCTGTGTGGGAGCAAACTGTTGAAATCCTTACTTAATGTAAACTAAGCTGATCTTCTGTATTTTAAGATAATCGAAAATGAATCTTGATGTGAATGGAAGGGGAGAGGGAGTGGGAAAGGGGAGGGTTGTGGGTGGGAGGGACGGTATGGGGGGGAAGCCATAGTAATCCACTATTCGTACTTTGGAAACGTATATTCATTAAATAAAAGTTAAAAAAAAAATAAATAAATAAAAGAAGGAACTGCAAGAGTTGCTTTGAGTCAATGAAGAGAAGGTAGTTGAGAAGTCATTGGCTAATTTGAAGGATTTTTTTCAGTTAAAAAAAGTTATAGAAATCCCTTAGTCTTTTGTACAAAATTGAGAGCATATAATTTTGTTTCATTGTTTCACAGTCTGTTACGTAAGCACCCCCCCCCACACACACACTTATGCTCGTGACCCCTCTAGCCGGCAGGCGGTGCTCTACAGGTGCCAGCAAGCCAGCATGACCCTGGCACCTGGTGGTCACTAGAGGGCAAAGTCCATGCTTTCACAGATTCTTCCTACAGTTGGCTCCAGGGCAACATATCATGCGTGAAGCTCCTCCTACTCTCCAGCCCCAAAATAATACATCTAGCAATACAAAGCCTATCCTAAGCATTTACTTCTGCATGGTCCTGTACCAGATACTAAAGAGAGCAAAAAATATATGCTGTGGATACTCAGTGACATTTTCATTCATTCCATTCTGGAAATTAAGATTGATGTACCCTGGTTCACAGGAATAGGAGCTTCTTAAGGTTAGGGTCTATGTCTTATTCACTTTATGCCTGCTTTATTTATTGAATAAATTTTCAAAAGCTTGGATTAAAAATCTAGAACTCTTCATCCAGTTTGGCCTGTAAGGAAACAGTAAGGATGCTCAATATGACCAATCCACTCCGCTTTTTTTGGCAAACACTCTTCTGTATTCCTCTTAACCCAAGTCACTCTGTACACCATCTTATCAGCCTTTTTCCAAGAGATCTTCTCCAGCCGAAACATTGCCTATTTGTAACCATTTCAGTTCTAGAAGGATCACTCGGGTAACTAAGGAAGCGATTCTCTTCGGGCCCAATTCCTCTTTTAAACAGTTTGAAGGCAGCTTGTTCAATGAACCTAGGATGAACAGACCTTACAGGAAGCGACATGATGCATGATGGTGGCACATTGAAGGAGATGGGAAGATGCACGGTGTCTGTTTCTGTCTTTATTTTCCCAGTGAACGATAGAGCAGGTCCTGCCTTCATGTCCACCACCCGTGGAAGTTGGACTCCAGCTAAGCCTTGATTTAAAACCATCTCACTTTCTGCACTTAAACGATTGCTATTCTCACGGAGGGCCCAGGGCATGCTGTAAAAGGTGCTTGGCTTAAAGGTTTTGGCTTGATTCTAGTTTCACTGTTTTCCAATCATATGATACAGAACCTTCATTTCATCATCTGAAAACAGGGATAATGTGATGGATTCCTGATGACCCAGACAGCTGATTGTGTGATACAAGAGGGCCCTGTAACCCAAAGGCATCACAACAGCTGTGGGATTCTTATTTATGATATCTGCTAGGAAGTCTGTTCTGGCTAACTAGAAAAGGGTCGTGGATTCCCCCAGGTCCATGCCGTTTAGAAAGGAAACGCTCACTGCTCAATGACCACCCCAGAAATCCTGCACTCAACTCCATATCAGGTAGCAGCAAACTAAGACCCACTGACCAAATCTGGTCCTCTGCCCGTTTCTGTAGGGCTATGAGCGATGAATGGCTTTCACATTTCAAATGATCAGGAGAAAAAAAATCAAGAATGATATTTTGTAACATGTCAAAATTACATGAAATTCAAAGTTCAGTGTCCATATATAAAACTTTATGGGAACACAGCCATATTCATTTTTTTTTTGGACAGGCAGAGTTAGAGAGAGACAGAGAGACAGAGAAAGGTCTTCCTTCCGTTGGTTCACCCCACAAATGGCCGCTACAGCCCACGCACTGCGCCAACCCAAGCCGGGAGCCAGGTGCTTCTCCTGGTCTCCCATGCAGGTGCAGGGCCCAAGGACCTGGGCCATCCTCCACTGCACTCCCGGGCCACAGCAGAGAGCTGGAGTGGAAGAGGAGCAACCGGGACAGAATCCAGCGCCCCAACTGGGACTAGAACCCGGGGTGCCGATGCCACAGGCAGAGGATTAGCCTACTGAGCCACGGCGCTGGCCAGCCATATTCATTATTCATTTGTTTACACGTTGTTGGTGACTGCTTTCATGCTGCCAGCACAGAAATAAGTGGTTGCAAAAGGGACCTTATGGGCCACAAAGCCTGAAATGTTTACTTTGTGGGCTTTTGCAGAAAAAGCTTGTCACACCCTGGCCCATGCGCACAGAATGTGTGAACATGGCTAATGTTTCTGTTGTTCTCCACCTGTCCGCACCAAAACCATTGGTGCCTTCTTTGAATGGAGGCTAATTCATCCTCCATCACGCAGCATGGCCTGTTGCACTTACTGGGTTAATGAAGACAGGAGGTTGGTGAATCCTGCTGTTGGTCTCCTAGTGCTAAGCACTCACTGCTCAGCAGGCTTCATCCGTTTCTTAGCACATCTAAGGACAGTTTGGTATTTCAGCCTCTGCTTGGCACTAGGGATATACAAGTCCCTGGCCACTGAGGATTTAAAATCTGGTGGGAGAAACAAGAACATGCACAGGAAAAGCCCTTAATAATACGGATATTTTCCCTGCCTTTGTGAAGAATTCTTGGGCCAGATGATGCCAGGTCAGTGTGTGCAGTGCTGGTATCATGGTCCAGCCAAATGCGTACATGTTTACAGACCTGATTGATATGGAACCATGGAATATAAAAGAGGTCATCAAGCATCGTTTCTTTAACTTAAAGAAGAAGAAACTGGAGGGCAGAGAGGTCCGCATCTGGTTAGCTGAGAACCAGGACTGGAGCCCAGGTCTCTGGAGCCCCAAATGAGCAGTCATTTTTGGATTTGACTATGACATTTTAGATTCACGGGTCTTTGAAAGTACAAGTAAAGAATATTTAAAATTAAGTATTGAGTACACTGTTTTTATCTTGTAGTGCATGTATTTTTTAGGCCATCATTTTAACTTTCAGTTCCACCACTGTTAACAAGCTAGGAAAGAAATTATGCACAATTCTGATTGTTCTGCTCTGCTGTGGTGCTACCTATGATTTAAAGTAGAAGGGGAAGAGAAATGAAAATAATGAAATTTGCAAAAAGAAGACCTGTTCTGGTTATCATTTACTGCAAATGAAATAAGCATTTCTTATGTGTTCTGGGGAAACTATTGTGTGTTTTTCATAATTATTTTCTAGTGTTTTTAAAGTTGTGTTTGAAGTAGTTCTAATAACAGAGGCCTGGTCTTGGTATGAAATTGACCAACTCAATTAAAAACAAAGCAACCAGCCGGCGCCGCGGCTCACTAGGCTAATCCTCCGCCTGCAGCGCCGGCACCCCGGGTTCTAGTCCCGGTCAGGGAGCCGGTTTCTGTCCCGGTTGCTCCTCTTCCAGTCCAGCTCTCTGCTGTGGCCCAGGAGTGCAGTGGAGGATGGCCCAAGTGCTTGGGCCCTGCACCCACATGGGAGACCAGGAGGAAGCACCTGGCTCCTGGCTTCGGATTGGCACAGCGCACCGGCTGTAGCAGCCATTTGTGGGGTGAACCAATGGAAGGAAGACCTTTCTCTCTCTCTCTCTCACTCACTGTCTAACTCTGCCTGTCAAAAAAAAAAAAAAACAAAAAACAAAAAACAAAAACAAAAACCACCACAGGGAAATAAGAAACCTTGAGAAGCTTAAAGTTGACTTAGTTATTCTGTTTATATATGGATAGCACAAATTAAGTCACATAGGCATGTTATTGACACAGTAAATTCTACTCACACCACAAAATAAATTTCTTCATGTGCTAAATTTTGCATTTTCCCCTTCTTCCCTAGGTAACCATTGGTTATCAGCACTGGCCAACTGGCCTGAGTACCATACAAAAGGAGGAGGAAGAGGAGGGTGGGGAAAAGGAAAAGGAGGGGGAAAGGGGGAGAGGAGGAGAACAGGAAGGAAGGAAAGAAATGAAAAGTAATAAAGGGGGCCTGCGCCACGGCTCACTAGGCTAATCCTCCACCTAGCGGCGCCGGCACACTGGGTTCTAGTCCCGGGTGGGGCGCCGGATTCTGTCCCGGTTGCCGCTCTTCCAGTCCAGCTCTCTGCTGTGGCCCGGGAGTGCAGTGGAGGATGGCCCAAGTGCTTGGGCCCTGCACCTGCATGGGAGACCAGGAGAAGCACCTGGCTCCTGGCTTCAGATCAGCGTGGTGCGCTTGCCGCAGCAGCCATTGTGGGGTGAACCCACGGAAAAGGAAGACCTTTCTCTCTGTCTGTCTCTCTCTCTCTCACTGTCTAACTCGGCCTGTCAAAAAAAATTTAATTAATTAAAATTAAAAAAAAGTAATAAAGGAATGAATTTGAAAGAAATGTACCTTAGGAACATTTTGATTCTTTCCTGACCATGAAATTTCAACTCTTAACAATCACTGCATAATTAAATGCCAGCTCCAGCTCTTGCTTATTGGCTGCAGATCCCAGAGGCTTTGATGTACCTACGTGCTTGGCGGTGGCTAGAGCTGCAGGCATCAGCTGAGATTCCTGACTTTCTCACTTTGAGCTTTGCCAGAGCTCACTGTCCACCTCTGAATTGCTGAGATACTTTGAGGCTGTGAATGCTGATCCCAGTGTCCCGCACAGGTAGTTCTGAACTCCTCTTCAAAAGAACTAGTAGTGTTTGTGTAGTTTTGAGGGCAACAGATCAGGTCTTTAAGAGAAGTGGTATAGGATTTTCCTGTCCTAATAATGGCAAACTTGCTTGTGGCTGACCAATTCTCTAGAAATGAAAAGTTAGAAAAACTCTCTTTGAAAACATCAGGGAACTACCCAAGCAATCAGGATTTGAGGAGCCAAAACCCTGGAGAGAAAGGAAGTGCAAAGAGGCAAAGCTGTTACTCAGTCTCATTTTCCCTTTAAGGCATTTACCAAATTTCAAGAAGCAGCAGAGAAACCCAGAACTGGGCAGAGCTTCTAGCAGTTTTAGGATGAGGGGGAGCAATAAGTGGGGTTCAGGGCCCACATAAAGGAGTTCCCCAGGTTAACACCCCAGGCTTTTGAGATGCCCAAAGGGGCAAGCCCTGGCGATAGAGAACCAGAAATAGATCTGCTCTCACAGAGCCTCAACCGCAGCTTCCAACCTGCTCTCTGATAGGGTCCCATATATTGCCCCCTCCCAACTGCTCACAAGGAACAATGCTAATCTTGTCTGAAAGATCGTATCATTCAGAATCTCAAATTATCTGTAATTCTTCATATATAAAATCAGGTATTCAAATCAAAATTGCTTGGTATACCAGGAAACTAAATAAAATGGCCAAAATACAACAGGAAAAAAGGATATAATAGATTTGAATCCATTCTACATGCTAGAGTTACCAGAAAGGAATTTTAACATATCTTGGGAGGGGTAGGTATTTGGTCTAATGGTTAAGTGCCACTTGGGATGACCACATCCTATATGGGAGCGCCTGGGTTTGAGTCCTGGCTCCAGTCCCAATTCCAGCTTCCTGGAAGGCAGACGTAGTTGGCTCAGCTAGTTGGGTCTTTGTTATCCATGTAGGAGACCTAGATTGAGTCTTGGCTCAGCCAGCCCCAGCCCCACCAGTTGTATTCATTTGGGGAGTGAATAAGTGGATGGGCGATCTCTCTCTCTCTTGATCCCTCACTCCCTCCTTCCCTCTCTCTCTCTATCTGACCTGAAAACCATACAAAAGGAGGAGGAGGAGGAGGAGGCTGGGGAGGAGGAAAAGGAAGGGAAGGAGAATAAGAAGAAAGGAAGGTAAGTAAGAAAGAAAGGAAAAGTAATAAAGAAATGAATTTGAAAGAAATATACATGCCCATTAAAATTTCAACTCATCAGTCACTGCATAGTTAAAACTCTCTCCTCCCACCTGTCTGCCTTTCAAATAGAAAGAAAATAAATTTAAAATTTATAGATTAAACAAAACACGTGAGGACTAATTTTTGAAATTAGAATATAGAACCAAATAGAAATTCTAGAACTAGAATGTACAATAACTGAAATTAAGTGTAAATGGAAGGTTCAGAAGTTTAGATAAAGCTGAAGAGAAGATTAATGAACATAAAATAGCCAGACTGAAGTATAGCAAGAAAAAAAGGATGGAAAATACAGAAATGGAAGTTGGAAATTTATAGAACATGGTGAAATGGCAAAATGAAATTGTGTTTAACATAATTCTCAGCTCTTTAGTAGAGCAGCTAATCCTTTGACTTTAAATTAAAAATAATAAAATATTAATTTGAGAAAAATTGTTCTCAGTAACAGGAGTCTGACCTTAGTGTAAAATTGCCTGCCTTAATAAAAGCAAAAACAACTAAAGGGGGAAAAAACTTAAAGAGCTTAAAGTTAACCTGTAGTTATTTGTGTAGATAGCATAAAGAAGAAGATGAAAGAATAGAATGAAAGCAATATTTGATGTTGTAATAGTTGAGAACATTCCAAAACTGACTAAAATCTTCAGGTCACACATTTAAGAAATGCTATGAATCCCAAACAGGAAAAATAAAAAGAAAACTGCACCTATACAACTAGGTGCATCATAGTAATACCACTGAAAACCAAAGAGAAAAATTTTAAAATCCATCCTAGAGGAAAAAAAACAATATTGTTAAAAGAGCAATAAAACTGACATCTGAGGTCACAGCTTTGGAGACTTCAAAGTGTTGAAAGATAAGCATTCTCCGGCCTAGAACTCTAAAGTTCCACTGAAAATATCCTCCAAAAATTACATAAAATAAAGACATTTTCAGACCAACAAGAACAGAAAAATGTATCACCATTTGATTTACACTAACTGAAATATTGAAGCAAGTTCTTTGGGCAGAAATACAGTGATCTCAGATGAAGCCAGAGAGATGCAGGATGGAATAGAGAAAAACAGAAAATATAAGTGAGTGACTCTAAATCTAAATCTAAATCTAAATCTAAAGGCAAATACGTGAGTAAATGTAAAGTCCATACAAGCAATGTGGATATACAAGTAATGTGGATTTTAAAATACAGAGAAAATTACAATATAGAATCATAATAACTCAAAGCAAGAATCAACAAAATGAAGATGGAAGTGTCCTGTTATCCTCCCCTTGTCCAGGTAGAATGAGAGTTCTAAATTATAGTAGATTCTACTAAGTCAAGGATAAATGTGGGAAATTCTGGAGTAACCTCTAAAATAATATTAAGAAGAGTTTATGTAATTAACAAACTCATGGAGAAGCAGGACTATAGGGTTCTTCAAGAAGTCCATGGAAAATAGGTATTCTGGGGGAAAAAGCGTGAGTTTTTACACAAAATAAGCTTATCTTTATTTTTTTTAAAGAAAGATTTATTTGGCCAGCACCATGGCTCAATAGGCTAATCCTCCGCCTACAGCGCCAGCACACCGGGTTCTAGTCCTGGTCGGAGCACCGGATTCTTTCCCGGTTGCTCCTCTTCCTGTCCAGCTTTCTGCTCTGTCTTGGGAAAGCAGTGGAGGATGGCCCAAGTGCTTGGGCCCTGCACCCGCGTGGGAGACCGGGAGGAGCACCTGGCTCCTGGCTTCAGGCGCGCCGGCTGCAGTGGCCACTGGGGAGTGAACCAACAGAAAAGGAAGACCTTTCTCTCTCTCTCTCTCTCTCTCTGTCCACTCTGCCTGTCAAAAAAATAAAAAATAAATAAAAAAGAAAGATTTACTTATTTTATTTGAAAGGCAGAGTTACAGATAGGCAGAAGCGGGGGGGGGGGGGGGGTCTTTCATCCGCTGGTTCATTCCCCAAATGTCCACAATGGCCAGAGCTGTGCCAATCCGAAGCCAGGAGCCCGGAGCTTCCTGTGGGTCCTCCACATGGGTGCAGAGGCCCAAGGACCTGGGCCATCTTCTGCTTTCCCAGGACAGAACAGAGAGCTGGATCAGAAGTGGAGCATCCAGGACTCGAACTGGCGCCCATATGGGATGCCAGCTCTGCAGGTGGCAGCTTTACTTGCTATGCCACAGCACCAACCCATAAGCTTATCTTTCAAATCCATTTGTAAACTCTTTGAACTTTTCTTGTAGAATAATTTTTTTATTTTTTTTTCATATAAATACATTTAAATTTTTTTCCCAAAGAAATTTAAGGAGTACAAATTTCATAAGTACAACTTTAGGAATATAGTAATTCTTCCCACCATACCCACCCTCCCACCCCACCTCCTTTTCCCTCTCCCATTCCCAGTCCCTTTCTTCATTAAGATTCATTTTAAATGAACTTTATACACAGAATACCAACTCTTCTATACTAAGTAAAGATTTCAACATTTTGTATGTGCATGCACGCACACACAGATACAAAAAAACTGAGGAAAAGTTTTACAGTTAATTCTCATAATACAACTCATTTAGGACAGAGGTCCTGCATGGGAAGTGCACAGTGACTCCTGTTGTTAATTTAACAATTAACACTCTTATGTATGATGTCAGTGATCACCCCAGGCTCTTGACATGAGCTGTCTAGGCTGTGGAAGCCTTTTGAATCCACAATCTCTGTTAGTATTTAGACAAGGCCATAAGCAAAGTGGAAGTTCTCTCCTCCCTTCAGAGAAAAGTACATCCTCCTTTGATAGCTACTGCTTTCCACTGGGGTCTCACAGAGATCCTTCATATAGAACATTTTTTGTCACAGTGTCTTGGCTTTCCATGCCTGAAATACTCTTGTGGGCTTTTCAGCCAGACCAGAATGCTTTAAGGGCTGATTCTGAGCTCAGAGTGCTATTTAAAGCAATTGTCATTCTCTGAGTCTGCTTCCCATATTGGAAATTTCTCTCTTTTTTAATTCTATCTATTATTATTGCCAAACACTTAGTCCCGCATACATTCCTACAGACTTACTTCTAAGGGTACAGTTTAAAAACTTGCCATGGGACCCCAAATCCCATTAAGCTGGGTGGTAAAAATGCCATCTTAAGTGTTAAAGTGATATTTTTAAGTGTTAAAATGAGCATATAGATAGGATTAAATGTTAAAGAGATCATATAAATAATTTTAAGATAATTAATTTAAATGAAGGTAAGCAAGGAAGGAAACAATCATGAAACAGGTGAAATAAATAAAAATAAGCTGCTAAATTTAAATCCCAATATGTGAGTCGAATTGAATGTATCAATGTCTGTGTTTATAGGGCAGAAACCTGTAGGCCAATTACAAACAGCAAACATTTTTGTATAAAAGCACTCATGGATCACCACAAAATACCAACAGTGATGAAGGTAGAACAAAACTCGATGTGAACACATTCTATGGCAAATAGGTTAATAGGTGTTATTAATTGAATATTTCAGATTACTTGAAGCACTAGAAAACTTGAAATGCTATGAATTTTTACAGTTCATGTAGGAAAGATACTTGATAGTTGTTGCTGAAGATTGAATGTCCCCTCCAAAACTGATGTTGAAATGTAGTGCCATTGTAATTACATTTTGAAGAAGTGAGACCTTTTTTTTTATTTAGTAAATATAAATTTCCAAAGTACAGTTTATGCATAATGGAGGACGTTATTTGCAAACTACACAACACATAAAGGATTAACAATTAGAATCTATAAAATGATAAAAAAAAAACCAAAATCAAAACAAACAACCAAATAAGAAAATGGGCCAAGGACCTTAACAGACATTTTTCAAAACAGGAAATCGAAATGGCCAACAGACACATGAAAAAATGCTCAGGATCCCTAGCCATCAGGGAAATGCAGATCAAAACCACAATGAGGTTTCACCTCACTCTGGTTAGATTGGCTTACATACAGAAATCAACCAACAACAGATGCTGGCGAGGATGTGGGGAAAAAGGGACACTAATCCACTGTTGGTGGGAATGCAAACTGCTAAAGCCACTATGGAAGACAGTTTGGAGAGTCCTCAGAAACCTGAACATAGCACTACCACAGGACCCAGCCATCCCACTCCTTGGAATTTACCCAAATGGAATTAAAGGGGAGAAAAAAAGAGCCATTTGCACCTCAATATTTGTTGCAGCTCAATTCACAATAGCTAAGACATGGAAGCAACCTAAATGTCCATCAACGGATGACTGGATAAAGAAACTATGGGATATGTACTCTATGGAACACTATACAGCAGTAAAAAACAATGAAATCCGGGAATTTACAACAAAATGGAGGAAGCTGAAAACCATCATGCTGAGTGAAATAAGCCAGTCCAAAAGGGACAAATATCACATGTTCTCCCTGATCGATGGCAACTAAACGAGCAGCTAAATGATACCCATTGAAGTGAAATGGACACTCTGAGAGACAATGACATGATCAGCCCTTGTCTAAACTGTTGAGGAACAACTTACTATTTTGTTCCTTTAGTATTTTTTGTTGTTGTTGTTGTTGCTCAGTTTGCTCTACACAAGACCACTGGTTGAACTCTGCAATCAATGCACAACCATTCATAAGCATTTAAAAATTAACAGAAAAGTGATCTCAGTTAAACATAGGAGTGGGAATAAGAGAGGGAGGAGATATATAGGTTGACACATGCTCACTCGGACTTACCTCCCATGGTGGAACTAGAAATGTGCCAGGGAATTTCACCTCAGTCTTACCAAGGGGGCAGGTACCAATGCCAGCGCACTTGGTAAAGTGATAAGTATAAATACACAACCGATCAAAAAGATAGGGTATGTGTCAATGAGATTTCACAAATAAGACCAGTGTAAGCAAATAATGAAGGATAGAATTAAAAGGGAGAGAATGATCCTGCGGGGGAAACAGGACACACAGCAGACTCATAGAATGGCAGCACTCCTGCCTCAGAATCAACCCTTGGGACATTTGGATCTGGCTAAAAGGTCCATGAGAGTCTCACAGGCATGGGAAGCCACAACACGGTGGCAAAAAAATGATCTAAATGAAAGATCCTGGTGAACAAGACCCCAGCAGAAGGAACAGGCCATCAAGGAGAGAGGTGCCTTTCTCTGAAGGGAGGAAGGAACCTCCACTGTGATATGGCCTTGACTAAACAAGTTCAGAGTTGGTGAACTCAAGGGCCTTCCATAGCCTAGACAGCTCATAGCAAGAGTCTTGGGTGATTGCTGACGTCATAAATAAGAGTGCCAATTGTTAAATCAACAATGGGAGTCACTGGGTACATGCTCCCCATGTAGGATCTCTGTCCTTAATGTGTCTTACTATGAAACTTAAAAACAACACTACTAGTCGAACAATACCCTATACCTTGTGTGGTTGTGTGAGTACAGCCTGTTAAAATCCTTGCTTAGTATATACTAAGTTGATCTTCAGTATATGAAGGTGATTGAAAATGAAACTTGATGAAGGGTAGGATGGGAGAGGGAGTGGGAGAGGGGAGGGCCACGGGAGGGAGGGAGGTTGGGGGGGGAACCACAACAATACAAAAGTTGCACTTTGTAAATTCACATTTATTAAATAAAAAACTATATAACAAACAAAAAAAAAGAACTTAATACTTTACCCTTTTAGTATTCTTTATGTTCTACTTAAAACTATTGGTTGAACTCTGTAATTAATACACAATTACTCTTAGGTGTTTAATTAATGCTATAACTAGTACTCAAGTAGTATTTTACACTTTGTGTTTCTGTGTGGGTGCAAACTGTTGAAATCTTTACTTAATATATGCTAAATTGATCTTCTGTATATAAAGATAATTGAAAATGAATCTTGATGTGAATGGAAGGGGAGAGGGAGTGGGAAAGGGGAGGGTTGCGGGTGGGAGGGAAGTTATGTGGGGGGGGGGAAGCCATTGTAATCCATAAGCTGTACTTTGGAAATTTATGTTCATTAAATAAAATTTTTAAAAAAGTAAAGTTTATGGATTACATTGGCTTCCCCCCCCATAATTTCCCTCCCACTCACACCCCTCCCATCTCCCACTCCCTCTCCCATTCCATTCACATCAAGATTCATTTTCAATTATCTTTATATACAGAAGATCGATTCAGTATATATTAAGTAAAGATTTCATCAGTTTGCACCCACAGAGAAACAGAGTGTAAAATACTGTTTCAGTACTAGTTATAGCACTACTTCACATTGGACAACACATTAAGGACAGAGATCCTACATGAGGAGTAAGTACACAGTGACTCCTGTTGTTGACTTAACAATTTGACACTCTTGTTTATGGTGTCAGTAATCTCCCTAGGCTCTAGTCATGAGTTGCCAAGCCTATGGAAGCCTTTTGAGTTCGCTGACTTCGATCTTATTCAGACAGGGTCTTAGTCAAAGTGGAAGTTCCCTCCTCCCTTCAGAGGAAGGTACCTCCATTGATGGCCCCGTTCTTTCCACTGGGATCTCACTCGCAGAGATCTTTCATTTAGGTCTTCTTTTTTTTTTTTCCCCAGAGTGTCTTGGCTTTCCATGCCTAAAATACTCTCATGGGCTCTTCAGCCAGATCTGAATGCTTTAAGGGCTGATTCTGAGGCCAGAGTGCTGTTTAGGACATCTGCCATTCTATGAGTCTGCTGTGTATCCCGCTTCCCATGTTGGATCATTCTCTCCCTCTTTTATTCTATCAGTTAGTATTAGCAGACACTAGTCTTGTTTGTTTGATCCCTTTGACTCTTAGACGTATCAGTGTGATCAATTGTGAACTGAAGTTGATCACTTGGACTAGTGAGATGGCATTGGTACATGCCACCTTGATGGGATTGTATTGGAATTCCCTGGCACGTTTCTAACTCCACCATTTGGGCAAGTCCGATTGAGCATGTCCCAAATTGTACATCTCCTCCCTCTCTTATTCCCACTCTTATATTTTACAGGGATCACTTTTCAGTTAAAATTTAAACACCTAAGAATAATTGTGTGTTAATTACAGAGTTCAACCAATAGTACTAGAACAAAAAAAAAATACTAAAATGGATAAAGTATTACATTGTACATCAATAGTCAGGACAAGAGCTGATCAAGTCACTGTTTCTCATGGTGTCTGAAAAACATTATGCTGAGTGAATTAAGCAAGTCCCAAAGGGACAAATATCATGTGTTCTCCCTGATCGGCGACAACTAACTGAGCACCAGAGGGGAAACCTGTTGAAGTGAAATGGACACTATGAGAAGTGAGACCTTTAAGAAGTGATTAGGCTATGAGGGCTCTGCCCTCATGAATGGATTAATGCTCTTATCTGAGCAGTGGGCTAGTGACCGTAAAAGCAGGTTGTTCTGTTTCTCTTTCTCATGCTTACTCACTTGCCCTTCTGCTGTGTTATCATGCAGCATGAAGACCCTCTCCAGATGCCAGTGACATGCTCTTGTATTTCCCGGCCTCCAGAACCAGGAGCCAAATAAACTTTTGTTCTTTATAATTTACCCAGTCTGTGGTATTCTGTTATAGCAGCAGAAAACAGACTAAAACAGTGGCTCCCTCAAATTTGATGGTAATCCTGGATATTTAAATGACAGTACCAATAATGGAATTTGAGGCTGAAAGAATCTTTTCTAACTTCTCATTAAGAAAAAAAAAACAATTTCAATCAGTCATGGAAAAATAGTGACTTATCCTTCCAATTTCTCTATGGAAATGAGTATTACCAAACCATGGTCATCATCTCATCATCTTAAGAGGAGACAAGTGAAGATGATGGCAAAATATTCAGGAGAAGAAATATGATAGAGCAACGTCAGGCAGTCATTTAACAGAGATTGTGTTAAGTGTCCAGATTTTTGTGATGCTTGTGGGATTTATCAGTTTATTTAAGTTTGCTGTTTATTATAGTTTCTAAATTTCATGTATGACTTAGAAATGTTTTAAACATCCCTTTCTTTGCCTAATTTTGTATTTATAATTTCAATTTTTTTTTCTTTAAAAGTGCCCCCAAATAGTCCCCATAAATTCTGGATAAGCTTTTGTCATCTAGAGTTGGAACCACTGTTCTACTGCAGTCACTCAGTGAACCATCAAAGGAAGTTAACACCATGATTCAAAGGTCATAATCCTGTATTCCAGGTTCACCCAATAGGGCCTATCAGAATGCATTCATTTATTTATTCCTGCCTTCATGCATCTATCCATTTATCTATTAAACAGGCTTTTATTGAGCACTTTCTACAGAGTAAGAACTGTTCTAGAATCAGAAAATATACCAGTGAATGAGATGGCCTCCAATTCTTTTAGAACATATATTCTAGTAATGGAAACAGTGAACAAATAAACGAATGAATGAAATAATTATAAAGAAAATAATACTGGGTAATATTTACCCAAGAGAAATAAAGACATATATCCTTATAAAATTGCACATGAAAGTATGGCAGGCTTATTTATAATCATCTCAAAGTGAAAGCAACCCTAATGTTCATTAACTAGAGAATTCATAAACAAATCATAGTATATCCATGTTATGGGACACTACTCAGCAAAAAAAAAAAAAAAAAAAGCAAATTATTTATATGTGCAACAACATGAGTTGAAAAAAGCCAGATTCAAACAACTATGTAATTTATGATATTGTTTATGTCAGACTCGAACAACTACATACTGTATGATACCATCCTTGTTGCATTCTGGAAAAGATCAGTGGTTGCCAGGAGCTGGGAGTGGAGGAAAGAGATAGACTACAAGGGGACATGAGAGAGTTTTGGTAAGTGCTGGTTGTGATGGTGATGGCTAATATGACTGTATGAGTTTTTCCAAAGTCAAAAAATGTATACTTAAAAATGTACTATGAGTAAATTATGCTTCAATAAATATGAAAAAACATACTGGACGATAGAATAGTTTAGTCATTCCATTAGACTGAGTGGTCAAGGAAGACCTCTTATAGGAGGTGATATTTAGTATGTAAAATGAACCTCTTCACAATCCCCTGTTCTGTTACTTGGAGGTTAAAAAGGAGAATGGAGAAAATGTTTTTTATTTTATTCTGAAAAACACGTGTTTTAATTAAGACACAATTTATGCAACTCTACACACTAGGATTTATCTGTGCAAAATGCAAATTTAAGTCTATTTGCAAAGGATATTATTGACAGGCACATTTCCGAAAACCTCACTGGGGAGCCCTTTCAGCCTGTGCTGTTTATTTCATGATCAAGGCTGTACCTTCCTTGCTGCCATGCACACTAAGTTGCCAGAAAATATGCTGAATTAATCACATAAGAGCCTGACACTTTCAAAGATAATGTGTGAGAAACAAGGGCAAAGTTCTTTGCTGCCCTTCTCTTCTACCTCGCTCCAGTTGAGAGCACCTTTCTGGGTTGGCCCACTTCCACAACACCTGTCCTCTGATCACTCCCAGAGCCTACAGGCAGCTGGGCCGTTCCTCTGCCGTAGGAGCCACACATTGAGTTTCATTTCAGAGAGGCAGCAGAGACTTCCGAAAAGTCAAGCCATAGTGAAGTTATGAACTGGCAGCTCACGTAAACTGCTGCAACAAAAACTTTCTGGAAGGATACTTGACGAGAAATCATCCCACGTCTTCTCTTGTGACAAAGGGGCCAGTCCCCTTGGACTCAGTGAAGCAGTAGAGAAGACTTTAGATTTCACTGGCATGACTCCTTTCAAGGGGCCCACCGTGGACTCATGTTTGGGAGTCAGTCGTGACCACTGTGCAGAGAAGGGAAATAGACTCAGACTCCGGGTTTTTTTGTGTTTTGATGGTTTCTGTAGAAAACTTTCCAGTTTCCCTGTAGGAACTGGGAGGTGGAGTGAGCAGGGCTCCAGTCTGACTGTACTCTCTTGTGATAGGTTATATCCCATCACCTCTTTTGGTTTCTGTGTCAAACAGGGTTTGAACTTTAAGATGACTTCTGTCTCTGGCTATTGGACTTTCTCATTTTTCCACTGCTCAAAAATCAAATAGTGAGTGTCTTCTTACTAGAAATAGGATGGGCCTGGGTGTCATAGAAGACATGGACCCCATGGAGCTTCCCATATGATTAAGGAAGTAGAAAATGCACCTGTAAAAGGACTTAGTAGTACAAGGCAGGATAGTTCAGTATGTAATGAATTAATTTAATAATTAATTCAGCATTTAAAAAACATCCTTTATGAAAGGAAAAAAAATCAGTGAAAGCAAAAGTAATTGCTTCATAGAAGAGAAAGGATTTGAGCTATGCCTGGAGGGATGCATAGGATTTGAGTAGATGTAGAGAATAGGGCCCAGCCATCAGGGAGGGCAAATGAAGTTGCGGAGGCAAGAAGTCTGGTGGTGCCTGTGGGAATCAATGATGAGAATTTGAGTAGAGCAGTGTCTGTTCTGGAACATCTCGGGACAGGAGGATATGAAGACTGATTCGCAGATGGAAGAGGGCTTGTAAAAGAGAATGGAAAGACCAGACGGAAGTTCTTAATGCAGATCTGGAAAGAAAGCCTCAGCAGTGGGATGCCTAAATTCCCCATGTGACTAGAGCTTGTGCTGCACCGCCCAATCTTTCCCTCTTCAAGAGCAGTGTCTTCCAGTGGAAGGAATTTCACAGACAGGAAGAGCCTGTGCAGCTGGGAGGCATTTGATATTTGAGGAATTTCTGATATTCTCTATGAGAATAGCAAACTTGCATCCTGGGGGAAGAGATTTAGACCCCAAGGCACAGAGCAGTCTTTCCTGCACTGTCCAACAGAATTTTCTGCAATGGAAATATTGTGCATCTTCATTGTCCAACAGAGTAGCCACTAGTCTCCTGTGGCTCCTGAGCACTTGACATGTGGCTAGTGTGACCAAGCAGTGGGATTTTCTACTGAAATAATAAGAAATCTCTACTCTCAACATTCACCCTACGCAATCTAAAAATGTAAAGCAATGAATGTATGACAGGCTAGAAAAAGACAAGTGAAATGCTTCAAAGCCCTGTGATACAAGATAATTCTCATTTTTAGAAGAACATCAGGACATTAGGGATAGAATGACCCTGACTTAGGGATTGAGGGGAGAGGCTTGAACCAGAATCTGAATGATAAGTGAAATGGCAGATAAAAATAAGATTTTAAGAATTGGGGCTATCACAGGAATAATCTAGCTCAATTCCATCATTTTATAGATGATTAAGGTCAGAGAGTTACATGACTTGATTCAACTCCCTCATATGGGCAGTAATGGCAGAAAATTTGTCTAAAATGCAGGTCTGTTGATGCCCTTTCCAAGCCCATGCACCTCCTGGGATGAGGATTCTTATCCATGGAAAAAGAACAAGTGCTCTAGAGAGTGGATGAGACATAGCATAATCAAGGAAGAAGAGCCAGGAACAACTCAGCATGCAAGAAATCAGGGGAGGAGAGGGAAGGCAAGGGGCCTGATACAAACCTGCGATCGGCCAGTCATGTGAATCCAGAATGCTGGTTTCTGAGACTACCTTGAAGTCTCCATTTGACATAATGGCGGTGATATAAACTTTTCTGGGGAAATGTTACTGTTTTTTCATGTTGACAAAGACTCAAGTCTACCTGGGGAAGGGGAAGACTGCAGAAAGAATGCTGGGATGAGTAATGGCATTGCTGGTCAACCTAAGGGGGCAGGGATGGAGTCAACTCACATCTCAGAAACCCTGATTCAGTAGAGTTAGGATGGGGCCTTTGAATCTGTATGTTTTTAAAGTTCACTCTGTGATTCTGATGATCATCCAATTTGGAGGGGTTTCTGCTTCATCCTTTTACCAATCTATCTAATATATAACTGTTTGACAATATTTACTAAATATATGCCCCCAACGACCCAGTAATTCCATCCCCAATATGCACTTGCAAGAAAAAAAAACACTTCTTTATGTTGTGGGCATAAATAAGATGTCAAGAGCAGGTTATCAACCCCAAACTGGAAACAAGCCAGTGTGCATAAGCATTGGCTGAGGCATATTCATAAAAATGGAAGGCTACACACAATTAAAAAGAACAAACCATTGTTATGTGCATGAACATGGGTGAATATCACAAAAGTAATGATAAGCATAAGAAGACAGACACAAAGGAGTGTGTACTATGATTACATCTATATGAAATCAAATCATTGACAAATAATCTGTGATGATTGACATCAGACCAGTGATAGCCTCTCTGAGGGAGGATGTTTACTAGGAAGGAGCATAAGAAACTCTGGGAGTTGTTCTAGATCTCCATCTGAGTAATGCTTATGTGGCTATATAGACATGTGGAAATGCATTGAGCTGTTACTTTTTCAGTTTCCTATAAAAATAGATTATATCTTGTTGAGAAAAAATATGAGTATTTGCACTGACAACCTCATGGGATTATTACAAAAATTCCATAGCTTTTAAAAACTGAGGTAAATAGAAGAGTACCATCTTACATTACTTAATTGGCTTGATACCTATTTTTTCTCATTGAAGTGGGTTAGATGCTACCTGTGATTCAGGTGACCCATCAGCTTATTGAAGCCTTGGCAAAACACAGAGAGCCGTTTAGATGGGAGCTCATGGTAATTCTGAACTTGGAAAGGACACACAGTAACTCTAAACTTACTGAAGGCACCGCTGAGCTGTAAAAGGGTGCAACCTGCATTTGGAAAGAGCTTTAAAACAGGAGAGTTCCCTGCAGCTGCGTCTTTACATCATGTGCCCTCACTGCCCTCTCACTTTCCCTCCCCAAGAAGACAGCCAACACTGTCTGGACCACTGACTGCACTCGTCACACCGGAAGCCAATCTCTCCTCTTCCCATCAAGAAAAAAGGATCCCATCCTGAAGTGCCTTCGGCCGTTGGAAACGAGCCACAGAGTTCTGCGAGCTCCGGAGGGCGCTGGCCGTGACTCAACTCTGGAACCGCCTGTGGTCATTAGGACCTGGTGGGCTGATGTGAGGTAAGAGCAAACCGAAGTGGAGGAGAGGGCATGGAGAGACCCTGACCCTTTGTGGCATAGCTCCTCTCTGCGCCATTACTTTTCCATCTTTGACAATAACATGTGTGCCACACAGTGTACTCAGGCAGCTAAGTATAAACACATGTCTACAAATACTGATAGCACTATCTTTATTTGCCCATTACTCAACAAAGCCAGATCACCTGAGAACTATTTGTTCCTCTAGAAAATGAGAATCCACCACATATATTAAAACGTGGGATATTTTCTTCAGAGTCTAAACTTTAAAGAGCTGCTTCTGTGTCCTTTCTGAAACACTCTCAAGCCCTAGGCACCTGTAACACATGACATCAGTTGCTTTTAAGACAGCAAGCTAGAGTCTCTCTGCCTGTTTTCCTTAGTTTGGTCTGTGCTGCGTCCGAGTCAGATCATTATTGTGTCCAGTTTTCAGAACCAGGAGCACATAGAATATGCTCAGCAATTTGTGTGAACAACCACCAACTACTTCCTTGCTCATTAAGTCAAACAAGTGTTTTTTATATGATAGATGTTTAATAAATGTTCAAAGGAGTAATATGAATGATTAATAAGAATTAATAAACTATACAACACATTCATACAAAAAATGCAATTCACATATGTGTATATTTCCCAGAATAAAATCCTGTAGGGGATCCCCTTCTCCCCTACCTCCCAAAGGCATTATATATGAAAACTCCCAAAACTCCCAAAGGCATTATATATGAAAGCACATTAACAAAGAGGGAAATTAAAAGTTAATCTTGAATGGAACTTTCTCCTGGAAAAAAAAAATCCAGACAATGTCTGATTTCATTTAAGGGAGGCTTAGAAAGAGAGAAAAAGTTAAACAGAAGAAAATGAATTTCAAAGAAAGGAGCCTTATTTTCTGCTCTTGGCTATTTCTGAAAGAATATTTTGTGGAAATGCAGTGGGACTTTTCTGATATCTGAAGGTTTGGGGTTGCTTCTAAGAAACCTTTTCCTCAGACTTAAGCTCTTTTGGGTGTGATTGTCTTTCTCACAAGGCAATTCATTTTACAAGGAGGGAGAAGTTAGGAAAAGGCTTCGCTAAATCCATTTCACCTCCAGAAAATGCAGCTCAGTCTTATGCTAAGAGATTTTTTTTCTCATTTGTCTCCTCCTGTCCTCAGTATTCACTCACTTTCCCCACTGTAAATCAATATATTAAACTCAAGAAGTAAGCCCCAGAGCAAAAAAATATGCCTGTAAGGGAACCTGAGTTTGAGAAAAACTTGCCCTTGTGCAAATAGCTCTGTCTGCTACGACATGGTGGCGTATTTACAAGGCATCTAGCACTTCCAGACAGCATATAACTTCATCCAGTACTCACCTGTCGGCCGAGAGCGCCGTGAGTGTGAAGACAGACACCCCCACCGAGGTAAGCTGTATGAAGGGGATCAGCTTGCAGCCAATCCTGCCAAACAACCATCGGTCAGCCAGGTACCTGCTGGCATCCACGGGAGCACACGTTACGAGGAGGAGCAGGTCTCCCAAAGCCAGACTGGAGATGAACAGGTTCGGCACGTTTCGCATGGACTTGACTGTGCAGAAGATCTTGATCAGAGTAATGTTGCCAATGAGGCCTATCAGAATGATCACCCCATAAATTGCAGGGATGACATAGAGGATCCCGGGGTAGAACCGGTCTTCGTTCATGGGGAGATCCGTACTGTGATTGGAGATGTTGTAGTGTATGCAATAGTCCACTTCCAAGTTCAGAACGAAACAGTCATTTAGAGCCATCTCTGGGTCTAAAAGTGCCCTTAGATGCTATTTCTTAACTTTTGATTTTGCAGTTAGGTGAAGATGAGGATAAGTTCTATGCTGGACTCTCCCTTCTTTATTAAAAGTACTCTGAGTACATTAACACTTTGTTTTTTCAGAACTGTCTGTCACTATATTGATGCTGGGATTGCTCTGGCCTTTGTGTGACCAGTGCAATCCATCTCTGAATTTGATAAACTAACAACGAAAACTCAGTCTCCCAAAAGACTTAGAGGTAAGCAGACTCTAGCAGCTCTTTTCACCTCCATCCGAGGCTGAGTCTCCCTGGCTGCACTTTACTAAGAACTTTTGGTCTGCTGTTTTCACCCAGCATTTCTTGTCTTTCCTGATACTTAGAACCTGAAGGTTTAAAGTGGGTAGAAAAAAACTGCACTGAGAAAGCCTCAAATCCTATAGGCAGGATGCTTTGTACGTCATCGGCTTCGCCAGCGAACTGCTGCTCTGCTGAGCTGAGCCTCTGAAGAGGAATCGGGGCTACGTATAGACAGAGAATGCCAGCCCCCTGCTGGACACTTCAATCACTGCCTGGTCGCCTGCTTGCTCCAAATAAGACAGCCCGCGGACTGCAGTTCCTACGTGGCTTAACATGATCTTTGGCTTCTCATTTCTGCACGCAGCACCTATGGTACATATTTAATAAATGTTGCTAGTGCTCTGCAAAGGCAGTGCGGTGCAGGTATTTCTGATAGCATCCCCATGAATTCAGATGGGGCTCATAATTCCCTTTTCTCCTCCTTTCTAACACATTAGAATGACATGTTAGGGTTGCTTTGAAATCGCATCTATGTTCAATGCGCCCAGGTGCACATAGCACCCATCTGTGAGCTGCTCCTTTGGCGGGGACTGCTACTGAGAAGCGCATGCACAGGACTCACACCTTACACCTTCACAGCTGACATCTGGAGAAGCAGAAGCACAGTGCGCATGTGTTTTGTTCTGTGTATTTACCAAGCCCTTCCTTTCCCTTTACCAGAGAGAAATTGAATCACAAGCCAGCAGTTAGTCTTTGTTGTTTTTTTTTTAAGATTTATTTATTTATTTATTTGAAAGAGTTACAGAGGGGAAGAGGCAGAAAGAGAGGGAGAGGGAGAGGGAGAGAGAGGGAGAGGTCTTCCATTCTCTGGTTCACTCTCCAGATGACTGCAAAAATAGCCGGAGCTGCGCTGTTCCAAAGCCAGGAGCCAGGAGTTTGTTCTGGGTCTCCCACGTGGGTGCAGGGACCCAAGGACCTGGGCCAACTTCTACTGCTTTCCCAGGCCATAGCAGAGAGCTGGATGGGAAGTGGAGCAGCTGGGACTTGAAACGGCGCCCATATGGGATGCGGACATGCCGGCAGCAGCTTTACCCGCTATGCCACAGTGTCGGCCCCCCCATTGTTGTTCTTATCTCTCAAAGATCAATAATTTTTTCCAGAAAGTGAGTCTTTTCTCATCTGGTCTAAAAAATGATATGAATTGGCACTTTGATGCAGCTATTAGCAATGTTTTAATCAAACGTTTGTTGCATTTTGTAAACAAGTTTTCTCTTAAGCCCTGAGTGGGAAATAAAGAACTATAACAGAGTTACAGATAGAATACCAAGGAACTGGGGTGGGGTGGAAAGAGATAAGTTATAGCTTAAAAATATATTGTAAGGGCATATCTTAAAATATATTAAAAATATTACAACTTAAAAATATATTGTAAGAGCACATCTTCAAGAGTTAGACAGAGTCAGCTCTTCCAGGTATGAGACATAAGCCAGTTCAGGACTAAAGAATAAAGAAATTGCCACTTACCAGCATTACAGGGCAAAGCGAGGAAGCCCCCAAGTGTGTAGTTAAGGACACTTCCGGGCTGCCATGCTCCTCGCCGCCGGTTGTAGGGAGACTTAAGGCCACATGTCTGGAGCTGGAAGAGCTTCTCAGTATCAGTGACAAGTGAACGTCGAATTCAGAGATGGATTGCACTGGTCAAGCCAAGGCCAGAGCAACCCAGCGTCAAAATAGTGACCGACAGTTCTGGAACCAGAGACCAGCTCCAGCCAGTCCAGGGGCCGCAAGGTGTGAGAGGTGTTGGCGCTCGAAGAAATGAGAGACACACTCACAGCAAGGCTGATGGCATGGCTCTGGCCCTCGAGCACCAGACGTTATTTTTATATCATAAGTCAAATAATGATTCTTTTTTCTCACAATAACAAGCCTGTTGTCCATTTTTTTCTAATTACAATTTCTTTGATTTTCAAGGGCACATTCAGAGCATGGGTTACAATCAGACAGGTGCGAGATAACGGGCTGCCCACAAAAGTCAAGGCCTGCAGTACTGTCGAGCTATGCAGAAATTGGCTACACAAGCTAGAATAGTGCCTTCCTAATCTAATCCTTACTAGAAGCCCCAATGTTCAAAGCAGGCCCCTTTTTAAATGTATCCCCTCTCTGCAGTTCTTTCGATAACTTCTTTATTGTACTCATTTAAAGGTTCACTTAGATCTATTCTACAGTTTTGATATCCTAATCATTGTTATATTTGTAGCATATATCGAATTAAAGCTTTAGTAACATTTATCTTTATTCTAGTGGGAAGTCTATACCAGGGAGCCTGTTGCCTTTTAATTCTTTTCCACAGACAGCTCAATCTTGCATAAAGCATTAACCCTTTCTCCTACACTAACATTCTGCTTGATTAAAATTCTACAAGGCAATGGACATTTTGGAGGTTATGAGACTAAGCGTTCTTCCCTAAAATTAGGAATACAGCAATCATTAGCGGGACCACAAGGAAGCTCCAGCTTCCTTATGCAGAGTGCAGTTCCCAACAGACCTAATACCACCAAGAGGACTGCAGCTGTCCTTCTCATGCCTTGCTGAGACAGGCCTTCTGCTGTGACCTTGTCAGCCAGCTGAAGTTGCCTTGGCCTCGCCACAGGACCTTAGTGGTGTTGATTAGTTGCTAAGAGTAGAGCTTAATGATAAGGTATGGGCTCTGTATTTCAATCCTGGCTCCTTCATTTATTAGCTTAGCAGGTTACTTAGGCAAGTTATTGAGTATCCTTAGCTTCAGATTCCTGATCTGTAGAACAGGGATAATTTGTGAAGTTAAATGATCCCTGTTAAGATGAAATAGTATTTGGCCCATTGGAAGGGCTTGATTAATATTAGCTGTCATTACTGTTGTTATTATTTTGGGATTAAGGGGAAAAGACTAACTTTGGAAAAGTCCCAAAAGATTAGAGAATGATTGACTTCTGATCAGTAGGCAAAGGGTTCCACTCATACTAGTGAATCAGTAGCTCCTCTCTTGGCTTGAAAGCAATTTATAGAAAGAACATCTACGAGTTGTCAGGCACAGCCTAAGAGGCTGAGGAAAATGACATGAAAACACACGGGCTCTCAGATCTTCGGACCCCATGCCCTTTCTATAATGAAGCAACTACTTTTTCTCCAGACAAGGTGATATTTGATCTGAAAGGTTGAGTAAGTGTTTGGTAAGGCCTTAGGAACAGAGAAAATAGTAGGAGAGTACTTCAAAACTTTGTGGAAAAAATGGAATTAAAAGATGTTTATTTTTGACACAAAAGTGTTGAAATCCATGCATAGTTTTTTCATAACGCTCATTTCCCATGGCCTTTTTGAAGACTATGTGTATTTGTAGACTTCAAGAAATTTTTGTACCAAAATAAATGTCTTTAAATTCCATTATCCATGACCTTTTCAAAGTGCCCCCATACATACCTACAATAGTGGCACCAAGGAAAGAGCAGAGGGCCATGCCAAGTCTAGAAACATGACCCAGATTGGAAGAGGGGAGATGGGAAAGGGCAGTGTGAAATGCCCTGAGGCAGGCTTGGGTGAGATTGTGATAGGGCTTGTCTCCTTGCTGGGAAGTTTAGTCTAGCACTTGGGTTCCAGAGAGGACTTCTGGTTGTTGCTTCTCTTTATTCCTTTAGACACTTCCATGTGCCGAGACAGCCTCACTTCTTAAATCCAATTGGACCCCATGTATTTCTTCTCATGTAAGTTCACTGAAAGCTGATAAATGTTGATTTCCCCCAGCAGGAGTTAGCCTTATGCATGGCACAGGGCTATCAAATGTTCCAATGGTGCTTTAGTAGTGAAGGTATATGGACGTTTGACAACCACCATTTTCTGGGATCAAGGATGTTTTAAAAGGCTAATTAGAGGATTTTGATGTCATCTCAACTAATTAGCTATTAACAGCTCTTCCCATTCCTAGCATTATGGTCACCTACCAGCAGAACACCAAACATCCCCAAACGTTTGCTTAGCTTTTTATTAGTGGTAAGCACGAGATGCCTTTGACTTAGGAAAATGACATGGAAAAAATAGGACAGAGTGCCTGTCCTCAGGGACTGCAGTGTCTGAATAGAACCAGAGTGTTACTCAGCATCCTTTCTTATGTGGTGGGGCAGGGGTGTCATTTCTATTTCAGTAGGGAAAGTCATACTTTTCTTTCTTCCAGAAAAGTAGATTTTCTGTAGGACTTTAGGATGAGGGGGACAGGAACTTAGTAGGATTTGGGAGGGTGGGAAGATTCAATGGGGCCAAAGAAAGGAAGAGAAAAAAAAAATCTCTTCCTTCCAGCTATGTGCATGGCATTGTGTCTTTGAGGAGCTGGCATTCTTAGTGAAGCAATAATGCATACAAATCAATTACAGAATGGGAGAATTTGTAGGTGGAGCCAGGGTAAACAGAAAGGGATTCTCTGAATCTATCTGAGAGACAGTCTACCTGGAACAAAGGTTTGGAGGGGCGGGAAAGGGAGACATATAAGAGATAAGATCTGCTGGGGAGAATTTTGCATTTAAGATTTCAGGTTTGACTTTACAAGACACTGATTTTTTAAACAAATCATCAACAATTCCTGAGGTGCTTGTTAAAAGCACATATTCTGAGTCCCTATCCCAGGCCTGCTGAGTTGAAATCTTCAGGGAGAGAACCCCAAAAAATCAGTGTTATCCATGAAATCCCCAAGACATTGCAGCACTCTGCTACGTTGGAGACCAATGACACAGGGAGTCTCCTCACCAGAGATCATTGCAGTATGTCACTGACTGTTCTTTCCCTTCTGAGGGAGACAGCTAGCAAGGAAACACATTTAGGAGGTAGTTGTTATGGGTCCTTGCTATCCAAAATGCAGCCCTTGGGCCAGCAGCATGGACATGACCCAAGAGTTTGTTAGAAATGCAAGTGATTTAACAAGATCCCTGGGATATTCATGTGCGCATTAAAGTCTAGAGTGTGCTGATCTAGGCATTAGGGAAATCTGGTAGAAAAGGTTAAGATACCAGGACAGGGGTGGGGGACAGATGTGAGATCGGAATCTCAAGCTCAGGATGGAAGCAGTGACTAGACAGGCTTGTACTGAGTTGGGACTTCTTGATATCCCTGACCAAGGCTAGAATTGGCCCAGACTACATGACAGATGAGCTGTTTCTGCCACAATGTAAGAATAACCCCATCAAAATCATAAAGAATACAAGAGCTGAAGGATCCAAGGACAGAGAGGTTTGTTTTCTTTTAGACTCATGGCTCAGAAAATAAAGAGCAAGGACGAGAGGGAAGCCATTCTAGAAGGAAACGCTGAATCTGGTTTTAGGTATATAGAGTTCAACATGGGAAAGTAAGGAGGTGAACGAAAATGAGAGATGAAGTCTGCAGGCAAAGAGGTAAATAATTAAAGGGACTGGCCTAGAACTAAGCCCTGAAGGCCACACTGTTTACATGGCTAGTGAGACATTCACAGAGAACTGAGTGAGGTTAGGCTTTGAGGCGAGGACAGGTGAAAGTCAGTGGGTACTGAGCATGATCTCAGTATTCACCTGTGACAGCGCCGTGAAGAAGCTGCTAAAAAGACTGCAGCAGCCTTTGCCTGAGAAGAATCAGAGATGTCAAATTTTAGTGCCGCAGCAAGAGCAAAGGGGCAGATGTTTATATCCAGATTCTGCGATGCTGGGATCACTTCAAGTTCTTTTTTCTTAACGTCCTGTGCCTTTTCGTGGGATTTGGAAACTCAGGAGAAATATGAAGAGTCTTCTGGAAGTGTCGGGTTACGTTTTGAATCCATGAAACTACAAGAGTAAATGTACAAGAGGGCTTCAACAACAATGGGCTGGGCTGGGTGTTTAGCACAGCCTTGGGTTGACACACCACCTGGGATGCTTGCATCCCTTATCAGTGTTCAGGGTTCGGATCCTGGCTCTGTTTCTCATCCAGCTTCTTGTTAATGCACACTTTCAAGTCATGGCTCAAATACTTGGGTCCCTGCCACCTACTTGGGTCCCTGCCACCCACAGGGGAGATAGGAGACCCAGATGGAGTTCTGGGCTCCTGATTTCAGCCTGGCCCAATGCCAGCTATTGCAGGCATTTGTGGAGAGAACTAGCAGATGAAAGATCTTTGTCTCTGTGTGTGTGCTTTTTAAATGAAAAAAATGTTCATGGACAAATGGACTTAAAAGATACATGAATTTTCCATGAACTTTTTGAAGCCCCCTTCTAGAACATATAGAGAAGAAGAGCAAGTTCTCAGACCTAAGGCTAAGAGAACATCTGGTGTGGTGGTATAACATATATTTACCAGTTCTTGGTGTTCTTCCCTTCAAGAGGTGGAAATTAATTTCCCTCCCCCTGGGTGTGAGCTGTGCATAATAACTGGCTTCTAACAAATAAAATGAGGCAGCAGAGACAGTGCATAACTTCCAAGACTAGATGTAAAGGGTATTGCCGCCGCCTCCTTGCACACTTTGGCTCTGAAGGAAGTCAGCTGTCGTGTTGCAAGGACACTCAAGTGATGCTGTGGGCAAATCCACGTGGTAAGGCTCTGAGCTCTGTCCACAGCTAAGTGAGTGAGTCCTTTTGGAAGTAGATCCTCCAGCCACAGTTAAGCCTTTGGATAAGCACAGCCACCGCTGACATCCTGACTGCAGCTCCATGAGAGACCCTGCGCCAGAACTACCCCACTAAGCCACCTTCAGATCCTCAGCCCACAGACACTGTGAGTTAAAAAATGTCATTTTAAAGTACTTTATACATTCTTTTTATTTAAAATTTCATTAATATGTAATACTTGTACATTTTTATGGAGTGCTGTACAATATCTCAACACGAGTGTACAGCATAAACTGATCAAATCAGGCAGTTAGTATTTTTATGTCCTTATCCTGCCTTTGTGTTTGGAACCTACCAGTCCCTCTCTTCCAGTTCTTCCCACAGTACAAAAAGCATCATGGTGAACTGCGGTCACCCCCCTGTGCTGTGGAGCACTAGAACCTACCACTTCTGTCTGCCTGCCTGCGCTTTGGTACCCATTATCCGTTCTGTCTCTATCCCTCCCTCCTCTCACCTTTCCCAGCCCTCTGGAAATCACCATTCCAAGTTCAGATCAACTTTTTTTAAAAACTCCAGCATATGAGACAGAATATATGGTATTTGTCTTTCTATGTCTGACTTATTTCACCTAAAGTAATAACTTCCAGTTCCATTCATGTTGCTGTGAATGTCAGAATTTTATTCCGTTTTCAATAGATGAGTAATATTCCATTGTGGGTATATACCACATTTCCTTTTATCCATACACCTATCAATGGACATCTAGGTTGATTCCATATATTGACTATTGTGAACAGTGCTACAATAAATATGGGAATGCAAGTATCTCTTTTATAAGCTGATTTCAATTTCATAGATATGTACCGAGAAGTGGGATAGCTGGATTATTTGGTAAATCTATTTTTAATTTTATGAGGAAACGCCATACTGTTCTCCATAATGACTATACTCATTTGCATTCCCACCAGCAGTGTATAAGAGTCACCCTCTTCTCCACATCCTCACTGGCATTTGTTATTTTTTGTCTTTTTGATAATAACCATTCTAACTGGGATGAAATAATACCTCACTGTGGTTTTAATAGATGTTTGCTATTTTTAA
The DNA here is from genome assembly GCF_051225735.1 of Oryctolagus cuniculus. Taxonomy (NCBI): domain Eukaryota; kingdom Metazoa; phylum Chordata; class Mammalia; order Lagomorpha; family Leporidae; genus Oryctolagus; species Oryctolagus cuniculus. The sequence continues at coordinate 1,975,522 of NC_142888.1, read as the reverse complement.
CCCACTGTTTTATGGTAATTTATTCTGCAGCAATAGCTCAAACCTGGTCAGTAGAATGGATACAGAAGAGAAAGAAAGGAAAACCACCCAAAAGTCAAAAGAAAATAGAGAAATCCAGCACAGAAAGGTGCTCTGAACCTGAATTGACCTTGAGTGGCCAGGCACAGTGTGAGGGAAATGAAAACATGGTGAAATCTAGAAAAGTTATGCAGACTGAAATCCATTTGTCATCCAATAGCACCAAATAAGTTTCTTATCTGGATAAAATATATGTATTTTAAAATATAAATAAGCTGAAGTTTCTTGCTCAACTACCACACACCCAGAAATTAGACAATTTATATTCCATTTCTTCATCTGCTCAGTCAAATCAATTCAATGAGCATTATTTGTTACTGATGTATGATATGCTGTGAATTCTCCACCCAGAAAGCACAGGGACGTTTTGCCCTTGCCTATGACCCAGGACAACTTGAGGTATCCGTACCACCCAGTAGCTCTGAAGGCAACTGAGAGTGTACTGTCCTTGTGCCTTCAGCCATCTCTTCAGCTCTCTTCCTCTCTCCTGGGAGAATTCAATCAGCACAGCCCTAGGCACCACAAAACACACCTCTATAGTATTTCTACCTGCGATGAAAAGATGTCTGACAAGGTAGTATGTTGCTAGGATGGATTCTTCTTTAATCCCTGTATTTTGAGATACCTTTAGATTTACAGAAGAGTTGCAGTTTCCACATATGCTTCACCCAACATCCATTATTATTAACATCTTAACAAAACTAAGAAATTAGCATTGGTGCGATACTATCATCTGAAGCATGGACTCTATTCAGACTTTATTAGTCTTCAACACTGCTCTCATTTTCTGCTCCAGGTCCCATCCAAGATGCTAACCTGAGTTTACTCATCATGATTCCTTAGATTCCTCCCATCTGTGATAGGTTCTCAGACTTCCCTATTTTTTATGACCTTGGCACTTTTGAAGAGTACTGGTTAGATGTTTCATAGAATGTCCCTCGATGTGTGTCTGCCTGATATCTTTACATTATCGACTGGAGATACAGGTTTTGGGGAGAAAAAAACCACCAAGGTGAAGTGCCGTTCTCATCACATTGTACCAGGAAATGTGGATTACTTACTACTACAACCACTTATCACAAATTTAGGGCTTCAGATAACAGAAAGTTATTCTTTTACAATCCCATAGACCAGAAGTCTGAAATGAGCCTTACAGGACAGATTCCTTCTGGAGGTGCTGGTAGTTTCCAGCATTCCTTGGCTGGTGGCCATATCACTTCAGTTGCTGCTTCTGCCATGACATTGCCTTCTCTTCTCCTTTAGTCCAGTCTCCCTCTGCCTTCCTGTATAAGGATCTTTGAGATACACTGGGCCCACCTGGATAATCCAAGACAATCTGCTCATCCCATGATCATTCATTTAACTGTGCCTATAAATCCTTTTTGCCATGTAAGGGAACATATCCACAGGCATCCAGGGATTAGGACTTGGATATCTTTGCAAGCCATTATACAACCTTCCAAGGGGTGCATGATAACATTATGATTTATTAGGGGTTATATTAGCCTGGACCACTTCTTTAAGGTGATATCTGCTAGAATTCTGTCCTGTAAAGTTATATTTGGGCTGATAGGTTCCTTTTAATTTCTAGAAATATGCGTTTACTCATACCTAAATAAACAATACTGATGACATTATGTAGCCATTCAGCACCATTTATATTAAGTTCTGCTCCCTGTGAGACCCAGTTCTAGGTCCTGGAAATACAAAAATATTGCAAACAATGGCCCCTGCTTTTAAGGAGCTAGTTGCCTAATTAGGACAACATTTTAAATTTATTTAAAGAAAGCGTTTTATAAACATAAAAAATTCCTTTTTAAAAACCTAAATACTTGACTTTTGATTATATAGAGAGCTCGAGGTCATATAAACATGGAAACGAATGTTCTTACAGTTTCTGAAGTATGACTGGGCTTTCTGTGACTTTTTCCTCTTGGATTCTCTTCTCAGAGGTGGAGTATTACCTCATGGGAATACCAGTAAAAATGCCATCCGATTTCTTATGAGACCGTTTGATTTTAATTTTGTTTCCAGCCAGATTTACAGGGCAAAATAAGTGGGATGCTTCTCACACTCTTGGTGTTCATGTAACTAATATGAATCCAAACCTCACATCTCACCATTTTTTCTTTGGCCTATAAAATAGCACACCATATTCTTTTGTAAGGAAGATGCCAGAAAACAGGTGTACCCATAGATTTTTCTCCAAATGGCACTATGGCACTTCAGACTCAGAGTGGTTCCATGGGAACTCTCACTTGATGTAAGAACTCTGTTATTTTTACTGCTTGAAGGAGGCTTACCTTAAATTAACTCAGAGTCATGTCTGAAATATATATCCCATACCAGCTTCTTCAAGACAGATACTCTAGAAATGGAATAGCTGAGAAATACACAGAGAATTTACCACTCACATACTGTAGAATTCAAGCTTCCTCTTGCCCTGCCACAGTAAGTTGTTGCAATATTCAAATGAGAGACAAATATGAAGGCATTTTAAAGATGTAATGCCCTAAGCAATTTTAAATGAGTATATAGAAAATTATTATTATTTTTCATATATAATAATGATATTGTAACTTTTTTAGAAAAAAATTCTTATCTTTTGGGACAAGCGTTTGGCACAGTGGTTAAGATGCCTCTTGAAATGCCCACATCCCATACTGGAGTGCTTAGATTCCAATCCCAGCTCTGCTTCTTATTCCAGCTTCCTGCTAATGCACACCCTGGGAGGCACAGTGGTGATGGCTCAAGTACTTGGGTCCCTGCCACTCATGTGGGAGACCTGGACCGAGTCCCAGGATCTTGGCTTCAGCATGGTCCAGCCATGGCTGTTGTAGGCATTTAAGGAGTGAATCTCCTGATGGAATATCGCTGTCTCTTTCTATGTGTCCCTGCCTTTCAAATAAATATAAACAGAAGCATGATTATATAAAATTCTTATCTTTTTTAAAGATTTATTTATTTACTTGAAAGTCAGAGTTACACAGAGAGAGGAGAGGAAGAAAGAGAGAGAGAGAGAAAGTCTTCCATCTGTTGGTTCACTGCCCAGTTGGCCACAATGGCTGAAGCTGTGCCGATCCGAAGCCAGGAACCTGCAGTTTCCTCTGGGTCTCCCACACGGGTGCAGAGGCCCAAGGACTTGGGCCATCTCCCACTGCTTTCCCAGGCCATAGCAGAGAGCTGGATCAGAAGTGGAGCAGCCAGGCACCCATATGGGATGCCAGCACTGCAGGCCGCGGCTTTACCTGCTACACCACAGTGCCGGCCCCAAAATTCTTATCTTTTAAAGCAGATGTCAGCCTACTTTTTTCTTAAATGACCAAATATTAGCTATCTTAGGCTTTGTGAACCCCAGGGTCCCTGTCTGGGAAAACAGCCAACAAATAGTATGTAAATGAATGGGTGCTTTGTTCCAAAAAGCTTTATTTAAAAAATAGGATGTTGTCCAGTGCCGTGGCTCGCTAGGCTAATCCCCCGCCTGCAGCACCAGCACCCTGGGTTCTAGTCCCTGTTGGGGCGCTGGATTCTGTCCCGGTTGCCCCTCTTCCAGGCCAGCTCTCTGCTGTGGCCAGGGAGTGCAGTGGAGGATGGCCCAAGTGCTTGGGCCCTGCACCCGCATGGGAGACCAGGAGAAGCACCTGGCTCCTGGCTTCGGATCAGCGCAGCACGCTGGCCATAGCGGCCATTTGTGGGGTGAACCAACGGAAGGAAGACCTTTGTCTTTGTCTCTCTCTCTCTCTTTCTCACTTTCTAACTCTGCCTGTCAAAAAAAAAAAACAAAACAAAACAAAACAAAACAAAACACCAACCGGGTGTTGGCCCACAGGCCAGAGTTTGCTAAGTTTGTTTCAGAGAAGCTTAACTGAAATACTTCTGGATGAAATGGTATGGTAGGCAAGCTATGCTCCAAAACCCACGTGGAAAGTGGAGAAGTGGGCAGGGGCAAAAATGAGACAGGAGTTGATCATTGGTGAAGACACTTGCAGGCTATGTGGGGATTCATGTATGTATCTGTCTGTTTCTGCATATGTTTTAATTCTCTATTATATAAAGCTTTTACAAAGTCAAAAATGTAATTTGTGATCAACATCATTAATAATGGCGGGGTGGTATGAGGTGGAGTGTCCCCAGAAGAGGGGTGGCATCCTTCTGGCCATTCAGATGTACATTTCTTCTGCTTCCCATCGATCCATCTGGGAATGCAAGACTGAAGTGCCATGGAGTGCACAGGATTTGGTGTGGACTTGCTTTCAGAATGGCCGATGGATTGTCAGACTAGGAAAGTGCCTCTTGGATTCAGTGGGGGAATGAAGCGATTTGCTGTTTTTACTGAAACTCCCCTCCGTACTCGCTTGTCCCCATGGAAATATTAGTGTCTTTTAAATTCTGCTTGTGCCCGCTTGGGGGTGGGCATTGTGACATAGTGGGTTAAACCTCCGCCTGCTGCATTGGCATCCCATATGGGTGCTGGCTAGAGTCTCAGCTGTTCCACTTGCAGCTCCCTCTCACCCTCTCCCTCCCTCCCTCCGTCCCCCCCTTCCTTCCTTCCTTTCCTCTCCCTCTCCCTCTTCTTCTCTCTCTGTAACTCTGCCTTCTGAATAAATAAATAACTCTTTAGAAAATCCTGCTTGTGTTCCACAGAAACCAAGTGACTAGCCAGATAGATAATGAGTTTTTCAAGATCTGCGGACAGGGCTGACTAACATAATAGAACTATTCCGGATGCTTGACATGGTTTCCCTCTTAGAGTTCTTGCAGCCATCCTATGATATAGGGCTAAGCACATCCCTTTCACAGATGAGGGAAGGAGGCATAGCGCGGGGGAAGCAACTTGCTTGCAGTTACACAGCTAATAACTGTGTTCAGGTCATTGGGTGCCTAGCCATTCGACCACACTGCCTTTCAGAGAACAGAGGGCAGAATTAAAGAGATGACCATGCCTCAGAGATCCCCCTGGGAGACGAAAGCAATAAATAGGACAAATGAGAAAAAAAAATGTGCAGAAACACAAGTAAATAGAAACTAGGGGTAATGAATTAGGGAGCTGAAAGACTAGTGGGAAAAAAAACCAACATGGAGAGGCGGCAGCTGTGGGTTCTATTTCTTTGTTGGCAGTGGTTTCTTGTGTTTTCTGTTTTTTTGTTTTGTTTTGTTGGGTTTTTATTGCCTCTAGGGAAATAAACAGGATGCTCAGTTCCTGTCTCATGTCTACAGTCACATTTCTTTAATATCAAAGTAATTTAGGATATGGAATAGAGAGAAGCAGAAATTCACTGGTTCCCAATGGTGACAGGACCTCAACTGTGCTTCCTTTCTCAATAAACAAGATGAAGCACATCCTCTCGGAAACATGAAGCAAATGATGCGACTTTTTGCTGAAAACACTGCTAGACTTCAGGGTGACTCTTAGCAACAGTGAACATGCCCCCACTTCCGGTCTCATGGCAAAGAGGCTTTTTGTAAGATGGGAGCAAGGCTTGATATATTTTCCATTTCCCTGTGTCATGCCCCACTCCTTGTCCTAACCCCACTTCTGTACCCCTTTCCCAACAGTGAGATGCCACATTTAAAAATGAACAACCATCCTGCTCTGTTGGGATTAGAAAGACCTCACTGTAGTCATTTAGAAACAGCCACTCTTCTTTCATTTGTAAACTCTCCTTCTCAGGATTATGATTAACAATAGTCCTCCTCTCTGGGTTTTATACCATTGGAATCAATTAGCCTTCCTTAATCATAGGCCAGAAAATGTGGGAATCCTGCCTTGGAGAAGAGGTTGGCCAGACCTCCCGAGCTCAGAGGCCGACTTAAGGGTGAGCCCTCATTGTGTCTATAGCAACAAAGGTCTGCTTGCCAAGTTTACAAAATAAAAGAATCGAAAGTTAATAACTCTGAGCCGATTATAGCAGGTGATGGTGTTTATGGGCTTCTGGAGCATTTTTGTCTGAGACTCAGCGACTTCCAATGGTCGGGGAAGCAGAACTCAATAATTTTTTTGAACTTTCAATTTAAAAAATCATTGAGGTGAAAACAATCAGATCACAAAAGGAATGAAGGGAGGCTTCAGTCACAAGGCAATCCAGAAACAGCACAAACTGCTGTGGAAGAAAACCACACTTCACCCCATCCCAGAAACCAGTACACACGAAAAGCAGCCTTGAAGGTTCTCCTTAGATATAGCTGCCACTGAGTCTAGCTGGGGGCACATTCACCCCTTACATTTTCATTCTAAACCCCAGGTCTGTTAAAGAGCGTTTGTATATGGTAACCATATACAACCCATGACAAGGGTAACCCATGACAAGGGTTCATGGAAAATGCATTTTGAAAAAAATGTATGCAAGGATTTTCAAAAATTTTGCACCAAATAAACTTGTCCTTTTGTTCCATTTTTCCACAAAGTTTTTTTTTTTATTTAATAAATACAGATTTCCAAAGTACAACTATTGGATTATAGCAGCTTTTTCCCCCCATAACCACCCTCTCACCCACAACCATCCCATCTGCCACTCCCTCTCCCATCCCATTCACATAAAGATTCATTTTCAGTTATCTTTATATACAGATCAATTTAGTATATACTAAGTAAAGATTTCAACAGTTTGAATCCACACAGAAACACAGAGTATAAAGTACTATTTGAGTACTAGTTATACTGTTAATTCACATAGTACAACACATTAAGGACAGAGATCCTACATGGGGAGTAAGTGCACAGTGACTTCTGTTGTTGATTTAACAATTGACACTCTTGTTTATGGCATCAGTAATCACCTGAGGCTCTTGTCATGAGCTGCCAAGGCTATGGAAGCCTCTTGAGTTCGCCAATTCCGATCTTATTTAGATAAGGCCATAGTCAAAGTGAAAGTTCTCTCCTTCCTTCAGAGAAAGGTACCTCCTTCTTTGATGGCCCCTTCTTTCTGCTGGGATCTCACAAAGATCTTTCATTTAGGTCATTTTTCTTTTCTTTTTTTTTTTTTTTTGCCATAGTGTCTTGGTTTTCCATGCCTGAAATACTCTCATGGGCTTTTTAGCCAGATCCGAAGGCCTTAAGGGCTGATTCTGAGGCCAGAGTGTTGTTTAGGACATCTGCCATTCTTATGAGTCTGCTTCCACAAACTTTTAAAAGTACCCTCACATATGTAGGAGCATAAGATCTCAAACTAGCATTTGCTGAGTATTCACTACATGTCGGGCACTATTCTGAATGCTTTCTATCTCTTTGGATTTTGAACCCTATTAGGTAGAAACTATTAGTCTCATTTCAAAGATGGGGAAATTGAGGCTAGGAGAGGTTTTTGTAGCTCACCCAAGATTACACAATTAGTCAGTGCTAAAGCCTGGTTTCAAACTCAGGCAACCTGGCCCTGATTCTATGCTCTTAATCCCATTCTAATTCCATAGGATTTCTCAAAGTACTTGAGAAAGTACCTTTTATATCTCAAATAGATCTCCCACCCCTTCATTGCTAAGAAAATTAAGAGACAGAGAGATTACAAACCTGTCATAGTAAGCTTGAGTTTGGGTGAGAAATCGAGTGAGCTCAGCTATTGCTCTTCTTCTGCTTCTGAGTGATGCTCTCTTTCCAGAACCATTTCATCAGAGGAGCCATGGCATCCACAGAGATGCACTGTTTGGGTCTCCCTTTGAGACAAAACATGTTGTTCAGTTACAAAGAGTATAGCTAGCTGAGACTCTCCAGATGTTAAGTACCTTCAAGATGTACTTTGACCTTCTTTATTTTAATTTTTATTTACACATTTTATTTACTTGAGAGTCAGAGATAGAGAGAAAGAGAAACAGGGAGCTCCTATGCAGTGATTCACTCCCTAAGGGCCTGCACAAGCCAAGCCTGGGCCAGGCCCAAGTTGGGAGCTGGGAACCCAATCCAGGTCTCCCACGAAGTGGGCAGGGACCCAATTTGAGTCATCACTTGTATCACCCCAGGGTGTGCATCAGTAGGAAGCTGGAGTGGGGAGTGGAGTCAGCACTTAAACCCAGGTACTCTGCAATGAAATGTGGGGGTCCCAAACAGCATGTTAATCACTAGGCCAAAGGCCTGTCCCTCATCTAACTTTCTAACTGAGGCCGTGTTCCTTCCGGGTAGCCCTCAGCCAAACATTCAGGATAGGAAGATCATGTGCACCCACTCATTTTTGCCCAATGGGGGACTCTTCTAATGGGCCATCATTGCCCCAGCACTCCCAGTTAGATTGGTGACAGCTTTGTCATAGTTGTCAAGGCCCATCCCAGCCAATTCTGCTGTGCCCCCCTCCTGATCTTTCCTAGACATTAATTGTGCAGCACACCTTTCTCACCTATTTCTGTGTCTGTCTATGATTTCCTGGCAGGACTCACTTGACACAGGAATCAAACCTACTTCTTTGATGCTTCTAACACTGAAGATGGAGTTCAGTAAATTTAGAGGCCAATCATTTGAACAATATCTGTTCCTTCCTCTTATCTTTCTTATATGTGAGGTCTCTCAGTATTAACATATGACTGTTTTTAACAACCACCTCCATAAAGGTGATTCTCAAATTAACATCCCACTTTAAGAAATTCT